>NC_135175.1:19210074-20410074 GCF_041146795.1 Maylandia zebra | reverse complement strand
GACTCCTTGGTGTCAGAGCACAGGTTTGCTGGGTCCAGGCAGTGGCCTGCAGGGTGGAGTTGAATCGACAGGGGTGATACACTAATCTGTAATATTTAAACACCTTAAAATGATCTACAAAAGGGACACAATTTGTTTTTTATGACAAGAAAAGCATTCTAGACTTAGTTTGACGACCTGACGAATTACAAAGAAAGAAGACAGCTCTGGAACATAACCGCCATCTTTCATCTGAGGTTAGCGAAGCAAAGAACTATTCTTCTGTGTGCTCAAAGAATTTTTTTAGGTTTTTAAGCTTTTACCCACAAAGAAAGAGCTCTTTGCTTTTCCCATACACCTCCACGAATGAGCCGCGGAAGTGTTGGGAGGAGAAATTATAAGATAACACTCTTCTAACTCGCTAAGTCTGGGGTAAGCTTTGCACAATGGCTGCAAATCTGCACAGGTTTTTGAGAATTTAAAGATCTCCTACTCCGACAGCAAACTGAAATCTACTTTCAGGAGTTGGCCTCAATAAAGAGCAGCTGGTTGCTGGTTTATTCTTCAGTCAGCCACTTTTTTCACGACGCAATTAGTCACTGCCTTTAAAAATAAAACACCGATTTAAGCAAACAAGCAACAAAGAAGTCTTACCTCCTGCAACAGTATTGACCACCTCTTGCAGAATACTTTGGACTATTTCCTGGGCTTTCTCCTCATAGTTTGGGGTCTCCCTGTCCTCCTCCTCAGCTGCCTCTGCATGCTTCTGGGCTGCTGCACCTAAATAAAAACCATGTAAAGTCTGAGTGTACGCCTTGATACGTTGTACATGCAGTCCTGTGAAAAAGAAAGTTCTGTATAGAGTCTCGTGAAAAGCTAGAGGCTGGAAAAAATGGCTTTATTAGTCTTTCATGTTATTGTGGAAGAATTTTGGCCCACTCTTCTTAACAACATTGCTTCAGTTTCTGGAGGTTTGCAGGAATTTGTTTATGCACAGTTCTCTGAAGGTCTCACCATAGCATTTGAGTCAGGCTGAGGTCTGGACACCTTGATTCTTTTCTTCTTCTGTCATTTTGTTGTAGATTTGCTGCTGCACCCAAATTATAGCTTAGAGATCTTTTAAAACCGCGTGTGGAGTGCAGTAAAAGGGGCCAGCATGCAAAAAGTTACAATGTCACTAAAAAACATTTTTATTCTCCTCTTCAGATTCTACAGTAGTTCCCTCATTAAAGGAGCTTCTGCAACACTATCTGTAGTATCAAATATCTGCAACAGAAAACACTGGTTCTTGCAGTTTCTTTTTAATTATTACACCAAACTGCAAAGCATTTTAAGCACGAGGCTTTTACAGTTTGCATTCAAGGTGCTGTTTACTCTGGACAAGTTGATACAACTCAAACGACATGCCACGTGCTCTTGAACGTTACGCCGTGTGCCTGATATATTTAAAGCGACAGTTAAACAGCACTTAGCTGTGAGAGAGTTGATCGCTTTTAGTGGCCAAACATGGTGGCACAGGGAGAGATTAAACTTAAAAAACAAAAAAGCAAGATAATGGGTTCATAATCAGGGAAGAGATATTTTGTGATTGTCCGTGTCTACTGACAGAGAAAGAGAAAATGGAAAAAAAGGAAGAAACTCTGCGTGCAGCCTTACTTTCTGCCGCTGCAGTGGCTTGGTCTGCCTCGGTTTGTTCACTTTCAGCCACGCAGAACTCTGAACCGTTTTCTGGGTCTGGGTTCTCTCCCTTCTCCTCCTGCTCCCTCTGCTCCTCCTGCTCTTTGAGGGCAGACCTGCCGCTGCTCTCCGGGGCCGGTGTCGAGGGCGTCGATGGGGTGGACGGGGTGGTGATGCTGGGAGTCGGAGGGGTGAGGGGCCCGTTGGCCTCCCGTGTCGGACCCTTCGCCGGCGAATGAATGTGGGTCTGGTGCTGGGCGGAGTCTGGCTCGGTGTGCTGAGTGACTGGGGAGTGCTGCCTGTGCCGCTCTCTCTCCAGCTGTTTTGCTTCTTGCAGCTGTAAGCAGGGGTGGGGCCCACACACACACGCACACACAGACAAAACATAACAGCAAAGCACACATAGACAGACAAAGCATGCAAAGAACAGCAAAAGCATCATAGAAGACAGACGCATGCAACACACAGACACACAGAGGACAAAAAAAAGCAAAGGTTAAGCATATAAACAAACTCATCAACAATTACAAGTCTGATCAGCCTGTCTAGATTCCCTGAAGACTCACTGAGCCACAACACTCCCAGATGTCAAAGCAGAGAACAAAAGATGACTACAGATTGTAGTTGTAGTATACAAAAAAAAAGCAGTACAGTTTGCCAGCATACATCAGATGTGTGTTCATATGGAGATGCGTATGAAAATGCACGCACTGAGAAGAAAGACATGCCATTAAAAAAAACAGCAATCAGACAAACTTCAAGGAATCAGTTCATGCTGGCCCGTGTCAACGGGGTCTACTCTAACCCGCCGGTGCTGCAAAATATTTCTGGTGGAAAAACGGCTGTCCCGGCTGATGTGTCACAGCTGACATGTGCAACCGCTGCTTCTGACGGGGAGCGCCGCAAAGTGTTGCCATGCTTTAGCCGGGCAGGGCACAGACCAAAAGTGGGTCATAAATCATTTGCACATGCTCATAATCTATTAAAAAAAACATTACATGTTTGTGAAAGTTGTGCTGATTGCCTCCTGGAAAAGGCTTCTGAGAAAACAAAGAGATATTTAAGGAAAAAAAAAAAAAACAGTTTAACACTTCAGTGCTTGACAGCAAACACCGATCCGTACGAGGAAAAAAAATAACTACGAGCAGCGGCAAGAACAAGAACCCAGCGGTGCATTTTGCCATCTGAGCGTGCGTGTGATGATTTGCCGACAATAAAGGTTAAAAGGCAAATGACAGACTCAAGAGTCAAAGAGGAGAGGCGCAGCAGCTTGAAGGGGGGGACGTGGGTCACAGATGAAAATACAAACAGTGTGACACATTTACCAAACAATGTGATCTTTCGAGCTACGGCGACTCTCTTTCGAATTCAGAGCTTTAATTAGAAGAACAAATGAGCCAAAATGAATTTGTTTCAATGAATTAGCCTGTCTGTATCCATTACTAGCCATAAGACACAATTACACTATCAGTATTATTACATTCAATCATTTGACTATTACAAAGCAAACCAAAAACTGACTCCTCTCATTAAACTCGTTGCGTCTTACTCTCAAATCAACACTCTCGATAATTAAACCAGACTGCTGATCTTGTCGCATTAAATGTAATCGAATAGATTCAGTGACACGGCATTGCGAATGAAACGATTAGTATTGAATACGAGTGACGGTAGCGGGACAGGACGAAGGCGCCTCAACTGGGAGGTTTGGGCGAAGACAAACTAAGCTCATTATTTAAATGCCACCTCAGTCGGATAGTGTGATAGCTGTGATCACAGCGTGCAGAATACTTCTACACACAGACACACAAAGTGGATCTCCCTGTGCAGCAGCAGCAGCACTGGGCAGGCAGCGACAGCACAACAATAGGCCTCTGCCTTAAAGTCTGCCTCGTCTACCGACTCCTGCCTCGCATTTCTCCGTCTGACTCGGTATCAATGGCTCATTGTTCTGAAAGCCCTCTCAAGAAGCAAAGCATAAGAAAACTCGTCAGGAATGAGACGGGCGCAGCTGACCTGCTTGTACAGCGTTTACCGCGCCCAGGTGTGACTGTAAACTAAAATGTTAACTGGTGCGGGAGGAAAGCGAGATGATTTGTGGGCAAGTCAACAGAAGCCACAGCAAGCATACGGTGGAAGAAGTGCACAGCATACCTGCTCCTGTGCGGTGCAGGAGCAAAAAGGAGGAGAGAACGGATGAGTGCATGGATGGATGAGTGAGGGAAGGAAAAAAAAAAAAAAGCTCTAATGCGCAAACACAGATGCACAGAGAAGAGTTTAGAAGAGGTCGGATCAGGCATGTCACGGCAGTCCTGCACGCTTTACCTGGCGGTCACGCTTTCTGGAGGCCAGAGACCAAGATAGCCTGTGATTTGTAAGCTATGTGTCCAAAAGGAAAGGAGGGAGGCAGGTGAGGAAGGGGGGGAAAAAGTGTCATTCAAAAAGAAAAAGATGACATTAGAGCAAGCTTTTTTTGCCTTTTTTTCTGAAGGCAATAACTAAAATGTCCCTCTGGACACAAAGCAAACAACAGATTTTAATTAAATCTGGTGGCTCGAGTAAACCAGTCACAGAAAGCAAAGACATTATTTCCAATCCACTCTGACTCCAGATTTGACTGCAGCATAGATTTGTTTAGGCTAGCGCTATAATTTATTTAATACTCATATTAGCTTCACTGGCTTTTATGCATTAGTGACAGCATCAGTGATTCAGACAGCCGCTCCAAAGATGAGCTGTCCATGGTGTCTCTACATAAACAGAATTCTGTGCGATTCGGTGTTTACAGAGGCTTCGAACATACTGCTTGGTTCTCCATGCGTGCGAAGATAACGTTGAGCATCTGTGTGAGCGTGGCCTTGGCTGTGGTCTGATTGATGAGGTTCTTGCTGGCCAGGTAGATGTTGTAACAGGTGCGGACGGCCTGCAGAACAGTACCCTCGTGGATTTCTATATGCTGAGACGTCACCGCTGTCAAGAGAGCCTGAAAGGAAAGACCAAAAACTACCATTAACTGCTGACGCAGGACGAGAAAAAGCCGAGAATCGCAGCTGCGCAAAAAACCAAAAGCCAAACACTGATGCAGTCAAGAACAGCTGGACGTTTCAGCATTCGAAATCTTAAATGCAAACATCTCTCAAAAGTATAGGGCTGTGCGATATGACCAAAATCTCATATCCCGATATAAGACATTTATCGTCCTGACAACGATATAAATCACAAAATCTTCTGTAAATTCTGTGAATCTCGGGCAGCTCGACTTGCGTAAAGTGTTTCCAGCTGGGCGTCGTGTACCTGGAGACGAATGTTTTAACCGATGCATGAAACTACACATTTTTAGGCAAAGGTTGTAACGGCCGCCGTTTTCTTTGTGAGTATTTATTACACGCCGTGCTGCGGGGAAAAGCCTGTTCTAACGTTTGAGTCTAAGGTTTATTTTTTAGCACCTGACGGCTCTTTTTTGCTTCTCATCCGTCAAAACTCTGCATACTCAATCACATGATTCAGTTTGTTTTGAAAAGTCTCAACAGGATCTTGAGCTTTATTGTGAAAGGTTTACATGGAAAACAAACAAGCGGACAGCGGAGCCACGCGATGGTTTTACCATCGTTGTTGCTAACGACAACATGTAAAAACAGGCGCTTGTCCGTCTGTAGTGTGGTTATATTAAATATAAGAGAACGAGAGAACTTTAAGAAATTAATATAGCTACAGGTCACTACAGTAACCGTCAAAACGATGAAAAAATATTGCTGTAAACAGTTTATTTTGCAACACCACGAAACAAACGATAGCGTAATAGGAAACGATAGACGTTTGTATATCGTCATCCCATATATATCGTTATATTGAACAGCCCTACAAAAGTATGTCAGAAAATCTAGTTTATTGAACTTTTTCTGATGCACAAACTTCAAATAAGCTCATAACCTCACAGCTACGAGGGAGGAATCCCCGCCCACAGACCTAAATAGGGTCACTCACAGGTGTAAAAAAGGGGAGCAGCCATGAAGCTAAGTAGAAGTCTTTAAAACCAAAGTCACTGTGGCTTTGTCCATTTTTATATAGTCTATCAGGAGAACAACACAATACACCACAAAGCAGGGACAGCAAGTTATTAACAATAAATATAAAACAGATTCACAACTAATATTAAAACTTAAATAGTTGCCACTATCACTGACTTTGTCAGGTAAGTCTCCGAGATAAAATGAAAAAGTAATCGTATTTACAATATAATTACAGATTGTTTTTCAAATGACATACATATTAATAAGGTAAAATAATATTGTATTATTCAACAGTCCAGCAGGATTATCTGCTGCAGCCACAAACAGCAAGTGTTATTAAAGATTGCTGCAGATCAAAGCCACATAAAGACACAGATGTGGTCTTTTAAGGAATGACTGTCGGCTAATTAAATTCTCTAAAGTGTGTATTGAGCGTGTCTGCGACAAGCTGCGATATGTCAGAAGAGGGGGACGGCAGCACACCTTAATAATCTGTAGCTGCACGCCCTCGTCAGTCTGAGGTCCTTGAAAACAAGCGCAGATGGTCTCGATGATCCTGTCGATGAGCTTCTTGCCCGGAGCCGTGCTGTCCGGGGCGCTGCCCGTCAGGTGGCCATACGCTATCAGCTTCTAAAAGTCACACGAACATGCAGACGTAAACACACATATGCAAAAACACAACTAAACGACCTGGTAGCATGGAATTAAAAGAACTTATTTTTCTTCAAAGACATCCAAAGATACAGTAAAGGCAGAGCCCAGCACACAGTTCGCTGCCATAAAGTAACACTCGTGCAAGCACTCGGGGGCCTGCGGTGTGACTTGTCCCGCCACTGACCTGTAAACAGTCGAGCGAGGTGATGACGATGCGGGGACATTTGGATTGACATGCCAGCTCAAACGGCAAGAAGTACTTGTCGGCTTCAATGAAGTTGGTCTTTGATTTGATTGGCGGTAAAGTGCTGGAACCTGATTTGCCATCTCCACCGGGTGGACTGGGGAGGGAAGGAAAATAAATACATTTTAAAAAAGAGGAAGAAAGGGACAGAGACTGTGAGATAAACACTGTGGCTCCGCGGTCCCGTCTGTCATCTGGAGTCACAAGAAAAGAAACGGGGCATAAAAATCAACATGACACACTAACACTTTTGTTGACATCCAAGCCTGAAACAAACACGAAAAAGCGCCGGGGATGGCGTGCTTCACTATAAAGAACAACCTCTGCTTGCTCCACAGCTGAAGCAGGACATCAAACAAGCTAAACCAAAGAAGACCCTGTGCTTTATCCTGTTCCTGAGGGGGAAAAGGAATAGTAAGAACAGATTTTATTACACTGAATTTAATGTAGTGCCTGGGGTAGTAATCCCAGAGGTTTTGTAATTCAAGCTTTGCCATGGGTCCATGCTGATAAAGCATCTCCTCCTGCACGACTGGTAACTGCACAGCTATTTTTTCGGAATTTTTAAAAGACCGGAGACAGCCTTAAAATATAGACCATCGCTTTCAGCAGCCATGTCTTTACAGCATCCCTAAGCGCTACCACCACACCCAGACTGCACAAGCTGGAAGAGGAGAAGAACAGAGAAAGGGAGGGAGACGGCTAGCGGTGGAGGGGGCTGCATTGTTTATGTCTTGGCAACGGAAAAAGGACGAGTTCAGCTCTTTTTTAGAGGGACGACCACGCCGAGCATAGAAGGGCACAATCAGAGACAGAGAAAGAAGCGAGGACTGATCGCTTGTACAAGAAGAGAAGAGGGAAAAAAAGGATTCAGAGCCAGTTAAAAACGAAAGAGGCATCAAGCAGCATGAATTCACCAGGAAAATGAGAGTGCTCAGAGAAGAGCAGAAGAAGGGAGAACGCTTAGAGCGCTGGAAAGGAATATAATATAAGTTGTCTGAAAGCAGCCGAGGAAATGGGTATTAATTACCACAAATTAAAGATGATTGGACAGGGAAGGAGCTACAAATATCGAGCATAAAAATGGAAAACATGAACCCGTTTACCAGGCTTACAGTCTTCTTCAAAAACATTGTGGACAACAACATTAAAATGATTAAAAAGATCTTTGCTATGATTCAGCAAGAGCATCCACTCTGTCAGCTTATTACTGGTCTGACCCAGTCTCAATTTCTCTCTCAGCTATTATGTTGTGGATCTGCAGGGAGCTCGTCTCCGCTGGTTTATCCCTGAACTCCCTGCTTAATGTCACCTGGCCTGCTCAGCCCTTTATTATAAGCCCAATGTCAGGCTCAGGCTGCTTATAAAACATAAACACTATAAAACTGAGTTCTAGTCAGACAGCACAGCCAGCACATCCTGCAGCTATGTTATTACATGGAACTGAATACTGCATTCAATTAAATGCTGAAGTCAAAGGTTCATCTTTATCTTGGAAACAAGCGCTTAAAAATCCTTACTGGAGCCATGTTTCCTTACAAGCTCTCAATCAGGTCACATGTGCTTTCATTAGCAGCTGCACTTTGCTTTTAATTTCATAGCTTTCAAAGCTTATCTAATTTCCTGGCAAAGAAAACGAAAAGAATGCATAGAATTTATCTTATTGTGTACTACTTCAGGACTTCAGGGCTGCCGGTTGGTCAAATCTGTCACCTTTGGACAGAACCAGAGCGTTTCCTCCATCTTTATCCTGAGCTAATCTCTACAAAGACACATCAGCATTTAAATAAGCACAGTTCTCAGACGAGGGAGAGAAAATCGGGTGCTGGAAGCTTTCAGTCTGTTTGCATTACATGCTGTGTTGGCCGATCATACAGCAGGCTTTGGCCTGTATGCAGGTAAACAGTCTGTGTTTTGGCAAATGCAATCCCCATTTTGCTTTTCACACCGACTCCAAACCAGTGTCCATTTCCTGATGACAATTTAACTTTGAGCTTTTTAAAAAAATTTATTGACATTCTTAAAGAAAGACCTGTGCACAAAACAGGAAGTGGTAAAGCGTCAGAATGCTAGCTGTTGTTTCTAGATGCTACGCCATATGGACAAAAGTATTAGGACACACCTCGTTGCCACAGGTTTATAAGAAAAAAAAACAAAAAACAAGCAATTCGCCATGCAGTCTGCCTTCACAAGCACTTGTAAAAGAATGGGTCGCTCTAAAGAGCGTAGCACTGTAACAGGATGCTACTGTTGCAACAAGGCAGTTTGTGCAATTTCTTTCCGACTAGTTCAACTGCAAGTGGTATTATTACAAAGTAGGGCTGCCACGATTAGTCGACTAGTCACGATTACGTCGACTATCAAAATCGTCGACGACTGATTTAATAGTCGACGCGTCGTTTGAAGCTTTGTAAGATCACAAAAGGCGCAGGAATAAGTAGTAGGATTTAAGAGTGTAATAACGGACTGAAACAGAAGATGGCAGCACTGCATGTACAAGGATGCCAGCTGCCGTTAAACCCCGAAGAAGAAGAAGCTTTGTCCCAGAATTCATAGCGCGGCCCAGCTTAGTTTACAACGATGGCGGCAGCTAGTTAGTTTTAATATTACTCTTATTATTCTTTCTGGGTCACAAAATAAACGTTTAACATATTTTCAGGCGAGAATGTAGCTGTGTAAACCTCAAATAACTGCTCAGTTATTCAAGACACCACATATTTTCAAAAGCGCTCCGACGTTTTCGGAGACGTCTGTTACCCACTAGCTCGATAGCGAGCCGGGGGCAAGGCTCACTGGAGCCCGTGAGAACACCGGACTCCCGGCAAATCGTTTTCAAACCCACTGCTGTCTTTCGCTACTCAGGTTAAACATGATATATGAGTCACTTAGATAACTTCAAAATGTTATTGTTTGGCTTTTTTTAGTATTTTATTTGTTCCTGAGTAAATCGGTTTGGCTGAGATTAAAGTTATAGTTTTTACACAGCTGAATAAACGTCAAGCAGACAGCTGATTATCAGAAGTGTGAGATGCTGGAGAATATACTCCGGTGTCCTGTTATATTTTAGATAGCAAGGAGTTTATTAACTTTCACCGAAACAATCTGCAAATTTCATTAAAATTTAATAAACTATCATCTTGTCTTTATTTTTAGTTAGCATATACCTTAAACACTTAAAGCTGTAAGCTAATGATAGTTATATAAGAGCAGATGCTGCTGGTGCAATAAGCTGTATGTTTTACGTCCAATGGATGCATGCTCTGATTAGTCGACTAATCGCAAAAATAATCGGTGACTAGTCGACTATCAAAATAATCCTTTGTGGCAGCCCTATTACAAACTGAAAGGCATTAGGAACACAGCAGCTCAAAGTTACAAAGCTGGGTCGCTGCGTGCTGAGACACATAAAAGTTGCCAACCCTTGCTGACTCTATACCGACAGAGCTCCAGTCCTCCTCTGACATTAACATCAGCACAAAAGCTGTGTACTGGGAGCTTCATAGCATGGGTTACCATGGCTGAGCAGCTGTAATTACAGTGTATGTTATCAAAGTATGGCAGACGGGTTTATTGGAAGACCAAAAGCTGGATCTAGTCTTGCAGATTAGTGCGTTATCGACGCTGTAATTTTTGGCAAGAATGCAATTTTAAAGACACTTACTTGAAACCAAGATACAGAACAAGTCCTGAGAATATTGGAAAGTTTCAATGTTTAGTGGTCCCAGAAAACTGAGAAAACCTAATTCATGTAAACTCATGTAAACTGTACCGAGTGCAGGTCACTTTGTAGAGCTTAAATGTTTGATCTTTCAGGCCTTTACGTGGTGTGGTAGTTAACTGATAAGAGCATTTTTTTAAGATTATGAAATGATTCTGGAATAATTTCCTAAAACACCATTAATGGTTTTCATACAACATGAGCTTTATGTGGCTGCTTTGTTTAAATATCACAGTGATTAGATTAGCCAGTAATGCTTAGTACCCGTTTCCTTAGCATATATTTAGCTATCGTAACAAGATTTGATTTTAAACAGTGATTTGAAATGTACTTAGTTAGACACTGCCCATGCCTACTATTGCAATTACATTACAGAATGAATGCACAGAGAAAACCTATTTAAACTGGGCTGCAGGCTCAACCAGGGTGTTTGTATTCATAAGTAGCAAAGCTAGAGTATTGCATCTATCCGAAAAGAGTTGTAAAGCACCTGAGGTGAAAACACAAGCAGCAATACTTCTGTGAGCCTGGTGCTGGCTGCACAGAATCCCTAACCTTAAAATTCAGATGAATTTTGAGTCACTGGTAAATCTAATTTGGAGAGAAGTGAGTGAAATAATAGGGAAGGATTGTGTGCGAAGGGGAAAATGATGAGGGACAGAAATGTAAGTGGGAAATAAAAATGAGCTGGCGTGAGGAAGAAAGGATGGGGAAGAGGCGAGGTGGCATTCATGCTACATTTCATTCCAAAGCCCATGATACTTCGAAGCCCATTCATGAGCACCCCACACATTCACACACACACACACACAGGCATTAGGCAGAGCTTCATGAAGAAATCCATTAATGAGAAGGCAAGACACTGTTGGGAACAAGCCAGGCAGAGAGCCACAAACAAAAACACCAGAGACATGCACATGAACACCCACACACGCACATACACAGTTTTAATCCCCTTTACGCGTCTGAACACAGGCAAAAGCAGCAGAAAGACTTGCAAGTGAGTCATGAATTTTACAGTGCCTGAACACGCAGGGAGTGACAAAACCCGTGAAATGACCTTTGCTGCCTTATTGTGTGACTCCATTCATCAACTGCTTACCTTAATTTTTCCGATTCTTCTTTGATTTCCTCTGAAAGACAGAAAAAAAAAGTAACATGTTAAATAAGTCAAATATAGGAATCTGTGGACAGTATTTTACATATTTTTTAATATCTGAAAGCTCATATTATGCATGGCCAAAAGTTTCAAATGATCAGGTCAATTTATGCAGAAATAATCCCTCCAAACTGACATCTATGTGCAGCCACCAATTTCCTTCCCAGAGGAACTGTTGGCACCCTTCAATAAGGTTTTAGCTGGAGCCAAAGGAAAATTAATTAATTCTGGACAATAGATGTTTATGGTTTAGCAAATATTCATAAATGACAACAAAGTGTTTCAGTTTCACACCTCCCAAAGGCTGATTCAGAGTGAGGACCCCCCCCTGCCTCCAAGCTACAATGCAGCTGCACACATCCAACATATCTGCAATCTTAGTGCATCAACATAGTAAATTTTCAAACACATCTGCATTCAAAAGATCTAAGTTGATGCTTTAAGTTGATGCGGTCACTGAACAGCTTGTTGGGGTGGGGTTCCGCCTGAATGCGCTTGTTTCGTCATGGTGATGGTCTTGTTTGCGTCCCTAACGGCAACTAGAGAGGAGACTGGTTTGTGTATTGCCTCAGCTGCAGCACTCAGTCCCCAAAATGTAATCATTATTCAGTGTGCGCCGTGTCCGTGAGCCAGGCCAACATTTGTGTTTATTTCACAGATCTCCAGGCTTGAAAGCAGTTGTATGAACTTGCTGAGCACTGACACAGAAGAGCAGGAAAATAAGAGAGGCAGACACACAGAGGGAGGGATGAGAGAGAGAGATGGAGAAGCTGAGACAGAAATAGAGCTAGAGAGAGCGGAAGAGAGGCCAATTGGTACTAGACATTAAAGGGAGCCTTCAATGAGGAAGCTTTTAAAAAACACAGTGTCAATCGTCCTCACAGAATTGCACAAGCCTAGCGATGATTGGGAAAAACCCCAGTAATGAAATGACAGCTCAATTATTTCACTGCTGGAAGGCTAACGGGTCCTTTCAAAGAAATCCACTTGGTGAGAATATTTAGCTCTTAACACTGTGGAAGTAAATTAAAGCTGGTTTCAACCATGTTTGACTGCGCAACTCAGGAGAGGACGATTTTCCGAACTGTCTGATGCTAATTTATACATCCGTTTACATGCAGTCACAACCGGCCCACAGGACTTTTGTTCACATGGATTCAAATCTGACATAAGATCAAAGCAATGATCATCTTTTAACGTCTTTATTCTACAGCAGACAGAACAGGATCGTGACTGCTATGTCTAAATCATCTATTTAATAATTAATGAATAACAAGGCTGTGACAGTTTCCCCCATTCTCTTGATTCAGTTAAAAAGCATGATTGTAGAAGCTGAGCTGATACTAAGGCAGATATTTTCACTTATTAGCAACAGGACATCAGAGGATCTATCTCACCTTATGCCTAGCATCCATTTTTCAACATATATTTCTAGTATATGCTCTGAATATGAAACATGTAATCGGTAAACAAATGATATTTGACCTGAAATTGCGAGACAGAGATTAAGTATTAGTGTATGTTATCTGAATTGGTTACATAATTTCGAGGTTACATAGGAGTGGGAAATCATGTGTGCCTTCAGAGATAACGAATCATATTACAGTGATTATCATGATGTTGCTTAACAACAGACAGAAGACTGTAGATCAGCACATCTCTGAACAACATTTCTCTGCCACATATAAAACTGCACAGGAACGAGTCAAGAGACACAACAAAGAAACCCAAGAGTGCAAATCCATGGCCTCCATGCAGTCCCAAAGGATCCACTCCAGTATACCCAAGGAGGACCCGCACTATAGTGAGAAGGGGGTTTTAACATTGTGGCTGATTGAGCTATTCTTCCATACTTAGCCATCTTCACCTGGTTTGTTGTCACCCTGTGTGTGTTCGTGCAGGAGCTGTATGTAGCCCAACGCACAGTGTCAAAAAACAGGGTTCCTGCTGCTTTGTTTTAGATGCAAAAGTCTCAGATATTCTCAAACTGGTTTCTTGAGCATGAGCAATGAGTTCATTGTACTCCAATGCACTCCATAGCCACCAAATCTCAATCCAATAGAGGACCTCTGGGATGGGCTGGAACAGCAGATTCACATCATAGATGTGCAGCTGATAAATTTGCAACAACTGTGTGATGCTGTCATGTCGATATGGACCAAAATCTCTGAGGAATTCTTCCAGCACCCATGTTGAATCTGTGCCACAAAAGGATCAAGGCAGTTCTCAAGGCCAACATGGTACTAGCAAGGTGTGCCGAATTAGGTGTCGATTGCCGACCAATTGTTTAGGGCTGAAACAATTAGTCGGCATAATCGATGACGCCCATAAATAAAATTCTCAACGCGTCATATGTGCTTTTGTAACTGCATTACACTACAGGAAGCTATGGTGGCAGTATCGCCTATATCGCCTGCCAAGACTTTACAAGAACGAAGAAGAACTTAGTTCGCAAATGGCAAAACAGGAGGAGGGAAGAAAATGGAAAGCATTTCACAGAAAACAATAAAGTTTGTGCAACGCAGAGCTTTCCTTCCACGACAGCACTACTGCAGTGCACGAGCATTTGAGACGCTGGCACCCTGAAGCTGTAATATCAACTCTGAATGGGTCAGTTTTAGAGTTAGAGTTAAGTTAGTGTGTCGCATTGATACCTCGTTTAGTGAACACCATTTCAATTTTGACCAAACCTTGACCAATTAGCTCTTAAGAAATAGTCTCCAAAGTGAATAATCATTAACGTCCGATCTTTCAGATTTCTATCCCTTCAGTTTAACAGGAAAAAAGCAAACGTGATAGAAAAAGACCCAGTCAAACATCAGTGCTACATCACTGCAGGCACTGCATGTTACCATGAAAGAAAACGTGGTGTAAAATTGCATCTCTCCTGCTCTGCTTACTGTCGGTATTGCATGACACTAAAATTCCAATAAGTCTCTAGAGGCCTCTATTATGGGATGTGTGAAACTATAATCGTGCTGACCCCTGGCTATTCCACTATCAACATTAGCTTCACGTCAAGCAATTACTTGGATTGCTATCAGATTTATGCAAATGCACAGAGAAGTCAAACAAGCAGCCAGTACAAAACCAGTCATTTTGACAGGAGGGGTGGGGACTGTCACGTTGACTGTGTAAGTAAGCATCAAGTAATTAGCTCCGTGCATCGATGAGAAACTGTCACCTCGGGATTTGAACACTGAAACCATAGCAACAGTGGCTGGTGGTAATAATGATAAGGAGGAACAGTGCTGGACACTCCTAGGATTGGACAGACATGAGATGGATGTTAAAGTTATGGAAAATTATGGCCGCTTTGCCAGTCGTGGGTTTCAAAGCAAAACATATGCAGAGTTGTGAGGCAAAGCAGGAAGTGGGCAAAGATGAGAGAGTAGCATTAACACACACAGAACCCTAGACACTTATTAATTTGTCTCCACTTTTACTAACTGAGTCATGATGTAATGGTTTCCTTCCTTGGATACTGAGCTGAATTACGTTGCTATATAAAAGCCAAAACACTGCACTTGTCACAAACAAGACAAGGAAGCACAAATGAGCTATCAAAGTGTGATCTGTGGTCTCAATCAGAAAACTCACAGGCACACTTTTGGCCAGAAGACACGAGTAAAAAGTTCAATGTAGTGGAAGAAATGAAGAAAAGCACAGGCCAGAAAACAGCCAAAGGGTCCAATCTAGACCCAATGGATGGCTTCGCAAAGTGTGAAAACTGCAGGGTAGGAGGGCATCATTTTAAACTTTCCACTTCATTTAAAATTAAAGTTATTATGAGAGTGCTTATCTGATCTTTCGGTTTCCCTGCCAGTTTTACAGCCTTCTTACCGACAAGGAAACCAGCCCCACCCCGCAGAAGAACACTAGTGTTTCTATGATGACAGAAGATAAAGAGCTGTTTGAACAGTATGCCTTAACAGCTTTATATTCTTACTTAGCAGAGGAAATTTTTTAATCAGTGTAAACATATTTAGGATGTTTTGGGTTTTGTTTTTGTAGCAAAATAAAGAAAAAAGAAAAGAAAAAGATTACTGGTTATTTAATGGTTTGAATGGTCTATCCCACTAGAGATCAAACTGGGCTGTAATTGTCCAATAAACCAAACTATCTAAAGGAGCCTTCCCACATAGGATATCTCCAAACTTTAGTTTGCTATCACAAGCTGATAGAAGTCAACCCTTTGTGATTTATTTACCAAGCCTCATTCTTGATTTACGATATCTTCAAGGTCAGCAACAAAGAAACCAAGGTGTACCAAGGTATTTAGTGTTAGTGCTGCATAACTAAAGCTTTCTGCACACTTGTTTGTGGTATAAAAGAGGAAATAACAGGAGAAGAGAGTAAGACCTCCTCCACACAGCTGTCACATGGGGTGACAGTGATGCAGATGAAGCCAATTGGCTCACTGCTTTTCAGTCCGATGAGCACACTTGGAAAAGAGCAGGGGTCCACTGAAGGGGCTTTTGTGGGCCAGCTGATAAAACTTGGAAACTTTGTAACTAAAACTTCAAAAATCAGACTGCCCCATAGGCAGAGATTTCTCAAAATGAACAAGAATCCCAATAAAGTTGGCTCATTTGTCTAAAGTCACAAAATAGAACTAGTAGAAACATTATCAATGAAAATCAATTGTTTCAACTTCTTTCTTACTTACAGGGTTGATTTTGCTGTGCCAGGATTACAGCTAAATGACTGGCGGACAGGAAACTGCTCCGATTAATCCATAACAGGTGTCTTAATGCATCTGTTATAGGTCTCTTATAGCTTACATACACTCACAAGATACATTACAGGGAGCCATCCTGCTCATCAGCCATCGCCCACATCACAAAGCAACAAAAAGTCTTTGAAAGCTCCCCCAACTTTCTGTCTCTTCACTCTTACCCTGACTTTGACCCAGATCCTAACACTACGACTTAAATGAGCAATAATGTCTGCACATCCAATCTGACCCCCTTGGAGAGAGTCTTTTTAGGCCTGCAGTACACGTTTCTTTCATCATCCAAGGACAAGTGGGTCAACTACGTATAGAACTATGTCTTTCTCTGGTGTATAATCACACAGGACTACTTCTTAAAATGAGACGCTAGTTGTTAGATTGAGCACCTGTGTTCACACACTCCAGCTAACCCTGCCAGTCCTATAAAAAGTTTAGCCTAGATACTTTAGGGCGAGCCCACATACCCTGAGGCTGTCATTTACTGAAGTGCCCCCTTCCCAATAAAACCGTCTCTAAGCTGCAGAGAGGGTCAGTAAAAAGCTGGCTAATCATTGCTCCACTCTGCTCTGGAGTGAATGCAGTCTCCACACCTGTATAAAGGCAAGAGTGGGTAGAGTGCAGCCTCTGAGTGCTGGCAAGACTACAAAATGGGCATTTATTAATACTTTCAAGCACATAGACACAGACACACACATTCTAGTCAAGTACCTCCCCACAATAAAACCATACTGTAGCACCTGCTATATTAACAGCCTCCTGATGGGTAAGTAAAAAACCTAAACAAAAACTTCCTCATATTTAGAAAACATTCACTTCTGCAACCCCAACTAGCTTATGTATCACAACACCTATGCAAGCTGCTGAGTCAGCGCCACCAAATATCACAATGTGATTTATATCTCACTCATAACTGCTTTAACCGTTTTTATTTACGTTTCGGAGCGGATCACGGCTTCTTTTTGCTCGCGTCCCTGCCTGTGAACTAAAGTCTGCTATGTGACACCTACACATGAAGGCCGCCTGTGAAAAATTCATGAGATGATGACATCGTGAAGAGACCCGAGCTTCAGTGCCTCAGCCTGAAGCCAGCTCACACAAAACAACCAAATCCCACCCCTGACAGCATGACAGCACTACTAAAACAATGCACTTATCTGAAAAGAGCACGTAAGGCACGGTGATTTGATATTAGGGTGTGAGCCATACACAACACAGATATAACAGTATGAGCAACTAACAGCCAATAATCTGACAGATGAAAGCACAAAAACCTCATATGTGTAAGAGACAGTGCCTGACTGAGATGCTAGGATAAGCACAGCCTGATGTGAAGAGAGAGACACCAACATCACACTCAATCACTGAACCTGACAGTGAACCGAGACAGGTTCCTGTAGTGCTTTATATAATATGTGTTTCACAGGGGCTTATCAGTGATCCCCTTCAATCACACTTACACTGAGCTACAGCAAAAGCTGATCATGGCTTAGATATGTACACAACAGTGTAGTTAGCCACTTAGCATTCCAATAGGCAGCCATAGTAGATAAGGCTGATGAATCAGCACGGGAAGTATTTGGAAGCCCTGAGCAAAAGGTTAGCAGTGGGATTGTGGGAGGGTTGCCAGTTTAAAACCAGGAGAGAAGAAAATGTAGCAATGACTGAATGAGAAATATGCTGTTGACCACTACAGTTCACAGCCCGTTCCTCAAAAAGGAGTGTTTGTGTTCTGAGATTGTAAACAGCGTTGATAAAAGATGTGCTTGAATATTCATGGAAGTCTGTACCGAGGCTAAGAGTGTACTACATTTACGAGACGCCCCGGCTACACGTGGTGATGAATTGTAGAAAACGCCAAGTCTGCTAGCACGAGCAGAACAACAGCCTGCTTTCATCATACGTACAACACATCAAACTCCTGCTTCAAAACAACCTGCTCCCTCTCGTCTCCCACTGCTGCCAGGAGCTACTTGCAGACTAAGTTGAGTCTCCCCCCTTCCCGTGCGCCACCCTGCCCGAGTGCCATGACGAAGCATTCCTCAGCCTCAGCAGCAATCTGCGAGTAGCCACAGGAATAAGTCGGCAGGACCGTAAACCCTGGAGTCACACATCCTAAGGCCTCCTCATGTGTGTTTATGCATGTCGTTGGTTACTTTTGCTGCAAGTAGACATGGTGACGAGAATCGGACAAGTTTTCACTTATTTCTCTACATTAAATCTAAACAGGGCTAAAAGGCTGTAAGGCAATGAAGCTGCCCATCTCGAGAAGGTCAAGTACCAACCTAGTGTCAGAAGGAAAAGGGGTGCAGCAGGTGGTGCAAACAAAGTGCACACAAAAACTTTTGGCACCTCAGTAAACTCGCAAATGGTCGATTTCTGTTTGCCAGTTTAGCTTTACTGCTATGCAAATCAATAGGTGTTTCTCTATTTTTCTGTCTCAGTGAGACCAAATGAAAAATTTTGTTAGGATATGTTTGACATTTGCGTTTTGCTACTACCAGTAAACTCTACATGGACATCTGTGAGAGAAGGCTTGGAGCAAAAATAAACAGAAATAAAACTGTAACCCATCCAGGGTGCAATTCTTCTCCGAAATGTTGCAGTACGGTTGTCTTGTTGCAGGATTCGCTCATTATCACTGACGCCAACAACAGTGTGCACAGCAGGTAGATGCACTCAATGGCAGCCCTGAGAGGATGCGTTCACCTGGGCAAATATATCTCAGCTGACTAAAGCTGCTGGATCAACACTAATTCAATAAGTAGACATTTTTAGCCAGCGTAAAGTTCATGCGCGGAATAACAATCAAATGCAATCAAAAACGCGCATGCGCCCACACTAGAAGAAGAAAGAAAAAGAAAAAAAATCTCACGAGACCTCTAACATTTCATCAATTAAGACACAGCAGCGCATGCACACGGCTGCTACACTGGTGGGAGGGAGAGAGATAAACAGGCAGCTCTCTGGAGATGCTCCGCAACACGTCACAAGACAAGCAGCTAGAAAACAGCTCGCTGGGAGGGGACACTGGGTTCAGACACAGAGGGAGGAGAGAAAAGGGAGAAAGCGAGAGGAAGCAGAGGCAAGGACGAGGCTATTTTCCAAAGAAAATAAGCTTAATAAACCTGCCTTTTTATTAGCTCTATGATTATGGGGTTGGGTTTTTGTATGTGCAATAGAAGCATTGTGTTGCTGTTTTTGTGAAGCTGCCACCACAGTGCAGGCGGACAGTAATCATTTCTAGACTGTAATCAGACATGTTTTTGATCATCTATAACACAGAAGAAATAAGACATAAGAAAGAGAGACAATGTGAAGGATTTCACTGCAGCCTGATCAATTCCTGGACCTTGGATGAGTAAAAAAAAAAAAAAAAAAAAAAAATCTCCACTATGATAACACAACACTTCTTCACAATGGGACCGCAGCAATCGCTACCAATGCACATGCATATACATATGCAAGAGGTTAGAGGTTAATTTCTGACTCAGTTTCCATCACCTGAGAAAGGAGCTGGAGAGCGACAAAGGGCATCCGCCTTCTGCAGCACTATTTCCATTTCAAAGACTTTAGAGCCCATCTGCATTTGGCATGGATCCTGCGGTTGGCACTAACCGCACCATACGCAATGATCAGCGAACATTCATTTTAGTCAGACTGCTTTTACCCCAAAAACAATCATGATCACAGTGAAACACTACAACCCGGTATCCAGACTGTCATGATTGGATCTCAGGTACACTCAATAATCAACAAAAGGCATTTAAGCCTAATTTTTAAGCCAATATCCACACACAAGACAGAGGCTCACACTAATGCACTACATTTGACCAATCTGAGAATAAACTGTTGTTGTAGGCAAACATGGCGTAGCTGCGATCACCGAAGAAAGCCTGAGAAAAATCAGACCTCTGACATTTCTGCTGTTCACGATGAAAGAAAAGGTTGCACAGCGGTAATTACATTCGGTGTGGAAGAAGGAACGACTGTCAGAGGTTGTCTGGGCTACCTAATCACATGTGCACTCATGCGTTTGGGCATGCGTGCTTTACATTTCCGTGTGCATGTGTGTGTCCCACCAGCCCACTCACTCGCACTTGCATAAGCCCTTCTAATCACCAGTCTCACTCCCATGGCTGAATCAAGGCTCTAATTTTGTAGCCAAAAAGTCCCAAAGCGCTCTGCCTCCACAAGGTCTCGATTACTCAGCTGTTGGCTTTGTTATTAAAATTAATGCATCTTTAATAATTCCACTGTGGTTGGACACATTATGTAGCATTCTTCTATCTATTGGTATGAAATACAACCGCTTTTCTTTTAAAACCGGGTTATTATCAGCGTGCAGGCTACAGAATCTGGAGACAAACACTAAGCCTAGGGAAGGTAAATACAAGTCATTTTTGTAAGTGCACCTGTCGTCTTCTACCTGCCCTGCCATGTTTAGGGGAACTTTACACTCACAAGCACTGTGTGATACTTCATTATTACAGTGATACTGTTAGTATTATGGCAGAAGTTGGACATTTGTTAAAAAGAGAAGTTTAAAATTCCCCTCTGACATCACCTGACATTTGAGAGCTGGCACAAGGACACAAGTTGTTAACTTGTATTGTGCACTACTACTGTATCTGCACCATTTTGTACCATTTGTAGTGCAGTTTAATACAACTGTCCCTTTACATCACTCAGAAAGTGCTAGCTTGTGAGCTAGACTAACCATCAACAATGACTATGTTTCATTCCTGTCACTTCAAGACGAGCTCCATCTGCACCACACACCTGCCCTGAGCTTTACTGTTTGCTAGCAACAGCAAGCTCAGCTAGCAAAATTTATCCACAGACAGTCCATTATTAGAAATACTGGAGTTCTACTGATTTTACTCTATTAGTTATCCACACAAAGGCAATTTTATTTGCCAAGCAATTAAATGATAAATTCTCCAAAATACACCGCCACCACAGAGGCCCTTTTGCAGGGTCTCGAATCAGCAGCGGTGAAGCACAAACCTGCTAGCAGCAGCAGTTGCTGTGTCTGCCTCTACCTTTTGCCGTGCCCAAACTTTTAGCCTCAGTAAAAATTTGATGGTTGAATTGTTTTAAAAACTAAATAAATAAACTCCCTATATACACACAACTGTCATGAAAGCATGAGTTAGATACAGAAAGCAAAGGTGTTTTTTGTACCAGGCCGCACATATTTCTATTTCTGCTTATGGAGTCGGTTTCAAGTAGCCATGAGAGTATGAGTTGAATTCACTTTGTTACCACTTTGTTAAAGCTCATCCAGTTCATCCAGTTCAGGGACCTTTGTTCCACAGCATGTTCCCAATCAATCTCTACAGTCTCTACTATGTGACTACTGAAGTATTGACAGCTCTACAAGCTCAGAATACCATAATATTCATTACATTCTGATCTAAATTAAGACTCAGATTAATACACGGCTCAAATTGCAGACTTTCACAATGATAAACAATGGCACCCAGCTGGTTAACAGCCAGCATGTCTGCAGACATTGGACTTATTTATAAGTTGAACCATATTAAAGTACCTATAAACACTTATATTCCTCCAAGGTGCAAAAAAAAAAACAAAAAAAAAAACCCTCCCCACCCAAAAAATCCAGAAACTCAATAAAAAACTATAACTGCGACACATAATTTGCTCAGTAGCAAATTTACACAAATTAATACAGCTAATAGATGAATACAAGATAGATGACCCCGATAAAAAAAAAGTCCTGCAAGATGAAACTGAAAGCAACACAAAGGGAGGAGGGTTTCTCATCATGTGCCTCATCTGTTTGCAGTAGACTATAATTAATTTATCACCTGTCCCAGGACTGAAGAAGGCATCAGTGGAAAGAAATGATGTATTATGTATTGACATATCAGTGTAAGCATAACAAAGTGTGAGGAGGACAAAAACAGTCTCCTTTCTACATTCTAAACAGTCTCCACTGCACAGATAAAAGGATTATTTGTGCTTTCAGAGCTAGAATAGGCTCCGCCATGTTAACTACTCCACTGCTCGCTATCTGAACACCAGTCAACCTTTGGGGTTACAAGCAGCTTTTGTGTCTGCACTTGGTCTGGAGGGGTGGAAATGAGACAGAAATCAGGCGTGGGGCCTTTTCTTTAGGGAAACAGAAGAGAAAACATGATTGGAGAACAATTTATCCCAATAAATCTACTGTACTTCTCTTCTTACACATACATTACAATCTAAAATTAAGTAGTATAGAAATATATAGTATATAACTCTGAATTGAAGATGCTTGGAGTTTAAAGTGTTGCTTGGACAAAACAAGCAATCTGAAGGTGCCGCTATGACTCTAATAAGAAAAAAGATAATATATGCAAGTCTCGAGGTCATATCAAACCTTTCAGAGCTCCAAGATGAATTCTTTTTTCGACTGATGCCTTTCTTACTTATAAGAATTTGACCTGAACTGTGCCTGTATAATCAGATTCTAGTTAGGATCAAACAGCCCCGAACATTTACAGTACCTTGGCAAATAAAAGTGACATAAAAAAGGAGGCTGACAGCTGCTGTTGCTTCCCTCATTTACACTTTCTCAACGCCTCAATGCCCCAAATGTCTGGTGGTGTCATCAGCAGGTTACTTGGTGTGCCTCAGCTGCATAGAAATCAAAAGGAAACTGGCTGCCTTCTGCTAAATTTTCACGAGGAGAATGAAAGATGGCAGTAAAAGGTTGTCAAGCATGCAAGTTAGTGTTGGTTATTTTGCAGGAGTACAGACGTTCAAGGCTTGCCCCCCGACGGCAGCCTTGAGCTCCTGCGCTTCACATCCAGGGAAGGCTGTGTGGCATCTTTGCGCATCGTGGTCAAAAACCCCAATTAACAGACGGCACCATTCGTAACCTTGTGCTTATTGCGGTTGAGCACGTGGCGACTATGGTGCAGCTTATCACGGAGGAGCACGTGCCCACCAATCTTAATGATCAGAGGTACATTTGTCCTGTTGGCTTCCCGGTCAGCTCTAAAGAGAAGGTAGTCCATGCAAGCAGCGGCCTTGAGCTCTGTGCAAAAGTACACCCTGCAAACTCTTGCTGATTTTGTCTCTGTTTACAGCTTCATTCAAGGTTCTTTTGACCTTGGACTGGGAAAATATTTGCCACAGCAAAGCTCAAAGTGAAGTGGCATTGGCTGGAAATGTGTTTTTTGTTTGGTCCAAATTAAACCTTGTAGTGGAGCACAAATTCAGTCAATAAGCAGGAAACATTTCCTAATCATGTTGACCTCATGAGTGTTGGAGTAATAAAAATATTGATAAATGTTAGATGTATTTAAGTAGCACGGGACTTTGGCTAAATATTAAACAAGCTTCTCTTGGAAGATTTTTGACTATTAAATGTTTATTAACCTCTATGTGCCAGAGTAGCAGTTAAGGAAAGTGCAGGTACCTTTGAGAAGTCTAAGTGATAGTACACATTAACAGAGAAACCATCATTTTTAACATGACCGAACCAGTTGGCCAGATGTCTTTAATTTTCTTTTAAATGGACTCAGCCAAAGGTTGGCAGTCACAGCATCAGTGCCCTACTAGAAAAGCTAGAGTGACAAAACGCAGAACAAAGACCACCAACATCTATTCCACTTTATTTAAGAATTAATGAAATCCAGGGAGGAGATGGGCTCTACTGAACCAACCAATGAAACCAGAACTTACCATTAGCACTCCATAAGTCTGCAGGCTGAGTAAATATAGCACCTAGATGATGGTTTATTGATTATTTGTTTAGTATTCATCCTATAATGCATTCATATTTAATGAATATCACCCAAACAATCAGTACTTTACAGAAACCAAGCTGACAATAGTTATTTATATATAAAACATGTTAGATATATCTCAACTGTATCCATATTATAACATGGATTGCCCTCAGGACTGTGCAGCACATGTAGCAGGATAGCATCACCATGAAAAAGGCTAAGTAAGTAGCAGGGTGTCCACCATAGGTCGCTTTAACTTTGCCCCAGTGTAAAGCATATGGGTCAATATATAAAAATCAGTTTCCCCCCAAACGTCCAGTACTGATCGAGCTCTACTCAAACACAGTTCACTATTCTCATCTATTACCACTGTTGGTATAACAATGTATTAAGATTTTGTGGTAATGAGTGACTGTGTATTACATTACAATCAAATTTGACAACAACACCGAAAAAAATTACATCCCTGACTTAGTCACAGTGTTTCTGTCTCACTCATCCTTGGCTGGCAGGTAACTCTGCAGGACTTCATCGGCAACAGGTTTCTTGTGACCTCTGCAGCTGACCCTCAGATCATACACCCCTAAGGGGAGAGATAATGAGCATTGTGCTCAGCGGGACTGAACTGCTCAGGTGGAAACAAGTGCTCCTTCTTCTTAGCAGTGAGGCGTGAAGAGAGCCCCCCTGGTTTAGACTGCTGTGTACATTCACATTACCAATCTTTCACCAGCCGAAAGGCCACAAGAGCTACTCGAGGAAAAGAGGAGGCTGGCTTTACAAAACAATGAGACCAACCAGATCCAATCACATGAAAATAGAAACTTGTGACAACAATGAACCAAAGCCTGAGCCGAATTCAAGGAGGTAGTGTGCATATACGGTCTAAGGGCCTTTGATATTTTGAGTTAACTGTTCTTTGCCACCAGACAGCTCCTCTCAAAGAAGCCGACAGTGAGATCCACAGATAATAGGGCCCTGCTAAAGCGGCACTTTGGGGAGTGTGAGAAACTGAGATGATGTAGTTTTTGTGAACTGCCGAGTGAAACTGATAACGCAGGAGGAACTTCACTTTGGGAGTTATGAGGGTGAACTGTTTGCGAAGGTAGCTTCTTTTTAGCTTGTTCCTGATACCTTGTTTTGCAGACGGGAAAACGCTGAAAATAACGGGTATTTAACAGACACCATGTGAAACAGGAAGACTTTCAGTGACAGCAGAGAGGAGAGTGTGGCACAAGCACTTTCTCAGAGATGTCTCAGAGCTCCAAGAGCTAAAGGGGATTATGTAAGTCAAGCAGTATACTGGGTCACCCAGTTGTTTTTGATACACTACTGCATCGCCGCTACAACTGCGCTTATTGCAGAGATTCGTATTTCATAGCGCCCACGTAAGGCTTCACTGGGAAGTTAAAAGGTTTTATTTTTTGTTTTGTTTTTTCTTTTTAAAGAAGATTCACCGCCACTGACTGCTAAGTAGGATTCAGTGTTAACCAGCGATTTTTAAATCAGAATGACAACATATTGTAGTGAACAAACTAGCTGCTAAAATGCTATATGCCAGCCAGTAACCATGGTGACTTTAATGGTTTATGAATAAGCATAGCCCGTGTAAACTACACGTGGTTTATGCTTGGTTTCTGTCTCACAGCTGTAATGTCTACATTTTAATCAAACCCTCGAGGTAAGCAGGAAAATCAGAAGCAAAGGACAATCAGTACCAACTGATGACATCATCAGATCAAGTCCCTAAGCCCCCCAGATAAAGAAACACCACCGACTGTCTACTAATAACAGGAACAGAACCATGCAAATTGTGTACGTCTGCTTTAAGGCCATGCTACATAGAGCTTCCTATTCTGAATTAACACCATGTTACTGCTCTGTGCACAAAAAGCTATATAATTCATGTGGGTGGTTTAGCTTCACAAAACAACACAGCAGAGTCTAAACAAATATGCTGCATGTATTTTGCCTATAGGCCACTACAAAAGCCTTCAGCAGCTGCACGTGTTGATAAAGGCAGCACTGTTGGGACAGGTAGGATTTTTGGCTGCTTCACAACAGGACTCTTTGTTTCTCTAGCTGTGTCATATTACTCACCAGGAAAAAACTAAACAAAAAAAAAAAATCCTAGCCTGCATGGAGCTAATTTTAACTCCAACATGAGAAAAAATATATGTTTTACGGGGTGAATTTCCTTGTTGTTAATAATGTTTTACAAAATTTACATTTACCACTAATTATCACCCCTAAGGTTATGTTTCCCAAGACACACTTGCTAGCAAACGTTAGTGAAGCTCACGCCTGTAGTAAAAGGTCAAACAGACGTGCAGTGACGTTCATTTCAAAATAAAAGCGCAGTTAATTAGATAGCACGCCGATCAATCTTGGGTTTATTGCGAAGAAACACGTTTATAAGAACAGAAAGTACAATTTATAACGTGTATTAATCATTAATAGGCTGTATTAAACGATGTTCCCTTTTGATTGGTATAAATCCTTCTAACTGTAATTTTATTTTTGTACTAACCGGAAATTATCTTCTCTCCACCCCTAGAAATGACACCATTCCTAGCATAAAGGTGCTACTGACAACTGTCAACCTCAAGCTTCTCGCCAAGTCGACTTCATTGTCTAGTTTTACAGAGAAGACGAGGCCACCCGAGTAAAAAGGTTAATAAATAACAGATGTAATAAAATAAAATTTAAAAAAAAGTCTTCAGCCCTTCCTGTACTGACCGGGGCACGGCCACTTTGTACCAGGAAGAGACGCAAACATCTCACCTTAATGGGGTGAAATCATGTAGTTTAGAGAAACACAGTTTACGCTCGACGAATATATGGAGTGTGCTTGTGTGTCAGGGTGATGACTAAAGAGAAACACAGCCTTAAACAACTTTGTTTCCCCTGTGATGTCCGGCCTGTGCACAGATCGCTACTAGTTTCGCAGCATCGCTTCGGCGTTGCAAACACCCACCCCTCCTGCACCATTTCCGTGTTTTATACGGAATCATTTCCACGGAGCCTGTGCCACGTCAATTAAATGCAAAGGTTTTACTGAAATCTTACGCAGGGCAATAAGACCGGAGTAAGAGCCAGCTTGTAATAAACGAAAAGCACACGGTGCCTTGCCAAACACTGCGACATTGTTGCAGGATAACCGGTTAATAAGTGAAAGGGTGCATGACGTGTCTAAATCAATGAGTCCAAGACAGCAACAACGTGACGCTAAAACAACACAACTCACCTAGTGCCACCTCGCAGGCTTTGCGCAATTGGGAATGGTGAGCCTTTTTCACCTCCTTGTCGGCCAGGATCTTTTCCAAAGCTCGTGTAAGGAACATGTTTTTCGTCTTTTTGCCCTCAAACATGTCGCACCGGAATTTGGAGCGAGGTGTGCCTGGTCCCAAGGGGGGCTGCAGCCTCCTCGAACAGAGATGTAATTCCTTTAGTAATGTCAGCCGCAGAGCCCCTAACAGACAAACATAAATAAACACAGAAGGTGGGGTAAATCCCTCAGATTGCCATTAACGACCTGCCTCCTGCGCCATGTTTGAGAGAGGAAACGACGTCACGTACGTTTGAGAGCGGCCGCAGTGAGGCAGTAGGGAGTGAGGACGGAGATGAGAGTGTCCCTGCACCCGAGCTGTGTCTGCACATTCATGTACACCTGAGATCCACGATTTGTTTGACCAAGACACATTTTTTCTGTAGTTTTGGTTCTGTGCACCGCCGCTGAGGAGCAGACTTCATTTAAAGGGGTTGTACACAAAAATTGCATTAAATGTTTAGGATTTAAAGCCATTTTTTAAATAAATTGCCAAGTTTCAGAAGCTCAAAATTAATACATTTTCACTGGAATTTCACATTTGAGGCCCAAAGAGATTACAGCGCAGGTATTGTAGGTTATTATTGAACTGGGAACCTAAACAAACCCATAAGTGAGACAGGGAAAGCTTCAGTCAGCCAAATCAGTAGTCTGGTGCACTGGGCACCTCATTTAATTGAAGTGTAAAAGGTTCTCTATCTCGCTCTCTGCTCTGCTTCAGCCAAATACTGCAAGACTGATCAGACACAACTTCACAGAGCAAGTGGATAATGACCCAAAGCATACTGCAAAAGCAACCCAGGAGTTTCTCAAATCAAAGAAATGGGATGTTCTTTAAAGGCCAATTCAGTCACTTAATTTCCACCAAGAAGAGCTTTTTTTTCTTTTTAGTTATGAAAGGCCAAACTGAATGCAGGAAGAACCACAAACAAGCAGCAGCTTGAGAGGAAACACAGCACTAAGGGTCCAGGCTTCAGTCACTCATTGGCTGCAAAGTATTAAAAGCATCATATATAAAATTATATTCGTTTGTCCAAATAATTTTATATTAAATGTATAGGAATGTCTGTAATTAATGCACTTCAGTCACATATTGATAGTTTGATTTTAAAATTCACTGTGGTGGTTTACAGAGGCAAAACTGTCTTTGCATATAAACCTTCATGGTCGTATTAAACCTATGTGTGAAAGCCCTGGCGTAACATGTTGCCACAGTGCCTTAAACCACCAAGCAGAAGAGTTTGCTGTCTTTTGTTGAATAAAAGATAACTTTCCTCTGACATGACATGCACATGACCTACAGCAAACCTGTGTGTGGTATCCCTGTGGGCATTTTGTTAAACATTTTCATTGTAGTAAATATGTAGTAGCCTGTGAAGGGATCATGATACAGTTAACTCAAACAGAACTGAAGTCGATCCTTTTGGGATTCTCAGTTAATCATAACGGACCCACTTAACTCTACATTTAGAAACAATACAGTGTAAATAGATCTGATTGTCATCCTTGTAAGGACCCACAGATTTTTTGGAGGAGGGGGTTAACACACTTTACTCGTGAATGAATGCAAATGTAGTTTTCTTTAAAGATTTCAGCAGAACTTAAAACCTTAAAAAAAGACAATTTCAAGTTGCTGCTTTTTGTTTTGCTCATGTATCAAATCAGTTCAGGAGTGATCGCAGGCTTCATTTTTGGTGGCAGAGCAATTTTAAATCCCTGCACATGGCAACTTATTTGTCTGTGGTTAATTTCCGTTATAATTTCCCAGTCAATTTAATCTTTATGGTATTTTGCTTATTGCCTTACCTCATACATAACTGTGCATATCCACACATTCAGATGGTGCTACACTGCATTTTACAGCCTTTAGCAGAGTGCAACACATCCAGGAAATCTGGCAATTTGACAACACAGATTTGGCAGTTGTGGGCGGTATAGTTCACTTTCACTCGGATCGGACTGTCCCGCGTGTCAGTCCCACCGTTTCTGAATCCATAAATAAGAGCAGAGCTGCAGAATCTGCAGACTGGCTACGAAGAAACTAAAATAAGAGGCAGATGTTTGAATCGATCATTAAATGCTATTAGTTAAATCAAAAAAGGTCAGAACGTTATTCATTATAAACATCTGCTGACTACAATGATGTTTATCATCAAACATGGCAACGAGTATGTGTGCAAAACACTGACAGAACATAAATGAGGGCTGAAAGCGTGACCTTTAACCTTCTTGTAGATGTTTGCATGAAAGCTATTAGGAATGAATTATTTCTAATGATGTCAGTTGCAGCCAGAGGCCAAACTAAATGAAAATAGGCCAAAACAAAATGTACACCTGTAAAAGCGGACAAGCAGAAAGGCAAAGAAGACAGAAATTCAATTACAAAAAATATATTTTGTTTTATAAAACAACGTTTATTCAGGTCAGACACTTAAAAAGATCTCATGATAAGAACATAGCCAAGCACAAGTAAACATTTCAGACACTGTCTTTTTCCATGCCTGAGTAATGACACAGTAAGCTGCTGAGGTCGCAGGTCATTCTTTCTAAATGTTAGTCTGGACCAAATGAAAGAGAGAAAAAAGATCTACACTGAAATTTACCACTCTGAGCATATTTATTATTAGTAATAAAGGTTTTTACGCATTTTATGAAAATCTAGAGTGGCACTTGGTAAGAATATTTCCTAGAATAAAAAAAAACCAACCAGAATAGAAACAGGCTTAAAGATGTTGTTCTTTTTAAACTTGTATTTAATAAAGCACATTTTAGAAGACATAAAAAATATTAGCTTTATCTTTACCATAAAAGTGCTGCTGTAGCATAATGAGTGATCGCATGACCACTATTCACTGTAAAAAATAAACTTTTTTTTAAAAGATGCATTACTTAAAAGATCCTGTAGGGTTCAAGTGTTTTTTTAGTGTTTGGTTTGTTTGCACACAAAAATACATCACCATCAGCTGTTATCAGAAAAAGGAGAATAAGATGAACGACAAATTCAAATTCACGCTCTGAGGATCTTTGTCGGTTCTTCGCTTGATAACATCTGAGCGGAATATGAAATCTCAGGAAAATATTAGGTGCTAAGATAGGTAAGTCGGAGGGTGTGGTCATATATATGGAAATTTCTCCCTATCTGTCTTGCACTTCTTCAGCACTCCTGATGCGATGGCTTTCACGGCTCTCATAGTCTCAGTGCAGGTTGGCTTTATTAGGGATTCAGGTAGAAGGAAACCAAAATATCCCGTATCCCTCAACTCAAATGCAAATGCGTAGGGGATCCCGTTCCTGTATGCCCAGTCGATAGAGCTTCCTGAGCTGACGTCTGCAAGGAAGTGCAAAATAGACAAGGGTAAGGAAAGCTTAAAACAGGAATACCTTAAGTTAAGTAGCTTTGATTTTAAAGCGTTCCATTTCTGTTGCTGCAGGTGAGCGTTTAGATATCGCTCCTCTCTAGAGCAACATTCAAGGCAACTCTGAATTGATCTTGTATATTAGAAAACTGGCATTTTTCTCCTAAGTTTAAAATGAATAACAGCTCATTTCCATTGCCAGAGCGCAATATTAGAAGGATTCGAGGAACTCACACAGAGTTGTGGAGGCAGGTCCGTATCTGTACTTCACGCCATAGGCAGAGTACAATGCTGTCACTGCATTGTGAGCTGCTGACTCCTGGATGCATGAAAGCAGAAGGCTAGCTCATCTCACATACTGCATTTCTTTAACACTATCAAAGGATCTGTACTAAGCAGCTCTCTCAGATTAATTTAAAAAATAAAACTCAGTGAGTGTTAAGCAATAGATATCTTACCACACAGTTGAAGTTGGGGATTGTGGCATACTTGTAGGAATATGGGTAAAGCAGCATTTGTGCATAGGCATGAATGGATATGTATGCTTCCACGCGTTTCTTGTGCTTGCGCAGGAACTTAGCGACAGCTTTGACTTCAGGTTCAGATTCGGGGAAGGGACCGCAATACGTGTCATCGCACGGATGAGAAGAGGCACCTTCATCTGGGGAAGCAAAGGGAGAAAGGATGAAACCACGTCATCATATCTTCTAACCATACCAGGATGCTTTAAGTGGCATCCTTAATCCAGAAAAAGTGACCAAGCAGTAAGTGTAAAGAAATGGAAGTAGAGCAGTAGTTCGCATTGTTGGCACAAACTTTCCTGCGGCGTTTCTGCGTGGAGCATGTGTGCGTTCCTCCCACAGTTCAAAGATAAGTGTGTTTGGTGGATAGGTGATTCTAAATCGGCCACACGTGTGGCCATGTGAGAGGGGGAAAAAAGAGCTTTAGAGAGCATTAAGAGCACAGAATAAAGTGCTGTGTGAATGTGTGTAAATGGATGAATGGGGTTTGTTGTGTAAAGCTCGTTGAGTGGTCAGTAAGACTGGAAAAGTCTAGAAAACCAAATGCCAGCGTGAAGGGGAACTAATAAAGACACAGACTGAAATATGATCACATTATAATCCTTTGCAGACAACCTTATTTCACTCACCTTGACCCAAAAAAGTAAAGAGAAAAGCATCTGAACACATGCTGGTTTTAATTAAAGCCGTATTTTTAAAACTACGAAGTAAAAAGGGCTTCTAAGGTGACTAGTATTAGTCTGAAATGTGTTTGTTACTTTAGAAATTATGGGAGAAAAAAAGACATATTTCAAAGTTTATTTCAGGGATACTTTTTCTAAGGCTCAATTATCATGAAGTACATTTACACTTGAAAGTCCTTCTTAAATATATCTATAAATAGCAGAGGCAAATGAAAAACCATGAATTTCAGTCAGACTGAATGCTATCTTTGGGCTCACTCTGTCCTGTTTCATGCCTTTTTACAGCAGTCCATTACTGACTAATCAAATAGACTATAATTCATTTAATTATGGTATATTTCTCACACCATTTCCAGACTTTTATCATATATTTTGCACATATTCTCAAACTGTCATATGCCAGAACTCTAAATGCTGTGAATTCATGACCGAGCGTTCCCTTGAAGAGATGTTCTTCATGAGGTATAAAGAAATCTTCCACTCCTGTGTGTCTAGATGTATCACAAAAAAACTTTATTCTATTTTCAGCCTATGTCCTCACTCTCTAGAGAATAAATGAGAACAAATGGATGTAGTTGTTCCTACGCACATAGGGGCACATATATACTCTTAGTCAGATTTGTCAGGTGTTATTTTACCTACCACACCATTTTACTTTCCAGTTTCTGTTAGCGTCCACTCCCCTGCAGTGGAACTTGTGATTTTTGGACCGTGTCTTTCTCCAGAACCGATCCTGCAGGCAAAAAAAAAAAAAAAACACGTTCTTGTCCACTGGCAGTAAAACACATCTGAACAACAGGTTCATTCTTCCTGCATGCAGCAAAAAAATATAGACAATTAAACATAAATTAAGCAGCATAATAACATGTAATATCATGTAATAACATAAATTGCATTATTATTTCTCCTGTTTATACGTAGACATTTTTTCTTTCTTTAAAATTATTCTACAATCTGTAGGTGGAAAAAAACAAGCTTCCAGCTTCCCTTCTTTGCCTTGTTTTTAGCAAGCAATCCAAAAAAAATGCAATAAAATGTATATGTAAAATGTGCTTCCCCTCTAAGAAAAGCTTCCTCTCAAAAATGTACATATAGAAAGACCAGCAGAAAAGCCTACAGTACCGTAATCCAGCTGAAACGATAGCCATCCACATTAAAGACAGGCATGATGTAGAAGTTGAGCTGGTTCAGTAGTCTTGTCATCACAGAGTCATATTGGTATGAGTTGATAGCCTGTAATAATAATATAATGTAAGTCCAGTGTAATTATAAAACATGCTCAACTGAAGAGGCATGTACTTGCAGCCCCTTCTGGTTGCACTGATAGCCCAGCTCTCTCAGGGCAAAACGTTCATACGTGCCATCACAAGAGCATTTGCTGTGTCTCCCAGCACAGTCTCAATGTGGAGAAGATACCGGGAGAGCTGGACAGGGCGGTGGAAGGGCATCAGGATTAGTAACTGCTCCTTTGGGCCGAGAGGAGCACTGCCAATGCCTCACAAAATGACTTCCACGTGCATTTATCTGACCAAATTTTGAGATTCAAACTCCATGAAACTTATAAGGATGCTTGATTGGCATTTGCCAGAGCGGCCTCACAGTGAGCACATCTTAGAGATGCCTTAATTTGTCTGTGTTTGCCTGTCTGTGACCACCACCTGCAAACTTGTTCTCTTTTTGGGGTGTTTTCTTTTCCAAAATTCTGGAAAAAAAAAAGATGTCAACACTTTTTCCCCCCAGTGACCCTAATACTCTTTTGTGAATGCGCCATTCTGGAGGAGCCGGATTACCTGTGCAAGCAGAATGGGCTGCAGGTACTGTCTCATGCTACCATAAGTGGCAGGGATGTGAGCAAAAAGCAAGAATGGAGAAAAATCAGTCATTAGGGATAAGGAGAGAGCAAATGTCTGTGACTACCACCTGCAAACTCGTTCTTTTTTGGGGGGTGGTCTTTGTTTTTGCCTCTCCGGTGCACTCGTTGTCACTTTCATTTGCATGAAAGCAACTGAAATTGATTCACAAAGGTTTCTGCATAGATTGATATCCCTGAAATTTAAATGACTTTATGTTACACTGTGATGATCAAGTGTTCCTTTAATTATTTCTGAGCAGTGTATCCTTTTTATATTGTATTCAGGCTCATTATCTATTGTGCATTCAAACAACTGAGTCTGACAGCATAAGAGGATTGGAGCTATGAGACCTGGGCACTGGGCTAATGCTGCTTATACCTGCCTTTTAACCAGACTGAGGCCAAGGTTAATGTGCTTAAGGCTTGAACAAAGATGGCACCCTGACCTCCAGTGGCCTCCCTCTGTCACTACACCACAGCACATTTGTATTTCCGTTCATCATGAGTCCATTTAAGGTGAAACAGTCATGTATTTGACTTTTGCCTTTCTAGAAATTTGAACTGAACCATCACACCGGAGAATGTCAGTGCAACAAATCATTGTTCTGTGAACGGTAAGGTTCAGTGTAATACACTTTTTACTAGCTGATGTTTAAGCAGTTATTTACACCTCAAAATAAGAGGATTTTAAAACAGCTGGTTTTAATGCACCTCACAGGTAACATTCAAAAAACACTCAAAAAAACACCCAAAACAATCCTTTGGAATTCACTTGAAGTCAGCGCTCTAGCTTTACAGATAACAGATTTTCCTTTAATTTTCTTTACTTTCTGGCACTTATTGTGCTGGACTGTGTTGAAAATCCCACTCATCTGGCATTTAAGCATTATAAAATGAGCCATTAAATGTTCTTGCAGTTAATGTCTGGCTCTGGTCTGGTACCGTCCTCACTTCAGAGAGCACGGAGACTTTAAGGGTGCAAAGGAACTTGCGTAAATGCCTGTGTTATTTCCAGCATTTTAGCTGTAAAGTATTTTCTTAAGTATTTGGATAGCTGTAAATGACAAGTGAACAGATGTTGGCGCTTTGATGAACAGACCATATGTCACAGATAGCCTGAATGATGATCTACAGCAGGCAATCAGCGGGATATACATTGTGTTCCTGTCGAGGCATTTTTCGCGCATACATCAAAGAAAGAAAATTGTAAAAATTAAAAGCAATCTGCAGACATTATAAGCACCTCTTTAACAAACCACTGGCAGAAGGCAGGTCCTATCCACTCTCTGGCGTGAACACCACAGTCGATCCACACAGCTTTCTTCTGGAGACGACGTTTCTTTCCTAGCTGACAGGACACGAGCATTTTTAGCTTTAGATTAGGACAAGACAGTGTGTTTGTTAGTTTTAATGTGCCTCCTCTCCTACCTGAAGCACATAAAGCGGTCTTCCTTCATATGACTTCCCAACAGAGAACACGTCAACCAGATTGGGGTGGGTTGTGTTCATCATAAACATCCAGCTCTGGATCTGAGGGACAGGAAATGATGCAGGGAAGTGGATCTTAAAAGACTTGTTTACATAATTTTCAGAAGTAATTACTATGCATTATTGCACATCTGTGTGCTTTGTAAACGTGTGTTGTACATTGAGGGAGAGGATGAAAGCTCAAAGGACAAAAGATTTGTCCTCTGAGCTATGCTGTTTCATAGGGCTTGAAAGATTTGCAAACCAGGAGCCTGATCAACCTGGGAAAATAAACACTCTAAAGCTGTGAAGTGTCTGAAGTGGAGCGCACGTCTCGGTGTGTGAAAGCGCGAGGCCGTGGGAAAGACACATGTGGAACTGTGTAATTGAGAGAAAGCACCCTTAGAGAGGTTTTCTGTTTACCTTGTGGGTGCAATAGATTAGAGAGCAGAGGGGAATGAGAGATAGGTAGGTAGATGTTGGGCTTCATGTCTACCTCTTCCAGAGAGTGGTAAACCTCGTAGTCATACTGAGCCTCTGACCTCCGCTTGCGAGAGGAGCGATATCCCGTCTGCTTTTCAATTTCCTTCTGTAGATTGGAGATAAATACCCTGCGTGAATGAAAGAGAGTGAAGCAGACAAACATGGTACACATTATAACCACTGTAGCATGTTTCCCATCGGCACATTTGGTACTCTGACTGTATGGTGTATGGTTTATTAGACAGTTAATACAAAGATAGAGGAGGGTGTGAACTAGCCAAAGGGAAACATAAGTAATGTAATCTAAAGAATACAGAAACAGAGCTGCCCTATGTCTCATTGTGCAGCTAATGTGTGGAGATTCATATCAGGAAGCACTGGGGAGCATTTTTCTGTAAGTGATGAGTCACTACACTTTAAATTTCCATCCAAATTCAGTCCAAATAGGAGGCTGGGATTTAGAGATTGCAATTCTGTAAAATGGCAGAAGTTCAGGAAAGAACTCGTGAGCTCAGCTCAAAAGTTTAGAAGCCCCAATTCCAAAAATGTTGGAATGCCATGTAAACAGAATGCTTTGTAAATCTTATAAACCAACATTTATTCACAATAGAACACAGAAAAAATACAAAATATTCTATTGATAAAATGCAATTTTAATAAAAAAAAAAATAAGATAATTTTAATTTGATGGCAGCAACAGGTCTCAAAACAGTTGGACTGGTGGGGGAAACAAAAGGCAGTCAAAACCAGCGGTGCTAAAAAGAAACAAGTGAAGGGACATTTTGAAACTATTAATTATCAATGCATCGTTAATATGACCGGGTCAAAAAAGACCATCTTAGAGAGGCAGTTTCTCACAAGTGAATATCTCTGTGAATATCTCATCATCTACAGTTGATGATAAATTATTATCATATATTTTGGAGAAATCTGTGCGTAAAGGACAAAGCCAAAAATGACATGGTAAATGGACTGATAGTTATATAGCGCATTTTTATTCTCCTGGAGTACTCAAAGCGCTCTATACAACATGCCACATTCACCCAAGCACGGTCCTCTCTGCTTTTAGGTGCTTACTAACTACCATTCACTCTGCGATGGCTGAATTGGAGAGAAACTCTGGTTAAATATCTTGCCCAAGAATATTTGGGGTCCGATCAATAGATGACCTGCTCGACCTCCTGAGCTACAGCCACCCCAAAATGATACTGGAGAATGCGGGTATCGATCCCGCTACCTCTCGCATGCTAAGCGAGCGCTCTACCATTTGAGCTAATTCCCCGCTAAGCCCGAGCTAACTCCGCTCTCATCAGGTTCGCAGGCAGCACTGCATTAAAAACAGGTATGCTTACAGTTTTTCTCAGTCGCTTTGGTGCGTTTCTCAGATCAGAATTGAAATTCTCATAACTATTAGTTCAACCTCCACAACACTCAGTCATTTGTGCACATCATAGTAGCAATTTCTCCTCTCTCTGAACAAACTGCAAATGATTTTGGACATGAATCAGTTGCTTCCATACATTTCCCTGCTGCTTTCTGACATTTCCATTTGCTTATGTCATGTCAGTCAAAAGTAATCATACCTATGGATGCTGAATAGTCGTTCCCAATAAAACTAATAGTCATACATCCATTGCTTGAGTCATCACACACAAAATTGTTGAACTAGTTATCACATGCCAAATATTGGCCATCTGTCAAGCAAATCCTATACCTTTCTGTATCATTGTTCCTGGAAATGTCTCCGAAATTGAACAATTGATCTCGGGTGAATTACAGCTGTCACTCATGAGGAGGCGTGTGAAAGTTTAGTTGTAACCAATGACAAACAACTTGTTCACTGTCAATTATGGATGAATCCTGTGAATCCCCAATTGGCAAGCATATATAAACTGCGCAGGAGCTAGTGTGTACCATTTCTACACTTCTGTGACACAAAATGGAAGGTCAGCACCGTGGAAGAGGGGTGAGGATGCGGGGAGGAAGGGGAAGAGGGAGAAGAGGCAGATATAGGCGGATTCCTAATGAAATAAGGGCTACAATTGTGGACCATGTTGTCAATCACGGCCTCACCATGGAGGAGGCTGGTCGAAGGGTGCAACCCAATATTGGAAGAACTACTGTCAGTTCAATCATTCAAACATTCCGTAGGGAAAACAGGTATGCAAACAGTAATACACTGTACTGTACTGTGCCATCTCAGACACATCACATGTTACTGTACTGTATTTGCAATTTCACAAAAAGTTCACTCTGCACCACATAGGATTGTAAGACAACCTCGCGGAGGCGGAAGAGGGCCCCTTTTTACCCCACAGCAAGAAGAAGCCATTTGTGCAATGGTCATTGCAAACAATGCAATAAAGCTGAGAGACATACAAAGCGCTGTCATAGAGAATTACACGGTATTTGGCAATATTGAATCTGTTCCAATTTCAACAATTGACAGAGTACTCAAGAAAAATGAAATCCACATGAGCAAATGGCCCTGCTAGCAGCCATGGATGCAGCATGTGACGACATCACAGCAGGGTCCTGCAGAGGATGGATTCGCCACTCCAGGAGATACTTTCCTCGCTGCATTGCGAGGGATAACATCTGTTGTGATGTAGATGAAAATATGTGGCCAGACAGACAGGAACGTCTGGATGTGCCAGAATGATTTACTGTACTGTTACATGTGCTGTTTATTGTTCACATTAGTGCACAGCTCTACCAAATGGGTGATTTTATGTTTACATGTATTCTACAGTGCACAAGTGACTGTAGCATATTTTTCTTTTGCACAATTCTGTAGGATTACAAACACTTCTACACAATGGAAATGTGAAACGTACGTATTCAGTGTCTCAGTTACTCCCAAGACTCCCATAACATCTACAGTGACTTTACTGCACATTTCAGATGGCTGTACAGGTAGGCCATAGTGCTGTCGTCAGCATTTTCAGGTGTCACCAATTGTTTTTGCAATGGGAAACACTGAAATTATAAACTGTCATAGTGGAAACATGACAATGCCATTTGACTATCTTGTTCATAAAGATGGTGTCAAGACTTTTCATTTTGATGGCACTGACAGTTTCATTGACATGGATACTTGCTTTTGAGGTATGGATAATCAATTCTGTGCATGTGACGTGCTTTTGCAGGCTATCCACTAGGTTTTGCAGTTTGCACTAATTGTTTTGGGAAATGCACTAACTGCTGTGCAAATGTTAATGGTGTTCTGAGAAACGCACCAAAGCGACTGAGAAAAACTGTAATATGTCATGGAAATCACTGCATGAGATCAGGAACACTTCCAGATATCACTGTACACACGGTTTTCTGTGACATCCACAAATGGGGGTTAAAGCGCTTTCACACAAGCCACATGTAAACATGATCCAGAAACACTGCCATCTACTCTGGGCTCATTTTAGATAGATAGATAGATAGATAGATAGATAGATAGATAGATAGATAGATAGATAGATAGATAGATAGATAGATAGATAGATAGATAGATAGATAGATAGATAGATATCCATAATCATATACTGTGCATGCTACCGTTGTATATAGTGTATTATCTTACTTATTTTTTATTTGTACTTTATTTGTATTTTTTCTTCTGATATTTTTCCGTCTGATATCTGTACCTGAGCTGAGGTAAGGCAAAAAATTTCCCCGTCGAGGGATCAATAAAGTCTAATCTTATCTAATAGTGATGATAGATCTACAATGCTAAATTGCACACTGCATCTTTCCTACAGTCCAGACGATTTACTGAAAACATCTGACACGTCATGAAATGAAAAATACAACAAAGAAGACAGAAGACTGTTGAGCAGCTAGAATCCAAGGATCTCATATGAGACAGCAATGGGACAACATTCGTCTCCCCAAAGTCCAGCAGCTGGTCTCATCAGTTCCCACAGTCCCCCACATTTACAGACTGCTATTAAAAGAAAAGGGGATGCTTCAAAGTGGCAAACATGGCCCTGTCCCAATTTTTTGAAATGTGTTGCTGTCATCAAACTCAAAATGACCTTACTGTTTCTTAAAATAGTGCATTTGAGTTTAAATATTTGACATCTTTTCTGTTTTTATTGTGAATAAAATATGTTTACCAGATTTGTAAATTACATTCAGTTTTTATTTACATTTTACATGTCTACATGTTTTTTTTAAATTGGGGTTGTACATTTTGAAATGCATTGTATAATTTCAGTTATTTCTTCTAGACTAACCTTACATTACCACAACCGACATGGTTGTGGTAATGTAGGCTTCTGAAGGGACTAAATCTGTATAAATCTTGCACCATGTCTGTTGTTGGCTTGTCAGGGGCTTGGACTGTACATGGAACAAATAACACAGGTGATTAGTGACAAAAGTAATTTTTGATCAAATTACCAGGATGCAGGAAAACACATTTGGAAATAATGCAAACTAATGATAAGCAGGTCTGTATGAGTATGACTTTTAATTTTGCTTCTCTCATGTGTTGTTGCCTGTAGAGATGATATCTTTGTATATACAAATACCTGATAAATTGTGTCCCTATTGACTGCACTACCGCTGTGAATGAAGCACACAGGTATTTGGGGGTGCTGGGATGAGGCAGTAAATCAGGACTCCTGGTTTTATTGTTGACTCATTGATGAGACCATGTAACTAAGGTCACCCTCTCTCATCGCTTGCAACATCTAAACCAGTTTTCCACCTCATCAATCTCCCTGCTGGTAGAAAGAATCATAGCAGTTATGCTACTACTCTTTATGAATTACAAAATATGGTGTAATTGAGGTTAAACCACAGTTATAAGCATCATTACCTGTACACATACGATCCTTCTTCACCTCCCACCTGAGTCTAAAGCATATCATGTGATCTTTTTCAAAGCATTTTTTATAGCAGGTACGTACTAAAATACATTTCCTCATAACGTCCTTCTATAACAGTTTCTATCCACAACTCCTTTAATGATGCTAAAAATTGGGTCATTATCCTGTGAATATACTGAGATGAACAAAATGAAACCCCTAACCACCCACCAAAGCCTGTCCCCCCCGCCGCGTAAACCATTTTGTGAAAAATCCTCAATCAGTCAACAGACAGTGGAAAAAAAAAAAATCCTCCTCTGCGCTTCAATTCCTCCCCAAGGACTGAGATGACAATGGAATTTTTTCTAGCTGTGGCTGCTTTGATAAAACTCCATCATTTCAGCGCTAATTTTGATGAGGGATGGTGTCGAGAGATGAAAGCGTTGCTTTTTGGAGCAGATTGATAGAGTGTCTCTGATGTACGTGTGTGTGTGTGTGTCCCAGCTTTGTGGAAATATGAGGGCCTTTGCGTGCAAAATATGGCCTATTCTGCATGTGCAAATCACATATTCTGTTATGAGAAAGCTGAGTAAACAACCTTTGGATAACAGATGTGTCAAAGGGTGCATGCATGAGAGTAAATATGAGTGTCCATGCTTTTATACTTACTGATAATCAATATTTTCCCACTTTAAGCGTGCGTGTAAACCTTGCGTGTCGTTACGTTTCACGTGGACATCCACTGTGGCATTGTGACAGATTAGAGAAGCACTGTTGGGCTGCCAGAAATCCACCTAATGGAACACAGTGAACATATTAGGGTTACAGTGACAGAAACACCCAGCAGTAATGTAAAAGTTCTTACACTGTGAAAGTGTTCTTGGGCAAAAGCAGCCTCACTGAAACGGCAGTTTTATCTTAAAAAGTATCAAATTTAATTCATGGAAATTTTCCTGCTTATCGATAGAAACTTTCCCATGAAAGGTGCCAGGAGTGCTAAAGAGTGAACTGTTAGCTGACCGGTCGCTATAGTTGAGCGTACTGTATGCCAGCTATCACGGTTATTATCACCCAACTTTAATGGGATTAATTTAATTTCTTTGATAAAAACAAATATTTTTTAGTTTGTGTGTGTGTTATGCCGTCTACCCAAAGAAACTCACTAGAAACTGGACTTGCACTTACACAGCAGAGCTTTAGGATTTTTAAGACCGATACCAGTGCTGATATTTGGTGATTAAAAGGTTGGATATGTCAGGGTTATACTCATAACATAAACAGATTTTCCTGACATTTGTTGTGTGTAAATATTTATGAGTCCTTACTGAGATACTATGACAATGCAGTTTTAAAATAATCTTGTTCTATTTTCCCAACTACTCGTGGATTACTCATTTATGCTCAGGACGATCAGCTAGTTGTTGTGTTTGTGGTGTTCCAAACACGTGCTGGACAAACTAATCAATCAATATATTGGACTGCATTCAGGCTTCATAATATTGTGCTCTTCTAACCTAACTAATCATTCAAAGCACTTTACTACAAACCATATTCACTCATTCATACTTTATTCTACACCTTTAAACACTTTCTATCAAATGCAAGCACGCACACGCACACAGTTTTATTAAGACCCAAACAGGGAACCATTCCTACTTCCGTGTTCAAGCAAATTTGGGGAATGATTCAATGGAGCAATCCAGAGTAAATAAACCTCACTTGGCTTTCTCCTCTACTATATGACCTCAAATATCTTTGATAACAAGGTCTTTCAGTACTTATCACGATGTGATAGCCAGAGTCCTAACAGCCAGATATCCTTGCCAACCAAATAAACAAATAATAAACCACATAGTAACTATAGCAGTAAAACTGTGGAAAAAAGCGGAGAAGACGAGAATTTAAAAGGATTTAAAACAAACAGGAAGCAACTGATCTACCAGTAAAAGCACTGTAGTCACTGTAAAGAGATTGCTGTTTCTATGTTTGCAGATGTGTACGCCCCCAGCTGGCTTTCATTTTCTGCATGGGGGCAAAACATGCACATGCTTGTTAATGTGTCAATTGGTTTAATGCTTTACAGAATGCATACCAGAATAATTTAACTACGTTTAGAGCCAGAAGGGTCAAATACCCTCAGCTGGAATGCATGGTGCCCCTGAGTGCGAACCCCTCTCTATTCCTGCACTTTTATGGTGTTTCCAAATGGTTAAGCACCCCAAATGTTTCAGCACTGCTCGTCTTTTAGCAAAACAAATCCAAAACACATATGCCAGAAGGCACTCAAATGTCCCTGATCAGATAATACAATTCCTTAAGTTAACATTTTATAGCTGTATTTATGTGCCTCAAAGAGGCATTCTTCGTCTGCCTTATAAATCTTTTATCTCTTGATTGTTTATTTGCAGCGTAGCCATAAATTGGATTTGTTTTGTTTTGGTTGATGTAGCACAGACACGGGCAGAACAAGAAAGAAAAAGTTACGGTTCAATAAAAATGGAGCTGGCTCCCCTTAGGCCAGATGAGGTGAAATCAAGTAAATGAAATCAAGTTGGTCAAGGTAGATTTAATATAAGAATGCCAACAATGCTAACGGGGCTGTCTAAGCTGAATTAGACAAGCTATAGCATCTTAAATGCATTAAATCTGTTTGGAGGTCAGTCATACCTGGAGCAATCAATATTTATTCTGAAAACCTGTAAGGCCCACATGGATTGTGACAGTTTTATCCTCAAATTCAGCAACAGCCTGTTAACAAAGACTGTCTCTCCTGCTGTGGAAAAGAGATTTTCCACTTATGATGATGTCATCTATAGGAAAACGCTGAAAGTTCTCTACAAACATATAAAATGATTTCAATATGACAGGAATATCAGTTTCATATTAGCCTGTGGATGTCTCAAACAAATCTAACATGAGCCCCAAAAGAAACCGAAGCTAATTCTTTTTTGTAGCTCCCATCAAGGCCCTGAATGTTTCTGTTTATCTCAGTTTCGTCTCGGCTGTTACAGCTGGAACTGTTAGCGGTTTACTCTATCCGTTGTTTGAAAGGAAAACTATCAGTAACCACGTAAAGCCCGTGTTTTCATGCAAAGCTATCATAAGTGTAATACCCATTTCCATCTCCTCAGCTCTAAAGGGTTTCCGGCTTTTTCTTATGTACAAATAAACTAAATGTTCTCGAGCTTTAAATAGTTGGTCAGAGGAAAAAAGCAATATGAGAGTATTTAACTTTAAGAGCTTGTTCTTGACTTTTTTTTCTATATATTTTGTTGTTGTTTTTTTAACATTTTAGGGAGGAAAGAAATCCTTAGTTGAAGACACTGCCGAGCTTTTTCCAAAATGAGGAGCCCAGGTAAAAGGAGATCTCTAAAAAATGATGCTATTTTGTCTGTGATGCGTCCGATTTTTGACTCACCTGCACCCTGAAGTGTATTCGACCTCATGCCTACCCTGAAAATGAAAAGTTTGACTTGACACTGGAGGCATGGCAGTGTGAACAAGCTACTGAAAACACATGTCCACAGCTGTCCAAACAGTGGCTGCTGCTGCTTTGGTTGGGTGGCCTTGAAGCACCCTGTCCACTGCCCATTCATACAGAAAACTGAGGCCCGACCAGGAACCTGGCTCTCTCTTAGTGTCGCTCCCTACAAATCAAAAAGCATTTACTAAGTACTTCTCTGGTTTTTTTTGTCTCTCTTCAATCCTTTTTCTGTTTTGGGCCGTACTGGCCTGGCGTTCCTGGACCACTTGCGGTAAATGGTATACCAAAGAAAGCTAAAACTGACCACACTGTCTGAAAACCAGGATTTTAGAACCACCAAGGCTCAATTTTTTAAATGAACTCTACAGTTATTATTTCTACAAGCAGACTTTCAAGGTAATTATTCTGTAATAGCAAACCTGTCAAACAAAATAACCCTCAGATTGTACATCTGTGAATATATGAACATAATTAGCCATGGGAAAAAGGTGCACCCAGTCTCCCGTTTTTAGCCTTAAATTTAAGTGTATTTTTGATCTTTTGAGAGCTGTTAGAAGGGACAAAGTGTTATTATTCCTTCCCAACTCCACATTTGCCACCTTTGACTCTGTTAGAGATCCTGGACCTTGATGCAGTTGATCCACTGTCTGAAACAAGCTCCCTGCCTTCTCGCTGTAAACGAACTTTCTTCTAATCTCTCACCAACTGTGCCCGAGGATGGCCGTATTAACGACACCCACTCTCACTGACATCAGCGAGAGACAGAAGAGAAAACTGGTTAAACTGAACATTTGGCTCACATATTACTTACAAATACTTTGACCTCATTATTTGAAACCATATTTAATATGAAGCTCCACCATTCTAACAAGCCATATGCCATATATTCCAGAAAATAAGGAAAAGGATAATAGATCCGCTTTGTGTTCCTGCTCACAGAGGATGACTGGATCACTGGATTTCTCTTTGTAAGTCTTAATCTTACAAAATAGAGAGTCCTGATATGAATTATGAATTTGCAAACAATTTAGCTTTGCATTAGCAAACTAAAACAATGTATAATGAAGGCCATGCTGTTGGCTGGGGTAATTACTTCCAAATGAATATGGGAAAAGAAGCAAGGGCTGTTGTGTCCTGCGGGGGTTCCCCCCTGTAATTTCAGTATCTTTGAAACACATGTTCATTTAGTTCTTAAGCTGTGAGACATCCAGCCGTTTGACCCAATATGACAAACTCCTTTGTATTTCATCCCATTTTCTTTTGGTGTTTCATATTAAAAATGATTGCCGAGTGTCTCGCTGACAGTATCTCAGTCTCTCAGATTGCAAATGTGTCCTGACTGTGACAGATGAACACACTTGATTGCTTTCTGCCTCATTGAAACTGTCACATCGCCTTGTCGGCCCACCATCCCACCGGCATCGGGGCTAACTGCTTGTCCGTGGCCGATGTTCAGCTGTCAGACATTCATGTGGGCTGAATAATAACAGATATTAAACTTTTAACATGCTAAAAGTATAACATCACATAAATATATAGCACCTAGGAATGGATATAAAAGGTGTACATGAAACAAAATAAAGTGCCAACCTTCATGTGTCCGAGAATTTCTCTTAGGGTCCGGACCTCCTCATCATTACTTGGCGTGATCTTGAAGACCTGATCACTGTGAAGAGAAAAGCTTTTGTAAGCACTTTTTTTAAGTATCCTAAAGTTTTTTTTATGGCTCTGTAACAGGTCTTTGATCCATTTTTTTTGTTTTGGAAAAAACACATCATTTAAAAAACATCTGGGCCATTGTGTCAGGTAATGAAACTGGCTTTTGTGCCAATAGAAGAGGACACTTCTTAAAGCCGCATAGATTGTAGATGGGGGGAAATGGGTGGGTCCTTTTTCAGTATAGATGACAAGGATCAGACCCCAGCCAAACAATCTGTCTGAGGTGTCATTAAAGGATTATATTTCATCGTTTCCAGCTCTGCAGGTTGCACCTGGAACGAGTCCCTGGCAGCCCTCATACAGTAGCAGCGGCAGCTGCTTCACATTTTCATACTGCAAATCAGTACATCTTGTAAATATGGACTGATGTCATGTATTTACCATTTAAGCATAGTATAATGATCTTTTGTTTCTAAATTAGAAGTAGCAATTAGTTTAATGCATTTGCCTACTTTTAAAAATATAGTTAAACCCTTTTTCCAGTTGTGTAATTTTAGATAAATCCACACAGATAAAACTACAGATAGATATTTAACAATGAGATTTATCTTACTAGAATTAATGGACTCAATGAGATTTAAAACAAAACCCGAGTGAACTTAAGAAACAAGAATACATTTGACTGCAAAAAAGTTAAAAATTACACCACCGAGACAGCAATCATTACACCCCCATACAATTCTTGACATGTTCACAGATAATGGAATAAAAAACTGTAACCCCGCGAACCCTGTGAGTGCTCCTAATCCAGTCTGCAAACCACGTTTTTATGCCTGGCAGCAAAACAAAGGCTCTCTTTTTCCTCACTGTGAATCTTACATCATGTTGCTATTAAATCTGCAGATCTCAGCGTCTTCACTTTACCTTACAGTTAACATGCCGGCAGTATTTTCATTACATTCTCTTTACGATAGGCTTTATTTTATCTGCAGAGAAACCTGTCTGTTTGCCTGGTTTTCACACTTTTCCACCTTCTCTTTGAGCATCTTCGTCTTTCACTTCTTTCAAAAGTCTTTTAATGGTTTGTCACACAGGAAGTTGGGCCCCCCCCCCTAAACAAAGGTGGCAGTAGGCCATTCTAAAGGTCTGAGCAACAAAGGCGTCTGGGTGTCCCACATGAGTGACTGCCCCATTTCACGCTGCTAAAAAAAAAAAAGAAACCCAGCCTGTTTCCACGAAAAGAGCAATGACAGAAGACATACTGAAACACAGTTCCTGAAACATCAGAGTAACATGCGTTTAGAAGAAGGTTCACAGGACTTTGGTACAGTAATATAAGCATGGCGTAAACAAAGACAGCCTTTAGCATCCCAATGCTTTTTAGGCCAAATCATTCCTTCATGTTTTAATGATTCTCAAAGCTGACAGCCTGTTTTTGTTACAAAGCTGGACTGGCAAAGACATTTTGCTTTGTTTCTACCAGCTACGGGGCTAAAGCTGTCCTTAAGTTGTCAGTCTGTTGATTCTCAGCAGAACCCTTTCTGGGATGGAAGCAATTTGTTTTTAAGACGCTCAGGCCCTTAAACCGAAAAGCTCTCAGTAGTATTTTATATTTAAACAAACTACTCTGAGCCTTCCTCCATTTGGAGAATCCAAATTTCAGTGTCTGATAATGCTCTGTTGATGAATTACATGATATTAAATGAAAAGTTTGGAAGAGGAGGCTTCCAGTTGTGATAACCTCCCTTTTCTATATAATACCAAAACATAAACCCTAGAGGAAATATCTCGTTGTCCAAGTGCCCCCCAAATTTTTAATCTGGGGTCAAACAGTGATATTAGTAATTTAGGGGTGCTTTGCCTGCATTCAGTCACATGAACCTGCAGACAGACTGATAAACCAAGACCTTTGATTAAAAAAAACAAAAACACCTCATAGCATTAGTACTAGAAAAACATTGCGCTGGAAGCCAGTGCAGCTTCAAGAATCCCCACTGTCATCTGTGCTGTATTTTGAGTAATCTGGACACAACAGACACGGTCTTATACAAATGCCATCAGTCAACAAGAACACTCTGGGAAAAATTTAGAGCAAACTTAAACATGGTATTATGTCTCAAACGGGAAACATGGATTGTGGAGATGGCGAGCACAAAGGCTGTCTTTGTTCAGTCTCTCATAAGATAAATGGTAGTGTCTGCAGACGACTTGTCAAAGTGCGCCTTTCCTTCACTCTAAACACTTCTGTCTCCCTCTCAGTGTTTACGTGAATGGGAATCCCAGTAGCCTCAGAAATGAATGGGGGGGCATTTCACTCACCCTGCGTAGCGGTTGTTGTAGAGATAGCCGAGGACGGGACACAGCACGTTATTGCAGATTATCACCCAAGTCAGTAAAACCGATGCGCGAAATGCTCCCATGTGGTCCGGTGACATTTCTGATCAAAGACGGAGACACTCTGAAGGATGCAAATAAACTAAAACAAAAATGGAAACTTGATGATTCTCGGTTCAGCCCACCACCATCAGCAACAGCAGCAGCAGTTTGGCAAAGTCGCGTATTGGCGTGCACTCTCGTTCAGTTCTTCCACTGACGAAAAAGGTGCAAAAAGTCAGTCCACTGACACGAGAGACACTTTATCAACTCTTTGAAGCTCTGGAGGGAATTGCAGGGTAGCAGCTCTTTTTAAAATGAGGAGGACCTGAATCGCGTGGCTCCGGTGTGGGCGAAGCCGGTAACTGGATCCCTCTCCGGTGCGTAATGTGCTCTGAGAGGATAATGAGCTTTAATGCCAGCCGTTAACCCGCGTCCGCCTCAGGTTATTTTTTTAAGGAGATTTATATATGTTTTAATTTTTAAGTGATGCATAAAGTTCTGATTGAATTCACCTCTAAACTTTAAGAGAAATTTTCTTCCAGTGTGTTCAGCTCAGGTGCTTTTTTGGTGCCGATTAAACATCCTACATCCGCATACAAACAATACACATGCTCTTCTCACAAGTAATTTTCATCAGCGCTCTGATCTTTTTTATACTATTAATTGTATCCCCTGTAGTGAGAATCCTGTTACAGTACCACAGTGTGCACCTTTAGGTGGAGCTTGGTATGAAAAAGAGGAGTCTGAGCCAGGAGAAGAACAAGAAAATGCTGAATCCGGAAAACAACATGAGAGGACTCTCATTCAGACCCGAGGAACCTTCTGAGATCCTAAACCTTCTGCTTTCCTATTTACTTACATCTCTGTACTCTGAGGCCAGTGTCATAATAACCAGCTAGCATTTCTGTCAGTGCCTTGGCCTGACTCCACCATGGAGGAATTCCTCTGATGACTCTCCTTGTTCCAGGCTTTTTTCGTGCCTCCCTTTGATCCACTACCTATCACCCAGCACGGTGATTAAATGTCTAAGTCAACCGCCAGCCTTTTCCTTTTGTGATTGCATGGCAGCAGCACATTTTTCACATACTTTTTTTCCAGTGTCAACAGCGCGCCACCTGTTCTACACCAATTACTCTACAACAGTCTCCATAACACACCCTTCTCTCCCCCCCCCCCCCCCCCCCCCCCGACACACACACACACACACACACACACACACACACACACACACACACAGAGGAATAAAGTGTGCACTCACTTTAGGCAGTGAAGATATAAATGAATAACATGAAAACTAAGACCTTAAAATGGGATCGTTTTAGTTGTACCGTTCAGATAAAGGTATTTTCAGGAGTCAAGAGCTCAGATTTGGCTTGGTACAAACTCTAGGTTGATAATTACTGTTTTAAAGGCTCCTTGTTGTGCCTAAATTTATATAATAACATCAATATATACATTACTGTGCAGACGTCTTGAGCCACCGTGAATAGATGGATTTTAGTTCTGCCAATTTTTCTTTTGTCCAGTTTCCTCAAATTTTTAAGGAGACACTGCACACCATGCTGGGATATGCTGATTTTTTAAGCTAATAGCGCTTTGAGAGTCACCTTGTTGGCATATAAATAGTATTTTATGTCTGTCAAACTGTGTTAAACTTCTCAGTGATTCAACTAAAAAATGGGAACAAATTATGTGTTTTTGGAGACAGGCTGCTGGTAACAGAGTGCCGAATGATGTCATTTAAAATAGGTTCTTTGCTAAGTTGTGTCCTATGTGTAGACACAACACTGGTTTATCCCTTGAGTTAGGTGCCTTTTTATGCTTGAATGATTCAGAGGTTAGCTCTAAAGTGAAGAAAAAGCTTTCCTCTGAAAATGATCAGGTACAAGGACTGGACTGAAAAATGAGTAACAAAAGAAGACTTTCAGAAACCCCAACGAACTGCTGCTCAAGGTCACTTTAAAACATTACAAAGAGCCTGGATGCTTGGAGAGAGAAAAAATAGGGGTGCCTCAAGACAATTGCACAAAGCTGTTAACTTTGTATCCTGCCACGATCACTCAAAAATCAGTCCTAGGATACTCATTATAAAGGTGTTGACTTTAGCTATTATTGAGATAGTGCCTGTTTTTGTCCACAGACTCATGCACATCCATTCTGAAACCTCTACCATGTAGGACTTTGTTGACTTTTGCCTATTCTATTCTATTCTATTCTATTCTATTCTATTCTATTCTATTCTATGATTTTGTACTAACAACATGTTTCAGAAGCAAAAAACAGAAAATGACACGTTGCTCTGCAGCTGCAACATATTTTCAATCAAGATGGAGCTTGACCTTCTTTTTAACAGCTGAGGTTTTTTCCTTTACTCCATGTGAGGAGCACTTGGTCAGAATATCCATGCCGTGTAAAGATCCTGCTCTTCACTGGAAAATTTCCTTGCAAGATGTTTGTCTGACAGGGCTACTTTTTTCATTTTCATTTTCTTAAAGAAATAACATAAAATCCATGAAAGTGCCTGAGCACCATGACAGCTGCACACAGGAGTATTATTCATAAAACGCTTGCTTTGCCTTCCACGTATATCATGTTCAGGGATTTGTAGGCACAGTGAAAACACTGGTGTGTAAAGGCAGTTACACTGGCTGGTCATTTAAGCGTGACATGTTTGGTACAGAGGGCACTGCCAACACTCAATTTGGTGTTATTTTTAATACTCAGGAACACAGACCTGGGTGTGTAGCAGTCCTTTACGCTGTGGTCTGACTGAAGGTGGAGGCTCAAGCTCCTTTTTCAGAGCCATGAGTCTACAGCTGTACAATCTTAGCATGGCATCCAGGGCCAGTAAATCTCCATTTTCATCCCTGAGTCCCGAAACTGTGCTGAGGGGCGTGAAAGAACCCTTTGATAGGCGTGCGGTCTGCCGGGTTGGTGGCGCTGAGTGGGGGTCTGGTGAAACCACGGGGCCTCTGCAGGATCTGAAAGGTGGTAGCTGACCCCGAGCAGAGCTGTGAGTGCACATCTCTGACCATTTGACCCCAAAGGGAGAAATGAAAGAGAGAGGTTAGCAGGGGTTGAAGATGATGCAGACACTGAGAGGCAGCACAAAGTGGGGCATTTAACAGCCAGAAAAATTTGTCACTTACATAATGAAAGAAGAATTTACCACAAAAACATCATCTCAGTGACGACGACTTGCTTTTAATTAATGGTCCCATTCTACAGATCAAAAAGCAAGAACATCATCCATCATGATGAGAAAAATGCATTGATGAAGCGTGCACTAATCTTTGCTCAGACATCTGCAGCTCACAGATCTCCATCTGTTTGATTACAAAGCACAAAGACTCGCTCACAGTAATAGAAATCAGTGTGCGTTACAGGAGACCTTGGCAGAAGAGTGTAGTGGTTAGAGAATATGAGATGAGTCAATAAAGTGGAAGAGGATTTCTGCAGAGTGCTGCTTGTTGGTACAGCCGTCAAGTCTGCTTACCTTACACAGCATGGAAATGGAAAGGCTGTCAAGAGCGTTACGAATTACCTTTCTGTGTTTTTTGCTCAGCGTATCTTGTTTCTCCATTTTGTTTTGTTTTGTTTTTCGGCTTTCCTGCACTGTTTCGTGCTGGCAAGCAACACGAGTTTCCTCAAAAGTTTGTGTTCAGATTTATTTAGGTCTGCCTTCTTTATAAATAATGTGGGGGAAAGGCAGATTGATGGTGTCTTGGGAAATGTGATTAAAACACACGAACATACACACACACATCAGACATCAGACAGTGACTTACATTTATTACAAAGACTGGGGGATTGAACTTGCTTAATATTAAAGGTGTAATTCAGAGTCAGTGAAAAACCTTAAACTGTGTTTCACACCAGATTCTAGACAAATACAGAAATAATCCAATTTATGAATGGAAGCTCAGAAACTATTCTCGGTGATTTAGCACTTTATATAAGGAACAACAGAATTTATAGAGTGAGAAGGTATTCCTTCATGGTGTTTGATTGTAATCTAAATCTTAGATCCTGCTACTTCCTTTGTTATTCTATGAAACATACTGCTCTATATGTCTGATGGAAACTGACCATTTTTTATCCCGGCATCTTATTACTACATATTGCTGGATTTTTATTAATAGCTGCGGGGACTTTGGTGATAACGCTCAGAAAATATGACTTTTTTCAGTTCAGCCACCTTGCTGGGTGAAACATGAACTGAAGAACTTTAACAGACAAGTAGGCTTGTGTTAACAACACGCTAAGACTTTATTATACTTATCTTTATCTTTTGTTGCATTAAAAATTTGTGCAAATCAATTGCAACGCAGCGATTGTGACTCACTACAACCGGAATTTGAGTATTTTGTGACATGAATTTATATTCTCAAACATGTAGCTCACACATTCTTTTATTTCTCTTTGTAAATGTTTAGTTTTCCTTTTCTAAACTGTTAATCTTACAGTTATGTCAAACAGAAAGTTTTCACAGGACTTTTTCCACTAAGCTTTGCTGCTTTCAGAGAAATTAAGAGGCTGAGTAGAATCCAGGTGCTGCTAATCTAATGCACTTGATTAACTGGTCACCAGTTAATGCAGAGGTTTTGGCAGTTTGGATTCAGCAGCATTCAGGTGTCTTCTCAGGAGTGGATGTCACAGCAAATTCACCCCGAGGTCAGACTGTATAATGCTCGAAAAAGTGTTAAAAACAAACAAACAAAGAAACAAAAAACCCTGAAGAGCTACATGTCGGATTGAACGGGCCATAGTTAGCATGTTAAATGTTAAAGTTCACCACAGTACAAACAGAGGGAACAAGCGTGGCTTGTTTGGAAGGTTTTCCAGGAGAAAGTCTCCTTTCTCTAAAAAGAACATGACAGCACAGCTTAGGTTTGCAAAGTGGGATCTGATGAGACCACAAGACCACAAGAAGAATGTCCTCTCAACAGACGAGACCAAAGTGAAAATGGTTAACGCACAGCACCACATTTGGCAGAAACCAAACACAGCACATCAGCAAAAACACCTCATACCAGCTATCAAGCAGGGTGGTGGAGGGGTGATGATTTGGGTTCGTTTTACAGCCACAGGACCTGGGCACTATGGAGTCACTGAGTCGCACACAAACTCCTCTGTGTGCCACTTTCATGATTCAAATGTCAAGCCATCTGTCTGACAGCTAAATTATGCTTGAAATTGGGTCATACGGCAGAACGATGATCCAAAGCACAGCAGCAAATCGACAACAGAAGAATCAAGTTGTTGGAATGACGCAGTCAAAGTCCAGACCTTAACCCGACTGATATCCTGTGGAAGGACAGCAACAGACCTACGCATAAACAAATGCATGTAAACCTCAATGAACTGAAGCAGTGTTGTAAAGACAAATTCCTCCATAACGATGTGAGAGCCCGAAAGTCATCCAGAAAACAGTTACTTCAAGCTATCGCTGCAAGAAGTGGTACTACAAGCTATTAAATCATGAAGTGCACTGTTTCTGCTTTTGTTTTGTTCTGCTTTTTTAAGTTTGTGATACAGAAATAATATGAACGCACTGAGATTCATCTGAGGTTGTTGTTGGTAAGGACCAGATGATTTTCTAAAATGAAATAGGGTGTGCTTTCTTTTTATCTGGACCATATAGCTGCAAAGCCTTTCAAACAGGACTGCAGAGAGTCCTGTGGATGCGTCCTTTTTCACATGGCTGCATAAGTGCATTAAAATTCTCCCAGAAAAAAAGATTTTATTTGATTAGAAAATGCTGCATCTAGATGCGCACACACCTACAGCCCGGTCTCAAACCAGTGTTTTAAAATCCGATTTAAAAATTCAGCCAGCCTTGACTTTAATTATCTTCTCTGTCTCTTTGTGTTTTCCATCATATGAGCAGAAAGGGAAAGTGAGACCACTGCAGAGGACATGTAAGCGTTGGTTTTGGCTGCCACGAAAGGGAACTAGAAGGAAATGGGTAGAAATAAAGGTTAATATCAGTCAATTAACAGTATTATCAACACTCGTGCTCAGTGTTAGATGAAAATATTCAGAGCAAAAGCAGCCCTCGTATCAGTCTGACCCTCCTTTTCCAATAGAAAGAACAGAACACTTCCTGGCAGCACTCAGCAAGGCACCGGCAGCTCTGGATAACAAATAATAGAAGGTAATTCCACAGACTAAAGCCATGGGTAATAAAATCAGATGGTCTGGAAATGTACCTATACTGAAAGGGCCCATATAAAACTATAATTAAGTTGGTCTGTTACTAGTGGTTTTTGGCTTTTTTCAGACTAAGAACTGAACCGAGCACATTCAGTGTCAGTCTGGCACCAATTTCAAGGACTTTGCCAATAAATACACCCGTTATTATGAGCCATGATCTAAATCTGTGTAATGGTAAAAGTCTTTAGATTATTATCAGGATCATTATTCATTTAAAAAACACAACACAACACAACACTGCTCTCTGGTGACAACAAGAAAACAGTGCAGGATATCCTTTCTTTATCTGGAAACACACTGAATGCATGCAGTACCGCATTTGAGCACCAGAGGAGAGTAAATACCAAGATTTAAGCTTCATGTCCTCGACTCACCTCACAAAACTAACACTAACCCGTAATTGAGACGTAAAACAGCTCGATAAAGGAAGACTCCCTCTGGCCCTGACAAATTAAGGGAATTTTCATCAGTTAAATTCCTTTTCTCTTGCAGTGATTGTGTGCCACTAAACTTCACAGACTACTCTTCAGGTTAGGTTTGCAGATGAATGAAAAAAAAAAAGATATGGAAGAAAGGTTATAAATAGACCACAGAAGGGAGCTAAGTGAATCCTTACTTGTTGAGATGTTAATCCCTAAATCATTATTGTAGGTTGCAAATGGCTCCTCTAAAATCCTCTCAAAAGACCTTGAAGCTGGTGCAGCGAAGCTGGGTTTAGTGTTGATCGCGTTCATATTTGCCCAGGCACAAAATGACTCTGACTGTGTCTAATTTAATATAAAGACACTTAACCAGCTTCTCAAGAGGCCTTTTTTCAGTGAATTTAGTGTTAGCAGCGAACAGGGAGGTGGGGGGTGACACATCTTACCTGCCTGTAGGAGGAAGTTCTGACCTAATTATAAAGAGTCTGATTAATTAAATATGATTATGCATCTTTCTAGGTCCATGTTTTTAACTTGAGTGTAATGTAACAGGATGAGCTTTAATCAAGAGGAAATTCTTCATTCAAATATTAACAAACATCTGACAGGAGCACGTTGATGCTGTTGTTTCTTGGATAACATTCTAGCCCGTATAAAACATGTATTGTGTGTACATGCACATGCACATGTATTTAGGGAGTTGAATGGTTCGCAAGGCGTAACAACCTGACTACAACCGCAGTTGTTGATTGTGCTCCAGATGAAACGATGTTTTGGAGAGAAGAGCTTCGTGTGGTGTTTGGGACGCCTGTAATTTAAGTGTTTGTGGACTGCCTCCTTGAGAATTCCAGAGACAGACGATAATACATTTCCTGTCAGCCCCTCTTGCCACCTGTGCCTCACTTTCACTGAAACTAAGTGTTTCTTTCAATTTGTGCTCAAGAAAGCCCCGTGAGAATGAAAGCAAAGGGGAAGTGTGTCTTTCTCTGTAGACTCACATCTTTTTTTATTGTTGTTATTATTGGTGTTGTTTTTTGTTTGTTTCCTCACCTTCTTAATATTTTATCATTGCCTGCAGTTTTGTATCTTAGTGTGCCCAAATTTCAGGAGTGAATTAATGCATCATATTTCATTCTCTGTCACAAACATCCACAGAGACTCCGAGGCCTTCACTATAGCCTCTTTTAGTCTGCAGTGTAATGCTGCTCAGTCGCCCTGAGATCAGGTGACTGACTGGCCAGTAACCCTGAAAAGGTCTCTGGTTTTTGATTGGTTCGTCCGGTAGTCTGTTGTCCTGCTAAATCATGAGTTGTTATTCAATACGTTTTGATATATTTGGCTAAATCCAAGCCCAGTAAATGCTCCTGCCTGTCTCTGGATTCATCTGGGTGCTTCTGTCAGCCAAAGTTCCTGCCCTCTGGTCAGCCATACATGCCCGTCCTCTAAAATATCCATACACATGTTTGATAGACAGTTTATATGGTGTGTTTTAAGTGATGAGCTACTCCTCTAATAAGTGAAATTTACTGTTGTTTTTTTATATTTTGGCAGATAAATTCTAAATATCTTCTTCACTTGTACAGCTCACTCATAAACCCTCAAAGTAAAAGACACCTTTTATCCATTAATCCATATCAGAGCCATATTTGTGCACGCAATAATGTTTAAAAGAATATGAAACAAAGCTCAAGATTCTCAGTCACAGCTGGAGCATCACTGAGAAACTGACCGGACACAGGCACATATCAGAGCCCGCTGGTTGCCCTACATGTCAGCTGGCAAGAATTAGACAAGTCTGTGTAAAGAGGTTAAGAGCCGAGGGAGATTTCAGACTGGGTGTAAACCATTTATCTTAAACTGAATGTGCTCAGACAGAAAGCTTAAAGAATAATAAATGTGCAAATGCATTAAAACACATGGTGTGTGCAGGGCTATCGTGTCCCATGTAGCTGCTCTTTACAGCTCTGTCCTTTCTGTCACCAAAAGCTAACACTGATTTAAAGAACCGATGGTGTACGCAGGCTGTGCAATACGTTTTCTATTAGCTCACAGATAGTAGTGATGAGCTCATTTAAAACTTAATGATACAAGTCAAAGGGTTATGACTGAAATTCATTATGCCATTAAACAACTACTGAGCTGTATCACAAGTAGAAAAATGAAAATAATTTAAATAATAATATATGATTATATATTGCATGGTTACATTCTGAAGTGACCACTGATTTGCAGCAGTATCAGAGGGGGTGCATGAAGTTGCAGAGGGGTTTCAAACTATTTTTCACTCAGTAAATTTCGCTGGAATAAAAGTGTGTTCCTTCACCTTTTATATAAATACACTATTATGCAGATTTCTCGTAGATTGCACTTTAGTAGCTTGGATTCATGATCTCATATATCTGAAGTGTATTTGATTATATGCTTCAAGGATTGTCAAGTTACCTGGAGATGGCTTCAAAATACTAAGCGTTCCTTCAAATTAAAAGCACGAAAAGAGTCACACTAAGCACAGTGAGTATCCTTTCCGCAGTTCTGGCTGGCAGTTAGATCAACTTTAGAGCATCTTCATGACCGTGAGGTCATTTTTATCTGCTCTGGCGTTTAGCTGCCTCTCAACGCCCGTGGTTTTATTTTGAAACCAGCACCAAGAGGACAAGTGTTGCTGGTGCCTTTACACTGGTCCTCCGTGTAAAAAGCTGCTGGGAGGCTGGATTAGGATGAAGATTTAAGGAGTCACATGGACTCGGTGCACTAAGTGGTGTCTAGTTGTTGTACAACGGTCAGTCACACAATTTGTTGGAAGCTGCTTTTCAGAAACCTTTTATTTTATTAAAAGTTTTTATTTTAACTTTTTTTTTCTTCTTACACTGCGTTTCGCTCTTTTCCCTACATTTTGTGGATTTAAGAGCACAGGCACCGGTTGCTCCTTGACTTTTTTTGTTTTTGACCATGCTGCAAACTTTACACTTCTGCCATTAAAACTCGCCGTGTGATGTGAAGCTGTGAACTCCTGAAGGAAATAACTTCATATATACTCACAATGACTGAGGAAGGCAGAAGTGAGCACAGAGCTGAAAGCGGGAAGGACCTGGAGAAACAGCTGCGGTTGCGAGTGTGCGTCCTAAACGAACTTTTAAAGACTGAGCGGGACTATGTCGGGACGCTCGAGTTTCTCTCGGTGAGTGATGAGAACGGTTTTAAACAGAGAACCCTCAGAGTGCATACTTTAACGGGGAAAAACAAAACAAGCCTCGCAATAAACACAAACCAGCAAGCCTGTTTAGTATGCACGGTGCATCAGCCTGCAGGGCAAGGAGTGTTGCGCGTTCTCCTGTACAAACCCTGCATGCTGCTGCGCTGTCAGCATAACATGAGCCATAAAGTTGTCTGTAATACTGTGTGACGCCATCCTACTGATGGAGACATTTACCTTTGAAAATGCAAGTGTGAAATTGGAAGAGCAGTCACAAAGAGGCATGGCACAGCTTTAGTTCCTGCACAGCCACTGTGATGTTTAATCCTTTTCGGAGTCTGCTCATGGGCTCCTCTAAGCTCACAGTGGTTAGTCTGGCCCTCATAAACCATTAGGATGAATGGCAGGTCAACCAAGACAAAGAAATAAATGTTTCCAGGACTGTTAGGTACATCATTCTATGTTGTGTACAGCTTTACCTTAAAGCTTATTTGCCATTTTCAGAGTCACTGAAGTGCAATTCATTTAGGAAACTTGTTTAAATGGCATCTGTATCTCTACTCAGTGTGTATTTTCTTCATTTTTTTTTTATTTTGTGCCCTCTACAGCATCTGTTCAGTCCAGTAATTACCCAATTTGCCACACACTTCATAAGAAGTACAGAGGAGGGCATTTTAGTCACCGGCTTTGCCAGCTTCTTATTAAATCCAGCAGGAGTGAGTTCTGCCAAAGATAGCACAGGTGGACTCAAATGCAAACCGCTGGAGTTAGCACTCAGCTGGCAGCACAACTCCAGGTTTGCACTAAAGCATAACACTTTTGGTTTCTGCACGGCAGAGTCATGGCTGTCAACTTAATGGCATTACATGAAGTGACGCCTGACTTCAAAGACAGGAGGATGTGGCGATTTTGCTGAAACCAAAAAGCTGTGAAAAGTCGTCATTGTGCACTGCTGCTTATCGAGTGCTTTAATGTGCCCAAGTGGCCGTGTAGGACGTTAATCCTGGCGGTGAACACTTTAATGCAATGCCCTGTGCCCTTTTGCCTTTCACCATATTTTTGCATTCCCAGCTTGGTGGGAAATTTGCTGTGAAGAAAGGTTGAGGGGGCACTTTGTGGTCTGCAGTTTCCCAGACCACATGTATGAATGTGTACATCCCGACCCCTCCATCACCACCGCCGCCACCGCCCAGATGTTTCCAATGGAGGACAGAGGAGCCAGAGAGGAGATGGAGCCTTTCTTAGAAGTGGCACATCAGTGGAGAAATTGAGGAGGTGATTACATGAGGGGAATGTGTCCTCAGTCCTGGAGATGGGGGGGTTGGGGAATGTAGCCTCCCCCTTCCCCTTCTTTATCTCCCCTGTAGTGCTGGAACTGGGATTGATTTCACAGGTGACTGATCCCTACAAGGGCTTTCTGTTCTGGCTGGGAATGCCATGCTGGAAGCATCAGACTGGAGTCTTAATAGTGAGTTAAGTTGGTTTAGTGGAGTGATAATGATTAAAAAGATAGGAGGAGAATAAGAAGAAGACAAAGATCCGCTCTTATCAGCGGTTTTATCTTCTGGGAGATCCTGGAGGGCATCGTCAGAAACGCTCAGGATGATCAAAGACAGCCCTCCCGTGGAGAAAGGGTCACATTGAAGACTTTCATCTGATCACACAAACACATACTTGTCTTTTTCTTACTCCACTGCCAAGAGTCTAAGTGTCTCGAGGTCAGGTTGGAGGTGCCCAGTTTGTGCGGCATCGGAGGCCTTGAAGATGTGTACGCACGGTATCGCTAAAGGGTTGAGAGGGAAAAGGGTGCAGCGGATCACAGGGCAGATGTTGGCAGGAGGGCGAAGGGTAGAGGGGGGTGGTCTCTGTGAGTAACTGGGCTTGGTGCCTTCTCTTGTAAAGCATATTTCCTGGAGGAGGAATTCCTCTGAGGTTAGGAAATGCTGGAGAACAATGAGGCTCCGGTCGGTAGGCAAAGTTGAACTGAAGAGCAAAGATTGTTGCTGCCGATCTGTGGGACCTAAACACAATGCACCTCGCACATACTTCACTTTTAAGGTAGTGGAAAACAGCATGGAGAACAAGGATGATTAGAGCAGTTTGTCCCAGGATAGTATGCGCCTATTGTGTGGATCTACCCGACGTCTTGTGGGAAAATATGTAGATTATATCTTAAAGCTACTGGGAACGTTTAAATTGGGCATTGTCCTGAATTAAAACACCACCTTTTCCTCCTAATGTACTAAACGTCCCCAGTATTCCGACAGTGAGAGGAAGGCTTCAGGGAAGCTGTCCGTAATATGTCTTTCCTATCTTATATAATGAACGATTATAGCAAGAGATAGTGGGTGGTGGTGGACAGTGGTGTTTATCTTGGACAGCTACGAGCCAATAAAATGATAGTCATTCTTAGAAAAGCCTCAATGGGAGGAACAAATCAAGGCATAATGTAAACAGCGACTCTAATGAGGTCTTTGCTTGTCTGCAGTTTTTTAGCCACACTGTCAAACAAAATACTGCCAATGTTTGCCATTGATGGAGAGACACTGAAAGCCATTTGCTTGCATGATAAGCACTTAAGAGAAGAAGCATGCAAGAAGCTACAATAGGGGAAACCTTTCATGTCCCAATTCTGGAGGGAGATCACAAGTTAACTTAATATATTCCAAAGAGCTTTGCAGTGCATTAAGTGGTCCCTTAGCTGCTGCCTTCCTTACCCAACAAAGGCCTGAGTAATATGAGTGTAATGTTTAAAACATTTTTAATCCTTTGACTAACTTGAAATTGAATAGATGTGGTTTTTAGACCTTGCAATGCTGTAGAATTCGTACCTTTGCCTTTATCTTAGATACTGTTGATCAGCAAGGGAAGAAATTCAAGAAAAACCTCATTGCATGCGCGTGCACAGGCAACATACAGGTTATTCTTGTGCTCTCTGGACTGGAGGTGCAGCAGTTGTTGGTCCGCACTTTAAATCACTTGTGTCTTCCATGTGAATACGCCTGCAGGAAGTTAGAAATGAATCCTAATGGAAAATGCTGTTAGCTCCTAGAAAACCCAGGTATTCAAGTAAACTCTGTCTGTGTATTTGTATTTGAAGGCTCCACTGCGGTCCCTCTGGGTTTGGATTTATTTACATGGCTGGGATAGTTGCTCTGGCATGTGCCGCTGGGCCAGGAATTTTTTTCCCCTTTCTTTTTTCCTGCAACATATAACCGGCCGAATGAGGAGGCGGTTCGTCGCCTCTCAGCAGATGACCCCCGAAGGTCACAGCCTCCTGTTCCCATCCCTTTCCTGTCTGATAATCCGTGGATGTCATTTGAGAATTCAGCTCTCTCTTGTGCATGATGGAAACAGGAAGAGAAGATTCTGTTGATCTGATCAGTGCATCCTGATCAGATGAGAAAGCAAACTTGTAAACAGTGAAAGCGCAATCTTGTGCGTGTATACGTGTGCGTTTGAGAGTTCAGTGCTGCCATGTTTAAGAATTAAAATGCCATGTATATTTTGCTCTAATGGAAGTCTGCAGGTAAATTAAGCAGTTCCTTTTATTTATTTATATATTTGTTGTTAAATAATAGATGAAGTGAGATGTATTATTTATTGAATACATACTAGGGATGAACGTTTTATTGACATTAAAACCACTGCATGTGGTAGGGATCAGAAGCCAGAAATGTTAAAAGCTGTTGTCTTGCTGGAGACGCTGGATCAAAGAGTGCAAAAGCAAAGTTGTGTATGAAACGTAACACAAGACGGGGCATTTTCAGCATGATGCTGGTAGACTGGGATTGTATAGTTATGAGACTGGGGCTGGGTTTTTCACGCAGAGAGCCTACCAATAGCCATTTACTGTTGCTTACATCAGTTTGTCTCTATAATAGGCTGCAGTGTGTGATAAGCGATTCCACAGAGAGGCAGTCTGCTGTATCTCCCCCGACTGCTCCCCTCTTTATTCCTTAATTACTTCCTTTTTTTTCTTCTCCAGAGCGGATGATAGCCTCATAATGTTATGGCTTCCACACCTGCCTCTTATACACTCTGCCCTTTCATATGTCACAAACCCCTGTTATTCCTTTTTTTCAACGTTGCTCCCAGAGCAGGTGGTGGCTGCACATGTTCCACCCGTGGATAGCCTTTAAAGAAGAGTATTTTTTTTTCCACTTATGGATCGCTGTTTGGCTAGAGCCACGTTTCCTCGCCACCGAGCAGAATTTTAAACTTCAGACTTTCTTCATTTAGCTATGATCCAGGTTTGCAGACACACACGCGTATGCTTGTGAGAGGCTAACTAGAAGACAGAAGTGAAGCGAGGGAGAGGTGAGACGTGGTTCTCCTTGACTCTTTTTAATTGGATTTGGTCAGGCTGTCCTCTCCAAGAATACAGGCAGCTTCTCTCTTGTGTCCCCCTTGTGAGGCCCCCAAACTGATGGAGCGGCTCACTTGCATTTTAATTGCAACGCTGCTGGCACTACACAAGCGGCCTACATTTTATGCTGTGTTTGCAAGGATGTACCTCTCACATTACTGAACAATTTCATAGGTTCTCTTCCTGAATTTAAGTGATTCTCTCTCTGATTGGCTGTAAACTACTCCAAGCTGGCACTTTTTGTGCCTTTTGTAATTTTGTTTTTACAATATATGGTATAAACAATATATTCATTATAATATATTATGTTAAGCAGCATATCTTAAATCTAAATCTGCCTTTTAGCCAGCCAAGATTAGCTTGGAGAGACAAGAGCCTCGAGTCCTAGATCAATTAAAACACTAAGGAAGGTTTGTCCTTCTCTTTACTGAGCAGTGCTGTGTTGAGTAGCATCAGTGTCTTTGGCAAGCATTTCATGCATTCACCTTTCCATCCTAGATTTAGCAAATCGTTCGATAAGTCTCTTTGTAGTTGTGATCTTCCCTTCTCTCTGTCATCAGTCCACCAAACAGTTTTGAGAGTTACATGGGGGGAATTGCATATGCCCAAGCCTTTTTTTCTGTGTTAAATTTGCACTGCTAATAGGAAATGCGAAAGTGACGCAATGGCTGCCCAATTGAATGCAATGTCACTGCTTGCTGTGGACTTATATTGTCTTGTAATCCTGTTTCAGTGTCTTCTTGTTCTCTTCTACTTTGCTTTGTAATGCGTAGTTGGAAGCTGAGGGGAAATATGCACTTCATAAAGCCTGGGTTCCAGTCTCAGCTCATTCTTGTGTATCTTGGTCCGTTTTTAAAGGCTAACCATAAAAGCTAATCCTTTACAGTTGTTTTATTGGATTTTTATTTTATTTTTTTTCTGTGTTTGACCAATCAATATATACTTACCAAAGTTTGGAAAGGGCACTCAGAGTTTCTCTTCTGCTGCAAAAAGACCCTAAATATTAGGATTTTTTTTTTAGTGCAGATCCAAAAATGAAAAAGTTTCTGTGGTTCTCCAAAAGGACCTGGTGTAAAGTCCCACTAGCAGATTTTAACACAGCAGAAAGCACTTTTTGCTTTTTGTCTCAGGCCATTTTTCAAGCAGGATTTCCTTCCTTCTTGGACCTTCCCATCTTTACATTGTGCTGCATGTTTCCTGCTTAAACACACATACAATCCCCCCACCAATGCCTTCACTGGCCATGGAAAGCAGTGTTGTGCTACTGTACACGCGGCCACTTAGCAACCAGGAGGCTTAACTGCATAGGCGTCAGGGCTGCATAAACCTTTGTGCTGAATCCATAGAGTAGGCTTAGCTCAGAAGGCTGCGGCGGCGGCGGGGGGAGGGCAGAGGAGAAGGAAGGATGTGATTTGACCTGTGCCAGCTGCGTTGTCACATGGTGCCTGCATGCGACAAGTACAAAAGGGCGAGATTAAGGTAGACACAGTGCTGTGAACTTGCCCGTAGCATTACCATCCTTTTGGATAACACCCCTGGAAAAAATGAAAGCATGTTTCTAAACTAAACAAAATATTCATATGTTGCTCATTAGCCGGATTAAACGATTGCCATTTAAAAAAAAGAAGTAATTGCCAGCCATGTGTTTTCATGTCTTCAATTATCTCACAAACGCTATGGCTCTTTGCTGCTACACTCTCCAATCCGATTTTGTCTTTTTCTTTTTTGATGGAGTGTTTGCTGACTATGTCTAGACAAGCTTCCATATTTCCTCTGTGGTTCAAACTCACACTTTCCATGTCATTCATGTCTCTGTCCGTCCTGCACTTCAGGGCTCTGACTCTGTACACAACCAGAGTTAGCCAGACGTGACGGGAATTTCCACTTTAGCATCAATTATTTAATTAAGCAGTTGAATAAGATTTGCTGTAAGACAAGTGTCTCTCTGTTTCTAAATAAGTTCTGTTTGCAGACATCCTTTCTGTGGCTTTCTTTTTTTTTTTTTTTTTGAAGATATAAAATTGCTGGACTTTGTATGAAGGATGAATTAGCCCCAATATTAGACATGTTAATTTTACACTGTCCTTTTGTAGTCAAGGCTAGAGTCTTGGTATCTGTACTGTCTGTTGGCAAGAAAACTTTCACCACATTATGAACAATAATAATAAATAATGGAGTTCCTTCAGTGTGGTGCTTTCTGATCTGGTCATTAACAGTCCAAAAAGCAGCAATGATGAGCTGAACCCTGTCAGGAAGGAGATTTATTTGGGTGGGAATACACTCAGCAGTTGTGGTTGGGCAGAATGAGAGTTGGGGAGAAACTGGCAGGGTAGTTGTTTAGTTCTCCTTTGACAAAATGTCCAGTTCTGTCATGTGTGAGAGAGGCTGACGCTGCAGGTTTCATTTTTCCTGCCAGTGCTGCTGAAATGGGTGGCAGGGGGGCCTCCTGCAGATGGTTTGGAAGGTTTGAATGGTAATCAAATGAACAATCGGGCTGTGAGACAGTCATGCTTGGGAGCGCGCCACAGATTAGGAGGCTGACAATTCTGTTTAGTCATCTCGGAGATCAATACAGTGTGCTGTGTGTGCGCCTCTGCTGGGAATCGCCAGCAATCAGTGGGTGATGGTTTGCTTGACTGCACATAGAGATTGTAGCCCTGCTCTCTGGAAACGTACTCTCATCTACTGGAGGCAAGTCTCCCCACCTAATATCCAATTTCGCAATCTTCCTAACATGTTAAACTTGCTAACCACTTGGAGTACAACGATGGGTGAAATTAAACAGACCCACAACTTGTCAGGTATTAAGCTCTGCGGACATGACCGCAAGGATCATTTTATGCTCATGTGCTCATTTCGCTTCAGTGTCGATTGTGAAAGCAGCTCGCCGAGTCAGGCAGAGACATTGGACACAGACATATTCATTAGATAAATTGCTTCATTCCAGCTGTTTATGAATGTACTTGGTGCCAGGGTCAGTGAAAGGACAGCAATAACATCAAAGTGGAGAATTTTTCTAACTTTTACAGACAATTGGGAGTTCTTAGAGATGCCTCAAAGCACATTGCTTATTGGTCTAATATTTCTTTCACAAGCCAGAACTTTGTTCCGGGCTTTTTCAGGAAAGCTCCCTAACCCTAATAACTGGTTATGCCACCCTTGGCAGTCAGGCATTTGCAATAATTGGTGAAGAGACTTTCACATTTCTTTTTCGAAATTTTGCCCCACTCTTTTTTGCATGATTGTTATAATTCAGCTACATTGGATGTTTTTGAGCATGAATGTCCTATTTTAAGGTCATGCCAGCTCAATCAGATTTAAGTCCGAACTTCGAGTAAGACTCTCCAAAACCTTCGTTTTACTTGTTTGAGCCATGCAAAGGAGGACTTTTTGGTGTGTTTTGTATCACTGTCCTGCTGCATAACCAAACTGTGCTTGAGCTTCAGGGCATGAATTGATGGCCATACATTCTCCTTCAGGATTTTTTTGATAGAGCGCAGACTTCATGATTCCGTTTCAGTTATGGCGAGTTATTCAGGTTCTAACACAGCAAAGCCGCCCCTGACCATCACACTACCTCCACCATGTTGGACTGATGATATGATGTTCTTTTTATGTGAAGCTGTGTTTTATGCCAAATTATCAGAAAACCAATGTTCCAAAAAGTTCAACTCTTGTCTCGTTACTCTACAGAAAACTCTTCAAAAGTTCTTGGGAATCATCAAGATGTCTTTTTTGGCAAAAGTGAGATGAGCCTTTGAGTTCTTTTTCTTCTAGGGCCTCTCCCATGGACGCAATTTTTGCCCAGTCTCTTTCTTATTGTTGAATCATGAACTCTGACCTTATCTGAGACAAGTGAGGCCGGCATTTCTTCAGATCATGTTCTGGGTTCTTTTATGGCTTCCTGAATGAGGAGGCCATTAAAGATCACCAACTGTACTTTTGGAGTCATTTTGGTAGGCTGGCCACTGTTCAAAGTCTTCTGCATTTGTGGATAATGCCTCTCACCTTGGTCCACTGGAGTGCCAACGCCTTAGAAATTGCATCGTAACCCTTACCAGACTGATAGAGGTCAACAATGTTGTTTCTCAGGTATTTCTTTGTGTTAGATTGTGGTGTTTTTTTACTTTTCTATGAGGCTAATTACTTTTTCCTATAGGGCCAGGTGGGTTTAGACAACTTTTTTTGCCCATAAAAACTGAAATAATCATTTAAAAACTGCATTTTTGTATTTATTCGGTCTGTCTTTGGCTCATATTAAAACTTGCTTGATGTGAAACATTTATATGTGACAATAATGCAAAAAAGAAATCAGAAAGGGAGCAAATATTTCACACCACTGTATTTTATATGCTGTTGTGAGAATGTCAAATTTTACAGTATTTTAATTGTTTCTCAGTTCTTATACACACAGCTTCCCAAAATAACACATATTATACAGATAAAAGGACTTTTGTTTACCAGAAGATCATGTAAAATGAATTCTCACTGTGTACTCCGCTGTAAATTAAAACCAGAGGCTTTTATTGAGTTGTAAAGATGAGCTTTAATAGCTGCTTCCAAGTTGGAATTATTAACATTCCCTGTTGTATTTATAGCGTGTGTTTCCTGTATACATTCCCAGTGGAGGAGAAAAAGTCAGCTTGGGAAAGAGGACTAATGAGATGGGAAGCACAGGATGCCTCTAGGAGGTGTCATCAGAACCTGTTGAAGCCAGGAAGGGACCTGGCTTATTGCGGGAATTGCTACAAAGAGCCTTTTCTCTCTTTTCGGATGTCTCCCAGTGTGATCTCTGCACCAGCGACTGTTTGTCTCTAGTCAGTATTTGAAGGAAATTCAGTTTTTGCTTGCCAGGAATTTGGGGTGTGTGGATACGTGTGTTTGTGTGCGTCATAGACATGTGTGTAGGTGATTTACTCTGAATTTAGCCCTTAATACTGTTTTAATTCAAAAGCAGGTCTTCTGCACGGGAAAAATGGCAAAGGCAACATATACTCATATCCTCCCTACAGAGATATGTTAAAAAGGTCAAAGAGGCTCTCTCCTTCTTTTTTTCAATGCCTCTTCCTGCCTTTCCTTCCATCTTTGCCCTTCACTTCTCACCACTGCAGCACCTTCACACACTCAGGTGCTTTCAAAGCTTACCTAGGGGTGCTGAACAGCTCACACCATTGTTACCGGCTGTCCTTTATTACTCTGCTTTACTTTTTAGACTACTGTGGTGGTAGACAGAAATATATATCCAATATATATACACAAGCACACACACTGTATTCTAAAACACAGTTATGTTAATGAGCAAAGCGTCACAGTCTAGTGATTCACTCCAGTGGACTTTTTCATGCTTATGTGTCTGTCTCCAGCTTTGAATGGCTTTTGTCTCATCTTTGTTATTTGCTGATGAGACACCCTAGATCACAGATTGTGATGGAATGATAACAAGTGCATAGAGATGTGCCTATAATTTATTTATTTTTTTTTTGGGGGGGGGGGTGCACACAGGATGTTTATGTGTACGTTTGTTTATCAGTCACCACAACAAAGCAGATCAGCCAATTGTCCATGGACAAAGGGCCAGTTTCTCTAATAGGCTCATAGAAAGGCCTATTTGTTCTTCTGGAGCGCTGCAGAAGAAACACTGCCAATGAACTTCCATTGGACCTTTTTCAGTAGTGAGCAACAGATCCCACATTACAGCAAAAGCAGCGTAATGCTGTTAAGAGCACAAGTTGTGCTGACAGATGTGTTACTTCACATAATATTTTTACTCTGTTTATTAAAGCTGCGTCACCACTTTAATTTTAGGAAGAGCTTTGTGTTCTACAGTTGCACCAATTGATCCTCAAGGACTTAAAATGGTTGTTTTCCATTTGATACATCAAACACACCCTGTGTTCCTGCCCACTCTTTAAATGGCTCAAACTTGAATGGATTAACAGATGTTTGAGGCTAGCTTTGTACTCAATTCAAAGTCATTTTTGCACCATCGAAGCAGCTACATAGCTTTTTCAGCTTTTCTAATCAGAGCAGCTTGTTTGCATTGTCTCGCTCTTTTTTTGGTTATTTTTAAGCACTCTTTTTCCCCCCCCCCCCTCTCTCTGTGGTTCCTACCCTGCCACCGCATTCTGCTGGGCATGCCGAACAACCATGCACTTCACATTCTTCGCAGCCTCTGACACGAGCATGTGCTCTGGCTCGGCACATACAGCGTTCATGTGCACATCCTTTATTTTGGAGCGCAAGAATGTCTGTCATTGTCCTCCTGTCATGTCATTGCTAGCTTACTTATTTGAGGAAGCAAGTGACCTCCGTTTTTTGACAAACTCCTTTTCTTGATACATGTGTTTCTTTGACAAAGAGATAAACATAAACAAGGGGAGGGGCTAGTTCCGCCGATTGTATCTTTCCAGTCTGGTGGAGAGGTGCCGCGGGGACAGCATTGCATAATATCCATTCACAAAATGTCCTGAACTACTTTGGTCCTCTGGCTAGCCTGTCTGTTGTTCTACTTTTGTATATGACACTGAAGTCCAGAGGACGCAGGGTGTAATCTGAGCTGCATGACTCCTGCAGATATTGAGCGAGCTGTCACTCATGTCTAAGTGTCTAGTCGGTAGTTCTTTTATTTGCTTAACCTGATTTCAGCTTCTTATTCCTAATCCTAGTGTCAGATTATTTAACTTCTCAAATAAGAGCAACACTGTATGCAAGAGCAAAGCAACGATTTACATTACCGTGCCTTTGCGGCCCACAGCATGTAGGCCTTTGCTGATTAATAGCATGTAGGGCCACATGCAGCGATTGCACCGAACTATTCATCACACCCATCTGCTCTGCAGAATAATGAAAACTTTAATGGGGTTTTAATGTGCTGTCCCCACCCTCAGCCATCAAAGTGACAATCCAGGTGATTATACCTGGGCCCGAGGGAACACAATTTCTAAGAGTTTTCTTGTTGGATGCTGCTGATGGAAATTCATGGATCGTAAAGATTGTACTGTATGTCCTAATAGCAACCTTTGCTTGAATATATTTCTATTGGTGCATTTCCATGTAGTACACTACTCTTAAACTGCGTAGTGCTTCCAACCACACATTTAATGCTGAATAATTATACACATGAGATGACAGCTTAACACAAATAAATACCAAACAATGCTACATCTGTTACATCAACGAGTAGAAAAAAACTGTGCCAGTATTAGCGATGGTATAAAAGATGGACCTAGCTGCCATGGCATCACCCGTTGGTTTCTCGAGTCCTGTTTAAAGTCTCAATATGAGTATTGTCATTGTCATCATTGGCTGCAAAACTCTGTCTTGATTTTAAAACATAGGACCAAGATTAACACAGTAGACTTAATATTTTTTCAGTATCACCCAAAACGAGTGACTGAGCCCATAAACTAAGCAAGAAAGTGTTTATCAGTGGTCAAGACAAAAAGTGGTTTTCCCTTAGACTTCTATTGAAGTTTTACAGACATGTGACCACTAACCATGCGACATTAACTTCTCAGCTATTTTGGGGCGTTTGCCAATCATGGTGATTATCTAGGATCATGTGAATAAGGCCCCAGTCACATTGGCTTAGAGACCAGTTCATGGCCATCTTGCAACCATCAGGTATGAAGGAAAAATAAGTTTTCCACATCCAGTTGGGAATGGTTGCAGGGGGTTGATGGCAATCGCTGGGGAAAACTGATTGCTAAAACCTCAGTCTCACAGCCCTCCAGAACAATAACCAACCTACCCTTTGCTAAGTATACATAGTATACCATCCATGTACTCTGTAGTGCATTGCATGTATTCGATTTGAACACACTGTTGCACAAGTAAAAGTACATGCTAACATGTTATTTATTTTTTTAACCTCCTCTGATTTGACACTGCATCAACAATCATGTCAGAAACAGAGTTTCACTCTCAGCCCTCGGGATTCTGTAACGCTAGAGGTGAAAATGAGTAGGAAGGGGGGTGATGGATCTATTCCTTTTTAAGTTGTCATTAAGCCACCAAGCACCACTTTTTCAGTGTGAGAACTATTGTTAACTAAATATAGCAGAATTTAACTGGATTCAAAGCATCAGGAGATTCAGATAAATCCTAGAAATACTTTTTGTCATTCACTTGCCTGATTGTTGACATCAGAACTCCTTGCAAAGGTAAACTTGTGCAGGTTCTATCTGCCACAGTAGCTACAGTATTTAGAAAGTCTTGCTATGAAGGGCACCTCTGAAGATATTTCTCTCCCACAGTTTGATGGTTTTGCAACTGATGTTGCAGCGGCTTTAATGTGCTGATAGGGAGGAACAGTCCCACTCCTGAAAAAAGCAACACTAACCTGACCATCATTCACTACGTCATTCACAGTTAGAACCTGTGATGCATGATGGCATAAAGCACATTATAAAACCAAATCATGTTCACATATTAATTCTCAAACTCTGAAAGTCTCCTGCTGATCTCAGCAAATGTAACAGACTTGTTTTTTTTTTTCCCTATATGGAGATTTGCACATATGGCTAAAAGAGCAGACTGATTTTTTTTTTTCTTTTTTAATTGATGACATTTTGTGGTTTTGAAATCTGACATTATTTCATACTTAACATTGACAGCAGTAGTAAATACTCTAACATACTTGAGAGTATTGAAGGCCACTCTTTTCCTTCATTTTCATGAAAGAAGAAAAAAAAGTTGGTAAATGATTAAAAATTGAAATTACTCACTAAAATTCTGAGAAAGTATCTTTTAGAAATCTGGTAGTGATTGAAAAGAGTATTTAAACCACAAAGACCTTCCATAAAAGAAACACAACTTGTTGTTCAGTATTTTTATGCTTGTTTCTTTAAATCTGGTCTTAGAAGCCATGACATTGACCATGAACGGCTCCCATTGAGCTCTGCAGCCATTGAAGTCTGTTTGCGATTCAACAGTGGTCAGCGCCCAGACACAGTGGACTGCTGCAAGAAAACACATCCTACAAAAAAATTCATTTCACTTGTCACAAGGAAAGAATAGCAAATAAGGAGATTAGTGAGAAGGTGTTTTTTTTGTTGTTGTTTTTGTTTTAATGAACTCGCATTAAATTATACCTGAGGTTTAAAGAAAATGACCTTCAAAAAATTATTATAAAATCAATTTTCAATGCAGTTTGTTTCAAGCTACTAATTATTATCATATTGGCAAGAACTGTTAATAATATTACAACCAAAGCTTTAAGCCACAAAACAGATGCAGTGAAGAGACACTCCACTAACCAAATGAGACTGGATTTGAATGACATAAGTGCTCGATTTAGATACATGCTGTTAGGTGTTGCAATGGTCACCCTGGGTACTGTTACTGTGTCCATATATTCAGCCAGTCGAATTCCCATTCACTGTCCGTGGAGCTGTTCCAGAGCTAGTCTCTTTAACAACATCAACAAGGCACTTTTGGCAGTCGGTTCGGAAGAGATATGTTCGTTTCCACAAATCAAGCCTGAGCCATCCGCAATTCTAGGAATAACGTCCAGACTGATGGTTTTTCTTTTCTTTCTTTTTTTTTTTAGCACAAGCCTTTCATGGTAACAAAACATTTCTTCATTTGACAAGTCATGCAGTTTATTATCTCCGTCCAATCCGATTTTGTCTCATGCTTATTTTAATCTGATAAGCATCTCGAGGTGTCTCCTGACATTCTGCAGCAGAGCTCTTCTTAACTGCAGATATGCAGGATAATTAGCGAGTTGCAGATATAGAGATTATTTCTTGTCGAGTAGACCTTTCATTATTAGAAGTGATACTCCATAAAGGCTGTCTTTGGTGATAGGAAGCACTGTTTTGATGAAAATTGCTCAGCTGAGGTCATACACTATAAGCCCCGGCAGGCCTTTGCGAATGCCTGACGGATTCTGCTTAGTGTTTGTACATATTAGAATTGCTAATCAGATGCTAATGCTAGTGAGTGGCAGAGTTGCGAGGCAAGGCAGCTACAGAATGGTAATCAGCATGAAGTTGGCCTACAACAAAAAGGCTGATTATTTAGGCCCCACTCGTTTTCTTTTTCCCCCCCGTTCCAACCACAAATCTAGATTCGTACATTTGCTTGTGCATTTCCTTTTGAAGTGCTGCTTGACGTCAGTACTGTGTGATTAAAAAGATTTCAGTAATTTTTTCACGTTGGCTTGTTTTCTTACAACGGTTAACAGAACATTGGCTTTGTAATTAGCTTGAAATGTAGATTTTACCACCAATCTAGCGCCACCCGCTTTCCATCTGTTCACAATTAATCAAGTGAAACTGTTCAATAAGCTTACTATAGTCACAGGCGCTCACTTAGATCTCAGTGGCAAGGAATAACTCTTGGCTTGTGTGCTCATTAAAGTAACCTGTTAACATGCTTTGTGGTTGTATTATGTTAGCTTGCTCAGGTCAGGCTGCCTGCTGTGTGGCTGCAGTGGGCGACAGATGGCATTATGGCCCTCGGTGGGGCAGTAAGCGGATGCCCATGGTTAGGGTTAACTGCAAAGACAGATGTAGGTTTTTGTTGCTTGAGGTGACTGCGCATCAGTGTGGAGTTTGATCACGTTGATGTTTACAGAACTGCTGTTGCTGCTTTCTGTCCAATGAATGGGCTGCTGAAATGTCAGCGTCAGTCTGTTGTATTGTACTTCAGTCTCTCTTGTCTGCCATGTCGCATTGGCTCGGACTGGTGTGACAGGCCATTGATTGAGTTATAATTCATCATATTGTCACGGTGGATGTGGTTTGAATAGATCTAGTTCAAAAAATAGTTTTTGCGTCAGCTTTCTTTCATCTTTGTAAATTTGCCTTCATGTTCATGAATCTTACCACAGTTTAATCGGCGTAATAGTAGAGCCTGACTGATATAGGATTTTAATACTGATAGTGACATAGATCCTTTTTTCCCTTTGTAGTGTTTTACAAATCCGCCTAACAAGTGCTATCAGAGTCTTGAACAGCTGACCTATTTTAACAGTAATAATAATTTTAGCACATCAGGTCATCTCACATATCAAACCAGCATATTAAGCTCAGCTCTTTTGCACATAAATCTATTTAATACTTCAGTTTTATTTTTGCTTCCATTTATTTATTCACGCTATTTGTATTTTATCTGTTTGTACATATTAACCGGCATCTGTGTGGACAGCAGAGAAAAGCTTTTTTCCTTTGCACACATGACAATAAGCTCTTTGACTCTTGAATACAGTTTCATGATTTTTGTAACAATGACATTTCTTGAGTGCTGCTTAATTAACTCTTAAAGTTTTCAGCAAGAAAAAGTTTTGTTTTGGGGGAAAAAAATTGCACTATTGACAGTAATTTCACATCTTCTTAATATTTTATAAAAGTTTCGATTTTTCAGCCTTGCTTCTGATTTCATCACAGCTTCCCGTAAGTCGTATACGAGCATCCATCAAAATGAAAACGATGCAGCAAATTGAAGGTGGATCGCTTTCTGCCAAACCCTATCCCAAGCACTGCACACATGCAGTAAACGTAAAGATTCTCACCTGGTACCCACTGATGGATGTCTTCGTCTTTAAAAGCTCTCCCTTAGGCAGAGTTCAGAAAATGACTAATTTCTCCTTAGTCCCATTTTAGCACTACCTTTGAAGCACACCTTCTTAATTTGCCATTCTCAGAAAGTTCCCTGAAGCATTAAATGGGTTGTCGGGCGCTTATGCAGCAAAGCAGCCTGGGAACCAGTGTCCTCGGAGACTGAAGAAAGTTAAGAGCACTTTCCATCCATCTCAGTTCACACACTGTTGGCCTTTACAATTCACATCCAAAGCCACTTAACGCTGCCTTTGAAATACCACGAGCTGCAATTTTTTTCCCCTCCCCCCCATTTAGTGTAAAGATTGTATTTCGCCAATATCAGGTGTCCATTGTGAAGGTTACCAATTTACTGTGGCTGTGAAGAGTTGCAGCTGCACACAGAAAGCCTCAAATATTGTCTTCTATTCAGCCCGTTTAAGGTTCAAGAGATCAAATGCCAAAAAGCAATTTACTGTGGGACCGTTTCCACAGTGTTAACTGTTGTTTTCCTTTTCTGCTCTGCTTCAGGTGTTCCTGCATCGTCTCAATCAGTACGCAGCCACCAAAATCGAAAAGAATGTCACAGACGAAACGGTGAAGGTGAGAAGCAGTCTTTCGCTCTGACACTGCACTCAGGGGCATTACCCGTGAACAGTTGGGAAGTTTCATTTTACAATTAAGCTTTTTTGGGAGGGGGGTGGGGGTTCTTTCAACCTGAACTTGCATCAAGTTCTGGACTGTAGAAGAAGCAGTGGGCGATCCAGGAAGCAGCTGTAAATATATTCTATTTTTAAATTATCCCAGCTGGAGGATAATAAAGGATGCTCTCTCACAGTGGGAGCGTTTCTTCTCTGAGTTTGCTTACTTTTGAAGGTAAACATGCATTCACTGGATATTTACTGGAAGTCCCGTGTTTTGGAACGTGTCCCCTCATGTTCTGATTTGTTTGGGAACACGCTGACGGGGTTTTTAGATAACGAAAAGGGTCATCGCTGCAAAGGCCGACAGCTGCAATGCCACCGAGCGGCTGAGAGTGCTCCAAAATGAAAACGCAACGATCGGATTTGCCCAGATGTTTTTCCTTTTTTCCTTGGTATCACTAGCTACTAAGTTTATTCTGGCCTTAGAACGCCCATGAAAGACTTCTGGTTTTCATGCTTTGGTTTCATTTCACTCGCTTCACTTATCCAGCACAGTTTTTTTCTTTAATATCGCCACAAAAATGACATAAATAAGGGCAGAAGTCAACACCACATGAAGGCTAAGTTTCCACACAACAAATCTTAACATTGTGTTCCTTTTTTTTTCTTTCTTTTAAAATATCTCTAATTATGTTTGAAATTCAAATATCAAAGAGATCTTAAGCTAAGATACTCATTACAAAGAAACCTCGTTTTTTTTATTCCGTGGCCATCAAAGCACCACCGACCACAAGAGGAAGCATATGCCAAAGTATTGATTCTCTCTCTGCCTCTCTTTCTCCCTCCCTCTCTCTCTCTTTTAGGTCTTATTCTCTAACATTGAGGAGATTCTGGCTGTTCACAAAGACTTCCTGTCCATGGTGGAGGACCTCCTGCAGCCCGACCCTCACGCTCACCATGAAATCGGTCGCTGCTTCTTGCACTTTGTACGTAACTCGTGCAACTCGTGCTTCTGCAAATTGAATGTCAACTCAACGCATTTTAATTACGATGTTTTGTCCGAGCTCCTAAAGCTCCGTGGCACTGATGCTACCTCCCTTCGTAATATTCCTCAGTTCACTGGAGCGTGTGATCTGAAAAAGGGGGGGGAAAAAACGCTCTGTCGGGGCTTCGGTGCACGGTTATGCCGACGTGCTCCACGTGTTGTCAATTTAACTCCCTTGGATTACTCGCGGTGAGAGTGCCCACATGTGCGATATGCCTGATAGAGCTCTGATATACTGCTCTTTCCCGCTGTATATCGCAGTTCTTTGATGCGAAGCCTTGAGGCACGCTGGTGTATAACGGTCTTCAAAGTCTAATAAATCTGAGCGTCCTTCTGTTGGGGATAAGGCGAGTTTGTCAGTCGCATCTAGCTGCTGCTCATACAGGTGCAAGAGAGATGACCTGGCAGTATAAGTGGTACATTTAGGTTTATGACATGATGACCTCATTAGCAAGATGGGATATACTGAAAACTTATGACCATAATTCAGTCATGAGCAGTCATGTGTGTCCATAGAGATGAAACAAATTAGACACGCCTAACGTATTATGCAGCGTTTTTCAGAGTTTCCTACTCTGTGTAATTCTTTCATGAAACTTTTATAGCACCAACAAATCACTACAATCTACTCCAGAAATACAAAAAAGCCAGCCAGCTGGGCAGTGCAACTCCCTCTGTGACTCAGGCCTGAACATTAGTTCATGCTGGCTGAAAACTTTCCTTTTGGGAATGCATTGGAATCAGTCAATCCATCGCAAGGCCAGAACATAAACAATTTGGGTGTTCGTAAATAGTCTTCCTCGAAAACACGATTCGAGTCGGGCGATCTGTAAAGTTAATCATAAAGTTCTGTTTTTGTACGCGCTACCGCTTGTTTTGACAGTTATGTCTCTTCAGATCACCCGCTTCGTCTTCTGCGGCACAGCAGCACGGCTGAAGACTGCGTACTATTTTTGCTGCTTTGTAGTGAGTGATTTAGAGGCTGTGTGGTCTGGGCCCGCTGCGAAAGACAATGAGTATGGATGTCATATGAATGGCTTTGGTGGAAGGTTGTCGGTCATGGCTGCAAGGCAGATGGCAGGATATGATCACTATTATGTATTTGGTGATGAGTGGGACGAATAATTTATATCTTCTCAATTATATATATGTGCTCTCCAGTCAGTTTGCCTCTTTCTCTCTCTCATCTTTCTTTATTTTGCAGTCAGATTTCCTGTCTTCTTTACTGCCCTGTCTGGGTTCATTTGTTTTCTGATGCCCTCCTCTCCTTTCCCATTTTTCTGTTTGACTTTGTTGCCCTCTTTCTGTTGCTTTCTGACCATAATTTCTGCTCCTTACATGTCCCCCCCCCCCCCCTTTTTTTTTTTTTTTTTTTCTCACCTTGACTTTTTCTGGCTCTTGCAGAGGAGCCGTTTTCAGATTTATGACGAATACTGCGGGAACCACGAGAAGGCCCAGAGGCTGCTGCTGGAGCTCAATAAGATCAGAAATGTCAGGACATGTTTACTGGTGAGAAGAGACTCCGAACCTTTGTGCATTTGAAGAAACTGTAAGCAGTCTTAAAAATGTATGTGTTTAGGTTCAGTAACAATTAAATTGTAAGTTCAAGCCTAAATCTGACAAATCTGTTTCAGTTCTTGGTAAAACAGAAACATGATTTCTGGAACAATTACAGCGTCTGAGGTGATTTCTAAGGGCCACTACACACTCTCCTAGGCATACAAACACGCAGTCACCCACACATAGCAGCTGGACAGTGTAAAACCCTCTACTCTGTGTCCCAGTTTGTTTGACAGCTGATGTGGCTCTGCCCCTGTGTGTGGGCTGACTCCCACTTCCTGTTCCGACGTTCTTAGAAACTTTCACTTCCACAGGGGAGCATCGTGTTGCGAGAACAAAGTTGACTACGTTCCCACTGCTGGATTGTGTTTAGGGAGGTCAAAAAATGTGCACATTTTTCTTCTCTGTTTATGCACAGGTCCCCAATCATAGTTTTATCCTCTGTTAATAATTTTGGCTCCTTTTTTTGTGTGTGACAGTTATAAGCATCTCATCACACCCTGTGTTTGGAGACGATGAAAAGACGACGCCTTCTTCCAGTAAAGAGTTAAACACTTAGAAAACCTAGAGTATGACGGCAGGTCTGCTTGTATTGATTGGAGACGTCTGTGGGGAAGTGTATGACCTTTTCTCAAAGTGTAATTGATAGGGTGAGAGACAAATGTGCACATGCATGTACTATATACAACTATATGGAAAACTGGTGTCTTTAATCTAAGGAGGCAGTTTAGCCAAAGATATTAACCGACACTGATCTGCTGTGGTCTTTATAGCCTTGACCCTTTGGTAACCTAGCCTGCCATCAGGGCCGTTTGGGTCTCGTGTTACCCTCCAAGCTCCAGTCCGCCATGAGCTTATATACTTCAGGTCATCTCCCAGACCCTACAGTGACCAAGATGGGGATATCCACTCCATATAACCTCCACTATAACCTTTGGCCTGCTGACAGCAATAAAATCTGGTTTAGTGTTTATATTCAGCAGTACCGCTTCTAAATTTCAGGTGAGAGAAAGGTGTGATTGAATATTTCCTCATAATTTGCAATCTACCACATGAATTGTCATGCTGAGGGAGAAAAGTAAAACTTATAGTTTGTGGATAGTGTTGGTAGTGTCGTGATTCCAAAACATGGCTACAAATAACCCAGAAAATACTTCTTACTAAAGTGTAGTTTGAAAGATTACTTCACCTATTAAAATGAAAGAATTGACAGGACTTGAACAAATTGGAGTAGGAAAGTTAGCTATGTGTTTCAAATAGCTTTCTAAATTCATGGCTAACTGTTGAAATGTTTTAGCTAAAGTCTAGTCATAGACAAACACAGCTGAAGTACAGCCAGCTAGCTTGAATTTGGAATAAAAAGTTGTCAGTAATTTTGCTAAAAGTATAGCTGTAAGTTAAATGTTAGCTAACTCTGAGGGTTAACAGTTGAAATAGCAAGATAACATCATGGCTAAACATCGAAATGGTTAGCTAATGGCACAAATACATTTGTAACGGTTACATCACTTAAAATAAATAATCAGCTGTTAAATAGTTCTGTATCATTTTGTTAATTTATTGAAGATGAAAATATTTTCACAGCTTTTTGCTAATTTATGCTAACACATAAAGTTTTGTGTATGCATTCGATGTATTTTGATACCTGCTAACTGTTCGGCGCTCTTATTTTAAAACTGGAGACTTTTGAGCTTTGGAACAGCCTGCTTGAACAGACTTCTGAAAACTCATTTTATAGGTTAGCTTCTTCATAATCTTTCTCAAATACTTTGTTGCACTTGTTGTATGTTGCAATGAATGTAACACTATATATATGAATCTGTATGCTGGAACATTCATACTTACCTTTTACTAGCTTTAAAGCACTTCGTAACCGGTAATGTTATTTTTTTTTTTTATTATTAGTACGAATTCTCTGACAATGTTTCATATTTCATTTAACTCTCCTCTGTTATCCTCTCCTCTCAATCCCACCAGAACTACATGTTGCTGGGAGGCAGGAAAAACACAGAGGTCCCACTGGAGGGATATCTGGTAGCTCCCATTCAGAGGATTTGCAAGTACCCGTTGCTGCTCAGAGTGAGTATAGTCTTGTGCACGCTAACCATGTGTTAAAGAGATACCACACCCATGCGCCACCTCTGTAGAGCAACTTCTTCCCCTCTTTTTCGTCCAACCACACCTAGTCATTAGTTAGGGCTGTCCCATCCTATTCACATCAACCTCTGCCTTGCTAATGAAAAACTGGCCTCATATTCTGACACGTCTCTGCTTTAGTTCCCTGGCACAGCCACATTGCAGGAATAACACGAGGCCTATCATCACCTCCGCGGCCCAGCTGCGCTTTCAGACACTTTGACTGGGCTTATTCACACTGGCACTCTAGGTTGTTAGTTTTGAAGTTTCCATTTTTGAATGTGAAACGTGAGTGAAATGAAATACATTTTCAAAGGCTTGTTTGAGTTGGTGATCTGAGCTGTCCCTATTCATTTATCTTGTTATGATCTATTAATTCTCCCAGGCGCTTTCTAAACAGCCACCAACATATGCGCAGAGATGTTATGATAATAAGGGGGTAATCCGATGCGTTGCGTTTTTGAAGTCTTTCAGCTGCCAGGGCCGTAAAGTAACACCAATACATCCAGAAGAGTGTAAATTGTGCACTAATAGTAGCTGACATGCTAAAACACAGTGTTTAGACTACAGATTATGAGATTGGCATTTCAGCAGAAGGGTTTAAACCACTAAACTCAAAAACCACGAGAGAGTGAAAAGTGAAGTGCTTTTCATGATGGAGCAATATTTGCCAGCTATTCTTCCAACTGCGTCGCTTTAATTATACTTTTCTGTGAAATTATGTGACATTTTGTGTGATCTGTACATGCGTAGGAGCTGCTTAAGAGGACCCCGAAGAAGCACAACGACTACGCTCTGGTACAGGAGTCTCTGCAGGTGATGAAAGAGGTGTGCTCCAGCATCAATGAGGCCAAGAGACAGATGGAAAAATTGGAGATTTTGGAGGAATGGCAGTCGCATATCGAGGGCTGGGAGGTGAGCCTCAGTAAAGCATATTTAATGATTTATTTCATTAACTTTAACTTAACGTCTTGCTGTATTTCAGAGTTTTGGGGATTTGTTTTGTTTTTGTCCTAAGCTGAGCTTTCACTACTTAAGCTGAAAGTCATGACTTATTTAAAGTTACTCAGCCCTGTGCCAGCAAGAATTCCACATGGCCTGACTTGTGTAGCCTTTTAAGCTTTCGCATACTCGCCGGGAACAATGACTTGTATTCACAATAGCCATACTTCTTCTGCATGGTTGAGTTAAAGACGTCATGCTTTGGGGTGAGCAGTCAGATCACCATCGGGTAGATTGCACTTCTTTGTATGTAGGGTTATTTTTCCCCCCCCGTAGGTAGGCTTAATAAGGGGTCGTAGCAGTTGGAAAAAGTGTAAAAAGAGATGGTAATTGTACAGAAAGAGGGCAGAATACTTATGTAATTGACCTGGCTTCATGTGAAAGGGCCTTAAGGCTTCCAGCACACATGCACACAGACATGCTGCAGTGTTGATAGAGCCTTTTCAGGCAGCAACAGATATTTGTTTCTAAATAGAAAACAGGCTTTTTGACTAAAATGTTTAGAGTTTCTTGCATTTGACTGACTTGTTCTACTTTTTCTATGGTCACCCACAACTTTAAAGAGTTGCTGTATTATTGGATGCCTTTTAGTGCGAGTGTTTTGCTTTACAGTAAAATATATGGCAGGAACTTCAATAGTGGATCCATTAATACAGTTTAAATCCAACCCAAAACCTCAATGTAAGGCCATTATACAGGTTTTAGCGACACACAACCACACACAAATCTAAGAATAGCGTAATCAGAGTCAGGCTTAGTTTTTGGGTGGGGTGACATCTTGTGTTCAACATAATCCTGGCTGTAGCTACTTTGCAGTTTCCCCTCAGTACTTTTTATTAATTGTAAACATTAGCTCATTCTGGAGCTGGTCCTGCGACTGCTGCACGCCAGGCTCTCCGGCTCTAAATGAGATGGAACTAAGAGGGAGAGAAGAGAGGTGGAGGGAGAAAGAACTGAGTGATGGTTGTATCTTGTTTTTCTGTGTGGGTGTTTTTGAGGTATTTCAGTGGGATGAGGAGTGATTGTGAGAGCCGCTGTTTTTTTTCCATTTCTGCTCCTCCTCCTGGGATGATTGCTTGTTAGCGCTGACCCGCTTCACTGCTGGCTACCCTCGGGGCATCCTGGCAGGTTCACCTCCCGTGTGAGAAGCAGGGCTGTGGCCCAAAGTGGTCGCCATGATTGTGTGCTGCCAGCATTCGTCAGGGTAGTGATTGCCAGTTGGTTAGTGTTGCATGTGTCTGTGTTTTGTCACTGTGCACTATAAAAATATGTTAATTTTAGACTAGAGGGTTGTAGTTTCAAGTTTCATTTCACATTCTGTTCTCTAGTTTAATTAGCATGCTTAAAATGTACTTGAGTTGTAGAGTTTGCTTGATTTGGCTTCCTTAGCTTAAAAAATTCTCTCATCTCTCGAGGTAATTGGCAAATACCACTTAATGCTTTATTTTTTTCCCTCTTAATTAATGGCATATCCTGCTTCGCAATTGTTATGAGTCATTGTCTTACTATGAAAGTAGATGCTTGAATTCTGGATGAAACGGATGATTGAGGGTTTGAAGTGTGAAGCTTTTTCTATGGAGCACGGTTAATATAAAGAACAAGTGAAAAATGCTGCAAAAGAAGTGCAAATTTAAGTGAATAGGATGGAGGCTCTGTTAAAAGCATGTCTAACACAAAGAGGAAGTGTCAGTTCTTCCATTAAGGACACGCTGCTTTACAATCTGGACCGGTGTGATGTTGCCATTGGCCCCTTCAAGTGACCGAGACCTCTTTCTGTGTCTGGTGCGCACACATTGAAAAGCTGCAAATTAGTTTAACATCTGGTCATGGGCCCTTGAAAGAGTGGGAGAGTTAAAAAGAAAAGTGTGGAGGAAGGAATAAAAGATAGCGAAGAACAGAGCAGGGGAAGAAAAGTGAAAAATGATCAGCAGAAGGGAAGGGAGGAAAAGAAGGGGGGGGGAAAACGTGGGATAGGTTTTGGCCCGCCCATGTCTCCGTTGGGAGCACATTTTCCGCCTCTGTGCGCATGGGGGTTATTTTTAGCTCTGGAGGGCTGATCAAACGTGGTACATAAATTCCCAGAGCAGGCAAGGTAAGGGGAAAAGACAGCACACTTTATCACTTGCAGCAGGAACCCCAACCAATCTGGTGACCAGACGTGACAGTGCAGCACATGGTTGGACTGGACGGGATGTTGTTCTGTAGAGGCTATTAACGGCCGCGCGTTTTTAAAATCCCACAGCAATCTGCTGTGAGGAAGCGGGGGTGTTTTTACAGACCCCTGAGAGTGGGAAGAGGAAAAAGTTGGGCTCTGTAGTCCCTCCTCCTGTTCAGACAATATATGTGAATGATAAATGCCACAGTTTATATACTTTACTATAGTTTAAAATTAAAACTTGAACTTTGTGCACAAATTCCCACGTCTCTCATGCATGTTAATGACAACTCACCTGTTTTTTTTTGGGGGGGTTTTCCTGCACCATTGTCCATTTCCAGGGTTCAAATATCACAGACACATGCACGGAGATGCTAATGCAGGGTGTCCTGCTGAAGATTTCAGCTGGGAACATACAAGAGAGGATTTTTTTCTTGTTCGACAAGCTTCTGGTCTACTGCAAGAAGAAAAATAGGTGACTTTTTATTCATTACTCTTCTCCAGAGAGAATGAAAATATTATATTTGTGCTAATTCCTGTGTGTCTGTCCTCCTACAGAACATTTAAAGTACAGACTTTATAAATAATTCACTGCACCGTTCCTTTCCTCTTACTATGGGAAGTATTTTAGGTTCTGTTTTGTGAGGGAGTTGGAAAAACATTTAAGGAGGCAGAGATGGAAGACTCATATTAGAAAAGGATTTAGACGAAATTTTGGGTGATTAATCAAGGTAGGGATATGAACCACCACGTTTGGGTAGTATTTTCCTTTTAGATTGATCTTTCAGATAATCTTCGGATGCAAATAATACGACATTTATTCCGATCAGGCAAAACTGAATCGTGAAACTCGTCTAATTAATCTGTGTTTGGCAGCAGGAAACCGGATGAAGAAGCTGAGTATACAGTATCAAGTATTAAATGTAAAGTATTTTGCTACTGATTACCTTTGATGTCAAAATAGGCTGGTAAGTGTGACAGTCTATTAAATATGATTTAAATGTTTAAGGATTAATCATCATCTTGTTTCTCTCCGTCAAAGGCGTTTAAAAAACAGTAAGGCGTCCACCGAGGGCCCTCGCTACCTGTTCAGGGGAAGAATCAGCACTGAGGTGATGGAGGTGGAAAATGTGGATGATGGCACAGGTGAGCAGTGCTCTAAAAGAAGATACCCTGGTTATTTTGGACAGCTGCTGTTTGAGTTTATTATTTTTTGTCATTGCCTGTGCTAACTTGCCAGGACCACTTACAGCAGTTCTGGCAGCAGGAATTTAAATACATGCCATAATAAGCCACACGGAGAAGTAGACAACATAGTCCTTGGCGTGAGCTGGTGCACAACTGTGTGATTTTTACACTTGGATCGCCAATGGAAAAATGAGACTTACCTATAAACATTTTTTAGACGTCTATAGTTACATATCCTTGGGGCTGTGCTGCTGCTGGTCCTCAGTGAACTTGAGCGCTTGTGTCTTTTGGCCTCACATAGCCACTGATTAGCATTTATATTTGTAGAAGCCATCATTTCCTTTCCAACGGTCCTAGATGGGCAGTAATATTGGGTGTTTTTGGTGAGGGATGGATGGGCTTGGGTCTGGATAAACGGGCGAGGCAGGCGGCAGAGCAGTAACTTGTGGGTGTTCTTCACCACAGGCGGGAGATCTCAATCTTAAAGCCAGGGTGACTGGATTATTTTAGCTTGGATTCCTATGTTAACAAAGTGCCACGACTTTTTCCCAGGCACACACTTGCTGCCTGAGGTTGAAACACGCCCTCGGGGCATTCCATATAAAGGACACCACCACCACACCGTCTGTGTTTTTAGACGTGATTGTAATTGATGATTGTAATGGGTCGCTTTTTGTGATAAGCTTAGAAAGAAAAATCAAAGGAATGTTGGGAAGAGACTGGAAGGGGTTCCTAAAAGATGAAAATGATGATGGGTCAAGAGTTCACTTCCTTTATCTGGAGGCTTCTTAACATGTATATACTACAGGCATAGTTAATCACAAGTACGCACCAGCTCTGAAGGAGTATTCTGAGGACTCAGTAGTAAATAATGCTGATTGATGGTCCTCCTTCTGCATTTGTTCCCTCTCGTTTATCTCATTAAAGGAGAAGAGCGATAATCAATGAACCACTCGATAGAAAGTCTGATAGTAGAGCAGGGAAAAATGAGTCCGAGTCCAGCATTTGCAGTAAGACAGAGTATGATATTCTCTGGATGTTGTTTTTTGTTTTGTTTTATTTATTTTTTATTAAAAATAGACCACACGCTGCTATAAAGGAAAGCAATAACTCATCAAGAGGCATGTTTTTTTTTTTTAATTTATAGATTGTTTTTTTTCTTCACTCCTTTATAGTAGCGCTGATGTCACTATGTCATTCGGCTTTGCTTTTCTCTGCAGCGACTCACTTTGTGCCCCATGTTATTGCTGTGTTTCATGCGGTAACCCTTATTTACTGTGAACCCAACTTCCCAATAACTCTGTTTACAGTGTCACGATCAGTGTACCCACAGACTATTCTGTACAGCTGTGTACTGTATTTATTCTTATTGTATTCTAATTTTTGCGTCATAACTTTTGCACTGTCCACTTCCTGCTGTGACAAAACAAATTTCCCACGTGTGGGACTAATAAAGGTTATCTTATCTTATCTTATCTTATGGCCTTCCCCTTTCAAATATGAAAAAGTTCTCGGATTAAATAAGTCCTCCCCTTGCAAAGAGCTAACTAGAAGGAGCTGAGATGGTTTCTGCCTGTGTTTTCTCCTCCTCAGCTGACTACCACAGCAGCGGGAACATAGTGAACAACGGCTGGAAGATCCACAACACGGCCAAGAACAAGTGGTTCGTCTGCATGGCCAAGACCCCGGAGGAGAAGCAGGAGTGGCTGGAGGCCATCATGAAAGAGAGGGAACGCAGGAAAAGTAAGCAACTGTTTGTCAGTGTCAGGGCTTTTATTACACTCAGGGAAAGCTGGTCAATGTTTTCTCCTTAGCATCTGTCTTGATTTAAATAACTGAAAATATAGGCTGCGTTTTGGGAAAATCGATACAAAGCAATATAACTTGAATGATTAAAAACGCAAATAGATCCCAGCTGCGAACAGCATGTGGGATCTGCATCTAGGACTGAAGGGGGTTTCTTGAGTAGCTGTGTTATTTCCCTCAAGCAGATCACATAATGAAGGCTATTGCAACTGCTGATTATCTTGTCAAATTAGGAGACATTAACCTTCTCCGTCTAGTGATTGATGCTTTTAGTATCGGAGCTAGGTGCAAAGATTATTAATGCGGTGATACTGACGGGCTCTTTGCACCCTCTCCTGTGTAGGTCTGAGGCTCGGCATGGAGCAGGATACGTGGGTGATGGTGTCAGAGAAGGGAGAGAAGCTCTATCACCTCATGACCAAGGGTAACCTCATAAAGGACCGGAAACGCAAGCTCACCACCTTCCCCAAGTGTTTCCTGGGAAGGTAAGGATCCTTCTGCTGGTCTTGATGTTTATTCCATCGAGTGTTCAGCCCTATGGGTTTTCTCTGTGTCATGTAAGCATTTTACCTGTGAGTAGGTCAGACTGCATGACTGTGCCAGGAGCCTTTCAAAGATTAAATCTGTATTCTGTGTGTCTCTAAAGATTTATAGGACCTTGTACTTGATGTTAAAAGAAGTGGTATTAGTAATGTAACGTAATAATAAAGATCAATTGGCCAGGATTTGTAAAGACAGCTGCTGGAAAGAAGAAAGCAATGGCACTTTCTGCTCAAGAGACTCTGTGTTGTGGAGCCGCCATCTCAGTCACGGGAAAATGAAATCCAGCGAGATTTAGCCCATGAATCTTATTTAAGGATTATTGGTGTGGTGTCTGGGGATGGATCGGCCACTGAATGCCAGTCATAAATCACAGGCTAGATATCCCTGCGCGGCTCAGCTGACTGCCCCTTTTGCTCCCTCGCCCATGTTAGATTATAGTAAGCTGTCTGCAGAGAAATCCATGAGGTAATTGTTGTAGAAGGTTCATTATGCCAGAGGGCAGCTCTGTCTGTGTGTGCGTGTGTTACCATCAGAGTGTGTCACGCTCATTGTTGTCCTTGAATTTTCACAGTTAATTTGGGCGCGCTTTCCATATTTACTTTTGAGTCTGAATATGACTATCTCTCCTGCACTCGCTGACAGGTGAAAAATATTTACCGTGAGTGGAGCTTTGCTGAAAATCTCGTCCTTGGGTTATTTTAGGTAAGCAGAAGTTGATGCCACCATTTGGGTATTTTGCTTTCATAATGTGAAATGCAGACGAATTGGTTTCACGTCAGTGTTGTAGGTTTCTGCGCACTTGTGTGCTTTAATGAGATAAAAGACTTGAATGCCTGACAAGGACGAACTTTTTTTTTTTTTTTTGTAGTTCTACTTCAAATGAGATCAAATATGTGGGCACAGACACTTTTATCGGGAATCTGGGAACTGCAAAACTCTTTCGCTCGGTCCATTCGACATGTTCAGCATCCTCTCTTGTTATATAGCATCTATCCCATATTGTACCCCAATGTGGGAAGAGGACAAAGTGTGACTGAGAAGGTGGCGAACGTGGATAAAGATAATAAAAACAAGAAGCTTCTGATGATGACGTGTGGCAGCCAAAAATATGTTTACAGAGGGACGCCTGTAATTTTAAAGGCTCAGCTAAATCATTGAATGCTTCCAAAAGACGGCCTGGGTTGGATTCTGTTCAAGTTCTGATCCTCTCTAACAAATTTGCCTTGTAAACACTCCAGTACAATTCAGAATGAGCCATGTTTTCCATTTGTTATAAAATTGTACTTTCAGTTTGTTTTTCTTGAGTTGTTACAGTCACGTTGAAAATCTCCCGAGCTTATACAGTCATGTCAAAATCCCTGTTATTTTTAAAAGCATAAAGAGAGAGGAGGGGAGCAAAAACCAACCAAAAAGTCCAATTGGACATAGTTGTGGCCAAGTTACATGGCATGGTGGTTTGAAATGAAGGGTTACTTTCTCTCACAGACAACACCAGATCCCTTGCGGTCCGGAGAAGGAATGGATCTGTCAGCTGAAAAGATTAGCAGGATCAAACACTAGTCCGATGCGGTCATCTTGTTGAGTCTGAAGCGATCATATGGTGAGAAAGAAGCTCAGGGAAGCTTTCTTTGAAAACCTATCCCCTTACACCTGGATGACCACTTGTGGGTAAAAGGACATCTCTGGCCCCTCGGTACTTCTCCTGTCTGCACTGATTTCGGAGATGATTACATGTAGGCGTAATTGGCTTATGGAAACCAGCATTGTATGTCTCTGATGAAAACCACATTGCCTATGGCTTCAAGTCAGCCCACTCCCTCCATTGTGAAATGCTTTGCCATTATCCCCTTTCCACGCCTCCCCCTTTTTCTTTCTGACTTTTTCTTTTTAAAACAGAGGGCTATTTCTGTGTCTCAGAAAAATGTTATGATCTTATTTGAGGTTAGTTTTCTGCGAGAGGGTAATTCATCAAAGAAAATGTGTGTGAGAGCCACCTAGTCTGACATTATCATCCAATTTTAAACCTGAAACAAACAGAAAAACCATTTTCTACATATGATGGACTCTAGCAGTATATTGTCGTGACAGATGCTGGTGAGTATCTATGACAGTTATAGTAAATGGACTGGTTCTTGTATAGAACTTTGCTACTCTGCTTGAGCACTCAAACCGCTTTATACTACAAGCCTCATTCACCCACATATTCATACAGTCATAAATGCTTACACTTGGATGAACGCATCGGGAGCAACCCCTTATGCACCATGATCATGGACATGGGAAATGATATTGGAAAATGGAGAAACATGCGTAATTGCTTTCTTGCTGAGAGTTCTGTAAGAAGCCTTTTTATCTCTTCCAATGCTCTTCCTGTTCTGTAAATATGAAGTTATGCCAGCGGGTAGTTTGTTCAGCTCACCATAAAGACCACATGGGGGGAAACAGCTTGGCCGTCTCTGCCCGAAGGCACTAAAATGTATTTAAATGAAGCACCTTTAAAGCGCACTAATTAACACTTTCTGTCTTGTTTGTTTAGTCTATACCTAAGCATGTGTATATGAAGCTTCAGTTAGAGGCAACCACATCTTCTGACTGCCAAGCCAAGTACTACTCATATTAAACAAGCATAAAGACCTCCAGAAGTTCTACATAGAGCGTCTCTCCCTGCCCCCAATAATATTTTTTTATGTGACTTCTGCTGGAAATAAAAGGATTATCCTAATTTCCTAAAAAGTTGACCTTTAAGCTTCGAATCTGTTTTAACCTTGTAAAATATTTGATTCAGTGGGAGATTAAAAAAAAAATAAATCCATGACAACATATAAGTAACCACAAAAATTCAAGTTTGGCTAGGAAATGTTACAAAAAAATGAATTCACCCAGTTTAACACACACACACACACACACACACACACACACACACACACACACACACACACGTGAGGTGTTTACCTGGCATCATATGCAACTTGGTTTAGTATCTTGCCCAAGAGCCCTTTGGCGCACGGAGTTGCAGCAAACCTTGTGATTAGTGGGCAGTGTGCTCTACACTTGGGCCAAGGCTGCGCAGGATGTTTCCAGTTTTCTTCCATTTTTACTCGTAACTAGCGGCTCCATAGTGTAGCAGTGTTCATCTAACGAGCGAAAGAGCCCCAGTTTGATCCCAGAAAGATGCACAAATCCTTTTGGGGGTTATTTCAAGAAGGTATAAAAGCCATATTCAACTCCATCATTGACCTTTTCAGATCATTTCTCCATACAGAGGTTGTTATAGGTTTGTGGTTTCCCCCAAGGTTAATTTTGGAGTGAAAAGACATCAGCAATCAGTGGTTCAAGAGTGTGACAAGCTGGCGGTGGCGTGTTCAGTAGTTGTTTCTCTAAAATCGTTTAAAAAAATGCTGCTTTTGGCTCAACTTTGACACCAGTTGCCCCCATCGTGGCCTGGAAGTGTGTTCCACAGAATTCCAGTCGCGCTGCTGGATGTGTTTGTTTGGCTTTTGCGGACAGACGGGACATCAAGGATGTAATCAGACTGCCGCGGCATTGCCTGTTCATGCTCAGTCCTCTCTGTCTTTACTCTCTGTCTCTTTTATTGAGTCACTAAATTATAAAGAATTATCCCATTAAGTTCATTTGGGCCAGAACATCGGATGCTGTGTTTGGTCCTTTTAGTGGTTGGTTTGTTTTTCTCTATCTAGTTGTAAATGGTGCAGAGGGGGGAAAAACCCACCCCCTAAAAAAACGTGTTTTTCTATCAAGAAATTCCCAAGCTTGAGTCAAATCCTCTGTTATTGATGTTATTAAATTGTGTGTCTAAATTAAATAAAGTCAAACTGGACAAAAAGCGAGAACTAAGGCCTGCTGGTTGTTTTAACAAACAAACCTGGGCCTTGACTGTAAATAAATCATTCCCCCTTTGCCAGCCCGGGTGTTTGTTGCCATAGTCACGTTGATTTAGAGTAAATGCAGTTTGTAGAAAGTTATGAAGGCTGTTTCTTCTCTTCTCTCTCCAATAATCACAAACATTGCCCTTTTATGAAGCGAGGAAATTTCCCATGGGTTTTCTGTGCATTTGTGTTGTGTTGTTGCGACTGAGCCACGTATGTTGCTGTGCCAGTTCTTTATTTTGAGCTTCTGTTTTTTGAAATTTATTCCCCCACCCGACCAGTGAGTTTGTGTCCTGGCTGATGGAAATCGGTGAAACGGACAACCCAGAAGAAGGGGTTCACCTGGGTCAAGCTCTGCTGGAGAATGGTATCATCCACCACGGTTAGTTTTTCATTTTTATCTCCCGTCCTCTCTCCCACTCAGACCCGCTTTATCATCCTTTGCTGTCCCACATATTAAATCAAATCTGCCACAGTCTAATTTACTTTGTGCTGCACAGTGTAGAGCATGCAAATGCCTGCCATTCCCTAACCTAACCTCTAGACATGTCTGAAGAATGCTGTACTTTCACTCTCTGGCTGGAGTCTACAAAGTAGATGTGGCTCTCTTATTTATTTCTTAGCAGGTGTCCCATTTAAACACAGCTTTGACACAATGTTTAGGTAAGGGATTATAAATATTAATCTTTTCTTTCCTTAATGTTTGTGTTATATTTTCTCAGCTGCTGTTCTGTGGCTTTGGGTAACAAGTGTGTTTAGTGCATGAGACTTTAAGCTGGCTAACGCTCTGCATTCACACTAAATGGCGCATGCAGCCCTGCATGGTTTTTCTTTCTTTCTTTTTTCTTTCTTTTTTTTCCTCAAAAGTGTAGGGCCCCAAGTCAAGTTGTATCTTAAATCACTCAGGGGCACTTTATTGCTTCCTCAGTGAGAAATGAGATGGGGCTTTAGAGCTGTTCCTGACAGAGAGGAATAACTCAGAGCCCCTCCGAGCTCTCTCTCACGGTGCAGTTAGCAGTCCCCATGCGAAAAACGATAGAATATCTTTTTATTTAAAAAAAAAAAAAAAAAAAAAACTTTAATGGAACCCGCTCAGCTGCAGCCAAGAGTACGGAGCCAGCTTTTATGACTGCTGGGGGGTCTACACACAGTCCCCTGAAGCGAGAAAAGCAGGAAGCTCTGAGCAGCTGTGCTATCTGTGACTGCTCTGTGTGGGGTTGGAGTCCTTTTCTTGTCTGGAGAGCTTGTTTCTCTGTGCAGCCCTGCTTGGTTTGAATGTGTTTTGGTTTTTTTTAAATTTTCACATTTAAAGCAAACTGAATAATGCTCCCCTTCACTCTGGGGCCTGAATGTGTGGCATTTCTTTAGTCACAGACAAACACCAGTTCAAACCAGAGCCCGTGCTCTACCGTTTCCGCTACGACGACGGCACCTACCACCCGAGAAGTGACATGCACGATGTTATATCCAAGGTAACAGTGTTGCGGTGGAAACGCAAGTCGATTTAAAATCGCACTTTAAGCGCATATCGCTGAAATAACCCAAAGTCTCTCTCCTGTTCCTCACAGGGTGTTCGGCTGTTTTGTCGTCTTCACAGCCTCTTCACTCCCGTCATCAGGTGGGCGGTCATTTTCTTTTCCACTCCATTGCAGTCAAGCCAGGTGGGGGCACGTGTAGTTCAGCGTCTGGCTTTTGTGCCTAAAAATAACCCCTGCCTGCCACATACGAAAAAGTGACTAAGAGGGATTAGGTTGTGAACTATGAGCTCATTGTTTTCGAGGACTTGTGAGGAGTTGGCACAGGCTCCTGTGGGTGATTGAGCATGACAGGTTTTATCTGGCTGTTCTCAAGACACAGATGTGCTGAAAGAAACTGAATCTATTCCCTCAATTTCCCTTCGATGTTTACATTCATGCTTAAAACAAAAATTGGTGATATTGTGATGAATCTCACATCATTTTTGATGCATCCGAGAGGAAAGTTTGTTGGAAAATGTTGTCATGATGAAGAATGTGAGTTAAGTGGGTGATCATTTGATTACAAAGAAGGTCCTCCTACAGTTTCCCCTTTTTGTTTGTGTGTGTGTGTGTGTGTTTTATAACCTAACACATGGTCTTGATCAACATGGTAAGCAGCTTAAAAGGTAATTCTAAATATCTGGTAGTTGTAGTAATACAAGTTTGACAAACATTCCCATATTTGTGGTGTTTTTACTTGCTTTTGTGGAGAGATCTTAATTTCATTCCACATTTTCATCAGTATAAAACCTGTTGTTCAATAAATAAAGCCAAAAATTAAAGTTATTCATGCAGATTGTTTTGTCAAAAATATATGACCAGGTTTCTGTGCTTGTCCCACTAGACATCAGTGTGGCGTTCGATACTGTTACAGCAATAAGAGATGTTGTGGGTATTGAAGGTACTGTGCAGTGGTGAGTCGGTGAGTCCTTTTCAAGGTTAGCGAGTTCTCCAGGGTTCCGTGCTAGGACCAGTTCTATTTACATTATACATGCTTCCTTTAGACAGTGTAATTAGAAGGCATAGCATATGCATTGTCACTGCTATGCAGATGATAGCCAACTTTTTCTATCCATGAGGCCATATAACACACACAAATTAGTTAAATTGCAGGAATGCCATAAGCACATGAAGACCTGGATGACCTCAAACTTTCTATTTCAGATAAAACTGAGGTTATTGTATTTGGTCCTAGAAATCCAAGAAATGCAGTATCTAGCCAGATGCTCACTCTGGCTACATTACTCTGGCCTCCAGTAACACTGTGAGGAATCTTGGAGTAATTTTTGACCAAGATATATCCTTCAGTGCGCATATTAAACAAATATGTAGGACTGCTGTCTTCCATTTCCATCCAGTATCTCCAACATTAAAAACATCCTGTCTCAGAGTGATGCTGGAAATCTAGTTCATGCATTTATTACTTCTAGGCTTATTAATTCCAGGATGTCCTAAAAACTCCCTGAAAAGCCTCCAGTTGATCCAAAATCAACTAAATTCAAGACTACAGTTTCCCTCGGATGAGTCTCTGTACCTTGCAGCATCACGTGGCCCAGTCACAGCTCAACAGTGCCTCATTTTTTTTTTTTTGTCTCAAAAACAGCTCTTAACACATTTCATTTAGAGTGACTGACATCATATTGATCTTGTTTTTTGAAAGGCACGCAGAGCCATTCCTGATTTAAAATGACATACAGCATGATGCAAAACAGTAATTAAACTTGGAAAATAAGCATGCTGGCTGGATAGAATGAGTAATGAAACTAATGTGACTTCTCTCAGTATCTTACAATAAGGGAAAATACTGGAAACTCCCCAAAGTGGACTCATCCAGCGTAGGCTATGTAGAAATTGTCACTTAGGCAAGTGCTTTTTGTTTTTAAAGCTTTACCTAGAGTGCCTAAATGTTTATTGGAGTATACAAGTTCTTTAAAAATCAGGCCTCGTTATATCTTAGAGACCTCACAGTGCACTCTCAGACTGCAGATTCCTTGGTTTTTCCAAAAGCAGAGAGGGAGGCAAAGACTTCAGCTACTCTCAGGATTTCTTTTTTGGAACCAGCTCCACGTTTGGACTCAGGACAGACACCCACTCTGTTTTTAATATTAGATTTAAAAATGTCTTTTTTGATAAAGCTTGTATTTAGGGCTGGGTCAGGTGACCCTGAGCAATCACTTAGTTATGCTGCCATTGGCTTAGGCTGCCAAGGGACTTCCCATGATATAATGAGGACTTCTTTCCATCCATTTCCTTCTTTGCTTCCTTGCTTCCGTAGTTTGGATTTTGTCCTGCCCTCCTGTGCTCACCCCCTAACTAGTTGCAGCACATGGCTGCCCCTCCCTGAGCCCACTTCTGCTGGAAGTTTCTTCCTGTTAAAAGGGAGTTTTTCCTTCCTGCTGTCACATAATCCATACTCATAGAAGATTGTTGGAATTTTGTCTACTAATGTAGACTCTCTACCTTAGAGTGGCGACTGTTGTTGTGATTGGCGCAGTATAAATAAAATTGGATTGAACTGAGCTGAATCTGCTGGCCTGCTTTGGTTTTTACTTCTTATAATCTGACTTTAATTCTATTGCCACCTGCTAATGTGTCGTATGGCGAAACACAACATCAGAGTTGGCTGTTTATACTGATTTCAAATAACCCGAATAAAAGCTTGAATTTCACAACTATAAAACTGTGCCATGGCTAGCGGGGGCACGCTGATCCTTCATCTGTCCTAGCATAGAGACTTTTTTGTTTGCTCTAACTGCTAAAAACCCCAAAGGGTGAATTTGTGTGTGTATGTTTGGATTGTCAGCATTCAGTCCACTGGTGTTTTTGTGTTGAGGCCAAAACTCTTGACGTAAAAACTCCTGTTGGTGAACTTGAGTTGTGTGCGTTGTTAGCTCACATATCTGCGCAGCGCATTCTCCCTGGGAAGCCAGTACAATGCATCACAGGGCCTGGGAATGCCAGAGTTTAATTGGAGCAACCAGCCCCTGCCTAATTAGGTGGAATTTCCTGGCAGAGTAAGAGCGATTAGGCAAAGATGGGGGTATATACTATGCAGACCCCATAACCCTCTGCAGCTTCTTTGCCCCCCTTAAGCCTCTGCTTTCATTACAAGAAATCAGTGAATCCAGCCACTCCAGGGGATCTCGCTGCAAAGGAGCAAATGCCCACTTAAGCTGTTGTACACAGTTATATGTTGAAATAGATAATAAGAACAATTTTTCATCATGTACACAGGGACACTAGAGCCAAGGCCACTCATAAATATTCTTTACATACAATGGGGGGAAAAAAACTGTCATTTTTACCTCAGCATTTGAAATGTTGACAAGTTTTCCTCATTATGCTGAGGAGCTCAATATTTACTGATGCATGGGTAGGATTTTCAGAATAACAAACAGTATGGAAAACTGCTTGATTAATTTCTCACTCCTGAGCAGTGGATTAAAGCTTGAACTTTCAGCATCCTCCGTGTAATTTATTCTAAGGAGTACTTAGAAAGTACGACAGTTGCATCCGTTTGCTCACAAAATGTCAAGACAAACTTTGTCATTGGACAGCAAGTTAAAAACCACCTCTCTGACCTTTCCCTCTGTTACTCCTCAAACTGCTGTTTCCTTATCCTCGACATATGGCTGCCCAATGGGCCGTTGTTTACCCCCATTTTTCACTCTGACAGCCTCACTTTGCACCAGCCGCTGAAGCCCAACTCTCACTGGCTCTAGTATCCCATTTTGGGGGAAATGCAGGGTGGCTCTTGGTTCCTCTGTCAGAGTGGTTTATGCATGGTGCGACATGGCTTCCAGCTGTACCGTCCTCATCCAAGACTAGCGCAGGCTGTCAGGCACAGTTATGTAACAGAAAGTTTCAGAATGGATCAAACATGGCCGCGCTTGGCCTCTAACAATTCACTTTCTGAAGAGTACCAGGAGTCTGAAATCAGACTTTAACTTGGCCCACAAGTCTTGTTTGACTTGTCTGAACTGTGTGTGCTAGAAAGGCCTGTGTATGTTTAGTTTTGTGTCCGCGTGTGTAAGCGTTTGCATGTGCTGGAAGCGGTGGAGTGGTGTAAGTCACGGTGGTTCTGGACTTTCCCGGCCCTGCAGCTCAGCCCCTGCGTGTCCCCGGGGAGGCCCCTGTGTTCATGGGAAAGTCACGGCTCCATTTCAAACAGCATTCTCGGGGTCTGGCAAAGTGCGGCTGTGTGGGTAACACTGAGAAAAGCAACCCCATACTGACATGGAGCACCCCAAGGCCAAACACCAGCCAGTACTTGAAACGAGGCCACATCTCGCTGACACTGGGAATTATTATCCCTCCTTTTGGGCATTGTGTTTAAATAGACCAAGCAATTATTTCTCTACATATTCTTTGCCTACATTTTTTTTTCACATTTAAAGCAAATAGTAAAATTTAAAATACCAAGAACTTTCTTTTCCAGATCCCTCTATTGATATCTTCTGCTTTTGTGCCCATCCAGGGACAAGGACTATCATTTACGGACCTACAAATCAGTGGTCATGGCTAACAAGCTCATAGATTGGCTTATAGCACAGGTAAGCTCTTTCGCTGCTTCACAAATGTTATTTAATAAATATACAAGTTGTTGAATTTGTCTATTTTGCTTGTGCAAAGAATTTGATGAAGTTAGATTATTATTCTGAACACTATTTTTTTTTCTTTAAATTCAGATACTTTCATATAGTTTCTTGTGTGTTTTTTAAGAAGACACCTTTCCATTAGTTTCTGGCCATGTTGAAAACACATGTCCCACCTCTTCCCCTTTCAAGCATAGAAGTTTAAAAAAAATAATTCTGGGAGCGTCTGCTGTTGTTACACGTCAGTCACTTCAGATGTGCAGCAGAAAAAAAGACACCATCAGACTTGAAGCTCTCAAAGGAGCCGAGAGGAAACGAAAAAAGAAAAGCAGAATTGATTGGATAGCAAAGCTTTATTGACTATGACAGGAAGTTCTGAGGTTGACAGATTGATAGTCCTGTTCGGGACGACAACAAAGGGATGAAACATATATGGCGACCAGCAACCACAGAATCACTGGCAGTCATTACATGCTTGTGTCTGCGTAAATGTGCATGTGTGTGATTGCGGTATTCCATATGCATGTGTTTGAGTCGGTGCAGTGGAGTGGCTCTCGCTTCTTCCGTGGGACTTCAATAGCTGTCACACTATACTGTCTAGACATGATTTTGGCTCTGTTTAAGATCGAGTGTGCAGAGGCTCTGCTGGCCTTGAGGGCTTTTGGACGCAAGAACAAAGGAGGGGTGTGAATGTGACATTTTGACTGCACTCTAAACACACAATGTCCTTTGTTCTGTTTTCTCTCATCCTCCTTTGCTTCTTTTTTTTATCTTCTGACTTATTCACTATACCCACTCTTCACGCTTACATCTGTCTTATTTCTCCCGCGTGTCCACTCTTCTGGTGCAGGGGGACTGCAGAACGAGGGAGGAAGCGGTGATCTTGGGGGTGGAGCTCTGCAACAATGGCTTCATGCATCACGGTACGGCACTTTCCACTCCTGATTAAAATAAAAGGGGAAAAAATCCTGCAGAACTTTGGAATCCTCTCCATCACTGAGTAAATGAGAGATGAATGCTTTGGTGAAACCACGCAGAGGGCGTCTGGCATTTAGCGTCCTGTTTTAGAACATAACCACACTTGTTCTTTTTCCATTTCTACTTAATATCCCTCTGACATGCTACAGGAATAGAACTATTTTCCAAACCAGTGAATATAAGTGCGTGTGTGATGCTTGCATACCATCATTAATTCCATGTATGCATGTTCCCATATACTGTATGCACTGTATATGTCTTAAGTAACTAAGTGCTATGGGTAAATACATGAAAACTGTTTATCTGTAAGTGCAAAACAGACAGTGGCCATGGTTACAGTTTGCTTATGAGAGTCGGATTTGTTTTTAACTGCGCACCTCCCCTGTGCCAAAGTCCACATCATGCACACTACAGTATGAATCACAGCATGTCACCTCGTACCCCCATGATGCAACTGCTTCAAACTACCCGCAGTTCAAGCCTCACACTACAAATTACCAGCACATCTCCAGAACATAACAACCCCAGCCATCAAACTTCCTGTCACTTCCACTGCCTACAGGGTAATTTCATAATTTCATTTCGTGCCTGTAAGTTATTTGCCCTCACGATGTAGCTATATCTGATCTTGAGAGGAATGAAGTGAGGAAATGTTAGAAGGAAGCTCTGTTCTTTCCCCTCAGGGCTATTTTTTGGTTTAAAATTGAAAGTCATAGTGGATATGTTATGTTGCCCCTGAGACCTGGTTTGTTCAAAAGATTTTTTTTTTCCTTTTGCCATAAAAGTGGGGTCTCATTGTTTCCCAAAGTGTCTATTTGTACATTTGGCGTGCAAATACTACTGCGGTCACACTTAGATGGGTTTAAACTTCTTAGCGTAATGCAAAAAGAGTTTTTTGCTAAATTTAACATGTTCTGCTTCTGCACAGCACCACACAGTGAGGTTACTCCCTCAGAAGTTGTCTGGGTCCAACATTTTAAATCCACCTTTCAAGTAACAATTTTTTCCGACACTCGCATACATTAAAAAACAATTAAAATTAGGATCTCCTATTACTTTCAGATATAGGTAGGAGTCAGATAACAAGCTTTAACACATTCACATTTAGCTATCACATTAAACTGTACTTGGCATTTGTAGCTAAATCTGTGGACTGTTGAACTTTCCAGTCACACTTTTCATATGTGACTTTGTTGTCACTCCCTCAGTGCTGGAGAAGAGTGAATTCAAGGACGAGCCCCTACTGTTCCGCTTCTTCGCTGATGAGGAGATGGAGGGTTCCAACACAAAATACAAACCTATGAAGCATGACCTGAAAATACTTGAAAATGTCATCTCCAAGTCTCTCCTGGTGAGTGCTCCTTGGTGGATTATTGATCGATTATTGCTCACTCCGACTGATATGCTGTGGCTTGCTGGGATTTATTCACAACTTGGAGCAAAGTGGAAACGCTGTAAATCATTATGCAGCACACAGCTGTGAGAAGTAAAAGTAATAACGCTACAAAAGTCCATTTTATACCTTGGTAAGCAAACCTTGTTTGTTTTTTTGTTTTTTGCAGCAAGCGAGCAGACAGAAATGTGTGTGCTATCGGTCTTTAATAGTATCTTCTTCTGCTGTGTCCGTGTTTGTGCTTGGTCTGCTCGCTTGGGATTTTGCTGATGCGAGACATGTTGTTTTCCAGATAAGGCCCAGTGATGGAGGCTATGGCTTTACCCTGGAAGAGAGGAATCGAGTCCCCATAATCAAATTTGTTGAGAAGGGCTCCCCAGCTGAGGTGACACGGTCTCACACACAGAGATGCACAAAAGCACAATCGTGAAGTTTCTTCTGTACTTCTTTGAAGCCTTTTTGCAACGTGTTAGTAATGTTTATGCAAAAAAAAAAAAAAAATGCATTCCAGGCATAAAGCTCTCCTCGAGTTGCTCCTCATTTAGCAGATCATAGGTTATAGAGAATAGGAAGGAGCACTGCTAATGTGATTGCTTTGATTTTATTTTCAAAGATGAAAGTAAAGGCAGAGCTGTTTTGCAGATGTGCCAGCCAGTAGAAGTCTTTTGTTATTAAAATGTGATTCAGTCATTAGTCACGAAAAATAGAACCTCGTGACTCTTTGCCCTTCCTCTAAACCTGCTTTATTGTGATGTGGCACTAATGCTACCTTTAGTGCTTTCATACAAATATGGGGCAGATTTTTTTTTAGCTTTGATCTGCTATTTGAAAATGAGAGAAGAGGGTTCGAAGGCAAATGTGATCAGTTTGAGCGCATGATCTATAATTCCCTCCAGTCCTAAAGTAGCACTGAAGGAGCCTTGAACGTCTGGCTTGCATTGAGAATAGCGTTTTGTGTGATGTCTTAAAAAAAATTAAATCCTCAACAGGATCCAGCTGTGTGCTGACAGACACAAGTTACCCAGTGTTGTCTCCTAATGCTGGGAGTGTGCGTGCTTTTCATTGTGATTCAAACAGTCCACTGTGATTCTGCGTCACATTAAGACCGAATGTGTGACTTAATCCTTTTCTATAATTTATATTTATTTCTCTTGCTCTTCATATTCTCTTTCAAGATGGCTGGTCTGGAAGTGGGGAAGAAGTTGTTTGCTATAAATGGAGACCTGGTGTTCCTCAGGCCTTTCTCTGAAGTTGAAGCTCTCCTCAAGCAATGTTTTAACAGCAAAGGACCCCTCCGAGTGCTGGTCAGCACCAAGCCTAGAGAGTAAGTGTCAGATCTTTGCACGCACACGCAATGTCAGTTTCATCTTATTGTGTGCATATCCCAGCTCGGTAATTTACTCTTTCCTTTCATTTCCAGGACGATTAAGATTCCAGACTCGGCCGATGGCTTGGGATTCCAGATCCGTGGATTCGGTCCTTCTGTGGTCCATGCTGTTGGGAGAGGTAAGAGATTGCAGTTTCCACCACTTGAGCTGTCTGGCCTCATCAGCAAAAGTCTTTCCATCACCTCTTTGTTATTGTGGCACAGCTGGCGAGCAGCTGCTACACCAGCTTTGGGGGTGTGCGTGACTTGGCTGCGGTGTGACATGATCGCAATGATTTCCATGCACCTACTCGCATTTTTCTTAGCAGTTCGATTAGGATAGGAAAGTTTGATAGGAAAGGCTTTGTTCAGCAATTCTCCTTCACCGATCAGTTTGATAGGAAAGCACTCTGCATTTTTTGCTCTAAATTCATCAGGCTTCTTACCTAATGCAGCATATTTAGTTACACTGCTATCAGGGCTGGCATGAGGTAGGGTCCAATCAAAAAACAATTCGTCTCCATCTCAAGGGAATTGAATCTTTTATTTTTCCCCGCCTTAAGCAATCTAAGTCAGATTGCAGAGTATGTGCTTTCGTGTCAGCGTGCATGTGTGCGCCTGCATGTGTTGACTTGATGATGTGGTTGCTTGGGAACCTGGTGTGTGTTTAAGTGGATGTTGCGATCCCCGGGGACAAAGCTCAATATATATAGGAGGTGTCTCATTCCTTGGATTGTCATAATAGCTTCTGTTCCCTGGTGTCTGAGGTCAACAGGAGCTGGTAATACCAATTAGAGATGAAGAAACCGAGGCACAGAAAAAGAGCAGTTGCACAAAAATCTCTGTCGTGAAATTAATTTCACGCAGCAATTCAGCGTATTGGCACTGTTGCTTGACACCGGTGTTGCACATTTTTGTAAAATAAGTGTTTAATGCGAACCAGGCATCTATATTTTTACAGCTGTGGTCAGCAGTTTACATACACTCATCATAGGCACGAATGCCATGGTTTGTTTGGGGGTTTGATTTCTTTAAACTTTTGTCTGCAGTATACATCACTGCTGTGATGTGCAGTCAATTTTTGTTTTACAAGTTTGAATTTATTTAGGATTTTAGGATTTTCTCTAATCTAATTTGTTTAAAGGGTTAAAGGTTAGGCTTTCAAACCTAAGAACATAATGTCAGCTGTCAAGTATGGTGGTGGTAGCGCCATGCTGTGGAGCTGTTTTACTCTCAGTGGTACTGGTAGGTTGCAAAAAGTGGATGGTAGGAGGATTGCATCTAAATTCTTCAGCTTCACCTCAAATCAGACAGCTAGATGGTTGAAACCTGGACAGAGGTGAGTGTTCCAGGACGATGATCCCAAACACATATCAAAACTGGTTTTAGAACAGATAAAGCATGCTAACATTATGCTTCAGGAATGATCTTCCCAAAGTCCCAAACTGTAAAGTATGTGGGAAGCTTGCTCCATGTCAGGAAGGCAACTAATTTAAATTAAGTCTACCGATTCTGTTAAGAGTGGTCAAATATCAGGCCAGAGATATGTCACCATGAGAACAGATGACAAGAAGCTTGTTGATTGTCCCTTCTCATCATAGTTGGTGAGGGTTCATGTGTGTATTTGAGCCCGTATGTATAATTTTGACCCCGTGGGGATTAGAGAAAATCCAAAATAAATTCAAACGTCTTGTATTTTTAAAGTCAGTAAAGATGTATGCTGTACAATTATTCCACAGTGGAAAAAGAACAGTTTAAAGAAATCAATAAAACGCCAGACTTATCATTATATTCATGCCCGTGATGACTTCACGTAATTTTTGACCACACTTGCAGAAAATCAGAAGTCTAGATGGATGTGTGTTATTGTGTTGGTTGTTTTTTCCTTATGATATAGACATTTTTCACCTTAAAATGTCTTAAACACGTAGAAAGGTCTTGAATGTAGTGTAAGTAGAAGGCACTAGCCTTATGGAGTGCCATAGCACGACTCCACATGGCCAGAAAGCCATCTTTCAGCTAGTTAACTAGCTGAATCCTCCTTGAGTTGTCTAAAAATTGTTTGGTGCTATAGCCAAAATGCTAACTACTGAGGATTCAACTGAAGTTTCAACTTTTGACCATTATGAGTACACCATCTGGGTACTTGAGCTGCCCTTCATTTAGTTGTGCTTATCAGTGTAAACACACTTATGCACTCTAAATAGTGTAATAGTACTAAAGTATGCTGTTGTAAACGCAATTAACATAGCAAGCAATAAACCTGCTAAACACTAGTATGTTAATACTGTTGGGGTGACCTTTCTAAAGGAGCAACTCACCTGAGACTGGGTGCTTAGAGAGTTATTGATTATTATATTTTATCGTTCATTAGCAATACATGCTTATCCTTTTAGAGAATCCCAAGGCCTGTGGGGGGATTGGGCAAAAAGGCCACTTAGAAGATGTTGAAGCCCTTGTAGAAAGCATAAAGAAAATATAAAAATGTTTTGAACAATACTCATTCATACTGGACTTTGCTAAGTGTGTTTTTAATGTAATATGTAGACTCTTCTCTTCTACTCTATTAATAACTAGAATATCCTTGTCTATTGTTGATATATTATAAGTTCAGTTGATGCGGAAAGGAAAGTACACTGGATATGTCCGTCCCTGCAATCTTCGGCCAAGTGATTACAGATTCCTTACATTGCAGCGTGAGGTTTTCATGATGTATTTTTAAGGAGCTGAGAAAACAAATGGGAGGAATATTTAGTCTGCCATACACTTCCTTCTGATAGCTGTAAACCTTGAAGTTCTCCTATGGTCTGAATCACATCCCTCAGAGGCCTTCGTCTACCCCAGATAAACAACTTCCCTCCTCCCTGCACCACACTCTCCCTCTCACACTCCTCCTGAGCTGCCAAAAACAGGAAACAGTCTTGTAAATACAAAGCAAAAAAAAAGAATGTTGTTCAATCTAATTTTGCATACAGGATGTGGAAAAAGTGACAATTATTTTCTTTTAGGATGTGCTCATGTTTTTTTCATCCGGTTTCAGCATGCACCTGCAAGATAACGTGCGGTAGCTCTTACTCTTTTCACCCCTCCTTCCCCTTGCATCTCTGTCTGTCTCACGCCAGGCACAGTGGCAGCAACTGCCGGTCTCCACCCAGGCCAGTGCATTATAAAGGTGAACGGTATCAATGTGAGCAAGGAGAGCCATGCCAGCGTCATCGCTCATGTCACAGCGTGCAGGAAGTATCGGCGACCCACGCAGGTGAGACGGGAGGAAGAAAGGAAAAGCAAAAAGGGATAAACTGCAGAGTAAATCTAACCAGACACAAGGATTTGTCAAGGGGGGTGGGGGTAGGATGTCATCCAGCGGTAATGAAAAAGTATTTAATTTTTATTATGTGTCACTGTGGAGCAGAGAAAAAAATGAATAAATGATTGTCTTGCTGGAAAAATAGAATTCGTTTCTGCAAATTTGTTAGTAGAAGTGCAAAAGAGCAGAAAATAAGGGAAACTATTTACCCTGGTTCTCTCTGCCTTTCCTTCATTTGGGTCATTACGCAAAAATAATAGTAGTTTTGGCTTCTTTAGCACTGACCCCTGGCTCACAGTGGTGGGCTTGTTGTGGGAGACTGGCAGGCTGCAGATAGAGGTGGGAAAGGATCCCGAGGCTGGCTGGGGGTCAGAGTGGGTGAGAGTCTTGGAGTAAGACTGATCGAAGATGGAAGGAAAGAGGGGGATAGTGTGGGGTAGGCTAAACAGCAGACAAGAGTAGGAGGAGAGCTCGGTCCACCTGTCGAAGGTGGGAAACGGTGAAAAATAGAAACCCCAGGGTGTGTGTATGGTGTGAGTTAGTGTAGTGTGTCATTATAATTGAGCCTCGTGTGGACCTCAGGCTTAATGGTGCACTAGAGTGTTCCAAAACTCCTGGAGATCTGGTTTCCATCAAGTGTGGACCCGGAGGAACCACCCTCTCGTTCTCGCTCTTTGCGTCTTTGTGTGTGTTTGTATATGCGTGCCTGCGTGTGCGGTTGTACACTAGAAAACCACAGACCAATGGGACTGCGCAGCATGTAGCCTTGGCAGAAAACCCTCTGTGGGCTTGGGTGTAGAGAAAGGACACACACACTCAAATACACACAGGGCATGCTAGAGTGGGTTGATGAGTTTGGCATGGGTTTGCTTTTGCGGTCTCACCGAGAGCCATGTTTCCATATGTTTGTGAAGACTTTTCACTGTATGCTCTGCCAACCCAACTGTGACACTGCACACCATATCTAGGCAGAATCCGCTAAACGGGCTGCAACAAACCTCCAGCCTCAGCTTGTGTACACATGCACACAATCAACAGAGTAATAGAAATGCCACCTGTTAAACACCAGGGTTGGAGGGATAAGAGTGATGCTGCAGTAGATTGATTCATGTGGACAGTTGTGTACATATGGGCCTATAATTTCTCCAGTTAAATTAATTGTAAATTAAAAGACACAGACTACAGTTAGTCAATTTAAAGTGTCAATTGGGGGGAAAATTTCATTTTAGCATTTTCTTCACTAATATGATACAAAAATAATGTTATAAAAAGTTCAAATGAAATCCATCTTTAATTATTTTTTCTTTAATGTATTTAGCAAGATACTATCAAGTGGGTCTACAACAGCAGTGAGAACGCCCAGGAGGACAACCAGAAAACTAACCAGAAACCCATCCCTGAGAAGAATGGAGATGGCTTTGAGTGTAAAGTCGAAGGTGACGACACACGCACACACATGCTCATTCACAAGCTACATGGGAATATGTCATTTTGGCAAAGTGCTTCTTTTTTTTTTTTTTCCTTTTCTCAAAGTGTCTGTGGATGTAATGCAGGGTTGTTCACAGGAACACAATCCCATTACCTCCTTCAGTTAACAAGTAAAACATAGCTCCAAACATGCTCATCTGGAATGTGTTAGTGTGAGAACAGCTGCCCCCTCTGGCTCATCAAGTGTTAATTTGCCCCTGCAATTTATGCATCCCAATGAGAGAGTAAAACAGGAAAGCTATTCCCTTCATAGCAAACAGCTCTGTCAGGATTTATAACTACATTAGGTCACTGCTTTACTGTAGGGCTGGTTAACTTGCTGCTCTTGGAATTGCTCCGGGGTTTGTTTTTTTTTGTTTTTTGGAGGGAAATGGAAGAAAGCCACGAGCAGAAGGTCTTTCTCTGAAATTATCTGCAGATTTGGTGAACAGAGGCCTCCCACAGTTCTAAGTGTGGTGATGAAAACACTGGAAAAAACTGCATCAGTGCATTGTAGAACATTATTACATGTCATTATAATAGTTTCAGGCATAAATACCGCCTTGTTGCTTCGCCAACATAAACATAAAAAGTTTATACTATGTTTTTTTTTTTTTTATGTCTTATGTTTTTGTGTCTCCAACCTCAGAGGTAATGGACAAAATCAACACTATAGCTATCATTGATGGAAAAACAGACCATGTAAGTCTGACAGTAGACAATGTCCACCTGGAGTACGGAGTGGTGTACGAGTATGACAGCACAGCTGGCACCAAGTGCCATGTACTGGAGAAGATGGTTGAACCCAAGGGATTCTTCAGCCTCACTGCTAAGGTAAAAATGCAATTACATGAATACATTACATTTCCTTTCTCATTAGGGGTGTGTGTTTTACTTATTTATCTTAATGCAAAAATAATTGGTAGGCTAGTTGGTAGCTTTTATAGTAGATATTTGTCCAATATCAAATTTTCCAGCCTTACATTTATTAGCATTTTCTCTCATGTATTGTATTTGTTTAACTGAATATGACTCATAAAGCTACTTTCAGGTCCTTCCTTATTTACAAGGAGTTGTCACAGCACATAGCCCTGCATGTCTGATTTAGCCTTACTTAAATCCATTTCCTGATGCAACCCTAGAGAGATTTTTCTCCCCTCTGGAGACTGAACTGGAGATCTTTTGCTTGTTAGGTGAATGTGTTAACCTCTACACTATGGATTCATTAATTGCAGGCCTCATGTGATTCACTATTACTAAGGCAGGAGGCAAAGTTTGGTGTTTAGTGCTCTGCAAAAATGCAGAAAAGCCCCCATGAGGTGTGTATTCTCCACCTGACAGGGAACCCAGTAGTTGAAGTTCTCTGTGTTAGCAAATCCACATCTAGCAGAATGTCTTATTCAGCTAGTAAAAATCCCCCTGAGCGTAATTTATCAAGCAAAGATGTTGCGTTAAGCTGCGACTTTCATCCTGGATGGTTGTGGACAAAAAGAGGGATGACAGTGAAAGAGAGGGAGACATTTTATTACCTTTTATATGATGGATAGTGGTGCTTATTACCAAAGAGCAGCTCCTTGCTTGGTAAGGGATAGCAGCAGACAAGATGTGAACAGACTTTACATCTTGTCTGTGTTTTAGCCGGCTCTTGAGCAGGAGTCTACTAACACACGAGACTTTTCTTCTCAAATTTGACAAGATGCACAAATTCCACCATAAATTCCAGTGTAACGTTTTTGTTGTCACTAAATCCAACAGCTTTCCTGCTGTGCAGATTGGAGTGGAGCTTGAAGCTAGTGAAAAGAGACAGCTTTATTTTAGTCGTGTTAGTTCTCAGCTGGGCTAAGTGCATGCTTTTTACATCCCAGCAGTGATGTTCACAGAATGATCATTATTGATTTAAGATACACAGAGGATGGAAGACTCACTCAGACACAGATGCACACTTGCTGATGTGGGAAATGAAACACAGTTTGAAGCGTATTTCTGCCAAATTTCATGATGAACAACATCTGTCTTGTTTATGGTAAATTAGACAAGATCACATTTGGGTACATGTTTTTAAGTTGATCTAGATTTACTGTTCTTGTCCTCTAAAGTGTGTGAAAGCTCTCTTCTAAACACTGCCGATGACATGCACAAAACAACACTTGCCATAACTTCTCTCACTATATGCAATATCTCTTTTCTCCCAAGTAAAATTTTAGTATTATTATAAACATCTGCTCCCGCATTCCACACCGTCCTCTGAGATCTGTGTGATGTTGAATTTTAATGTTGGTTACGCTGTCGGGGTGCATGGGTTGTCTTGTGCTTCAGTTTCTTCCTGCTGTTACATTTCCTCCCTCGCTTCCCACCCTCCTCCACTGGGCATCTCATTAAGAAGGCTCAGAGTTTTGTGTGTCTTATTGTCTTCATATCTAATCTCTGATTTGCAGTCTTCATATAAACAGTATATGCATCACAATAATATTCATATTGGAATTAAACTCCTGATGAAATGCTGCAAATAAATCTGCCCTCTGTCCAATTTTGATCTTGTTTTCGACTGAATAAGGAGCTTGGTCATTCATTTACATCCCATTAGTTCCCCCAAAAGGGATTTTTTTTAAAAAAAGAAACATTTGCATATCATTTAATCAACCCTGACTTTGTTTACTCTTTCTGAAATCAGATCCTGGAGGTACTGGCGCGTAATGATGATGCGCTGGTGCAGATGTGTGGAAGGTTGATTTCCAGCTGTGATCTGATCCCAGAGGAGCTGCGGGTGCGCCTCAGTGCCATGCATAGTGAGAGGGCAGAGCACATTAATCGACGCATCACTAACTACAGAAAGGTAACTGTTTGGAGGGCCTTGAGCAGTCTCTTGTTGCCATGCTAAACTGTACAGCTTGGAAGTGTGAGTATGGACAATTCTCTAAAGACCTACAACAATAGAAACAGGATGCAGCTGGTGTGGAGATACACGCTTGCATAGATCCACAACATAGTTTTGCTCCTGAAAGAAAGACTGGGAATCCTTTCTGAAAGCTATAAAACATAAATATAGTGTAACAGGACTTGTAGAGGGATTTTCACTACATACTTACTGGAAATGAAAAGAAACTTTAGTGTTAAGGACTTTAAGCACACTGAAAAGATACAGACAAGGTACACATGCATATTTTTCTCACTGTGCTGATTTTGTTTCCATTAAAGTATCAAGGTGCATCAGTCAGTAAATGGACTGGACCGTAGTACAAACAAGTTCAACCAAGAGCTCAACTATCTGAATGCTTCTTAGCGGCACATGTAACGAGTGGTCGTTGACCTTCAAGACTTATTAAGCCAAAGTGTCTTGCTGACTTCCACACTTATTGCTGACTTTGTGATTGTGCCCACAATATAGCGCTTTGCTTTCAATTACAGCTGGTAAATGACAGAGCCAAAGCATTTTCAGCACTTTTCATTCACATCTGCAAGCATGTGTCTATAGGCAAAACAACACATGCAAGTGTGCGTGAGAGGGAGAGAGGATCTGACTCAACATGCGATTGTGCCTTGGATTCATTACCAGTCGCTTATAAATATCTCTGCATAGCCACAGCCAGCATTTTTTTGTTGTGTAAGATCCCCTCATGCAGCAGAGCATTCCTTCTCAGACCCCTAGAGAAAAAGAGCAAGAAATGTATGTAGAGAGAAAAATGAAATTTGTGTGGGACAGGAAGACGGAACAGAAAATGATTAGAAGGAGACATGAGCTTGGAATAAATTTTTCTGACTTATTCGGAGATCGCGTGGATGTGTTAAATGACTCTTCGGTCACTGAAGGTCACTTCATTGTCCATGTGAGTCATCTGTTCAGTTGAAACAACAGCTTCACACTCCAGCTTTAAGAAATAAAAGATGAGAAATGTTTGCTTACAGGGATTTTTTTTCAGGTGTACGTTAGGCTTGTTTTATCTGCCTAAGATGCTAATACCTGATCTGATGGCTTAAAGCATCTGTTGTATATCCAAGACAGGATTCAGGCCCGGTGGGGTGGGTTCACGCAAAGTGCAAAGAAAAAAAAAATACCTTCATGATATTCTGTATCAGCTGTATTGGTGACAACGTCACTGCGTGTTGTGTTTTTACAAATAAAGTGCAACTCTTAAAAGAGGTTTCCTTGCACAACAGGGTCAGTTTGGGGTAGAATTAAAATGAATATTGGCGTTGCAGTCACTGTTAACTTTTGTCTTGTACCAGCACGGCATATGGGACACCATCGCAACATCCTCACAGAAAGACCGGCATGTTTGAATTAATTTTTTTGGTCTTTTACAATAGTTCTGACCTCTATGAGCTTGACCGTTATGAACGCCGAGCACTCCACCAGCTGTTCAGTTTGCTTTCTACTGTGCACAGCTGTAAACATGGCAAAGCGAAAGAGGAATGATGTCACCGGTGTAGCTAGGTGTAACTGAAATGGATTAACACAAGGCAGCCATCCTGACACGAGGCTTTCGTTTTGCCATTTTCTGTTTACATTCTTTTGCCGCTAACACAGTCTTACAGATGATATCATGCACGGTTAGTCGGGAAGGAATGTGGGGGCTGTCATGTCACAAAAAAGCAAGATTTTATGACTCTGTGATCTCTAGGCTGACACAGTGACCATCAGAAAAGATGAACCAGACTACTTCGAGTCGTAATTACAACATGATGATACAAGCTGCTATGTACCGTTTTAACTCCGTTCATGATAAATGATGATGTTGAGGTCTGGAATTCTTCACATAATGATAATCTTATGAGTCCGTCTTGGATCTTTCATTCGGTTTAAATATTTGAGTTTGAATGTTGAGAACATACAGAAATTGGTGTTTATTCTTTTCTTCTAGGACCAGATGTCACGCATAGAATGTAAAAACAAAACAGCACATTTAGCTAGATAAATACACCGTTGTGTTTCACATGAGCTGCATAATTCAAATATTCTTCCTTTTGTAGCCCACCGCCTACCAGTGTAACAAAAGGTGGCTTTCACTGCTGTAATTGCTGTGATTGTGTAAAATCCTGAAAGAAAATCATTGAAACTATTATAATTTATTGCTCTTGTTCCAGTTTTCCCGGGTACTCAAGAACAGGGCATGGCCCACCTTTAAGCAGGCAAAGGCCAAGGTGTCTCCTCTCCATAGTAGTGACTTCTGCCCCACAAACTGTCACATTAATGTGATGGAGGTGTCCTATCCAAAGACCACAACCTCTTTGGGAAGTGCGTTTGGTGTGCAGCTGGACAACAGGAAGAATACGCTGGAGAAAGGAGGCCGCAGCAGTGCTGAGCAGGGTGAGCATAACAAAACCCACCAGGACAGTGGAGGAATTTTACATATTGATTGATATGTCTGTATTTATAGTTACATGTAAATAGAAATACAATACACAACTAAATGCATTGTACATAAAGCCATCAAGTTGCTCAATAATAGCTCAAAAAGGAGAAGATTGCAGTTTACACTTATGTGATCCTACACCACTTAACATTATTTAATCATTACAAATCAGTCAATATATAATCAAATGTATAGCTAAATACATACACACAGTAATAATGACCCTTGGCCAATTTAATGCACATAAAAATTTTTTTTATTTTTTATATATATATATATATATATATATATATATATATATATAAATAAATAAAAAAAAATAAAAGTTGCTGCAAGTTCACACCAGAGCTCAAGGTATTTGTTTCATCAGAAAATAGAAAACATTTTTAAAAAAGTCATTTTGCACATATCATTGATCATTTGTGGTATACCACACACATGTCCAGCTTTTATTTTTATTTGTATTCTGTTTTTTTTTTCATCATGCTTCTATGTTCAGGTAAGCTGAACCCCATGGTAAATGTGCAGCACACCATTACAACTATGGCAGCACCATCGGGTCATAGCCTGGGGCGGACCGAGGGCCACGGCCTTCGTTTCCTGCTCAGAGAAGAAGACCTGCTCACCCTGGATGCATATCAGAAACTTCTCTATAAACTTACTGCTGCTGTCAGGGAGATGGAGACACACGGCGCCCACATTCATGAGTGAGCTTTGTGTGCATACCTACTCTCAATGAAATATGTTTCATTAATGATCACAGACCTTTGAAACCAGATTGTGTCATATAGCATGCTGTAGCCAAAGTAACACGCATAATAAATGTGCAACAGCTGGGCATTAGTAAACATACAGCACCTATGAATGCAATGCATGTGACAAAGATTTGGGCGGAAATGTGTTGATTTGGATTTTTTTTTTCTCTATAAAACACAATTTGTGCTGGAAAAGTAGTGTGTGGCCAATCAGGATTTTGGCATGCTTGTTTCTGTTACGGGACTCATTATTTGGAGTCAATGAGGCAATGGAAAGGAAATGGGAAACACTCCTCCTGTCAAACTTAGCCACACCACCCGTGAACCAGGAAGTACTGTCTCATGTAGGAGGGTGTGACGCTTGATTTCGTTTTCCTCAGTGGCCTTTAAAGAGAAACTTTTATCTACAGATTGCTGCTGCAGCAATTTGTAATATTTACTGGTGGAAAGCTAACTGGTTATAATGTGTGTGATGAAGAAGGGCCATTGTGGTGATTTAGTCATTAGGAGTCTTCTCAGCTAAGGCAGCAACATTCGGAGAATGACATTAAACATTGCAAGCGGAGCTGTCACCTAACTGCGGTAATAATGAGCGGAGTCCACGGCAGGGCTCGTAATGAGTGAGTCTGGACAAATTTCATTATGCTCCTGTCGATGGCAATTAAAGTAGTTGCATCCATGCACACTGAAATGGTCCAAGACGTACCCACCAAAGCAAAAGTGACCTTTAGCATCAGCTATCTGTTCAAACATGCGGATACACACGAGCACTTAAGGAGCTTGTTAAGGCTGAGCTGTAAGGTTGGCCACGAGTGATACTAATAGGATGCACTGCAAGCATCAGCAGTGTGACTGAATCTCTTTGACCTTTTGTGGGTGCTTTGAGAACTTTAGCAGATTAGTTTTCATTAACCTGTTCACAAATTGGCCAAGGGTCATTATTACTACTACTTTAACTGCTACAAATACTACAGGCACCTTTTCCTCCCTTGTCTACGCTTGTCTGTGTCTTTTTCTTTATCTCATTTCCTATCTCTTGATGTATTTGCACCCATCAGCATGGATACTGCAGACTGACATTCTTTGCTCACTGTGACTCTTCCTTTTCTGTACTGGGTGTGGTCAGCTCTGACAGCACTACATGAAGGATGTAATAATGAACTCGGGTGACTATTTTGTGCATTATGTTACACGCAGTCCTCTTCCGTTCCCAACATCAGAGGAAGTCTACGGTACATTTGTGGCAGATTAGAAATATCCGTAAGCAATTTGGGAAAAGCAAACAACTCCACGTTACATAAGTTCTTGGCCGGCCAGCGAGGAATCCATTGAGGCGGTGACCTGTGAACCTTTGTCTCCAGGGCCACCGAGAAGGCTTCGCAGCTGTGTGAGGACATTCCTGGCGACGTGCATTATATCAGGGCCTCCTCCCTTCCTGAATCCATACCACCCGTTTTCATATCTTTTCCTTATTCTTTGCACATTATAAAAAAGTACCATGACTAGCAGTGGGTGGAGAGCTATAGGATCCACTGACTTATTTATCTCATTATGGAGTGAATCATTATGCAAATTTCTTACTGTGGAACAGCCTGATGTGGAGCTTTTGTAATGCAGACGCACTTACAGATGCAATAAATGTGATGGAAGTCTAATAGTTTAATGTGTCAAAGTGGGTTAAAGAGCTTCCTGTTGGAGATTAAGAGATCTTTCTGATTTGGTGCAATAAGCAGTGATGTACTTTGGCCTGTTCTCATTCTCCTTTTTTCTCTTTTTTTTTTTTTCTGTCTCTCTCTTTTGAAGCCACTTCTCTGATCCAGTCATTGTTATTCTGCTTTGCTCCCTCGCCCCAAAGGCCCCAAACTGCGTTCACTTCTTTATTAACCAATAGCCAATCACAGAGCCTGGAGGGCTTCTCCATGGCGATGGAATGTCACTCAGTTTTACAAGGGGCATTGTGGTGCCTCCTGGAGTGGACCTTAATGAGGGCATCTTTGTGGCCTAGTCAGCCTGTGAATGGGTAGAAAGGGGGTCAGGGGAGGGAGGGGGAGGTGTTGAAAATCATAAAAATAGGCATCAAACTGGGATGCATTTGGGGTCCATCAGAGAGACAGGTTGTTTATTTTTGATGAATCCCCTCCCCTCTGCCTCTGAAACGTCTTGGAGGCCAATGGTGTGACACGATGGAAAATGCAAGCAGACACAAATTAAAATAAGTCTGAAATGTAAACAGACATCGCGTGCCAGTGTTTTGCGTGGAGAGAGATTTATAAAAAAAATAAAAATCCCTAGCCTAGAATTTATTGGAATATGGCTTTAAATGCCACCATGTGTTGCTGCAACTGTGAAAATATCCCACGTAGCCTCTTCCTGCTTCTCTGATAGCTGTCTAACAGAATGCAAGCCAAGGGTAATAATAAGAGCGGAGCTGATCTCTGCAGCCGTGCTGCAGCGTGTTGACACAGCTGCACCTTGCTACATGTTTGAACCTATTAATACGATGCCGATCCCTGACATCTGAAGCTGTTGTGCGGAAGTCAAACACAAACGGACTGGGGTTTGAGTTTGGCCTGCTCACTCAGCTGTGGAAGCTTACTACATTTGCGTGGGCTAAAGTGCAGACTGTATGCACCAATGAAAACGTTTCAGTGCTGGGACATGTGTAAGATCATGTGTATGATCAAAGGAGCTGCTGTTATCATGCTGCTTTGTTTCTAGATTTGGATGAACGTCATAGTTTTAAATAACCCTTCCTGCCTTTCTTCCTTTTTCCCCCTCCTTTCCTTCCTTTCTCTCTCCATCAGCCTTCTATCCTCCATCACCCATCCTCCAGCCTCAGAGGTGAGAACCCCTGAGAGCTACATTACGGGAGAGGGTGAGGGAGAGAAGGGTGAAAGGAATGGGAAGAAAGTCTGTTTTAATATGGCAGGGGATGAGCAGGAGGACTCCGGGCATGACACAATCAGCAACAGAGACTCATACAGGTAAAACCAAAGTCAAACATGGTCACATAGGGTGATCGAATTTCTGAGAGTCTTTATCATTTAAAAGATTTTCGAAAAACAAGTAGCAAAGTTGTAATATAAAGCAATATTTATGCATAGCTTTTCATACAATAAATGCAGATGCATGGCTTAGTTTTCCATACCTAAAGTGTATGATATCAAACCTATCCATATCAGTTATTATGTGCACCTCTAAAGTATACGTCATCTTAAAATTTTTTTCTCAAATTTCTTATCAGTGACTGTAACAGCAATCGAAACTCCATTGCCTCCTTCACCAGCATCTGCAGCAGTCACTGCAGCTCCTACGTTCACAGTGACGACATGGACTCAGGTATACAAAATGCAACAACAGGGACACTGTTATCCTCCACATAAAGCTTATCGGTATAAACCATTCATGAGTTGTATTTTCTGTGTAATATCCTCATGATTGATCACATTAAGTAACCTGTGACCATGCAGCAGTAGGGAGGAAAACCCTGTTTCAGCTCGGTGTCATAAACCGTAGCCTTTGTCAACAGTAATATTGTAAAAGGCTGTCTTGTAACAGGTAACAGTGTATTTGAACCAGAACTAACTAGAATGCACTGGACTTTCTGTCCACATACAGTAAACCTATGCACTGGTTTTACTACAGTACAGTTGTAATCCCCCCTCTGCAGGAGATGAGATGCCCTCGAGTGTGTGGCTGTCACATGATAAGCAGAAGAAGCTTCACAGCTTTCTAGAGCACCTGTTTAGCCAGGTGGGTGAAATATGAGTTATTAAGTTTTTTTTGTACACAATTTTATTTTCCCAGGACATTCCTCAGACTTAATGTTGGTTATTGGACAATGACACATTTTCTGTTATTTAGCCTCTAAACACCACAGTGCACAGTTTAAATCCAGCAGTCAAGGTGTGATTGAAGTGGAGACAGACATTTTTATAATACATAGTCTGCCACTTCAGTGGAACCAGGATACTAGTGTTTAAGTGGCTAAGAGTAGTTCACATTAGGCTTATGGCCAGGTGAGGTCTGCCACCTTCTTATTCCATTCTGTGAATTCAGAAGATAAAAGATAAATTGATTCCCTGTTCAGGTGTCATTGCAACTGAAAGAAGCCATCACTATGCTAAAAACCAACAGGACAAAGCAAAGACTTTAAGAGTGGACAAAATGAACAATATGGTACATTCCTATAAAGACAGAATACCCATCTGAGCCTACAACACCAGAAGCCCTGAAAGCCCACAGAAGACAACTAAAGTGGATGTTTTTTTTTGTTTTTTTTTTTTAAAGATCCATCCAGGTGAAAAACACTCTTGAGGAGGTAGACATATCATTGTGAAGGTCTACAATCAATTTATATTCATGAGGTTCACAACAAAGTGCAAACCAGCAGTTACACTCTTGAGCACCCCATTTTCTGTGGAGGCAATGTTACAGCATGGGCACGCATAGATGCCGATGGAATGAGGCTACTAGTGTTTTTCAACTGCTGCTGCTGAGATTCAGCTAAATGCTGCAAAACTGACTGGACAGTAAGAATAGACAATAGCCCAAAGCTTACTGCAAATCAACCCAAAAGTTACTCAAAGCAGAGATAGGAGATATTCTTCAGTGACCAAGTCAGTCTCTTGATCTCATCCCTACAGAGCCTGCTTTTCAGTCACTAAAACAAAACCAAATGCAGACCCCCACAAACATTAAGCAACTCAAAGCGACTGCAGTAAAGACCTGATAGAGCCTCTGAAGGGAGGAAATACAGCATTTGGTGATTCTAGGCTTCAGGCAGTCACTGCAAATGATTTTCATCCAAGTATTAAAAACAATCTTTATATTTAAAATCCCGTTAGTTAGGAACTGTGTATAAAAATAGCTGTAATTACAAAACAGTTACAGCAATTGCACTTCAATCACATCGGTGTCATTGTCCAAACACTTGCTCCCTTTTTGTTGCCTGGTTAAAATGAAAGAAACATGTTATTGTGTCGCCTAATGGTATTGTGTGATAGTCATTTCCTTGTGTGTTAACACAAATATGAGACCAAAATGCACAGTGAATGAATTTCAAACACAAAGAGATGCTCTTGTTTCATGTGTAACTTATTGTTTTTTCCAAAGGTCAAATGTTTATTGGGGCTTTTGGGTATGAAAAGCAGGGATTGTGTATTTTTGAATTGTGCTCAGGAAGGGAAAAATTGCAAGAGCCTTAATGATCCTTGACCTTTCTGGAACCTTTAGAGCAAAGACCGACCAAATCTTATTACGTGTTTTATGAGGACATTTCAATCGGCAGAGGACAAGCACAAAAAAACGGTTAGTTATGTCTATAACTTCTGTTCCCTGAAGGAGAGGAACGAGGTACAACACATAAGTATGGGATATCACGCCCTCGCGTGTCCTGGCTGAAGAAACCTTTATTCACGCCTTTACGGCAGATGACGTGTGATGACACGCGCAAGGCCCCGCCCGCACATATAGCCGCTGCCATCACCGTCATCCCTCAGTTCGATAGCCGCTCTTCACCGAGCCAACTGCTCAGTGGGGCCACCCTGTGTTGTACCTCGTTCCTCTCCTTCAGGGAACAGAAGTTATAGACATAACTAACCGTTCCCTTTCAGTCGATTCACTCGGTACAACACATAAGTATGGGACCTATATACACGCCCCGCAGAGCAGCCACCGAACCGGAACGGGACCACCACATCCTCAGTGAGTGGTAGACCCAGCAGAAAGGACAGCATGAGCCACCGAAGGGGCTGTAACGTCCAACCGATAAAACCGCACAAAAGTGTGCGGCGACGCCCAATTAGCCGCTGCACAAATATCAGCCACAGGCACCCCTCTAAAAAGAGCCCATGAGGTCGCCATCCCCCTGGTGGAATGAGCTCCCACCCCGTGGGGCAACGCAAAACCTCCGGTGCTGTATGCCAGCGAGATAGCTTCTACAATCCAGTGGGACAGCCTCTGTCTGGACAGAGCTCTACCTCTATTCGGATTAGCGAAGCAGACAAACAACTGGTCACACAAACGCACATCCCGAGTGCGCTCAATGTAGGTGCGTAGCGCACGCACCGGAAAAAGAGAATGCACCCTCCTCTGCTCCTCAGATTCAAAAGGAGGGGAGCAAAAGCTCAGCAACTCAAACTCCATTGAACTATAAGATGCAGGCATGACCTTGGGAAGATAGGCGGCATTCGGACGCAATACGACCTTGCGGCCATCAGGAGAAAACTGTGTGCAGGCAGGATGCACAGACAGCGCATGAAGGTCCCCCACTCGCTTCGCCGAGGCCAAAGCGAGAAGTAATGCGGTCTTATACGAAAGAAGTTTCATATCTACCGACTCAACGGGTTCAAACGGAGGGCCACAAAGGGCCTCCAGCACCAAAGACAAGTCCCAAGCAGGGACACTGGACTTAAGCACGGGCCTCAGCCGGCGAACCCCTTTCAGAAAACGCACGGCGAGGGGATGCGCACCTGGTGTCACCCCATCAAAACCGATATGACAAGCAGATATAGCCGCTAAATAAACCTTGATCGTCGAAAACGAAAGGCCTTTATCCAACAGCTCCTGCAGGAATGTCAAAACATCCACAATAGAGCACTGAAATGGGAGAGTGTGGCGGTCCTGGCACCATCGCTCGAAGGCTCGCCATTTGTAAGCGTACAAGCCTCTAGTAGACGAGGCCCTGGCGCTCTGAATCGTCGCTACCACACTAGGTGGCAGACCCTTAGCAACCAAGTTTAACCTCTCAGCAGGTAAGCATGAAGGTGCCACAGATCCGGGCGCGGATGAAACACTTCCCCCCCCGCCTGAGAGAGGAGATCCCTGCGGAGAGGAAGCTGCCAAGGACTTGCTGCAAGCAGGCTGATTATTTCTGCATACCACGACTTCGCGGGCCACCAAGGGGCCACCAGGATCAGAGAGAGGGAATGCCGACGCACCCTCTCCAGAATTGGAGATATCATTTCCACTGGGGGAAATGCATACAGGAGCACGTCCGGCCATTGGTGCGCTAGCGCGTCCAAGCCCAAGGGTGCATCATGGTCGATTATGGAGAAGTACAGGGGGCAGTGAGCATTCACCCTGGAAGCAAAAAGATCTATTTGCGCCTCGCCAAATAGATCCCAAATCTGAGCCACTATTGAAGGGTGTAACCTCCATTCTCTCACCAGAGGACCCCCCCTGGAGAGAAGGTCCGGCCCCAGGTTCAGGTGGCCCGGGACATGGGTGGCTCTTAGAGTCAGAAAATGAACACTGCACCATAACAGCAGAGAGCGAGACAGCTGCAACAGGGGAAGAGAGCGTGTTCCTCCCTGCCTGTTTATATAAGACACCACTGTTGAATTGTCCGTCCTGACTAAGACATGCTGGCCCTGCAGGACTGGACGGAAACGCTTTAGAGCTAAGAACACTGCTAACAGCTCTAAGTGGTTGATGTGCAGCTGGCGCTGAGCCGCGGACCAGATCCCTCTCACTGACGCACCCTCGCACAGCGCTCCCCACCCACTTAGGGAAGCATCTGTGGACACCACCTTGCGAAACAACACCCTCCCAATCCGAGAGCCCTGGTGCAGTAGCCCGGGCTCCCTCCAAGGACGGAGAGCTAGCATGCAAGACGCAGTTACCGGCAGCCTCCTCCGGAGGTGACGCGAAGCACACAAACGGTGAGAGAGAGTCCAGCGTTGAAACGCTCTCATTTTCAACAGCCCAAGCGGCACTACGGCGATCATAGATGCCATCATGCCCAACAAGCGCAATATCGTCTGGAAACGCAGTCTGCGTCCCAGCTGAAATTGAGCGAGGCAGCGATGAAACGCGGCCACTCTGTGCTCTGACAACCGTGCGCGGCTGGAAAGAGAGCATATTTCCAGACCGAGAAAAGCGATCTGTTGACCTGGGATTAGCGAGCTCTTCTGAAAGTTCACAGAGAACCCCAGTGTCTGAATGTGTGACAGAACCCGCGACAGCTGCGTCTCCGCCTGTTCTCTGGAGCAAGCCACGAGAGCCCAGTCGTCCAGGTAGGCCAAGATGCGGATGCCCCTCTTCCTGAGGGGCGCTAGCGCTGCCTCGGCACATTTCGTAAAGGTGCGGGGAGCGAGCGACAGCCCGAACGGCAGCACTAGGTATTCGTAGGCTACGCCCTCGAATGCAAACCTCAGAAACTGCCTGTGTTTCGGGTGTATAGCGACATGAAAATAAGCATCTGTTAGATCGATTGTCGCAAACCAATCTCCCGGGCCGACTGCACTCAGGAGCTGTCTGAGTGTTAGCATCTTGAACCTGTACGTTCGCAGGTACGTGTTCAAGACTCGCAGGTCGAGGATGGGACGAAGCCCTCCCCCTTTCTTCGGAATGACAAAATAACAGCTGTACCAACCTTTGTCCGTCTCCGAAGCGGGGACCACCCGTATTGCTCTCTTCTGTAATAGCGCCTGTATTTCCTCTCTGAGTACCAAGGCTGCCTCGGGGTTGACAATCGTGTTCACGACTCTTTGGAAACGAGGCGGCTTGACCCGGAACTGCAACCGGTAACCCATGGCAACGGTTTGCAGCACCCACGGAGAGGGGGCGCAAGCGCGCCACTGAGGGAAGTGAGCAGCCAGCCGGCTGGCCTGCAGCACTGACGGCGGGGTGCTGTCGCCCCCCAGTGTGTCTGCAGGGGACTGCATCCCCTGCCTGACCTGGCTCATTTCGCCTGCAGGTTGAGCATTTGAGATTGTTTGAGAGTAAACCACACTCTTTATTGATTGCAACATGGGAACATGTACATTTATACATTTTGTTGGGTGCACCTTTTCCGGGGCATAACAATGAAAAACAGCGGGAACACTCGATGTGGTCGCTTGAACATTCAACACATCTGAACCGTGTGCAGGGGTTATGTGCTTGGGAGACTGCGATAGGGAAGTGCAGCGCCTTCTGGGGCTGACAACCTGAACAGAACTTAAGCGGCACCTCTTGTGCGGCAACAGAGGGGTAAGAGCAGCGTCTCCCTGCTGCCGGATCCCTTCCCCACTCGCAATCACAGCTAGGAGGGCTGAGGCTTCTTCCTCCTGGGCGTCGGGTCCCGTCGGGGGCCCGGGGGAGGGCCTTTGCCCCAGGCCGACTGGCGTGGAGCTCGGGCCGGAGTACGTGCTCTCGCCGGCGGCCCTCCCACTCCAGCAGTGGGCGCCGGTCTCTTGCCAGCTGTCAGAGGAGCGGCGGGCCTGTGAGAGCTAGCAGTGGGCTTGGGCTGGGGCTGGCGTCTGGGGATGATGTCGCGCAGAGCTTCCGTCTGCTTCTTCCTCAGATCGAATCTAGCCTGAATGGCTTCAAGTGAATGTCCGAATAACCCAGCCGCAGACACTGGTGCGTCCAGATACACAGCTCTGTCTCTATCAGGGACGTCGGAGAGGGTCAGCCACAGGTGCCTCTGCGCCACCACTGTCGAAGCCATCCCTCTGCCCAGGGAGAGCGCTGCACAGCGAGACGCACGGAGGATGTAATCCGTGGTGACTCTAACCTCGTTAAGAAGAGGTGACAGCGGGCTGTCCTCCGGAACCAGCGATCCAAGCTCCGCCAGGCACATTGCTTGGTACGTCTGGAGCATGGTGACGGAGCTCATGGCTCGAGCGGTGCCGGGCTGAGCCCGATAAATCTTCTCCAGCTGCGAGGCCGAGAATCTGCAGTGCTTGGACGGCAGAGTTGCGGGGCCACCGACACCATGGTTATGGGACGGGGCCAGATAAGCAGCCAGAGACGGCTCCATAGGAGGTGGGTTAGCTAAACCAGCTCCCTCGGCGCCGTCCAATTCCATGTACTGTCCATAGCCGGGCACAGTGATGCGGGTAGACAGAGGTTTGTCCCATGACGCTGTTAGCTCGCAGAGAAAGTCTGGGAACATGGGGAGGCAGTTTTTGGCCGTTGCGGGCTCCGGTGGAAGGAAAAAAACCCGCAAACCGCGACGGCTTCCGAGCTGGTGGAGGAGAGGGCCAGTCCACCTGCAGCTTCTCAGCGGCACGGCGAAACAGGGAGAAAAGAGAGGTGTCATCGTGGCCGACCGGCGCAGCAGCGGCGGCATATTGGGTCGACAATGAGCTCTCCTGCTCATCCTCCGACAAACCATGGATGTCCAGGCCGATGTCCAGCACGTCATCGTCTTCCTGGGGAGCGCTGGCGGGCTTCAACCCAGGCTGAAGCCCGTCAGCGCTCCTGCATGGTTCCGGTCCGTCATCGGCTAACCCGTCAACGTATTCCATGTGGTCAGCCCAGCTAATCGCGGGGACATCGACCTGAAAATTTTCGTCTTCGGACTCGGACGAAGCCGGGGCTCCAGACTCGGAAAGAAGAGGGTCATGCCGTGCGACAGCCGAGCGTCCCAGCACTCTTTCCACAAACGTCACCCGTCTTTCCAGGGTCGAGCGTCGGAGCTGGCGACAAAACGCACAAGCTTCGGGCTCCGTCAACGCTCTCCTAGCGTGGACGATCCCCAGGCAGACAGGGCAGGCATCGTGCTGGTCGCTGTCGTGCAAAGAGAAACCACATCCCTGAGGACAGGGGCGAACAGAAGATTTCTGCTTTGCTCGCTTCGGTTTGGAGTCCATTCCCAAAACGCAAAGCGAAACGCTGCACAAGAAAAACTTGAAAATAGCGCTCCGCGGGCAGCCTACGCACCAGCTGGGCGGTGGAGGCTAACACCAACAGGGGCAGTTAAGCTAGGTTCAAGTTGGCAGACAACGGAGCTAACTAGCAGTAGCTAGCTAGCCCAACTCAGCAGAGGTGTTCTCAGCGAGGTGAAGAGCGTAAGAACTGAGGGATGACGGTGATGGCAGCGGCTATATGTGCGGGCGGGGCCTTGCGCGTGTCATCACACGTCATCTGCCGTAAAGGCGTGAATAAAGGTTTCTTCAGCCAGGACACGCGAGGGCGTGATATCCCATACTTATGTGTTGTACCGAGTGAATCGACTGAAAGGGAACAAGCCATGGTTGGCTGTCTCTGCTGTGCAGTGTGTAAACAAAGCACAAACTTTGTTCACTGCGGCTCTGTCAACGTGTGTATGTGTGTTGCAGAAAGAGCAGGAAAAGCAGGTGTTGGGTATGCCTGGGCAGTTTTTTGCTTCCATCCACACCCACATGCAGTACTTTCGATCCATACTGTGTGAGGAAACTGTATCAAGTGCATCAGCTTGACCCTTGTTCTGTCTTCAGGTGGACTCAATCACTAGCATGCTGACAGGAGCAGTAGTGGCTCGGGCATTTGAGCAGACCAAATGCTTCACACCTGGAAGAGGATTACAAGGTAAGACAGCCCCTTGTGCCGGTGATGTCGTCACCTGCACCCTTGTTAATAGAAAAAGTTTAACCTTTTCATTAAAGCTAATTACTTATGTGTTTTCTTCTGTGTTATATTTGCATCGTTTTGGGAGAAAGGACAAAGAAAAAGATGATGCTAGAGACTCTTGAGCACCGACAGCACCAATGTGGACATAAAACAGAACAGGCACTGAAAAATGCTGCAGCCGCCTGCACATAGGGGCAGTAACTTCCTGTTGTGTAATGAGTGTGTGCACAGACTTTGGGGAAAGTGTTGTAGGTGGATTTGAGAATGTTTTTAAAAAAACCCAAACAGATTCCCAGCCATTTCCCCTCTGCCTCTGCACTTTTCCACTTCTTTTCACTTTCAGTCATTGTGGTGTCCTTCCCTTTATAGCGCTGAAATAGCACCACTTAGTTGGGTACTCATCTTCACTTTACGGTTTATTGTAGTGCTACTTACCAGTCAATTGAAAATGTGACCCTATAAAAGCTCTTGAGCTTGTATGCTATATGATCGTTTAATTTTACTCTGTTTATTTGCTACCTGACCTCCTCCTAGCCTTGGTTTTTAACCGCATTTTCTATTGTTGTTTTATCTCTCTAACAAAAATGTAGCAAATGTTACTGAAAAAGGACAGAATTTACCCTTTATCATTCCCCACACAAATTCAAACTAGCTTACATTGCCCTTTTATCCTCTGTGGAGCGCTATTCGGATGACTCAGTCCATTTTAAGATAAGAAAAGTGGTTGACATCAGCAATTGTTTTCTTTCTGTCTTTGCAAAAATGCTATCTGTTTTATATCCCGGTGGTTTGTATTGTGCTTTGCTCTCATATGACAAAGTTTGTTTATTTTATGCTTTTTGAAAGTGCAGTGTGCAGTAAGAGGGGAAAAAAATAGAAAATTATGCAGTGATTCTGTCATGTTGATTACTAAAGCTTGCAAACACTCCGACCCATTTGGCGCACAGCCTCCCCTCTCATCTACAGCTGTCCTCAAGTCAGTGCAAATATGCTTGAACTGAAAATAGGTCCGCTTCTCTTTGTGGGTTTGTGTGTGTGTGTGGGTTTGTGTGTGTATGTGTGTGCGCGCGCCTGTTTGTGTGCGGGTTTGTACGCATAAATTCCCTCAGGACGCCTTGATCAGAGCAGATCCATCACAACTCTAGTAATGTGTGTGGTTGATAGCAGAGCAAATAGGATTATCTGACAAGTAGAGCATTCCTGCATCTCACGCCCTGTCTGTTGCTCTAAGACACACAAAGCCCCTGATAACAGCCACCTTTCTCTCAGAGATCTGTTGTTTTTCAAAGTAAACTTTATTATAAGTCATTCTGTGTAGTTTTTTGTTTCTTTTAACAGGTGTTACATCAGATTGACATGCTTTTATGCTCATTTTTCAGCACTGTCTGGGCGAGGTGATAAAAAGATTTGATGGCAGGAGTTTAAAATTGATTAATAAAAAAGAAGTGTTGCCTCTGGACATCAGTGACCTATAATTTTCTCTAGAAAGATTGAGCAAGATGGTGCAGCTTGACAAGGAAAGAGAAAAAGATGAGGTTAAGCAGACTGATCTAGGCACGATATATATTTTTTTATGCAGTTTTTCTCATTGACTGGTAATCTCTTTATGCCAAGTGTGCCTCACAACTGATATAGAGTACATGCATTCATGTAGCTATGGTAGATGCTAATTTACGGTGTATGTTTGTGTTTCTGTCAGAGTTTCAGCAGGAGATGGAGCCCCGAGTGAGCTGCACCAAAAAGTTGCGTCTCCACGTCAAGCAGGATCCCTGGAACCTTCCCAGCAGCGTTCAGGCGCTCACGCAAACCATAACTAAATATGTTGAAGGTCAGCGTGTACCCGAGCAGCTCCTCACATGGTTAACATGCACACCCAGCCCCTTACACTTTATGCTTTCTCAATGCTCAAGCCTTGTAGCTTGCTCACACAGTCACATCAAATATTTATCATGGATAGAACATGCCTGGCTGGAGAAGAAATGTGCTTTAAATTGACAGGGTATCCAGTAAACCTCGTCGCATTTATGAGATGTAATAATAACCTCTGTTACAGTTGTGTGGGTACAGGCAGTCCCACTAACTGCAGCACTTTCCTTAACCTTTAAACCTGAAACCATCCTGGGATTCATAAATTGGAGGAACAGAGGTGGAGCTGAACACATGCAGAGAGTTAAAGAGCTGCGCTCTGTGAGATTCCTTTATTTATTGATTTTTATCCAGAGAGACATTTCGTCCATATTTATTCCCAACGGGAGTGTGTGGCTTTTGTGTTCGTTGGCAGACAGATTAAATACACAGACACATACAGTAATACTGTACATGGACACACTAGCACTAAATTCCCAGATACAAACAAAGGCCAGCCACACAACACTCCTGGGAAAGGTGAGCGGGCGGTCACGCTTGAGAAAAGTCTCCTTATTAATAATAAGCAGAGGCCCTGTGTATGCTACTTTTCCCCCCTCCTCTTCCCATGATGGCTTTTCAAGCAGTGCAGCCTCCTGCTAGTATACCCGGAGTTCTGAGATGGCTGTAAACAAATGAGGATTTATGATGTTATCTTTGCCTCTGGTTGTTTTTATGATGTTATGGTTTTTTTTTTGTATGCTCGGATGGAGTGAAGTTACACAGAGTTGTCCTATTTATGACTTTAAGACTTTCAATTTAAAGTATAGGTCAGTTCAGTTAAGGAGAAATGGGTCTATTTGATTTGATAAAAGGTTGTCCACTGCCTCACTGAATTTCTTTTATTTAATGGTTGTTTTTTTTTTTTGTTTTATTCAGAGGTGAAGACTCGACTGCTCCTGGTCCTACTACAGTATACAGGTTTGTCCCTTCCTTTTACACTGAAGATTTACTCTGTTTAAATACAGATTGCAACAGCAAATTAATTTTAGGCCTTTTTTAAAGAGTGAAACCCAAAATAACACTCCCATAGACTTTGCTGTGTGCTCGTGACCCAAACTCAAAGTTCAATAAGATAAGATAATAAAAGCAACACACATGCAGACGCAAAACATGAAAAAAAGGGGAAAGAATTAAGTCAGACACCTACAACACAGAAAATAGTTTCATGTGTGCACCTGTAATTATAGAGCACATTTTTCACTTTGTGTTACAGTTATAATTCAGTTCAGGTTAATTTCTATAGCACCAAAACACAACAACAGCTGCCTCACATCATAAAGACCCAACAATTATAGAGAGAAAACCCAAACAATCAGATGACCACCAAAGAGAAAGCACTTGGCGACAGTAGGGAGGAAAAACTCAATCTTAGAAAGCTCCAGCAAGACCAGGCTCGGGGAGCCATCTGCCGCAAGGGGTTGGGGGTGAGGAGGGGGAGAGAAAGGACAAAAGGGACAACGTGGAAGCAACCCAGAAATTGATATTAATGATTAAATGCAATATAAGAGTCAGAAGTACATTGCCCAATCTAAGGATTAGATCTCACTTTCTTACAATAGAAGGTGTCAGGAGCCAAAAAATTGAAATCCCTCCGATCTGGCCGTCACTTAAAAAAAAAACAAAAAAAAAAACTTTAATAACCATTCACCTGATTTTCAATGATTTAAAAAATATTATGAGTCTTGTATACGAGAAGCTGTGAAATAAAATATCAGTTCCCTCCCTTAAAAACTGAGCTTTCTACTGGCCTTCAAATCTGCTTTCAATAACGAGGACATCCAAATATTTTAAGGATTTTGAGCATCCATCATCTTTTGTTAACTTGAGCTACACTCCTGAGAGTCTGTAGTCAGAGAGTAGCAGGTATTTGCCCTGAAAACTTTGAAGGAACTGGGTCAAGTACTTCTAATGGATTTTGGATAATAGCATTTTAAAATCACCCATCAAACGCTAAAAAAACCACTAAAACCACCCCTACCTTTATCCTTTGAAATACTGTTTTGGGAACGACAGCGGAGACCTGAAATTGAGCATAATTCCTATTATGGATAGTCTCAGAAGGCATTGCAGGTGGACAGTGATGTATTATAGTTACAGGTGTATTATTTAAAGAAAAACAAAATCCCATAGTAAAAAGGTTGGGAACCACTCCATTAAAAATAACTTCCACGTTGCCAAAGCTATAAATCAAAATCTATAGGACTACTATTATACTGGAGAAGCCAGGACCGAATAACTACTGATAAAACTCAGACATTACTCTCATTTACAGACCCCTGGGAACTGGGTTAATAGTGTCAAAAAGTTTGCGGTCATTCCCTGCAACATTCACATTATTCATTTCTGAGGTTCATGAACCTATTTTTAACTCAGTTGGATTGCTGAACTTTTTAAAGGGGCCTATTTCTCTGGAAATTATGGCAGCCAATTATTTTCCGCTTGGGCACACCTGTCATTTCCTCTCGTTTTTTTCCTGATACATTATTTAATATCCAACACATGTGGAGTGGTGGGGGAGGGCAGCCTTTTGTTCACCTTACTGAAAGTCTCTTTAATTACCATAATAGACCTGTGGCACTTATTTCTTTGACCTTCATTGCTTTACACTGCAGTTTTTAATCTTGACTCTTCGCTCTGTTGTTTCTCTGTCATCTTTTCCTGAATCTACTTCTCAGCTTCTTTCACTGCTTGAACTCTTTAATCAACATGATTTTCAGTCTCACACCTCCCTTTGTTTCCTTGCAGACTCAGAGATCCAGCTACGTCGCGATATGGTATTCTGTCAGTCTCTAGTTGCGTCTGTGTGCGCCTTCTCCGAGCATCTGCTGGCTGTCCTCAACCAGGTAAATTATGTATGTGACTTGTTTAGAACTGGGAATTAAGATACAGTTGTTTTCCTCAGCTCTCTGCTGAGCTTTTCTGTATTTTCTCTCAGTTCTGCAATGTAGGGAAAGATGTTGACCAGGAAATCCCTGACTCCCAGGACCTTCAGGAGGCCCAGGAAGCTAGCCGTCGATGGCTCGAGCAGATTGCCAGTGCTGGGCTGCTGTTCCACTTCCAGTCCCTGCTTTCGCCCAATCTGGTGAGCGACAGATTGGATATAGACACTGTGAAAACAGGAGTTTGCTGTTCATTTTGTTGTAAAATAATCAAGCCTGTTACTATGCATATTTTTGCATTATATAAAAGTAAATGTTATTTTTAAATGACAGTTATAACCATAGTCGTGTCAGCTAAGTGCTATCAGGGGACATCATGTGTTTAGATATCCCCTTGCTCACATTTGTATTTTGCTTGGCACATTCTCCCTGGGTAAGTGAACTCCTGCCATGCATGCTTGGACATCCTTCCAGATTCTGATGGTTTGTATTTACTCTTTCTATGAACGGGTCTCTGTTTGTGGAGCAACATGACCCCCCTTGAATTTAAACCTAAAATGCTGTTGAGACTTTAATTTTTAGTCTATAATTAATGTGGTGGTAAGACATATAATATGATGTGATATACTTATCTTGCCAGAGCACCTTTCATGTTCTGATAAACAAACAGCATACCAAACAATCAGTCATATCAACCAGTATTGGTTACAGAGTTTCAAAGTTTTCTACAGCCATGTGAAATATGTTTTCACGGGACTCACATGTTGACTCAGTAACTACTAGTTGCAGAGGACCTTTGGCCTGTGTTGTTTTTTAGGTTATTGTACAGCACTTTGGTCAGCTCTGTTGCTGTTGTTAAAAGTGCTATATAAATAAGTGGTATGGCCTGCTCATGAACTTTAACATTTAACTTGCTAACTGAGCCTAAGATGCAGCTCTTGGGCTTTTTGCTGTTTTTCCCAGCATTGCAAAGGTTGGGCTTGGGGTGAGTCCATTGTAGCATTGTGTTAAAACACATCTGAATGCTCCAGAGCTGCAAAATCCCCAAACTTTTGCTTATAAAAGTGCTCACACTTGCTTATGATCACTTATTCAAGTACATTCGATTAGCAGTGCCTGGTTACTGCTTTTCTTCTCAATTCATATGGAAGCAGTAAGGATTTACTCTCTCAAACTTTCTTTTTCTCATGACTGTATGTTATGAGCTATGCAACAAGATTTTGCTTTGAGCTACAGCTCAGTTATTAACTGCAGCTACCAACTAAGATGCTATTTATGTGGATTTTCAACATTTATCATCATCGATCAGTACGCCACTACCAGGTTGTGTGGTGGACCTCAACTAAAGCAATATTTTCAAGTTGCTACAGCTGTGCTCCATCTGTTGTTTCTCAGGTATCGGAGAGCTTCCTGGTCAGCATAGTTACTATTTAAGCTGGATCTGCTAACTCAAGGTGTCCTCAGACAGCAGACCTCAAATGCCTTAAAAACCAAAACACGTAGTTGTTTGAGCTTTGTTTTTGCCAGATTGTTTTTTATCACACATGTCTAGGCAGGAGTTCATTATGAACAGCCGCTGCTAATACCGAGCCAAGCACAGACTGCAACCTCAGTGGGATCAATATTAACATTTCCCACCATGGTTTATAATAAATTCAAATGTGTCTTCAACCAAGCTCGAGAAGCCAAAATTTTAGTTTAAGTAGCTGAAGGACTGGTGATATATTTTTGAAAGCTGTTATTTGCTTCTTTACTGCTGTTTTTGGATGACTGTTTATTTAAGTTAGAGGGGTAGGTGGCTTAAGTCAAGACCTAGGAAATGATGGTTGATTCTCCTTGCCTGCTGCCATACTGCCTTTTTCTCTGCACGCCTTCCCCTCTCTGTCTGTCTCAAGAAATTTCTCTTTCAAGTGTCTCTGTGGAACAAACTAGGGCCTCGGTACCTTCCAATGAAATCTCAACACGTTCCTTTTCAGGGCACCGCATGAAAGGCGGCATGAGTGGAGCTGGGGACGTTGTGAATGTGTGTGTGTTTGCGTTTTTGTGTGCACTGAATACCGTGTGTGTCGGGGGTAATGTGTTTATGTCACATCCTCTGAGATAAACTTGCCCAAACACACAGCAGGTGTCACTTGGCAGGACAGTGGGTACCCTTCTGTCACATGTCGGGCCATCTCAAATGTGTTTTTAGAAAAAGGCCCTAATCCTCTTCCACCGCTGCTCCTGTTTATCCCTCTGCATGTGGTGGATGGAAAGCAGAAGAGACGGGGGAAGAAATGAAATGGGATGAAGGGTGACTGAGGAGCGCAGTGTGTCAGAATCAAAATATTCAAGGTGCTATCACTGTGGCCACAAGCAGACGTGCTTGCCAATAGGGTTGCCTCTGTGGATGTTTGAAATGGAAACATGTACACACACACAGTCAGAGATATATAAGCAATCAATATGAAGCAAATATGAACATATCAATGCTAAAGTGCTGTGCCACTACAAATCTGAGTGATGGTGCACTTAAATATTTTTTTTCAGTGAGGACTACTGTACTGCAGTCAAAAGAAGACTGTCATTTCCATCTTCAGTAATTTTGTATTTGGCTTGAGCAGACACACAAAGTTCCACATGCATGTATGGAAGGACGAGGATAGCTTCCATCTGCATAGATGAAAAGTTAGTGTTAGTGATGGTGAGAGCACAGCAGGATCCCCTGTAAAGAGCAGAGCATGCGTCAGTGGCAACTTTTATATTTATCAGATAGATATAACTGCATGGGTCAGATACAATGCAAAAAAAAAAGATACAGCATGAAAATGAGAGCAGTGTTGGAGGTGGATTACATCAGATAGTTCACATGCATGTAGTCTTTATATGTGCTTAAAAATGTTACTTAAAAGACTCGATGTTTGTGAAAATCTAAGGTACTTCATCAGTTAAAGTAGGCAGGGGTGGTGTAAGAAACTACAAGCATATAACATAAGATGCATGTATAAAGTTAATTTTCATCTCTTCAAGTGTGTAGCATGTTAACAGTGATACATGAAAAAAGTAAAACTAGCCAAAGCCAACACTGAAGGAAAAAAGTAAAACTGGTTGGATAGTATGACTTCTCTACTGTGATCATCACAGATTAATGGTGAGACTAAATTGTGATTTACCCTTGTTGAACTGTGTATCAGCTAACAAGATTTGCAGGCTTGTAAACCATGAGGTATTATACATTATTAAGCCACCACTTGAATGTGAGAACTTCATTATTCTCCTCTGGAGGAAGATTATATTTGCTGTAAGGGGGGTGTATTCTACATGCATGCAAACTCAACACAGAAATGCTGCAGCTGGCTGGAGGATTCAAACCCACCAGCCTCTCCTGCTGTGAAGTGACAGTGCTGACCTCTGCAGCACCGTGCTGCCTATGTGGAGTTTGCATGTTCTCCTGGGGTCTGGGGTCTCTCCAGCTACTCTGGCTAGATGATGTGTTAAGTGGTGATTCTAAATTAATCCCGTAGGTATAAATGTGAGCGTTCCTGGTTGTCTGTCCTGTTGAGTTAGCCCTGCACCACACTGGTGTCTTGTCCAGGTCTACCCCACTTCTTGCCCGGTGACAGCCGAGAGGAGTTTCAGCCCCTTTGTGGCACTGAATTGGATAAGCGGGAGAAAATGGATGGATGGAGGCATGCATTGCGCATTACAGATTAAAGGTTAAAATGTCTTATTTGGTGGATGGGCCATAGCTTTTTCCCTTCTGAAAACCAGGTATCGACATTACCCACAACCTGGCTGCATCTTACCTGGTAAACATTATACTAATGGCTAATGTGCCCTCAAGTAAATTCAAATTTTATTTGTCACACACACAACCATACACAGTATGACATGGGGGTGAAATGCTTGTAGCTGTACAATGCCCGACCATTAAATGACAGAAAAAAGTTTTACAGTATTTACAATTTACAGGTTACTACAAAATTTACAAATTAACTTCGAAATTTTGTAGTAAAAAAATGTGCAAATAGCAGAAAGAGATTATAAGGATTATAAATTATAGGAAATGTGTGGTGGTGCGTGTGGTGATGTGTAGTAGAAGTAGTTCCCGTTTTATTTAGGATCTGTGGATAACCGGCCATTACACTTTCCTCCTTTTACAAACACTTTCGTGCTCTAATTTTCTTTTCAGACTGATGAGCAAGCCATGCTGGAAGACACTCAAGTAGCCCTAATTGACCTGGAGAAAGTCACCTTCTACTTCCAGGAATTTGAAGGGGAGCCTCTTGTTGCCAGTATGTACTCTGTGTTTTAGTTCACATTAGCATCTTCTGACAGTTATCATCACAGGGTTCTGATTGCTATTAATAAATTCTAAACTCTTCCTTTCCTCTCCTCTGGCAGACATGCCCATTTCATACCAGGTGGAGGGCAATCTCCAGGCCTTGAAAGTTTGCTTCTACCTTGAGAGTTTCTATTTCTCTCAGCTGCCTTACAGGCTGAAAAATGGAGGAGGTGTCAAAATCTACCCAGTGCTCTTCACACAAGGTAAAGTGAGCCTAGCTGCTGTAAGAAGATCAGTCCTCACATTATGCATGGCCAGTATACGCAATGCCTTTATCTTTCACTTGATCTGTTGATCCCTTTTTAGCGCTCGAGAGTATGGAAGGATACTACTACAGAGATAATGTGTCAGTGGAGGAATACCAGGCACAAATCAATGCTGCCTCATTGGATAAGGTCAAGCAGTACAACAAAAGACTGAGGTATTGTAAATGACACACACACACGGATGGATTAGATAGATCCAATAATAATGTAATAATAATGATAATAATAATGATACAATAATAATACAAAAAATATCATCAAATAACAAAAAAGAATCCTTGAAACAGAAAATAAAAAAACCTCACAAAAGGCTACTGGAATGTCTGCTACGCTAATATGCGTATGAACTGTATGAGTCACACACTCACACTTTGAGATTGCGTTCCCTTTGTGATTTGGCTTTTTTACAGTCTGTTATAAATCAAGACGACCTCCAATTCAGTCAGACTTGGGTGTCAACACCCAGCAGGGCCTCAAGGTGATTGGCTGAGAGAAACACTGCGGGAATGTTTTATGATTGGTTGCGAACGCACTCAGCAGGGGGAAGCAGTGATTGGATGAGGGTGCCCAGCATGTCACCGTTGCTGATGCAGTGCATTTACAGCTGCTGCACTCGGTTCCCTCGCACCACATTGGTTTGCTGCACACCTCTGTGAGACCCTCTGTGATTGACCAAGTGAGGATAATTAAATACGATGAAAAGAAACAAGGAGAAGATGCCTTTGGGAGTAATAAATGAGAACTTAACTTTATTTAACTTCCTGAAAATGGCAATGAACGGGTGTACAGTTGTGGTCGGAAGTTTATATATTCTCAGCATGGGCTTGAATGTCATGGTCATTTGTGGTCTTTTAGTGATTTCTTTGAACTGTTCTTTTTCCAGGGTGGAATGATTATACAGCACGTCTTTAATGACATAAAAAACAAATTTGTTTTTTTAATTTATCTAATACAGACAGGCTCCTGGGTTGTTCCTAACATCCTAACCAATTTCCTCTTATCTGAGGGTGACAGTTTGGGTCTTCTTTCAGACCTTGGCAAAGTGATGCCCCATCCGAAAAACTTGTATTTGCATATATTGTTTGAACTTAGAAATGCCTCCAAGAAACCTTTAAAACATGTGTAAATGTGCAATTCTTCTTCTTAGATTTTCAATGAGTTTCTTGGACTTTCTCGTTGTTCTGATTATTGGTGAGTGCTCTCAAACAAATCCTTTTTGTGCTTCAAAGAGTTGTAACCAATCACGATCACCTATGAGTAGTTAACAGGACTTGGTCTTGTCAAGCTAAAATATACCGTAGAACAACACTTTTAAAAACATTTAGGTGAGTGTATGTAGACATTTAAGCCTATATGTATAATTTTAAGCCCATGCAAATGAGAGAAAAATCCAAAATAAATTCAAACTTGTGCATCCAATTCTTATTTTTCAAAGTCATTAAAGATGTAATCTGTACAATCATTCCAATCTGGAAAAAGAACAGTTCAAAGAAATCATTAAAAACCCCAAATTACCATGACTTTCATGCCCCTGATGAGTGGATGTGAACTTCTGACCTGCAGTTTGCACGATGTTGTCAGAGGATCGCTGCAGTTTTAATGAAGAGGCTAGCTTGTGATTTCTCAGAGCTGAAATCACATTAAAACCAGCTGTGTATAAACTGGAAATTCTTAGACTATCTAATTTAGAAGTTACATGTGGCTTTTGAAGTGTTACAAATGTCCTGTTGCAAGATGAGAGCTTAATAAATATAGAGGCTGATTTTCTTTCAGTTATGATGATTGGACACAAATTCATCATAGCAGAAAGCCTTCTTTACGTCCTGCCAGTGTAACTAAGAGTCCTGTTACATCAACACTAAATAATGATTTTTATAAACTATCCCGGTTCATAAAAATGAACAATCCCTCTCATGCTAAGATGTTTGAAGCCCAGTTAAAATATGTTTCCCTCGCTGAATACCTGGAAAGTTCGACGACTTGACATATCAGCGTCGACTAAACATCTGCTGCAGGTCGGGCGGATAATTAAATACAAAGCAGATCTTGTATCAGAACTTTTTCTTAGCATTCAGGGTCGGGCTGCTGTGGGGGGTTGAATAATTTAAGGTTTGAGCAGTCCCGTGCCACATCAGTACCAAACCACTCAAGCAAAGTGTTCATTTACTGGGACTGCTTTCTGGGGAGAGTTTTTAAATTGTTTGCAGTGTTTAGTTTGAGTGTTTTGAGTATCAGATTGCCCAAAGCAGAGTTTAGGAGAGAAGATTTTGCTGTGCATGGGGCTTTTCTGCTTGCCCTCCTAACTCTTTGTGCGTCAGATCTCCTGGGACTCTACAACCTTTTTAATAGTCAAATATTGCTATTTTGTTGCATCTCTTTCATCTCATCAGCTCCATTTCTGCAGACTGCATTGAAGATAAAGGTTATCAGTATCTAAAATGTCATTAGTCTAACCTTTTCATCTTATTTTCTATTGTAACCTTTTCACATGAATTATCCAAGCAAACTCATTTGTTTCTAAATGGTGCAAACCATACACATAGAGTAGGAACTTTCTGGAATTTATCCATGTTATTTAGGACAGCCTTTGGTTTGACATGTGTGCACATGTACTGTAAATGTCTGTACACTTATACCTTTACTTAAAAAAAAACTTAAATTGAATTGACAGTACAGGCTCCAGCATTAACTCAGAGCAGATGTGTCTTACAGGCAAGCAAGTGTGGCTGGTGATTTTGGGAGCATTAGGGGTGCTGGGTAGGGATTTGGAGAGGCAGTGTGCTTCAGGGATACAAGCAGAGTGAAACTGTTGGAGACTGTACTCTTCTCAAATACTGCTTTTCAGCAAAACCTGTTGCAGCATAAAACGGCTGATTATTTCAGTTGAAATCCAATAAGCTCTCTAAGCTCTCAAGACAGTTTTCAGGCCTCATGCTGTATATATACTGCAGTCTAGTGGGGTGAATTAGGGGGTGTAGAGTTGACATATATATCTGCTCCCAAGCAACGACTCTACAAAAAGTCACTTTTTTTTTCTTTTTTTCTCTTTTTGAGAGTCTGGGCAGCAGTTTGACTTCTTTATTTTCTGCTGATGTGATTCCCTGCAGCAACACCAGCGAGAAATCACAATGCAAAGCACACGAGCTGAGCACATTAACTTAACTGCAACTGTTTGTCAGTAACTGCTTCCACCTCTGAGGTGGAATTATTTCTGTTGTGCATTACTTCAAATGTATAATGTTTCTATCATTTTCAGGATTAATCATGTCATGAGAAAATCTTATTTTTCTCCTTCTTTCGGACACCCCCTTGTAAACCTCCCCTTTCACTCTTGCTGCCATCCTTTTTTCACAAATCACATTTTGTGGGAAAATACTGTAAAATGAAATGTGTCCAGTGAATAAACGATGATTAATACACGTGATGATCCTCAATGAACTTTTTGTCATCTTTGAATTTGTTTGAGCTTTAGGGTTGTCTGCATCTCAAGGCAGCGCTTTTATTGCACCCCGGTTTCATAAGAGAATTTGAAATAGTGAAAAACAACCGATCTATATTCATTTATTAAAGAAAGTGGGGAGGCGTCACCACGGCAACCAAGACAACAAAGCTTTCAGAAGAAGTGGGAAACCATCACCCTTTTCTAAATGCTGTATAAATGTAACCAAGTGAATTCTTTTTTTATTAATAGCATATTTAAAAAATAATAGAGAAGCCATGTGAAAGCCAGTGATGTGGAAGACCTGAACTTTAGGTCTCTGAGGTGAGCAGTGCGGTGATTTAATCACCTCACTGAAACGATAGTCACTGAAATGATGTGTATATCCAGAAATGAAAAATCAAGTTAAGGATCACAAAAAGCATGCAAATCAATACTGCTGCTTTAAAAATGCTAGGGAATCATTCATTGTCATTCATTTATATGAAAGTGAAGTGAAGCCAGATGTGAACAACTGCTCATTTCTGCTCCCACCCAGAGTGTTTCCTTGTTTTAAACGTCACAAAGTAAACAGTCCCAGGTGGTTTTCAGTAGTTAGTGCTGTGGTCTCACTCCGTGTAATATTACCAGCAGTTTTCTTTTGCCGGGTGCCATGTGTCATCCGGCTGACCACAGACCAGGCTGTGATGTCACTCCTCTCTCCGCTGCAGAGTTCCAACCTCGAGCACCTCGTTATCCTTGGAGTTCAGCCACAGCAGTGTTGGGTTAAACCCACGCTGTGGGCCGGAGCCAGAGGCTGACTGACAGACAGACAGAGCGCTGAACACACATTACTGAACTGAATGAACTGCAGGACTGAGGGTTGAACGCTGTCGACTCCTTAGACAGATTCCCATTATTCCCAAGAGCCCATGTGCATTTGGGACCCTGAAGGTGTAGTTATTTAGAAATTCGATTTATTTTTTTTTAAACTAACATTTCTTTATCAAATGCTGGCAGTGGAATCATTTTGAATTAAAGGTAAAGAGAGCGTCTCATTATATTTTCCTCTTGTGGGATCCCGTTTAAAAGAAACAAGTTTTTCTGCAGGAACGATTTGGGGTTTGCGTGCATCATTTTGTACATGCGGTGCATTTCATTGTGAAATGCTGAAGCACAAGGTAATATTTTATGTCTACATCAACTAATATTTTTGTGCTTACCCTGATCTTTGCCAGCATGTGTTGTGGACAATTTCAGAGCGGTAAATAATACCACAATCTGTGTCTATGACTTTCACTGTTCGTACCCACAAAAAGACACAGCATGATCTGTGCCAACCCATCATGTCGGATGAAGTCACTCACAAGTTTAACCACAAAACATGAACTCATGGGCCAGAATGGGTTAGTCAGCGGTATATAGAGCCAGAAACTGCACCCACGTTTTCAAGCTTGCATAAACCATCTTAGCTGACATGTGCATTTATCTAAAAGGACCTGGAAACACTGATGTGTTCAAAAGTGACAGATTCCTTAGTCACAGGTTTGCAGTTCGCTTAAATCGCATGCAAGTTCCCTGTCGTGCAAAAATCACAAAGATATTGAGTTTATTTGAGGGAATAAGAAAACTCTCAAAATGGGTAGAAGTACATGGAAAGAAGAGAATCCCCCCACCCCCACCCTATCCACCTCCCTCCCTTTAGGATCAGTAATAATAGACGAGGGAAGATTGAAATGGTGAAATGGCAAGGTGGGGATTTCAGAGAGGGGATGAGAATGATGGGTTGAGGGCAGTGTGTGCAAGAGAGAGTTGGTCAGGGAAAGTAGATTGAAGAAAGGAGAATCAGAGCAGAGAGCACGCAAATGCATTATTCAGAGAGAGGGGGGGAGAGATTATTGCAGGTTCATGATTTTTATCACATTTTGCTCTTATTGACGAGACCTTTCAGGAGGGACCTGGGTTTTCCATGTAGATACACCCTTCCAGTGCAAGAACATAAAGGTGCAGCAATCGCTAAATGTAGTCTGCTTGTGAATTGTATGTGCAGCATATTCTTGTTGCAGGTGTAACAGTAACTGAGAGTGTAAGCAGGAAGCCTCAGTGGAGAAACTGCAATGTTGTGCTGCAGCCACTGAGCATTTCTCCCTAATTAAAACACATTTGGCAGTAACGGGGGAAAATGTTTGGCAGTTGATGTCCCTCTGATTTTAAAAAGAAGAAAAAAAAGCTTGATTTATGTGGATATAAAAATTCTACACAGTCTGACAAATGCAGTATAATGATTCTGTGCATGCTGGTTGATAAGCAATAAATTTAGATGTATAGCTCTATCCCATTGTTGGTTTATATTATTAGACTGTTTAATGTTTTGTTAATTAAACAGTCATTTGTCATCACACCACAGCTTCTTCTAAGACATTTGCGCATATAGATACTCTACCAGCCATATGGACCCCATAATCATATCGCTGCACTTTACGTTGTTTAAGCAAAAGTGTTTAATGCCTGTCACAGGCTATATATTTTCAGGTCCAACACCGTTGCAGTATTCCCTCATTCCTTTTTAGATTTCACTTGCCTGCTGCTGGAACAGAGCATAGATGTGTTAAAGTGCCAAATGTCCATCAATGTGATTCACTTGATTAGTTAATAGCTCGAGGTAGGTTTATCCTATACTTAGATAGCTGCATGTAGCCACTCCAGCTGGCATCCTCAAAAACGACAACAAAAAAAGGCATGTAAATTTATACCAGCAATAAAAGCCTCCTGGGCAGCTTTCTTGGCGTAGATCTCTCAGGACACATCCTCAGTATATGCCCAGAAAATGAGATGATGGGTAGTTTGACATGACTTTAGATTGTTCCACATGCAGCACAGTGCTCAACATCACCAGTATGTAGCTGTGTTCCAGTAACACAGTTTCTACCTCTAACCGATGGTGTTTTTCCTTCCTCTTGGCTCACGGCAGTATTGTTAGTTATAGCAGTAGCTACTGTGGAAAATTCTTCCATTCGGCATGCATTAGCACTGCAGAACTCTAAAACGATTACGCTTCCGGGCGGAGCAAAAGTCATGCAGCGGTGCAGCTTGTTTGAGTATTTTTAGTTTAGTGAAGAATTTGGCTTAATTGAGCTATTATGGATATTATGTATTTATGGATAATTCTAGATATTCAGTGTTATTATAGCGATTGCTTATGGATATTAACCTAACTTCAGCAGGAAGATATTTTGGTCTTCTATGCTAGTCCCAAGCAGCATCATTGCTTTCTTTCTGTTTTTCTCCACTTTGGAAAATGCTGCAGTTTTTGCTCTGGCAGAGGAGGGAGTCCCAATTCACTAGAGCTCTGAGGAAGGTGGAGAGGCTTCGTTCTACTCCAGCTAGTGTGCACTGAACCTCTGTTTATAAAGCCCAGAGGGCTGAGCTTTTTCCCATTTATCACTTCTCTTTGATTCAATCATTGATTGGCTGTAATGATGACAGCTCTGCACATAGTGATGCTTAATGCTGTGGACCTTGACTCATCTCTGTACCACGTCCGGCACTAGTTTTAAAGATCCAGGAATACTTTGCATTTATTTATGTGCCCCATTAGGATCATAAATTTGGTCCCCATTTTAAGCAAGTCGCTCACCTTGTATTTTAGTAAATTTGCATGTCCTCAGTGTCCCAGTGACAGCGTTTTAGTCACACAGTAACTACTCGTTGCTTTAGCTGAAAAGGATTGGAATTTCTCTCTTTATTATATGGCATGACATACATGGCAGTGTATTCACAGATGTCATTTTGTCATTACAGTATTCACGTTTTAAACCAGCAAAGATCAGGTACATATTACATCCACCAACATGTGCTTTTACATCTTTGTAAAAATAGGACAAATGTGTGGGATAAGAAAATGACTTTCCTCACACATTCACACACACCATTTCACTGGTGTCATTGTGCTAACATCGCCGTGCGGTATGCGAGGGCCCTTGGAAGCCCTCATTAGCCCCCAGGAAGCTCTGCCACACAGAGAGGAGAATTTAATAATGGAGGGTGTCATTAATCATGGCTTTCTGAGTGATTTACATGGACCAGTACGGACCATACATAAGGTCATACGTAACGGCATAAATTCAAGACAATTTACTTGTGTAAATGAGTATGAAACTAAACCCACGGAAAACATTAAGACGTTTAATTCAAGGGGGCAATTTATGTTTCTTTTGGACTGTTTAATGTGCAGGATGTGGCGCTAATACAAGCGTTCCCACGCTACTTGTCTGAAAACATCTGTGCCTCAGATTCCTCTTCGTTGACGTTGCAGCTGACTGCTAATGCTCCTGTGCTGTAAAGGGCCTCGAGAGCCTTATTGTCATGAAGGTAGAGAAACAAAGAGAATTAAGTATTCTCATTGGCTCAATGAAAGAAAACCGGCTACATGCAGAGCAGGTCATCTTTGGCCTGCAGCCAAATTCTCCATTAGAGCCTCATGTGAAACGCTATTGGTCGTGTGTGTGTGTGGTTTGGGGTTTTCTGTTTTGTTGTTATTTCAGAGAGAGCCACAAGCAAGCTTTACCTATGGTTGTCTCAGTCTCTACTAAAAGCAAAAACACAAGGAAGGCAAATTCTTGTAAGCACGACAAGCTTGATTGCACATACTTAATGCAACCTTTATTTTTGGTACAGACTTACTTTCAGATGGTAGGCTCAAGCTTTGATTGGCATAGTTTTCCCCAAAAACAAACAACAAAAACAATACAAAAAACACTTGAGAATGAAATAAGAGAAGTTGAGATTTTTCAATTTTAACATTAGAGCGTGCAGGTGGGTTAGAAAATTGATGCCTGTAAGGGGAGTCGAAACTGGAGCCGTTATAGTGTGTTACAGTGTGAAGAAATAACACCCAGTGGACTTTTCAACCCTGTGTGTTTGTGTGTGTTCTTTACCGCACGGTGGTATGTTTGCGCACTGTGTGTGGCCTTAAAATGTCATATTTCACCCATAATAAAGGTTTCTAAGGTGCTCAGTTTCCAAAGCTCTGACAAAACATCATCGGCTCAGGAGATGTAACGCAGGTCCTTTTTAAATCACACATCACTTGTAAGTTGGACTCCTATTATTTTGTCATTAGAGAGACCTCCACGAGAGTCTGGCCCGCTCCTTGAGCTGTGGTTGGTGGTATTTTTAGTACAACTCTTACCTCAGGAGGATGAGATAATCAGTGGGTATTATGACCTTGGTTCTGCAAAAAAGAAGCGTGCAAGGGTGAGATGAGGTGCGTCTGTTTTGTCTGGAAAAGATAAACAACTGTGTGCAGACGAAGTCGAGTTGGACAGTTACACAAAAGTCGACTGCTATCGGACAGATTCTATTATATACGTTGAAGATAAAAGTCTGAGCAGTTGACCGATAAGGACAAGGGTGAATGGGCTCACAGTTGGAGTAAACAGATAACAGAACAGGAACTATTTCAGGGTGAGGAATTCCAATAAATGTCATTTTGTGTGGCGTTCAGTCTTTCAATGCGTGCTGCTGATTTGGTAAGTGAATGGTGTTTTCTTTGGAAGCTGTTGAATGTAACCTTCGCTTACTTCTCAGATTTGTCCTTGAACGCCGCACTCGTATTCCAATAAGTATGCACTCACTTACAAATGGAGCTTAAGCCAAATACTAAATGACCGTTTACTCCTGACATGTGTTATTCGGCAATTTGTGGGCTTTTGGCCACTTTAAATGCTCAGACTATCCTAGTCTGTCTTGAGCATCATTTGAATGATAAGGCCATCTTGAACCAATTACATGGGCTGTTAGCTGCATCTGAACCCTTAGTAAAGTCTGCTCATAGTCCTTTTGAAGAGCACACCTCAGAGTTAACGCATCATTTGGCCGATAGGCATTAGTTACCAGGAAACATTTACATGTGAACTCATCTGTATCACAGAATAGATGCATGCTGTGTAATATTTAAATAGGCATAAGTGATTAGGAAAATTCATCTGTTTTTTACACATATGCGTTGGTTCCCCGGGTGGGTGCAGGTTTCCTCCAGTATGACTATAGTGTATATTTAATGCTTGTTTTCTCATTGAATTTTCATTTTAGCCGGAATAGTTAATAATCGCTATAAAATCTTGAGTCAGGGATGTGTTAACTATGCCCTGATTAATTAATTTCATTAATATTATGTCAAGCATAAACACCACAGACATAATGAATGCCTGCTTGGCTTGATTTTAATCACTTAATAGCAGAGTGAATGCAGATGAATGAGATGTGCTTCACTGATTCTTGTAAACAGTCTCCCTCCTTCAGTCTGCAGTTGCTGAGTTTCTTAAGTTTTTTGTTTTTTGTTTTTTTTTTTTGCTTCATTATTATATTAGAGATTTCAGAAATGTGATATATATCGGTGACTGTACGTTAAACATTATAATTGCTTCTAGCTAGAGGTAATGGAGTATGTGATTTTATTACAGGGTGTTTAATGTGGTGTAGTGTATCTATTTTTAGCACGCTGCTGGATTACTGAGATTTGATGGAGTCACAGACTGCTGAGTTTGCACCAGTAGCACTCCACCTCAGAAGGACTCATTGCGGCATACAGCGCCCATCTGCAAGGACGCCAGTGCAGTGCTGCCTCCAGTGGAGGAAGAGGAATATTGATTGTGCTCCATGAATGAATGAGGGAATGGCATTTGGAGTGATGCCCAGGACAAGAGATGCTTGGTCTGTGTTTCTGCTTAGCTGTGCCCAAGTTACTCTCATGATTGATAGTCAGATGGTGGCGGTCCATAATGAGCAAGTGGCCTAGTTTTCCCAGAAAGCCAGCCAGTTCTCCTGATGACCTAATGGTGTAGGGAAACAGTTTGGATTTCATGCAGTGGAACCGCTAAATAGAAAAACGTTTGATTGATTATTAAATGAAAGTCTTCTGTCATGTGATGGGTTTTAGTATGTGGCGTTTTCTCTCTCACTACATGTATTAACTTAACGTTTGTTTCTCACACAGGGCTTTCTACCTCGATCAGTCCAACATGCCGCCTAGCTCTGCACCAAAAGCAGCCCTCATAGATAAGGTAAGAACGACCTTACACAGCCTCATAGTACAGTTGTGACACTATGGGGGGAAGCCGAAGAGCAGGAGTAGATGCTGCAAAATGGACCTGTTTGCATGTGTTGCAACAGACAAGGGGGGCAACAGCAGGAAATCACACTTTAAAGTCAAGTCCAGTCACTTACCTTGAAACTAGAAAAGTGCATTTTTTCTTAATAAATTTATGGTCTTCAAAAGGTAAGAAGAGCAAAACTGTTCAATTTAATTAAGATGTATTTAGGAGAAAGAAATTACTAAGTATAAAGGAAGAGTCGCCTTAAGAAAAACCAAGTTACATCCAGCTGTTCAGCCATTTAAAACCATGAGTCTCTTCTCAAGCTCTGCATGGCTAGGTGCTTGACTTTTACATACCTGTGATAATGGGCTAACAGGTGTGGCCAATAGTTTTGTCCATACAGTGTAAATTGGTGCTTTTGCCTCATTCACACAACAACTTTTTTGTACGCCTAAGTGCTTTCTATCTAACATTCAAAGTCTGATAAACTTGTGGGAGAGCAACTCAGGGTTCAGTATCTTGCTGAGGGATACTTTGGCATGGGATCAAACCACCAATCTTCCCCTCTGAAGATTAAACGCTCTACCTCCTGAGCTAGAGCCACCCCTTGTCTTGAAGCTCCTTCCCTCAGATTTCTGAAGCTCAGACTGTTTCACAGCCTGGGTGCACAGTGGCTAAAGGCTGATTTCTTCATGTGTTGTTGCTGAGTTCTGTGGGACCAGTAGGAAGCCAGTATCCAAGGATCTGAGACATCTGCTAGGTACAGATGTCTGAGAGAGGCTGGCGCCACACTATGAAAAACAAATGAAGCAGCCTTAACAAGTCAGTCAATGCAATGGCTTTTAAAGGAAACTTTGATCTTCATCTATGGCTGCATATTTTATTCTTTGAATCAAGCAAAGCTGCTCTAGTAGACTCCTCCCTTTAACCCAAATGTCTACTTATTAGCTTTCCTTATAATCAGAAGGTCAGTGGGCTGTGTGCCTGACTATATTATGGATATCCCATCAGCCAACAACTAGATCAAGTTGTAAAAAGCTGGTTGGAAGCTTCACCCTTGAATGCCCAGCATTGTAACAATGTATATATGACAGCCTAAGACAGAAATGGTCTAACGCCAATGTTAACCTTATAATCTACTCAGTTTCTTTTCTTTTCTTTGTGATTTAATCCCACACTAACCTCTCTGCGTTGTTTCTGTCTAGTTAATGCGTCCCCTCAACGCTCTGGAGGAGCTCTACCGTCTGATGGAAAGTTTTATTAGTTGTCGCCGCACCGCTGCCTGTCAGTACACCGCCTGTGGGGCTTCTGGCGTGGGGCTGCTCTCTGTGGCCTCTGAGCTCTGCTCACGTCTGGGAGCCACACACATTGTCATGTGCAACAGCGGCGTTCATCGGTAAGTGCGTGGGCACATGTATTGTGCGCATCTTCCACCTCACTATGGGCCGCCTCCAGTTAAATTATACGTTTTGCGCTCATCATGTTCTTTCTTTTGGCAGCGCACTTGCAATTTTCCTTTCTCTTTCATCTGTTTTGCGTTGACACTCTTCTCACCTTTCCCATTTCCACCGCAGTTTCTCCCTGCTCCCGTGCATCTCATTTATTCTCTAGCTACATCTCAATTTCATGAGCCCCACACTGTTTGCCCTTGGGGTTTTCTATTAATACACTTTTCTCTGCATTAATTAACAGCAGGATATTTTAGTTAATGACATGCTTCTCAGACCAGAGGAAAGCATACATAGGAGATGGACCAATTACTTCCATTCTCACTGATCTCTATATACAGCTTCCTAATTCACCTGCTGCTGAGGGCAGCATTCATCAGTGCATGAGGACAAAAATATCCAGATCGTTTGTCACCGCTGATCCCGAGTACAAGCCTTCATCTTCATCTTGTACTCTGCTCTTCCCCTACACCCACCCACCCACCCACCCGTCTCTCTGATACCCTCTTCCTTTACCGTGTGACAGTTTCCATATCTTTTTGTCTCGGTTATATGCGCAGGCTCGCACACGCTCGTTCATGCATTCACCGTATGTGACTGATGGCTTGATAAAGGGCTGCGGATGGAGCGGTCTGGTTGACAGAGCTCTAATAGAAAGTTGTCTGTGCAATGAGTTCTGTTTATGAACCTACAGCCTATATTTGTGTGTTTGCAATTACATTTACTGGCTACAACTCAGTCAGATACGCAGGCTAAGTGTAGTGACACATCAGGTGACGGCACCTGCCATATCAGAGGTTTATTTGTCAACAGGCTTTCTCTTAAAACACTCTTTTACCCTTCAAAGTTGGAGAATGATGTGCGTATTGGACTTTGTATGACGGGAGAGTGAATCGCAAATCCTTGGCCCGGTGCAAGTTTTTATATATCTATATATATCTATATCTAGAGATATAGATATATATATAGATAGATAGATGGATATAGATATATATCAATCACATAACTGCAGGGTGCAAGATGCTAGCAGGCAAGGCATACATGGAACGCCATAAGCAAGTGGCTGGCATAGTATACAGGTATATCTGTGCCGAGTATAAGCTGGAAGTCCCGGGGTCAAAATGGGAGATGCCCCCAAGGGTGATGGGGAATGACCGAGCTAAGATCCTGTGGGACTTCCAGATACAGATGGATAAAATGGTGGTGGCTAACCAACCGGACATAGTGGTGGTAGACAAACAGAAGAAGACGGCCGTAGTGATCGATGTAGCGGTTCCGAATGACAGCAATATCAGGAAGAAGGAACACGAGAAGCTGGAGAAATATCAAGGGCTCAGAGAAGAGCTCGAGAGGATGTGGAGGGTGAAGGTAACGGTGGTCCCAGTGGTAATCGGAGCACTAGGTGCAGCGACTCTCAAGCTAGGTGAGTGGCTCCAGCAGATCCCGGAAACAAAAATCGGAGATCTCTGTCCAGAAGAGCGCAGTCCTGGGAACAGCTAAGATACTGCGCAGGACCCTCAAGCTCCCAGGCCTCTGGTAGAGGACCTGAGCTTGAAGGATTGACCGCCCACAGGGGCGAGTGGGGAAATTTTTTATATATAAATAAATAAATAAAACCCCTTTCTACTATTAACAGTGCACAGATTGTAGGAAAATGAAGCAATTTTTGCTGCTTTCTCTGTAGACTACGAATTGTTAAAATGTAAATGATGAGCACGCTGGCTAAATCTGGAACAATTGAAAAGCCAGTGAAAGCAAGCCAGTAGATTAGCTACGTGGAAATTGCATTATCAGTGTGACAGTCTTCTCAGGCACTATTGATTGGATTAGTTGGCTTGATGGATGAGTTTTAATAACAGTGAAAGCGTGATATTTTGGGTGATATTAGCAAACCCTAGCGTTTCTGTTTTCCTTTTTTTCCCAGTTACTCTGAGGATTCACTGACTGAGAGCAAAAAAAAAAGTTACTACTAATTCTATATTTGGCTTGTTTATGCTTTCCCCCCCTTTTTTTAAGTTCTCCTCTTAATTCTATCTTTCATTCCTTTGTGTCTTTCTTTCTCTTGTTCATTTATCAGTATGGGCTCACTCTGCAGAAACACAAAGTGTAAATGGGATATGTGATGGAACAACAAAACTAATGGGTATAAATCATCTCATACTATCTCACCAGCCCTAATCAAAAGGGAAAATGTGCAGGCTAACGCGCACACACACAGAACTGCACTTCCTTCATCGTGCTCCAGCAGAAGAGGTATTTAAAGATCCTCCTTTTTAGCTTTTTTTTTCTCCCCACTTCTTTATCGGTGTGGGAAGCTCAAAGTGGGTGCTTAAAATATTCTGGGGTGGCCTGTGAAAGGACATCCTCTGCAAATTCTCTCCTGGGATATCTTTCGGCACATACTGGAAATGATTGTTGGGTTCATTACTTTTATCGTATCTTGTTTCCCTGTAATAAAGTTATGCAACTGAAACTCAAGGGGACTTTTAAATCTTGATTTGATTGACTCAAAGTAACGGCTTCTGGCAGTGATAAGTCCCCCGTCTCACATCTGCTCTTTTTTTTTTTTTTTCTTCTTTTCTCTTCCGTTCTCCTCGGTCAATGTGAAACGCTACCATGAGAGAAGGCGATATTAAACAAACAGCTCAGATTTCTTAGCAGCGTCATGGCAGTGTTGGAACTTTGGACAGTTCAATTTGCAGTGAAAAGGCTCTGGATCGATCTACCAGTACAGCTTGTTATCATAGAAAGGTCATCCAGCAGCCTTGATGCCCGTCACTGGCTCTCTAAGGATCTATCCCCACACTGCCATCTGTGTGTGCGTGTGTCTGTGTAAAGGCAGAAGAGGAAGAAGCTGGCTGTGTATGTGCCTGGGAACAAAGTTTGCTGCAACTAATGAATCACAGACTCGTGTCAGCACTCATTTTACACATATAGCATCCTTATGGTGGTGAGAGTATAGCGCCTCTGCCAAAGGAGAAGCACTGACTTGTCCTTGGACTTCTTTCTCTGGGCTGAGGACAAGAAAACCTGTAAGTCTCCTCAAGTCCCAGAGGTCTGCCACAAATTTCCCTCTCTTGTACTTGTTCTAAGGCAAAGATCAGCGAACTTGTTATCCTCTTGATGCGCCGCGTTTGCTCGCGGTGATTGACTTTTCAGAAGCAAGTGCAGTGATTCATTAGAGCGAAGACGAGCGAAGGTGAGGTGGGAAGAATGCGATGTAATGGCAAGGTGTCAAGAGGAGCAAAACGCTCTCATGGTGATGTAATTTAGCTGAGCTGGATTTTATTCTCAGTTGATGTTTGTTTCAGTGTCAGATCTCACTTTCAGTCTCCGTCTGCTGCAAAGGCTACTCGACTGCCGTCATGTGTCAAACACGGACTGCATTTTAATATTGCAGTCATGGAATTGGGAAAAGACATTAAAAACCTTTTGTTTTAGGCGTCACAAAGTCCTAGTCCCAGATTTCCTCAGTGGATATTGTATTTTGATTGATGGTAAAGAAGATGATTAAGCATCATTGCACTGTTTGATGAGAATAAGCCTGACCGCATGTTTTCTCTCTAACAGCTGCACCCTGAGTGTGACACTGGAGCAGGCCATCCTGCTGGCTCGAAACCACGGCCTTCCACCTCGCTGCATCATGCAGGCCACCGATGTCATGAGGAAGCAGGTATGTGTTTCGCAGACGTCTGCTATAACGAGCCGCTGTCCACTTTGTAGTTTTCCCAGTGCCATACATTTACACACATGTCTCTGACATTTCAGAGGGAGTGTTTTTGAAGGTAAAATAATCGTGCTTTGAATGGCTGTTAAAAAGAGCTTACCTGGCTGCCTTTGACTTAAACCCTGATTATATGATGCAAGGTGATTAATCACCACAGTGATCAGCTTCTCTTCTGTTTTGATAGGGAATGACAAGCTGCTCTGGCAGCCACCTCATTCTCTCGGGATATTTTTGTGGCGTCTTTTCCTCATCGCTTCTCCGGAAGCTGTGCAAACAAAGCAAAACTACAGACCTTCAGTTCAGTTTGTGAACACATTACGTAACCCCGTTCAAAGTAAAGCAGGAAAGCTAAAAAGTTAAAGACTGAAACTTTTACCTGTGAGTGAAACCTCATGGAGACAGTGCGGCGAGTGGAGAGTAGAGAAAGGGTTGTTTTTAAAAGAGAAGAACGGTCAATAGATTAAAAAGGGAGAAGAATTTCCACAGAATTGGACTGCAAAAACAATCAATTCCAAATCTTTTTTCTGCTTAATTTTTTTCAGCAAGTAATGAGGGAACAGGACTCGCATTTCCTTTAAACATCTTGTCAATTTTGAGCCTCTGAAAATGTAAGACTGTTTTTAAAAATGGTTGTACTAAAACAGTAAATGCAATGCTTCTGTTAAACCTCTTGAATTAAAGCTGAAAGTCCGCATTTCAATCAACTCTCGATTGTTGGATTTTACAGTCCTCTGTTGTGTTGCACAGAGGGCTACAAACACTGCCAACTGTATATAGTATTGTTACACAAGAAAAATAAGTGCCTTTCAATTAAAGCATTTAAATCTTCTCAATCCATTTTCCTGCCACGATGACTTAAAAAGAATAACTACTGCGTTGGCGTTTATAAATGAATAAGGGTAAAGTGAATGGAAGTTATTTGAGGTTAAAAAAATAATAGTAATAATAAAGAAGAAACTCATAGAGGTGGAAAGGAAACTAGAGAGCTAATTAACTGAACTGACACATTAATAGTCATAATACTCACACACACACACACACACACACACACACACACACACACACACACACACACACACACACACACACACACACACACACACACACACACACACACACACACACACACAATACATTGCAGAGGAGAAATGCATAATTCTTCCGTCTTTCCTTCTGACGGGTAGTTTTTCTTCCCCACATAGACAGATATTGTCTTAGATGACTAAAAGAACAGCATCATGAAGGTATCTTTGAATGACTTACTCTTATTTCCACACCTGGAATGTACCTTGGCCTCTTTTGTTAAATTTCATCACAGCATCCTGATGCTGCTGCTGCTGTGTCTACTGCGGTGACATTTTCACACTCTGAGAAAATTTGTGTCTCAACTCACAGAACAGTTTCTACATCTGAAGTCATCACATAGACCGCACGCTTCGTCGAGTGGAATAGAAAGAGTTGTGCCATTTTAACTTCTTTGGTCAATATTTCTCACAGAGTCTATTACTTCAGTAATAATGATATTTTTAAAGGGAACCGGCAGTAAGTATGCTTTTGGGTAATGAAAGAAATATTAGCTGGTGTCCACATGAAAAATCATTAGCTCCTGTCTACATTATAATTTGTTTTGCCTCTTTCTCTCTTCCACCCCCCAAACCTGATTTCAAACTGATCAGATATGCATTCGCTGCTACCAGAATATGAATTGGACCAAATGAGAGAGTAATGAGAAACTCAGCAGACTCGTTGAAAGTCTGGGGCTTGTTTGTTTATCTGCATATGCATTAGGAGTCAAAGGAAGAAATTCCTATTAGTCTTTCAGTGTATACACATTATCACCTCATTTTTATTTATTTATTGTTTTTTAAAGGCTCTAACCATGACCACAGCTCAAACTCTCTTTGAAAGTTGTGTCAGTTGTGGTTTCAGTGCTATTTTCACTGAGAGGAGAGGTTGCCCAGTAGGCTCAGATCCTGCAGGACAAGAGGCATTTAATTTCTCCTCTCAGAGAAATGGGAAGGCAGCCAGCAGGATGCAACTTTGTGCATCGTGTGACCTTGAGTTGTGTAGTGTGCAGCTGGCAAACATTTGGAACCTCGTTGCGAAGGCTGTGATTTGAGGATATTTTACATCCGTTCTGAAAAGTGCAGGCACGGGGATTTATTATTTAGATTAATACAAGTAAACCTTATTCTGTAGTGAGACATTTTCTCTTGCCTTGTATCATTGTTAACCTGGACAGACACTGAGGAGATGTGGTTCAGCCCAGATAGAGAGCTTTGGGGAATCTGAGCTGCATTGTGTGTGTTTGTGTGTGTGTGTGTGTGTGTGTGTGTGCCTACCCTTGCTCTCAGACATCAGCTGATGAATTTGGTGAATATGAATATCACACAGGATTTGAATGACACATCTTCTTTCTCGCTGTAGAGTCACGGTTGCTCACAAAAAAAGGTTATCAGCACAGAATCCAGTCCCAGCAGGATTCATCCATCAAGCCCAGACAACGTAATTCAGACTGAGAATGCTGCGTGGAGGTTTACAAATCACGCTGAGAGTAGACCTGCTTTGCCCAAATTGCATCAAATACATCCAATATTTGCTCTGTATACAAACAGTGTACAGCTTTATACTAAAGGTAAAGAATAACTTATAGCATTGGCCTTATGAACTCATGAAAAAAGAAAAATCTAGTCCCTTTCAAGTTTTTAAAATATCTATAAGAAGTTAATTTTGCGGAGAAGTAAGCGTTGCTTTTTAAACCAGATTGAAAATGCTGACAAATACTCATCATAATTAATTTTACTTTCAATTAAAGCTGGGGGCAAATATTACGTCTCCCATTTTTTTAGAAGCTGACACAGTACATAAAGAGAGTCAACATGTGAAAAATGAAAACATTTCTACTGATTACAGGCAGCACTTTGCATGCGTGAGCGAACTGATGCTCATTATAAACCACCGAAGGACTGTGCATGCACTATTTGAACTCTGTTTCCTGGACAACCATATTTAATCTTATATTCTTTAGCATTATATGTATTTGAGCCTGTGATAATTACATGCTGGCTGCTTTATTGATGGCAGAATCTGCCTGCTTTTCCACCACTGTGGCCCAGACTACAATATCTTAATAACTGTAGTATAGATTGGCGTAAAATTGAAGATTATTTATTAGAGAATGTGATAATAAATGATGTGAAGAAGATATTCCAGAAAGCCTAAACTTTAACATTTACTAAGTGTTTGTGGGGCTTTAGCAATAGATAGGACAGGATAAACCTATTGTTACCAACATATTGGTTTTGATAGCCTATTGCCATGATTGGAATTTAGATTGTGTGTTTAACGAACAGTTGAATAGGTGTACCTAATAAAGTGGATGGAGAGAGTAGATGCTGTGGATGTAGATGCCTGTTCTTTTTACTTACTTGTGAAGTAGGTAAAAACAAGAAGTGTAATATCCTGTTGGAACCTAATAAGATTCTGAAAGTTTCACAGATTTGTGGTTTAAAGTTCTCTTCGCTTTGTTTTTATCGTCTCCAGAACCATCCTTTGAGAGTATACATTCATTATGTTGGTCTGTAAAAGTCCTCGGATAATTTCAGAGTCGTGTAAACAAAATTCCACTTATTTAATTTGCTTTTAATATAGTTTTGGTGTCGTCTCTGTATGCTGTGTCCTTCAGGGACATTAGGGTTCATCTCTGTCTGGAGGCATCAGAATGGATGGCCGTGATAGGCATCGAGTAATTGCTGATGCTATCCTGTTATCTGGCTGTAACTCGAAACAGACGGTAAGATGGGGCACGACAGAGTTGTAACTGAGAGGTCGGCTAATGCACTTTTGGCCGCTTGCTCTCTCTCTGCTCAAAGAGCAGATGCAGATCCGCTGATGACCTCTTTAAAAAAAAAAGAAAAAAAGATTTGATTATGTGGTTTTTTTGCTTACTTGCATGCAGCGCAGATGTAGAGACGGTGTGTTTGTGAGCGCAGGTGTTCGTGCCTCTAAATTGAAAGCCTAAGTTGCTTCCTGCCCCCCTACAGTCATTTATCTGCCGACTCTGCGCACAGCCAGCAGACTAAAGGAACATTAGCAAAGAGCAGACATACTCCTGACTGGGCATAATCAAACTCTGTAACACACACAGGCAGACACCCTATTCATCTTCCAGATTCCTTACTACTGGTTTACAATTCCTTACAAAGACTAATCCGCATTGTTCCTTTGCCTACACAGAAACAAAGAAGAGCTACACACTGGCAGCAGCAGCTTAAATTTAGACTCTATACATGCACCGTGCACCTCATATGCTTCATAACATACAATATTTAGAAAAGAACCTGTAATTTCTCCCCTGCAGACAGCTGAAAGTCATTCAAGGCTGGAGATCCTCATGTTGTTAATTAAAAACTATCACTGGAGAGATGAAATATGAGCTTCTTGTGTTTTTGAATTTATGACCATAAATAAATCTGTTCAAAGATGAGAAGGGGAAACCAGAGATCCATGAAGAGCTATTCCACTAAAGTCAACACTGACTCAAAACTTCACAGTGCTCCTGATTAAATAAACATCAATAAGCTATTATTGGAAGAACAGCACATGAGATGTCAGATTGTAGACGGTTTGAATGATATTGCTCAGCATTTATTATGACTAAGAGCTGACAAACCATATATTTTGTAGCTTTAGGAAAAAGAACTTCAACCCCCAGAGGGCAGAAATGTTCTTCGGCTTATTGTCTAAGCTTTGTTTAAGCTCTTCTCTCTGTGGTGTTTCATTCAGCTTCTGTTTGTGGCTGTTGCTTTTGGATTTATGTCCTTGTCCTCAATTATTATTATTATTATTATTATTATTATTTTTTTGTCTTTTAGGGGGCAAGAGTTCAAAATTCTGCCAAGAACCTGGGAGTGAGGGATCGCACGCCGTCGTCCGTCCCAAGGTAAAGCTACAGGCACCACTCATTTTACATTTGGCAACATTAGTTAAAGGTCATTAGCTTTTCTTGTTTTTGAGGCCACTCTTTTTAGGATTTTTCCAAACTTCATGTTATGGATCTTTCTTCGCACTTCTTTTCATGGACGGCATAAAAAATGAATTTAACCACAGGATGTTGACCATTAGTTTGAAGCTCTGGGTTTCCTGTATTTATTAACCAGACATGACTATATTTGGAGCACAGAGTAGAGCTGATTAGCTACTGCTAACTAACTAGACTGCATAGCAAAGGAGCCTCTGTTATTCATATGTTATCTTTTTTGTAAAAAATGGTGAAAAAAAAAATGTAAATCAAGCGTCAAGCCACTTCCTCATTGGCTTCACATTTTACACCAAAAAATTATGTATGTCTTTTATATACAGTCTATGATTAAATCCAATAATTTAATGAGGAAACTGACATGGAAGCTATGTAAGAAAATAAACTATTTATTTATGCACATAACATTGGCCAAAAAAGATGCTTTTTGGAGTGCTTTTGGAAGAGAGAATTAAACAGCAAGACCCAGCAAGATGTTGTTCAGCATGAAAAAGTGCCTCCATAATGTCCATCTGAGTAGCTGAGAAGAATTAAGCAGAAGGACATGTACTGTAGTGCTATAGATCTCTGCCTGTGCTTTTTCAACAGGTCTGGAACCAAATGGTCATTTTAGGGATATTAGCAGAAAGATTCCTGTTGCTCAGTAGCTTTAACAGGAGGGCAAAGACTGCTCTAGCCATTTGGCTATGGCATATAGGTTTTGTGTGAGAGGCAGCCCCTTTGAACCTTTTAGTGAAATTGACAAATAAAATTTAGTGGCCGGATGATTAGTGTTGAGACACTGAGACATTGTGGTCATGCAGCAAAATTACTGCACTCCCTGCAGGCTTATGTCATAAGTGTTGCAGCATAAGTAGCTGCCACAACTGTGGGATATGTATGTATCCTCTGAGGGTCTTTACAAGATGGACTCTCATTCCTGCTGATCTGTAGATGGAAGGGTCTCTTACATTTTGCCCCGTAGTTACGTGTTGTTAACGCTCAAGTTGCGAGAAATTCACGTGATGTTGTGGAAAATATAACGAGACCGCGTTTTTCCACTGTGCAGAAATGATCTTTCAGGAGATGCGGATGTGAAGTGTAAAATATTAATGCATTTGTTATAAAATAAATAAATAAAAAAGAACCCGGAGAAGAGATGAGCGCAAATGCTTCTCATATTCTCAGTTGGCAAAGAGAGTTTTCTTGATACCACCATTTAGAATAGAGGGGTCCACTCCAACAAATTCATCATATCTCATGCTGCTCGAGTTTGATCTTGGATTACAAGTGACCTATCACGGACAAGAGCAAATCAAAGTGTTGCTTCAGCAATGTTTCTGTTCACCAAGGTGGCAGAAGAAACCATGCTTTGACTGGGAGAAGTATGGAAACTATTAGGACACTTTTTACATTTAATAATTTAACAAATGAATACGGATTTAACAGCTCATGGACTTATACATGAGCACTTTATATTATACATTACGATGTATAGAGGGCAGACTTATCAAGTGTAACAAAGATACTGTGCATAGTTTTAGTACGTACAAGTTGTTTGCTTGTTTTTTACTCTCTTTGCATATTTAATATTGTTTTACTTGGTAATACAGAGCTATTACTGCATGCTTCCAGTACGCATCCTCATATCCGGTAACTCCAAACAAAGACCTGAAGCCTGAAGAATCATCGCTTTGGTTGAATGTAATTAAGCGTCATGTTGCATATGTGTTTCTCTGATCAGGTTGTACAAGCTGTGCCAGCCTCCACCCCCAGATGGTGATCCATAATGCATCGCATCCAGGAAGAGGTCTTGAGGATCTTTTGAGTCAGCAACGCTTTCCCTCCACCAATAGCTTAATCTAATTAAAGAGAGTTATTGGGTTCATTTTACATGTCCAGAGTAGCTGCCTAAAGTGTAAATAGAATTTCTAAACCTTAGATTGTGTTTTAATACTTTACATTTTTCACTGTTGTATTTGATACATATTGTTGATTTTCTTTTTATTCTGTGATGCATCTGACAAGACAATGTGTCAGAGCGAAGGGAGCGAAATTAGCTTAATGAATGAACAAAATTAATCCCATCAGTTAAGTGTCTGCATGTTATTCTTCTTGTTTTTATGAGGGACATTTGCATTTCATGGTATTAGCTTTATTTGCATATGAAATAAACGATTAGAAGGATACTGGATGTAATTTGGCACAGTATTTGTTCAAATTAGCCAGTAATTTGTCAGCTTCTGTTCAGCTCTGACTTCAGTGCTTTGTCAGTTCCGTGCTGTTTAATCATATGACTGTGTGTGTGTGTGTGTGTTTCTTGAAAAGATGTTTATTCACTTGTTAATATGCACAGCATTTAGCAAAAAGAAAGAAAAACAAGGGGGGAAAGTATTGATAGAGTCATACTGTCTCACTGGGTTCAGATTGTTAGGCATGCACATGAAGATTTTTCAGTGATTTTTATCAGTATTAACATAAAACAGCATACAGTTAGGAGCTATATTCTGTGTTCCTATATTTTTATATATATATTGACAATACTCAGGATTAAAACATGCTATCATTGTAGAGTGGATGACTAGCTTGCTACTATGCAAAGGGTGATGTTTCCTACATAGACCGTATGCCTCTGTATGATCAATGTAAAAATGAAGATGATTGGGGTTTTTCTGCATATTCCCTTCAAAATCCTACAAAATAATAATAATAATCCTGCCATGTATACAGTTTGTAAAATGTACATTAAAGCTGATTACAGGGGACACTTCTGTAGTTGATTTACTCCTGAAAATGACCATTTTTCCACCGGCCATGTTGGTTGTGGTTGGTGTAGAAGGTACCCGCCTTTCCACAACTCTTTATTTAGGTGTGCATGCAGTTTTACTTATCAGTGTGCAGGTAATGTGGTCTAATTAAAGCTACGAGGAGAGAAGTGCGCTTGTTTCCTTGTGGTAATTAGCAGAATGCGCAGTAACTGGTCAGTGCACGAATTTGTTGCCCAATTATCATGCTGAAGCGCGCGCACGCACACACCACAGTCTCGTTAAAGATAGTGCTAGGCAGTGCCCGGTGTATAAGTGGGAGTGGCCGTGGCGCGGTTAAAACTGGCAGCCAGTAAGCGGAAGATTTGTAATCCCTGTCACAGAGCCGCTGTGGCATTGGCTTATGCGGGGAAGCTACAGCCACAGAGTCAGTAAGGCGACAAGCTGGGGAAGGTCCCGGGCTGACTCTCCTCCAGGATGAGCCGGACTCAGAGTCACCCGCTCCGCACTTGACGCAAACCTGCCTGAACTTAACGTGGCTCGGTGCACATTTTCTACATTTCAATTCGCCGAGACGTCTCCTGAAGGACGAATGACAGCGGCTCACCTCATGATTTCATCCCGCTAAAAGCTCAACACAACAGTTTCTCTATGGCGTCTCTTCAACAGTCAAGAATTCAGTCGTATCTGGAGAAGAATAAAATCGGACCCTTGTTTGAGGTGAGTGTACGAATGTGCATCCAACTCCGAAGTTATTGGCAGCCGGTTTAAAGGACCACCACTGCTGTGCACCGGACTGCGTTATTCGCTTTAATTTATAGTTTGTGCCAAATGGCGAGCGCGCGTTTGCGTGAACTGTCACTGTCTTATTACTGCATTATTACTTATGCGTCGTATAGTTTAAATCAGAAGGGCTGGTTTCAAATAAAAACATTTATTTTCTTGCACTTCTACAGCCGATGTCTTCCCCCTGCGCTTCCCTTTAAACGACACTGCAAACCCTATAAAGCAATATCGGCTGCTCTGTCTGCCCTCACATCTCCAAGCTTACATCCTTCTGCTGGTGATTTGCATTTAAGAAGACTGGGATGTAGCATCCTCTCTGTGCCTTTTACAGTTTGGTGAAGTTGGGGGAAGCCAGTTGGAATTCAGACTGGACACAGTAGGCTTAGCTTTTACTATACGTTGTGCTACAGAGGACACAGCCACCCTCGCTGTGTGTTTGTCACTGAAACCGTCTGTGTGTTCTTCATCGGGGGTTAGAGCTACAGTAAGAAACCCAGGGGGTTAGGAAAAGCATGACTTCATCCCTTGTTTGCTCCTGGATTAATTGCTGAAAGCAGGTCTGCACGGGTGTGAGACATAATCAGATTTATTAGAAGTAGCTTTTCTCTGAGGTGCAGAAGTCTGATTTCAAGAATCACTTATCACCATGAGAAGAAGGCAAGGATACAGAGGGATGGCTGTATACGTGAACTGACTATACGTGTGCTTCACAAATGTGCTGACGCTTCACTTTTCCCCAGCTGCATGTGTGGAAGCGGCAAACGCACAGAGCTTGAAGTGCATGGATTACAGGAGCTGCTGTGGCTTGTTTCAGCACCGTGGACAGTGAATCAAGCCTAACATGCATTTCACCAGCGTAGAAGAGAGAAAATCTTCCTACCAGGCTCAAAACCGCTCAGTTGAAAGGCCTCTGTAATCTCTGATTGTTTGTCTTTGCTCCCTCCATATTCCTCTTCCACCTGTCCCCCCCTCCCCACCCGTCCCTGCCGCCTGTCTGTGATTTCTTTTTCATTCCTTGCTCCGTGCTCAATTAAATTGTGTTTCCTTCATGTGACGATTGAAGGCGATTAAAGCCAAGGAAGTGCTCGGCGCGCTGATCAAAAATGCATTTGTTGCAAACATCTGTGACGAGACTTTATAGCGAGCCATTCACATCCAGAGTTGTCTCCCAAAGTTATCAAACAGACTTGTTATTCTGAGTTACAGAGACGGGGATCGTTGGCGAGGTGTTCACAGCAAATAGGCTGCGAATGGCGTGTTGTGAGGCTGCATTGTGTCGTGTAGATTTGCTGGGGAAACTGCCAGGAGGGAGAAAGAGGTGTAGTAAGAGGAGGATATTGAAAACTCTCCTGGCTCTGTCGCTCTCCTCATGAGAAAAATGATGTAGCTGCTACCCTGCTGCTGTGCTTGAAAACCCTTGACCATTTCATTGTTGTCCTAAAGAAAATCCATCCGTGTGCTTTCAGTTGTGAAGAAACAAGTTCTTTTTTTTTATTTTATTGGACAAGTCCTGAAGAGAGGTTTGAATTCTCGCTGTAATTTCTTTTCTTTTTTTTTTTTCTTTTTTTTGGATCAGATGTAGAACATTGATACAGGTGAAGGAATGATACAGCTGTTCTGTGCTGCTCAGACCAAAAAAGGGGCTCGCTGGAAGCTTGATATCCAAACAATACAACACCTACAGGTAAAATGAATTTATAAATGTACTTGTAATTAAGGTACTACAAGAGCACAGTGTGGACAGTTATGGCAAAGTGAACTACAAAAACAAAATGTAGTGATACTATTACAGTATAATGGTCTTGTATTACAGAGATTCATTATAAACAAGAAGCCATCGTGATCACAAACACTTTAAAACTTGCCCTGTTAAATTACAATAATGTGCTGCCAGTTAGAATTGCCTACATCAAAGTGCTGCTTTTATAATATGCATTCTATAATCTGCAGCACTCTTACTGTGAAAGATATTACACCACCACACTATATAATAGAGGTTTTATTCTCTAATACTGCCAGCTGTAAGGTTGCCGTTTTACTCTTTCTTTTTTAATCTCCATAAATAGTTTTGTACAAAAATATATTAAAGTGTCATAGAGCTACAGTCATTGGACACTATTATTATTTAAGATGGGTACACTGTAGTTATGAAGGGATGGACATGCTCACTAACCATCCTCATGTAGGCTGTGGTGTTTAAATGATGCTCAATTGGTACAAAGTGTGTCAACAAAATATCCCCTACACCATTACACCGGTCTATGCCTTTGAAACAAGGCAGGATGGCTTCATCCTTTCAAATAGCGACCTCAGTTTGCTATTTTCAGCTGACAGGAGTGTTGTGTGGTGTGGTCTTCTGCTGCTGTAACCCATCTGCCACAAGGTTCAATATGTTGTACAGTAGATCCAGAGTTTCTGAAGTAGACCACTATGTCTGGCACCAATAAACATGTCACATTCAAATCACTTTTCTTCCCCATTCTGATGCTCAGTTTGAACTTCAGCAGGTCGTCTCAGCCATGTCTACATGATTAAATGCACTTAGTTGGTGACGTGTGATTGGCCAATTAAAGCGTTAATAAGAAGTTTAACAGGCGTGACTAACAAAGTGGGCATTGAGTGTAAAACCACTAACCAGGTTCTCAAGCTACATGTTGCTGGCTATGAGGTTAGTTTTTATTGTTTTTGAACTATGCCCATTTGGATGTAACCACTGTGATATCACCTGTTGGTTTGTGGGACCCTGTTTTGAAGGTGAAGGGGACAGTTATCAGTATGAGCTGTCAGGCTACATTAGCAAAGCAAGAGGAATTCTATGGGTGCAGCGCACATAAACAGACATCTCCTAATGACATAAAATGCTAGCAGGCTTAGTGATCAAGCAACAGAATGGGACAGTTTGGAGAGATAATGTACTTTGAAAAGGCACCGACACCACAAACACGACTGAGAGATCTAGTTCTTTGAGTTGATGAGAAGTAGCAAAAAATTGTAGCGGGCTTTAAAGTGGTTTCTTTCCTCGGTGAGGTTTAACGTGGCTGACTTGCTTGTGGAACCAGCCTCAAAGGGCCACTAAAGGAACTGCAGTCTTCTGCACTCGGGCCCTTGATTATGACAAGATAGCAAGCTTAAAAACATGGTATTCATTTCACTGCACTGTCACAGGAACACTGATGAATACTTGAATACTAGCCACAGGTAATTAATCTCTGTTGTGGTGGCTCGTTGCTAGCTAAACTTCAACACTGTTCTCAGATACACAAACAGTGGAAAGTGGATCACACATCCACACAAAAAAAGTCCAAACGCAGCATAACCGTCACAACACCACTAAATTAATGATGATTGAACTTAAACACTTGTATTCCCAGGAGTCTTTTAGCTCATTAGTGCAGAAATTGTGTGTAGCGGTAGTACTCTGTAGAGACGTTCTTTAGCGAACGATCTAATTCGTACAGAAAATATAAATGGATTGTCTCCTTCAGCTTTTACATAACTCTTCATAGTAAAGGCCGCCCTTTGTTTGCTGAAGGATCTCCTAAATATATTTATTGAAGAGCCTTTCCGAACGCAAGTGTACAAGTTTGTTATGGAAATAAAAGACGTCCTTTGTCTCCATTAAGAGTCCTCTTACAATATTGGCTATGTATGTTTAAGTCCTCCCTCCCTCCTTGAACTCTCCGATCTGTACCAATCTACCCTTGGCTTTCATGTTACATAAAAATCCAACTTCAGCTTAATTTTTTTCCTCCTAAGGCAAAGCGCCATCACTCCTTCCTCATACCCAGCTGCAGTCTTAAACAGTGTGAGTAGAAGCGAGGGTTCATTTACTCGCCCTGATGAGACACAGCTTATGATTTGCCAGAGAATCGATCTCCCACCCCACCCCACTAATGAAATAGTTGCTTTGCAGAGATAGCAAGCTGAGTCAACACAGACATAATATTCTTCCAAAACAGTGAAGCAGCCTCTCATAATAACTGAAGTAATTGCTCTCTAACGTATTGTAAAGTGTTTTGGTAAATTGATATTCTTTTCAAACACCTGCCCTTTTCCAATGCCTTAGCAGTTTCACTGCAATGTGACAAATCCCAGTCAGTGTTAGGCATTAAAGCAAGCTGAAGGTCACATGCTCAGGTTTCGTTGTTATACTCGGTATGATACTCCATTGTAAATGCCACTTTTTAAAACTATAAAAGCCCCCCTTTCCTGACATTTGTCAACACACAGGGCTCATTAATTGAATGAAATAATGGGTCTAATTCTTTAATCTTTGCTTTATCGAAGGAGGATCTGCAGGATCTACCTGCAAGCTTCTGACATTTAAACTCGTGTAACACAGTTGGTGTAAAATGGTGCATTCTTTGCCTTTATCAGCAGACGGTGTAAAAAAACCCGCTCTCATATTCCTCCCCGCTGTGATCTGTCAATCATGTCTTAGCCGATATAATGGTTCTGTTGGAACTGTGAACTGATGGATCATGTAAATGTTGCCTGGATCAAAAAAATGTCACAGCATTGAACTGGAAACTGGTGTAACAGTCAGATGTTGAAATACAGCCCTGCTCTGTGAAGCAATTGGGGTCTGACTTTTTCTCCTTTGTGACTTTAATAGCTTGAATACAGGTTTGACATGAATTGAGTATTTGTTATAGTTTAGAGGCTGCTGTGATTGCTCGGCGATATTAATGTAGTTCACTAATGATGTAGACTGTATTTAGTGTGATTTACATACATATTTAATTAAATAGAACAGGTCTGGATTGTTCACAACAGTGTTTAGAAACTTGCAAATGGAAAATACTGTTGCTTCTAAAATATCGGCGCAACACGAATGCATATAATTTCTTTGAAGTTTGTGTATGTATTGCTTTCATCATTCATATGCCTTAAAAAAAGAAGATCAGGTTCAATTAGTTCTACACAGTGAGAATGACAGATTTGAAATCGATGACTGGGGAAAAAAGAACACCCGTACTGAATTTGCACTTTGTTTGAGCCAATGCTTTGGGTCAAGGTGCAGGAATTTAAACGAGTAGGCTGCTCAGTTTCTACTTATTGGTGTTTCTGCTTCGAGTGAAGTTAAATGACTTTGCTTCTCCCTCAAGATTTCTCTGAGTGAACTGTTTATCCGTTCACGTAGAAAAGTTCCACTCCAACTTGCTCAGCTGTGTAGTTCTGCTAATGTGCTGCGTCCAGGGTTTAAGAAGTCCAGCCCTGCAGTGCTGTTAAGAGGTCAGGTAGGGCTGGGAAACACGTATATGCACAGACACACACCACCTGACCTATTGATCCACTTCCTTTGGAGATAATTTACTGGACTCTGTGTGATTGAGTGTTTTGCAGCTTATTTTTCACCAACATTATTACCAACATCCCTCATCTTTCTGTCTCAGTGAAACTTTAATATTTCTTGTTGGCCATAAACATACACCTAAACTTAATAAATATGTGTTCACTGTGTCAGACCTGCATTTACTGTGATTTCTTCCCATTTCAAGATTATCTACACTGTATAGGAAAACCAAATGGCAGAACTCAGGTAGATAATTGCTGTTATAACATGTTAAATGTTCTGCTTAATTGCAGGTAAATTAAAGTGCTGGACACTTTAGAGCATATTATTTATGTTATTGTCCAAAATTGAGCCACTACAAACCTGGAGTCCTGTCGCGCCCACTTAAGACACTGAAACAATGAAACAGTGCATATTCACACAATACAAACAAATACTCTGAAATAAGACTTAATAAAATGCTTAATAGTTAAAGACCTAAAATATTGAATTGATTCATGTTAATTGAGAGCCATCAGTCAAAAAGTAAAAAAGTCACATAAAATTTGATAAATTACAATATTAATTTACATTGCTTGATCTTATTTACTTTGAGCATTTGACTTTACAATGGAACTAGGACTGTGAGATGTAACCCAAACCTCTTTATCCTCAAAGTCAATGTGTTGAAAGCAAAAAAAAAAAAAAAAAAATAGGCAAGCATAAAGATTTGTTTGACAAGGGCCAAATTGCAATGACTAGATGAATGGATCAGGGTATCTTCAAAACTGCAGCTCTTGTGGGGTGTTCCTGGTCTCCGGTGGTCGGTATCTTAAACTGGTCCAAGGACGGAGCAGTGATGGATGGCCAAGACTCGTTTATGCATGTGGGGACCAAAGGCTAAGGCTGAGTAGTTCAATGCAACAGATGAACTACTTTAGCTCAAATTGGTTAGAAAGGTGTCAGAAAACACAGTGCGTCACAGTTTAATGCATGTGGGACTACTTGGTATTTGAGTTGACCTAAGTCATAATTTGCAAAGTACAGTTTTCTGGTCCATGTCATACTTTTCATAACCAAACAGCATCCGCCCTACAGAGGTAGAACCTTTGTCTCACCTTCACTCTCTATGCTGATATCCATGTTTCTGCCTGCATCCGTTTCTTGTAAGACTGCAGAGCTGTCATTCAAATGATTAGAAAATGCCATTAACAGTATATTTTGTAAAATCATTAAATTAACTATAAATTAGAACACAGAAGAACATTGGTCTTATTTTTTAGGAATGTGTATCATAGGTCAGTCAGATCAGGATTTAATATAATTGATATTCTTTGAACTTGGATTGCTGTCTGATTTCTTTTCTTTCAACTTATTTTTTCCCTTTCAACAGGAAATAAGGTCAGTATTTTCTGCAATGTAACAACGAGAGGAAAGGACTTGAACAGAGAACACAGGGGAGGCTTAGTAAATGTCCAAAGTCTATATTTTTAGTCAAAAATAAGCAGTGATCATAGGAACAAGGAAGGCAGCAAAGTAAACAGTCCAAGTAGGGAGCAGGCAAAAGGCAAATCCATAAAACAGCCCAAAAAGGTCATACACAAGAAAATCAATGACTAAACATGAGAAATAACAAGAACACTAGAAAACAAGAAAAACTAAGAAATGCCTGGAAATCTTGACATGGTGAAAGTAAGACGATCTGACAGGGAACATACAGGAACAGCACATCCTGCAGTGAGCAGCTCACTGATGGGAGATGGGTGAGTAATTGGCAAATAGGGAACAGGTGTTTGGGGGGCGGGGGGGGAGACTAATCAGGATGTGGCAGACAGGAGGGAGAGGGTACCGTCAAATAATCCAAAAAATGACCTCCTACCTCCTTTTCTAATCACTTTGAGCGAGAACGTCATGGGGTTAAGCAAATTTGTGAAGAAAAATTCAAAAGGACTTTCGGTGCTCAGAGAATCTGACTAGACTCCTTAATCCTTTATCATCCAAGTATCATACAGGTCACCTGGATGTTTTTTGTAATTTTGGCTGTAAAATTACAAAATAATTCTCATCTTTCAGGGACAATTTTAATTTTCTCTTTAGATTAAAATTGTCGAGGAGTAAGATCATGTGACGAGCACATGGTAAAATCCAGGTGGAGCTGACTTTTTTACAGCAAATTTCTTCTATTCTTTCCCAAAGCTGTTTGCATTTCATCTCTAGCACAAATGATAACAGCGTTACGGCCATTTAACGAGCACTTGTAAAATAGGCCAGTGTGACATATCGAAACTACAATATACAGAAGACGGACTACAAAACATAAATGTTACTTCATCCATTACAGTGTTGTTTCATCTAGGTCGAATAAACAAGAACATCGACAAAAATGTATCATTAATTACAAAGGGTGTAACTTTAAAGAAAACACATAGCTTAAAAGATGAATTTTATCTTATTTCCTTGTTTTTCCTGCTGGAAAGTGATCCAATTTAACTCCTTTTCTTCTCTTTATTTTGGATTTCTGTAACTTCATTGAAACCTCTCCGTCTGTCACTTAGCCAAACTGACCTGAAGCAAAAATTAATGAATGATCATCCTAAAGACTGGTGATGCAACAGTGGGTATTACTAAATATTTAGCATTAATTATCAAAAACACTCTGTATATCATATTGCATACGGTCCAGTATGAGAAGTGAGTCGCTTTGATCATAAATCCAGATAAGCTCGTTACCTTACATCTTCAAGACTAAGTATAGCTTCGGGTTTTCTACGCTTGCTCTTTTGGTTGTAGTTTCAGCCATTTGTATGCACACATGTTGGTGGGTTATTACAGCATGCAGACACAGATCTGCTCACTTTGAATCATTTTAAGCAAATGTGTAGGCTTGGTAAATACCTGTCAATTAGGAATAAAATGATTTCCTTTGGTAATTTATTACGACACCGTGAGAAAATTGAAACAAAGCCTTTTTTCCCTTTTGATGTCTGGCTGGTAGGGTAAGTGATTCATTTACAAATGAACAGCATCAAAATTCAGGGGAGAGAAGGTTAGGATTGGTTAAATTGCATCATAATGTGCCAGAGAAAGTGCTGCAGCATCCGTATCAATTAGACGTTATCTTTTTCTTCAAACTCTGTGATGGTCTTGAGTTTGGTAACTTGGTGTGACAGATGTGTGGTCATGCACGGGTTAACACGGCTTCCCCTCAGGCACAGTTAGAGTAATTACCACGAGACAGGCGGCTCAACACACGGCCCAAGGCCAGGTTGGTCCTGAGGGAGTGCAGGATGGGGACAAAGAGGGAAGGTAAAGCATTTCTGTGGTATCTGGAAGATCGAGCAGGGACACGATGAGTGAAGTCCAAAATGAGGAAGACTTAAAGCGTGCAGTGTTAGGCAGGGGGAAGGAGTATCCTTGTATTTGTAAGAAGACAGGAAACAATCAGGAGAGAGAGAGAGTACAGTGGCTCTGGTGCATGCTAATAAAGATATCACGTCCATTTCCAGCCCGCTGATCCTGGGGGCTTACTGATGTGTGAAGCTGATAGTCATGCTGGTGGTGTAGGAGAGCTGATCATGTGATACAAAGAGCCTTGACAGTTGCCCTCTGTTTGTTCAGCTGGTGACTAATGACCATGTGTGTACAGTGTGCAGACACTATCAGTGCTCATGCTGTATGTATTTCTATAATGTGTGTGTTTTTAAAGGTTGCAAAGACAAAGTTCATTTGGCTGTTTGTCCATTACCTTTCCAGCTCAGCTTTAATGTAAATGATGGCGGAAACAATCCACAGTGCTCATTCTGTGTCTTCCCAACTTTAGCTCTAACTAGTATTAGTTGTCCCAAATTGTATTGTGCTACACAGTATGTTATTTTGAAGAGGATAATCTACACACTGTTGACGTAGAGCTGGCTCGTGGATGAGATCCTTGAGTGATGGCGATAAAAAAGTGGCAAAATTGGGACGATACTTAAAGAACAGCAGTTCTTTGAGTGAAAATGGCGTGTTGATGCCAGAGATCAGCCAAAAATGGCCAGACTGGTTCGAGGTGATAGGAAAGCAACAGAGAAGACCATCTCTGAATGAAACAGATGGGCTACAGCAGCAGAGGTCCACACTGTGTCGAAAAACTGACACAAGAGCTCACCAAAACTTTTGAACAATAGAAGATTCTGCTGCAGCATTCAGCTGATAGAAGCTTGTCTAACCAAAATCAAAGCACGAGTCCATCCTGGCTTTTCTTACGAGTTTAGGCACATGGTGGTGTAATAGTGTGGGCAATATGGGGCAAAGTGTCCCTAATAAAGTGTTCAGTGAGCGTAGTAAATAAAATTCAGTTTTTCTGATTTTTCAAATGCTAGGTAGTCTTGTGACTGTGTGAAGTTGATGTGTAGTTAAAAAGATATACAAAAGATACCCAAGAAGTTTGCAAAGAAGAGCTTTGTGAAGAAAGTGTTTCTCATATAGAACACAAAATACATTGAATGCAGTGATAGTCATAGCAAGGCCTCTGTGCGTTTCGTTTTCTATTTTAATTACTTGATTGCTGTGCAGCAGAAAGATCGTCATGTAGGTTTTGAAAAGGTTAAGTCACGTATAAATGTTGTGAATAAATCTGTTCCTGTGGAACACAGCAAGCACCACAGATAATTACCAAAAAGATGATAAGCAAATTAGCATTTACACGCTTATTTTATTGTTATTAATCCAACAGTATCGGAAACCATACGGAAATAAATAGAGGGTGATAATAATTGCTCTCCCTAGTTGCAGAAGTGCAGAAGTGACAGAGAACAGTAAATGGCACAAATTAAACTGCAGGAGAAACAAATGCAAATGGAAAGGGGAAAGATGTGATACTGGAAGATGTTTGATTGAAAATTGCTTTGGCAAATTTTGTCAATCCAACAGCGCCCTACAGTGAAACCGGTCAAACATAATCAGCAAATACTCCGCAAGGACAAAGCAAGTGAAGGGTGCATATCAGCGAGGAAGACGAGAGCAGTTTTATCTGCTGGTGCCAGTCTGGCCAGGTGACATTGCCTCTCCTGTAGTCTCCTCTTCCACATGATCTCTTCTGCTCTTGCCTTCCTGCTTATTCAGGGTTTGGATGTCTTCCACCGGCACATCTCTTGCTCTCCCTCTGCGTGTCTTCACCTACGTTGGCTCTGAACTATAAAGACACTCACATGTCACCTTAAGTCACCTGTGATATGACTTTGCATTGACATATTTTATTAACAGAAAGAATAAGTAAATCATTGGCAGCCATTGGCCTCTTCTATAGGTGACAGGGACAGGAAGCCCTCCAGGGAGTATTGGAGGAGCTGTTTCTGCAAGTCCGGAACATGCTGAAGGTGACACTGATTTTATTCAAGCAAGCCTGAAATAAAATGTGTAAATGTGCTCTATACTGCTGAAATCCTCTTATGTCTACCCTCATACTTGCAATACAGACACACTGCGCTTCTCTCAGTAGATATGTGAATAGATATACTTCCTCTTTGGAACACAGACATCACAGAAAGCCGACTCATGCAGAGTAAGTGTTGTGTGCTGCAGGCTCAGTGTCTCCTTGCATCCATAAATCCATAGCTCAAATAGTCCACCAGGAGTCTACAATGGCTGAGGAGGAAATTCATCAGCTCACAGGTTGACAAAAAAGAACTAAAGCTTAGGCAAAGTCGCTTAAATCACAGAGCTTGTGAAGCAGCGTTGGCTCTGTCGGTATCTGGTGTTTTGTTTTTTTTACTTCAGCCTTTTTTATTCTTGTCCGTGTTCTTTGTGATTCCGTCTTTGATTTGCACAAGAGAAATCATTATCCAAGTGTCCAAGGTAACAAATGGAAATGAACCCCTTGGGACTGGCAAAATTTATTATACTGCAACCGACACTTGAACCGCGTGGATACTCTGTGTCACCAGAGTTTGAAGATTTGTCCTTACCCACCACCCTGGTAGAGTTCTCTCTTCCTGTCCTCTTTCAATGCCACCGTCAAAACTGTCTCAGCCTGCTACTCGTGCACGACCTCCAGAACTTTCTCTTTGCCCTCCTCTCTTATTTTCGACTTCTTTCCACTTTTAATTCAGGGAGTTTGTTTAAGTTGTGGGGTATCAGGCATCAGTGAGCGTATCATGACTGCTATTGTCCCCGGAGAGAGTCCTCGAGAGCTTCCAAGGACATGGGTGTCTCTTGGCTGGCTGACAGCTTGTCAATTACTGTGACCGAACGAAACTGCCTGGGGCACGCAGATATCCCGCCAAACGATGCATCTGCACAGATACGAACTGAGACTCCACTGTCTCAGTTGCTTCCGCCACCTGTTGGGCTGCTTGGAGATCACCGCTTCACAGACCGAAACTCTCGGGCACTCTTTAAATCTCTCTCACACATATAAAACCATACGTTAAGGACGATGTTCTGCTGGTGCAAGTAAGTCCAAACCAAATAGTATTAAAGTCAGCTTGCACCGAAAAATGTTGACCCAAATTTGAGTCTACATCTTATTGTGGTTCCTGTCGAAGGAAATGTGATTACCCGTCTAACAGCATGTGCTTATCAAAACAAGACTGGTGTTATTTAAAGCAGCTCATTACCATAGAACGTGAAAGTGTCAGACACGGTTACTTTGCTCCGCTGCATACGTGAGCAATGCAAATGCTTGCATATCCACCGTGCAGATTTAGTGGGATCTGCTGCTTACAGTGTGAGGTTTTGCCTTATTACAATTGTCATTGTAGATGGTAAAGGACGAAGAGGTGCTTTAGCTCATTAAACAGCCATGTGTCATGCTGGAAGCAGAACACTCTGTAGTGCGTGCAATCAATACACGTTGACACAAGAGTGCTGTACAGTACAGACGTGTGCAGAATGCACATGTAGCTGCAAGCTATGGGATCTTTTCTTTCTTTGCATCATCGCTTCCTTCTCTTGTCTGTGCATCCCTGTGAACGCACATCCCACTAAGAACCGTCTTCCCTTTACCCCTTTCCTGCAAAAAGAAATGAACACTTGGGGCACTTAACAGAGTTCTCATCATTTGCTTCCAAATTACAACCTTCAGTAATAGACCTCCTGTTGGTAAGTTAGTTAAATTACCCACAGGAACTACTAAGCAGTAATTACAACTTTTGCCTTGTGCCGCTTTTAGAGGTTTTAAACTGTTAGACTATGGTGAGGAGCGCTGCTTTGCTAAACTCTCGGTGCGCTATTCTCTCATGTGGTGCTACTCCTGCAAACAGTGGCGTGAGTTGCCTGTGTTGTTAGGCCTTTACAGAGAGACATTTCAGCATGCGCCCTGTTTATCCATTCACATGCTGTTTCCTGTCAGAGCTGCTGTAGACACTGGGGCAGAGCAGGAATGTCCCCCTGACCAATTACCTGATTAGCTTTCTGAGCACACATAGTGCAGCCAAGACTAGCCAGCTGTAATACACACACAGGCAGGCTCTCTTTATCCTGTCTCTACCTCTTAAAAAAACAACAACACGCACATATGCAAATAAACTCATATTGGCAAATGCATACCAGCCATCAAAGCGTAGGAAAATACAATTCTGCTAGGTAAGCAACTCTACAGTGTATCCTATCACAAATACTTAAACACACACATACACACAGACGCACTCATTTTATCCATACATTACTGCCAATTCACTGCAGTCCACTAATGGCTTCTCTGCTTCACTGCAGTAGTCATCCTGAAGTCAGCCTGAGCTCTGCTCTGAATGGCTTAAACTGGTCAAACAGAGTTCGTTCTCATACCGTATCGCAGCGGCACACACAAATATACTGACAGGAGCAGACATATGCTCATTTCACTGCACCCATCATATTCAAAGGGACTGCTATTCCCTATAGCTGTGATATAAGAGTTTCGCTCTGTGGTTTTCTGTAGGTGAAGAAAAATAAAACCCACTTCTGCGCTTGCATTTGTATCGTAGCTAGTGTATTAAGAAGTGTTTTGGGCAGTGTTAATATTTTTCTGTTGTTGTGTTTTTTGTCAGTGTGTGTGTACAAGGAGGGAATGTGTCGTAAACGGGTAGGACGTGATTAGTTTGAACATGATCGTTCGTTTGAAGCAGTTCCCATCATGCGTTTGAAGGATTTGAAATTAGCATGCAGAGTGAGATATGGCCTCCACCCTCAGCACCTGTTACTGTGACTCCCACCAGTGTGTTTTTCTCTCTTTTTTTTCTGAGGTACACTTCTTCATTTTCTGCTGCTTTTTTCTCAAAATGTCCTTATTCAAAAATGTGAGTTTATCCTTATGCTTACATGTAATATCTGGGCGCTCTTTCTACATGAACAACCATCCGCGGAAGTCTTGTGCACGCCACTTTTGTCCGTGTGGTTTCCATTTTTAACTTAAGCTGTGAGTAAATAATTGTTTCGGTGTCAAACTGATTGGAAGAGCCTGCAGTGCACCAAGTCAGGAGCACAACTAGGAGTTGTGCACTTTTTGTGACATTCACAGGGTTGTGCACCTTATATTTGTCAGACTGCCAATGCCAAGTTCCTCTCTAAGTGTCAAAACTATCTAGGCATGGGTGATATATTGAATTTTATAACTGGCTGCCATCATCATATCCGTGGAGCTTTGTGCAGCACTGAGTCAGGTCTCCGTGGCGCTATATTCGCTAGTCATACTTTAAAAATTTATATTAGTCTGTGTACCATTGTCAAATGCAGCTCAAAAAGAAAGGAAGGGGCCACCTTCTCATACTTATCAGAGATTACAAATATATACTGAGTTATTGGCAGACTAATAAGTCAGTAAAATGAAATCTAACCCTCAAAATACCTTGAAAAGTCCCATATGTCACTGTGGGCCTGCTGAAAGTGTATTATACACAATACTAACACAACGATTGCTCAACACCTTCTCAACTGTGCAAATGCACGTGGTCAGAATAACACTTTCAGGCTGCAAACTTTGGAAAATCACCAGATGTGATGCTGGAGAAAAACTTGCGCCTTCATTTTGCTTTCTCTGGTATTCTAGAGCATTTTTTAAAAATTGCCCTTCATATTTCAAATGTTACTCAGCGAAAAGGCTGCTGAAGAACACCCTCGATTCCTGCAGTGTTTATTTACTTGTATACTTATTTGCCTCATCTGATTTTTAACAAGCTTGCAGACATGTTTTACTAATAGACACGGAAGGGAACTGCTCCATGTCTGTAAGGAAAAACTAGTACCATCTTTTATTATTTAAAGACTGTGATACCGGGCTTGGTATAAATCTCCACTTGCTGGACGCGCACACTTGCTTTGAGTGATTTCAACTCCAAAAAACTCCTGGGATGCTTCTAGGGATTGATTGTGTTTCTCAGCATCAGCATGGCCGATACTCCGCTTGCTCGGACCTTCTCTCTCACTCTTGTTGCAGTGCCACTTTTGCTCTAATGGCTCTCTGCTTTGCCCTCTTCTCTAGGAGTTGATGACCAAATTGATAACTGAGACTCCAGACCATCCAATCCCTTTTCTCATTGATCACCTGCAGACCAAGCAAGACAGCCCTGGCAAGCTACACAGAGCTTTCTCAGGTTCTGCTGCACTTTGGGCACAGAGCTCCCCAGGTTGGTGCACACACACATGCAAACACATTATACATATGCTGCATGTCCCCTGCCTTTCTCTCGGACCTGGACGAACAAAACTCCCTGTCTACCCCGCAAAAAAAAAAAAAAAGAGTTTAATATATTTGCCCTTGATTCATTTTAGCAAAAATGTCTCCTGTGCTTTGCTGTCATTTATGGTTGCGGTAGACACACACAAGAAGAACAAAGTATTTGCCTTTGCACATAGTACCCCCAGTTCATGATAAATAGTCCTATGATATGCTGAACATAAATTCAGACTCTTTCCTGACAGAAAACAAAAACACTCGGAGGGATTACATCAACTATGAAAAGCCGTGGCAAATTCACCCAAAGAAGCCAAAAAAATCAAAGAGCGACCTTGCTGTTTCAAGTATCTCTCCGCCTTCACCAGAATCCAAATCCCGTAAGTTTAATTTTTATTTAATCTTTACTTCTTAAATTTTTTCCTGGTTGTGTTACTTACACATGCACACCCGGACACACATAATCCATTTTTAAATGTGAAGCAGCACTGTTTTGATACCTGTTGATATCGGTTGTTTCCCAATTACACGCTCCATTGACTTTAATCTCCATTTTAAATTTGCTATAATTATGTCTAATTAAAGTTAGTCACACTGTATAGTCCAGTGTCCTCCTTCCAGCCTTTCAGAGCCCTGCAGATGAGTTCATTATTAAGGACCACCTATTATAGCCTACACTTACAGCCGTGCACTTCTACGCACTCTAAAGAGGGATTCTTCACAGACTTCTTGGGTTCATGCAGAATATATGAAAATGATTTTCCTGGGTTAATTTTAGCTGTGGTGTTAGAATGAAGTATGGCAATTGAGGCAATAAGAATAGGTCAAATGGGTATCAAGCGGCGCCACAGACTTCTTCAATAATGTAACGCTGTGCTCTGTCATTGCCAGACCGAGTCTATTTTAGACTATGTTAGGAGCATTGCTCACAGTCAAGAGGATGAGGGTGTCTCGTGAAGTCCATAAAAGAGGACGAGTGAATGGGAGAACTGTGCATCAGCATCGAGGTTTGGTGTGTTAGCAGCATTCCTGTTGCCCCCTTCAGAGGAAGAAGCTTTCAAAGCTAGATTTAACGTCAAATCACATTAAAAATACATGCATAGGTGTTTTGGCATGCACAGCTTATGAAAAATTGAAATCAAAAGAACTGTCTCTCATCATTATTGCACAGTTTGTATGCAGGAAGCCGGCACAACAGCTGTCAAAAACATACTAAAGGTCCACTCACACGCTGATCAAAATGAATCCCTCTTCCTTTTCTGTGCACTGTTTGGCAAAGGGTTTGGCCTCACTTGTGCCTGACTGATAGTTTAATGGGCAGATCCAAAGAGAATTGAATTCTTAACCCCTAATCTAAGCTATTAAGATGCAGCGTAGCCCTTTGCTCTGGCAGCACCATCACACAGAGCCACGCATAGGAGAGAATGACACTCGTTGCCGGAAGTAATGATTCCCCCCCCCCCCCCCCCCCCTCATGTCTGTATTTGGCAGACGAATTTGCTGTGTGTTTACAGTTGTTAGAATGCCAAGCAGCTTAGTCAGAGCGAACAAGTGTAGGGGAAGGCAGATTGTAGCTGCAGCGCTGACAAATATTCGCCCTCGAGTTTATTTGTGGGGAAACAGACCACTCACTTTCTGCACCTGTCAGGACATATTAGTTTCATTCAAACATGCATCAAGTTTAATCCAAATTCCTCTCTATAGTTTTCAGTGTGTTTTCAGAGACTGAAGGCTGGTAGATAACCGGCACATTTTTGGCACGTCTTCACTGTTACTTGATGTTGATTTTCCGTCCAGCTGTGTTTGAGCATAAGAACGTTTGATATGGATGAACGAGTAATCCGTCCTCTAAAAAACAATATTGCTCCTTGCATGTCTGAGTGAGACCGCCAAAAGCTTTGGAGCGCTGCTAGGGGACGCGAGCAGGACATCAGTAACATATGTGGGTCATTTCCTGCTCCTGTTTGAGTTATTTTGTTAATCAAAGAGACTGACAGACACTGTCCCCTGGCCTCAGTCCAGTCAGCTCTCTGCCTCTGGAAGCCACTCTGTGACTTTTCTGCCAAAGTTTCCATTTCACTTCATCCTGCAGTAATTCACAAAGTCGTGTTTGGGCAAATAGAAAGTCAAGCAGGGGTGTTTGCAGATTGTAGTATGGTTATTTGGACATTTCATAGGGTCAGTTCTCATCCATTTCATAATACTCACACAAAGTGGATCTGCAATGCTTTCGGATGCGCTGACGTAAATTGCATGTTTGCTTCTGTGATGTCCAGTGCCTCGGTCAATCGAGTACCCGCCCTGGGACTGGAGGGAGAGCAGGGACTTTGATGAGCTCAACCACATTTTGCAGGAGAGCAAGAAGCTCGGCAAGGCCCTGGAGAGCCTGTCGCGCAGTGAGTGGCTGCAACTCAGCAGAATGCATGCTTACATCATACTCAGCAGCGTTTAATACATCTTAACATATAGAACTAAAGTCTAGACCTTTCTGTAAATGTCACTGTTAATCCCGAGAAGGAACCGGATAGAGCAGCTTATCTTACAGGCTCACCACTAAGCTTAGAAGCAGCCTAAGCTGGGATGTAAAACCGTATTAGATGCTTCTGTGCTTTAAACCATTTTCTTCTTTCCTCAGGCATCGCCATCTCTGATGAGCTTGACCAGGTAGATATTAACTAGCCGGGAAAATAAAACACTCCTATATTGACACTAGTTTGGTCTTCCTCTCATCACCCCTGCTGAATTACTCATGCTACATCAAATAAAAGAGCCAGATTTCTTAACTTTCACTTGCTCAACAGAGCAGCACAGACATCATCTTTTTCTGATGATGAACTGCTATCTCAAGGGATTGATATTCGAGAGTGATACTTCAGTAAAGCATGTCCTCCATCTCCATCTCCCTTGCCCCTTCGTTGTGGATCTTACTCGCAAAGCTTTGTCTGCGCTCTGCCTTTGTCCTCGCCTGGCCCAAATTCCCTCCCGGCACAATAGTGCAGCGGCTGCTCAGGTTGGAGATGCACAGATCGATTTTGAAAATGTTGGCTCTGAGAAATACAGCATATGTTTTGACAGGGAATTTACTTTTTGCTCAGCGCACCATGTCCAACATCCTTGGCTTATAGTCCAGAGATTTTCCCTCTTTTCTGTGGAACAGAACAGGGAATGAATACTAAATACCTGCTGAGATCGTGCAGAGACAATAGAATTCCTTCTGGATTTTGTGAAAGATGAGGATAAGTATTTTTGCTTTTTGCACACTGAATCGTGCAAATGTGTACAGAGGCTGCTTGGGAGGCAGATATCAGACAACACTCTACTCTTTTTCTGAACTTTATTATTTAAAAAAAACTCCATTATTATTATAATTGAGGGTTTCTTTTTGAATTAAAAGTACACAGTGTTAAGATAGAGATTCATAGCAGTTCTCTGACTCCTCTCACCTCTACCTCTGCTTCTTTTCATTTTAATCTTTCCCTTTCTGTCTGCTACTTCCTGCTGTTTTAATATGCATTTCTGTTTTAGAACTTGGTGGGATATAACGCAGTTCTGCGCCCTCGGGTGGTGGGGGAGTGGGTTGGTCGGGACGAAGATGACGCAGACCCGCTGGCTGCGGAAATGCTGCACCCTCCCGTCCCTCGGTCTAAAACTGAAGTATGTTGGAGTGGAGACAGCAGCCCTGCTGGGAGGTTAGTGATTGGGAATATAGTATATTTGTGACGTCATCTATATGAGTGTATGTGTGCGTCTGAGTCACTTAATGCAAAAAGTTTAAAACTTCAGAAACTTCACAAAGCTCTTGTTGGCTCTTTAAATAGGAGGAGGTAGACTTCTAACTCTGGCTGCCTGAGGAATGCCCATCTGAATGGGTTTGATAATCCCATTTCAAAGGCGCGATCAAACATGCTTGCCATGATACTGCTTCAACCCAATTTCAAATTAAAGCTAACCTCATTTCTGTGTCCTCAAGGCCAAGAAATTTTCTGCTTGTTATTTTAAAAATGGCCCGTTTATGACAGTATAACTGTGTCGTGCGTTGCATTATCAAATCATTTGTCATCTTTAAAAAAACCCTTTAAGTTCCAAGTCAAGTGGACTTGGTTGTTAGATGAGGCTATTGCCCTGTGTGTGTGTGTGTGTGTGTGTGTGTGTGTGTGTGTGTGTGTGTGTGTGTGTGTGTGTGTGTGTCCACTCATGCGTATGTTTTTCTATCTGGTGGGGACTTTTACCTAACTGCTCACTCATCCATAAGGACTTTTGTCACTAAGGGGACACAAATTATGGTCCCAACAGAACCGGATATATGTGTTTGTGTAAATGAGATGTTATGTATTTTCCTATGAGGAGTGTGACAAACTTGTGGTGCTGTGTGAAAGCCACGGAGAGATGTGTCACTGTGGGGACAAATATTCTGCTTCTGGGAATGCATTATGCCAACAAGTTACCCCCCACATGGATAAGACAAGGGCTGCGCATGTGTGTTAGTGCGCACACACAAGTGCATGCATGTGCTTCTGATATGACAAATTAAAGGAGGAATGGATATAAAACCATAAATCATGTTCAGGCCTGAGCTGACATACACACAGTGTTAATCTCATTAGGTTACTGTATGGGTGGATTATAGGGAGAAATCACTTAGTTTAAACCCTGAGCTGGGAGATAGGGATGTGTGTGTGGGCTCACTGATGAGCTCTGCTCTGTGTGCGTGCGTGTAAGTGAGATGTTTTGTATTTACCTATTAAGACTGTGAGAAACGCGAGCCGCTGTTTGTTTGGGATGGTGTCGTGTCCCAATATAATCACAGCCTCTTCTCTCATTAACTACAGGAGTACCTGGCTCATCACATAGATCATTTATATCAACTCTTAATTGCATTTACTGGGAACTTGCTCCCTTATCACATTCTGTTTGGGGATCCACATCACTTTCAATTACTCCAAGCAGTTTTCTGACCCAGCCTAGTGTCATGTTTCTATTAAAAGTCATAATACTAAATGACATAAAATTTCGTGGCTAGAGATTTTTAAATCCACTGGTTAGGTTTATAATTAGAGAAGCTAAAAATGACCACTGATGTAATGGAAAGCTGGCAAAGACTAGCAGTGCCCTCGCTTAAAATCCCATGTGAACTTTAATGGGGCGTCCCTTCATGGTGCTCATAGGCGTTCAGTTTCTTCTTCTTTTGGCTGCTTCCTTTAGAAGTCAGCGGTTCATATGACTTCATCTCCCCCACCCTGCTCTTCTGTCACACCAACCCTCTGCATGTCCCCCATCACGACATCCATGAACCTCCTCTGTGGTCTTCTTTTTCCATGCTCACCGCTCTCTAACCTCTCCAACGTTGTCTGCTCAACCTCCCAAAGAGCTGTCCTTCTGATATACTCATTTGTACTCCTGTCCATCCGAGACACTCCCAATGAAAATTTTAACATTTTCAACTAAGCTCTGCCAAAAAAATAAATTAAAACTTCTATCGGCAATCTGAAAGCACATATATTTTTATTTCTTCCTCATGCATTTGACCTTTTTCGTCTATGCAGTCCATCTTCCTCCTCTGACTTTTGCAAGTTTACTTGCTTTCACTTACAAACTTTTGCTTCTGTCCCTCATTCCAGCCCACCTGTCATTTATGACCATAAGAGATAGTGACAGGTTGTGTCCATTCTCTGTATGATGGGCTGCAGTTTCCAGAGGGATAAGTGCAAAGTGCACTTGGGAAATCAAGAACGAACTGTGGCCAAAGTTTATTCAAGGAGTTCCGGTGGAGCGAGGCTTCCACATTTAACGTATAGCAGGAACACAAGTTTTTTTCTGTTAACAAAAATATAAAGACATTCGCTTCTATGGGTTCTGATTACTTATTGGTCACTCAGACAGGAAGAGAGAGTGCCGTAAAGCTGCATTTTTTTGTCATATTTATTGTGTTTAATGTTTTGGCTCCTGTGGTGAAAAAGAATTGCTGACTCTGGGACAGCTACAGGGAGGCACAGTGGGCCTGAGATTTTCATATTAGATGTGGGCCCATTATACAACACACAAAAGTAATAACACTGTCTCCACACAAGCTAGCCGAGCAGCCTCTCTCTTTTTTTGTTTACTTCTATTTTTCACAATTATTACTTTCCTGCTTTGTTTGCTGTTCTCATCTTAGATTCTCGCCGCAATGTTGGAAAGTTTAGCCTCAGGTTAAACCTGACTGTTTGCAATCACAGCGAAATGGTCCAACTTTTTTTTGTTTTTTTCTTCATCCAAAGACAAAAGCTGTAAAAAACACCCCATACCAACCACACTACTCGTATTAGCAGATACTATTAGCATAAATACCACACGGAGGGTATGAAGAAATATCCTTTGACCCTTTCACATTAGCTGTAAATAGAAGTCATTAAACTGAGATTAGCATCAAATTAATTCTCTTCCACCCCTATAATCCACGCCCTCGGCCACTGGGATATGAAAATTAATTTCGCCAATATAGAGGTAAGAGGAAGCCAGCCTTCAGTGTGGTATGTGTATCTCTTAACTGTAAAGGAAAATGAAGACGGTGTTGTGTGTGGGAACAGAAATATGAAGAAAAGCATTCTTTTTTTTTCATATAGTTATTATTTTAATTGAATACAGTCTCAGAACTGTGATCCTCTTTCCACAAATGTTGACGTATTTATTTATGTTGACGGCTTTATTGTGATTTCCATGGATAAATCCGTGGCAATCAGCGCGTAATGTTTATAAATTACCATGTGGGAAATGTTAGCGTACGCCTTTATGATAAAACAAATAGTGGAGGCTGAAGACAATGTTGAAATGTAAACAGAAGCCAGACGTGCTGGAACAAAGCAGTAATACTATTGGCTATTATATAAGAAGAAATAATATTAGAAATATAGTATTCAGATTTTATAAATATTTAACGATCCTTTAAAAAAAGATATATCTTTTCCATTCTTGAATATTTAAAAGATTCAAGCAGTAAGTAACTCGTTTGGATTTGATCATTGGCTCCCCCGTTGGGTAAAAACTGCAGGGGGTGCTTTCAACACCTACATGCTTATAAATCCTGAGCTTAGATTCCCTTTTCAACCTGACATCCTCTAAACGCCTAATGGTTTGTGGGTAGTGTTTAACTGTTGCTCACCTCAGAGCAATTATCTTGTCTTATCTACTTCCTGCTACCCAGGTACAGCAAGGTGCACTACACCTACATGACACTTCATATAACTGTACTCTGTTTTGTCTGTGCCAGCCATGGAATGAATACCAAGTGCAATGATTGGTGAAACACCTTTTTAAGTATAGTCATGCATGTGCATAGCACTGGGGCAGATGCATTATTTTGTTTTTGCTAGGAAGCTCGAGTCTGCTTAGATACAACTCTAACAGATTAGGATGAGAGTATGTAATTACTGTCGGAACACTGTTATTATAAAACCCGTTATTTTTCTCCATGTGTTTCCCAGAAACTCAAAGCATATTATTGCAGAAGATAATAGCTTCAGATTCATGACCTATTCAACTTTAAAATGCTTTACAGAAGTGAGCAACAATGTAATTACTTGCTAATAAGTATTTAATTGTGATTCAGTTTGTATGAGGGTTGAAAAATATTACTTTATGCTATTTTTCTTGCTAAGACTTTTTTATTTCACCTTTAGCCTGAAGATGGAAGCGAAGAGCAAAGGGCTAAAGGAGCAGCAGCATCATCATAAGAAGCTTCTGGCTGCCATGCTGTCCCAGGACTCCTTTGATTCAGTCCACAGCCCCACCCCCTCTGTTGTGGAAGAGGAGATCGAGGACGAGGATGATGCCATGGAGCTTCTGGGTAATCTCACAGCCCGATACGACTTACATACAAAGTCACAAGTTACAAATCTGTGAAAAATTTGTTGTGTAATAGAGCAGAGTGAACGGTTTTCCGAGGCAGATGCAGTCCATTAGTTTTTCCAGTGTAAAACTACCATTGATCCTACTGCTGATTATGAGTCTGCATGTATGAGTGTTTTTATGTGATGCATTTGGCAAACCTCTGAACTGCGATTTCAGATAACACTAAAATGAAGTCTGCAGATGGAACTACACATTTTTCACTATATATTTTTTTAGGCTATGTGGAATAAAAAAATATGCATATTGTGTATTTTTGCACAACTGGAAGAAACACCTCGTAGCACAACTAAAAAAATACTTTACTTTGAAGGCTTATGGCATGTTCAGTTGATGTTGTGCCTCCTGCTTTTTTTTAGGTGGGAAAAAAGGGAAATTGGTTCTTTTACAGCACTACTATTACTGCAGCTGCTTTCTTTGGCCACCTGCATACAGTCAAATTCACTGTGTTCTGACACATTTTCTATGAGTTGTGGGGAAAAAATGTTGCTAAAAGTGGGAAAGTGGTTAATGGCAAACATGGATGGATTATCATGGCCATGAGCCCTGTACACAAATTTCCCACAAGCCACCTACCTACTCATGCAAAGAGCATGCACTACATCTGCCCTTCCTAAGCACACACAGTTTGGATGCACAATATCAAGGCGTGTGTGTTACTTGGAATTTGTGTTTGGTGAATTAAAAATAATAAATGCCTGAACATCCATAATGTGAATGACCCGTTCCACCACATCCCAAAAGTGCTCCATTGGACTGAGATCTGGTGACTGTGGAGGCCTTTTGAGTACACTGAATTCAATGAGAATCTAAGTTGAGCCATTAAAAAAAGAGTTGGACATGGTCTGTAACAATACTCAGGTGGGCTTTGGCATTTAAGCGATGCTCAGCTGGTACTAAGGAGCCCAAATTGTGCCAAGAAAATATCCTCCATATCATTAAACCACAAGCAGCAGCCTGAAGTTCATCTAAGGCAGGATAGATCCATGCTTTCATCATCCTTTACAGCAGATTCTGACCCTACCATCTAAATGTTGCAGCAGAAATTGACTCTCATCAACCAGGGAATGGTTTTCTAATCTTCTATTTCCAGTTTAGCGAGTTTGTGTGGACTGTAACCTCATTTTGACCGAAGTGGCACCTAGTGTGGTCTCGGCTTTGTTGTAGCCTGTCTGGTTCATGGTTTCATGTGTTGTGCGTTCAGAGATGCTCTTTCACATGCCTTGGTTGTAAACCAAGTTATGGTTATTTGAGTTACTCTTGCCTTCCAGTCAGCTCAAAGCAGTCTTGCTATTCCCCTCTTACATCGTGCATCAACAAGACCCAGAGAACTGCTGTTCACTGGATAATTTCTCTTTTCTCTTATGGTTGCAGAGATTCTGTTGCCCTAAAGTTAACTAAAGATGTAAAAATGTACATTTTCTTCAACATGTAACAGGGTTGACTTGAACTGATGGAAAGCATTGTATATACGCACACCTGCAGAGGCATGCGTTGTGTATGCAGTGGAATTTGGTTTGATTTGCACTAAAGAGCACTTTAGTAGCTGTTAAAGGAATCTGCTCTTCCTGTTTGCACTGGAATGCCAGATGTTTTCAGCTAGCGAGTCTTGTTGTTCTCTCTGACAAGCGTAGAATCGCAAAGTGGCTCATATGATTTACTTCGCCTGTGTCAGGAGTGCATGTGTGTGTTTACGTTCCTCCACGCCAGTTCTGCCACCATGACTTGAGATGGATGAGTGTCAGTGGAAAGAACACCTGATGTAAAGTTTAATTCAATGGAGGCTCTGAGAGCTTGTCATTCTGTACGTGCAGATGCAGGATGTAATGCCTCTTTCTAAACTGAATGTGTTGTCTGAATATTTTTTGTGGTGAAGCATTCCCTCTGCTACCGTCTGTCACTTGTTCCTCGCAGTTTGTCTGTGTGTTGTAGTAATGTTTATCTGCGTGGTGATTCTCTTGAGTAAAGTACCTTATGGTCACACTTGTAGATTTAAAGCATCACATACAGTGGGGCAAAAAAGTATTTAGTCAGCCACCGATTGTGCAACTTCCCCCACTTAAAATGATGACAGAGGTCAGTAATTTGCACCAGAGGTACACTTCAACTGTGAGAGACAAAATGTGAAAAAAAAATCCATGAATCCACATGGTAGGATTTGTAAAGAATTTATTCGTAAATTAGGGTGGAAAATAAGTATTTGGTCACCTCAAACAAGGAAAATCTCTGGCTCTCACAGACCTGTAACGTCTTCTGTAAGAAGCTTTTCTGTCCCCCACTCGTTACCTGTATGAATGGCACCTGTTTGAACTCATCATCTGTATAAAAGACACCTGTCCACAGCCTCAAACAGTCAGACTCCAAACTCCGCCATGGCCAAGACCAAAGAGCTTTCGAAGGACACCAGGAAAAGTATTGTAGACCTGCACCAGACTGGGAAGAGTGAACAATAAGCAAGCAGCTTGGTGTGAAAAAATCAACTGTGGGAGCAATCATCAGAAAATGGAAGACATATAAGACCACTGATAATCTCCCTCGATCTGGGGCTCCACGCAAGATCTCATCCCGTGGGGTCAAAATGATCATGAGAACGGTGAGCAAAGATCCCAGAACCACACGGGGGGACCTGGTGAATGACCTGCAGAGAGCTGGGACCAAAGTAACAAAGGTCACCATCAGTAACACACTACAACAGCAGGGAATCAAATCCCGCAGTGCCAGACGTGTTCCGCTGCTGAAGCCAGTGCATGTCCAGGCCCGTCTGAAGTTTGCCAGAGAGCACATGGATGATACAGCAGAGGATTGGGAGAATGTCATGTGGTCAGATGAAACCAAAGTAGAACTTTTTGGTATAAACTCAACTCGTCGTGTTTGGAGGAAGAAGAATACTGAGTTGCATCCCAAGAACACCATACCTACTGTGAAGCATGGGGGTGGAAACATCATGCTATGGGGCTGTTTTTCTGCCAAGGGGACAGGACGACTGATCCGTGTTAAGGACAGAATGAATGGGGCCATGTATCGTGAGATTTTGAGCCAAAACCTCCTTCCATCAGTGAGAACTTTGAAGATGAAACGAGGCTGGGTCTTCCAACATGACAATGATCCAAAACACACCGCCCGGGCAACAAAGGAGTGGCTCCGTAAGAAGCATTTGAAAGTCCTGGAGTGGCCTAGCCAGTCTCCAGACCTCAACCCCATAGAAAATCTGTGGCGGGAGTTGAAAGTCCGTGTTGCTCGGCGACAGCCCCAAAACATCACTGCTCTCGAGAAGATCTGCATGGAGGAATGGGCCAAAATACCAGCTACTGTGTGTGCAAACCTGGTAAAGACCTATAGTAAACGTTTGACCTCTGTTATTGCCAACAAAGGTTATGTTACAAAGTATTGAGTTGTATTTTTGTTATTGACCAAATACTTATTTTCCACCCTGATTTACGAATAAATTCTTTACAAATCCTACCATGTGGATTCATGGATTTTTTTTTCACATTCTGTCTCTCACAGTTGAAGTGTACCTCTGGTGCAAATTACTGACCTCTGTCATCATTTTAGGTGGGGGAAGTTGCACAATCGGTGGCTGACTAAATACTTTTTTGCCCCACTGTACACCGTTTATGTCATTCAAATCTGAATCGCGACAGTTCTGTGTTACAGCTAATACTACAAAAAATTTTCATAGCTAACAAATGATTGTCAAGCAGTACTTCTTTGAGGAACGGCAACCTGCAGTGCAGTCTTTTTATTTCCTTGTGACAAACATGGTTTCTAGTAATAGTGCTTCAGTCTCTCTTCGGTCTCCTTAGAGCTGTTGCTCTGTGGTGACACACACATCTACGCAAGTCTGTGCTCTCCACGCTCCTGTCACAGCAGTGAGACACTTCTGCTTGTTAGCAGGATCCGTTCACCAGGGTCATTCAGAGGGTCTCATTTCTTTTTCACTGCGTGTCAGCGATTCCCGCGCGGTTACACAAACTGAAGCTGCGACATTTTAGGTGTTCGGTTTCAAAGCTGGGCATTTTATCAAATTAATTGCTCTTTTAATGTAATGTTTCGTCACGGCAACCGTGACGCTGTCGCCTCACTGCAGGAGGGTCCTGGGCTTGAATTGGCTTTTGTGAGTCTGCTAATATATAAAAGAAATCTTTAGAAAATATTATTTAAACACAAAGTTTTTCTTTTCTTTTGTGTTGCAAAAAATTTCCAATCAGCTGAACAACGTTGTCAGTATAGTTTTAATACCGTTTGCTTTTAATGATTATTAGATATTTAGAATCAAAATACTTGTCATATATGGTATCTTTCCTTCACTCAAAAACACTTTCTTTGCCCTCATAACATGACATGACATAATATTTGTTTTAATAAAATGCAACAGAAAAATAAAAATATTTGTCTGGTCCAGTAATTAATCAAGAAAAATATGCTTGATATAAACTGAACGATACCAACCAAGTAAATTTCTCATAGATATTACAGTATAATTATGTAACAAAATTAGATGGAAACTGTATATGTTTTAGGCATACTTGTTCCTTTTGTGTCTTTCTGAGTGTTTTCAGGCAATAGCTCCTATATTAAATGAGGCAGGACTCTGCATGCTCAGGTAGAAGCTTCAAAGGTGCGTAACAAAAGCACAAAATTAAGCTGCTTAATTTTGAATTAAGCACCTTAATTTTGTGCCCAAATGTGACGGACTGGTTCTGATATAACACTTTTTTGCCCTATTTGAGCATTCAAGGTAATTTCTGCCACAGTGGTCATTTACCCATTCACATATATATGTTTTCTTTATTCTATGCGTACGTGTTTTTAACCTAACATCCACAAATTTACAGTCTAATACAGGGGTGGCCAACTCCAGGCCTCGAGAGCAGGTGTCCTGCAGGTTTTAGATAACACCCTGGCTCAACAGACCTGAATCAAATGATTAGTTCATTACCAGCCTCTGGAGAACTTCAAGAAATGTTGAGGAGGTAATTCAGCCATTTAAATCAGCTCTGATGGATCAAGGACACATCTAAAACGTACAGGACACCGGCTCTCGAGGCCTGGAGTTGGCCACCCCTGGTCTAATAGATACATTAGGGGCAACTCAGGGTTCAGTATCTTGCTTAATCATACTCTACAGGAGTTTGGAATCAGACCACCGACCTCCCGAGTTGCAGACAACCCATTCTTCCTCGTGAGCTACATCTGGAGCACAGTGGAAAGTGAAAAGAAAATCTGAAAGAAAAACGCCCTCACATGGTAGCTGATCCTTCGTCTGGTGTATGACAGTCTTGTGCTAGAGAAAATGGGTCTTCTTGCAAAGTAATTATGAATGCAGTTTGGTTTGGGAACACCATTTTTAGAAGGCAGGGTTCAACAGACATGACCCAGGAGAGTAGTAATAAATATAACCAGAAAGCAGGATGCTGATGGTCTGTGATGACCCCTCACAGGCTCTGTGGCTTGACACTTTGGTCTATGGCAGTAATTCAAAGAAACGAATGCATTTCTGATCCTCTGTCGAGGCCTGGTCACGTAGCTCTCCAGAGACCGCCGCCTCTGAGTTGACTGCCTCACTACTGTAAAGTTGATTAAAGGTGATGCTAACACGTATCATGTGGTGCCTTGGTGGACTTTGTGAAACGAAGGACCCTCGTGAGGATTTTTTGGGCCTCAACTAGAAAGAAGGTCTTGGCAAAAACTCTGTAGCTATGACCAAACGCATGCCAGGATGACTGATGATCCTTGGCAGGGCTGGTGAGCTTGTGATAGTATATTGATCCCTAAAGGAGATATTCATCTTTTTTCCCTGCTGCTGTCCACAAGGGTAAAACATGTGGTCATCTGTTCAGAGCTGCTCCACAAGCCGATAGGGATTTGGAAACATGTTCAAGGACTTCACAGCTGAGAGGTGCTTGCTGTCAGATAAGTTGAATCGCTGGAATTAAGTGCTCTCTCAAATTTGATGACACAGCAAAAGCTGCTGTAACTTAACCTTGTACAGTAATGGGTTATTACATAAAATACCTTTGTTTTTGTTCATTTTTATAAACATGCAACATTATCTTCTCATTTCTCTTGATTCTGCTTCACCAAACAATAAGCTGTTGACTGGTGCGCAGTGTTAAAGGCCTCTCACATGCAGCAATGCAACTGCTTCAGGAATAGAAATTGTTGGGTGCTATGTGTTTAAGCATTAGGTCAGTCTGACCTCTAGTGGCTAAATGCTTGAATTACAGTTGCTGTGTCTAAAGTTTATTAAGAGCATTGTCCCAGATGAGTGCATTGATGAGTGCAAATGATCTGAATTTAGGTAACCTGACAGAAAATTGTCTATAGACTTTAATAACTTTTTAAACCTTTTTTGCACATTACCTTTATTTACCATGTGACGCTAATACATCCTATGTTAGGTCCACATGCACATCGGAGCCTCACCATGTTGTCAGGCAGATCGGCCATTGTTATCTCGCCTGGTAACTTGCAGTTTCTGCATACAAATGAAAGCAAATGTATAGATGAGAAATAAACACTTGTGATGTTGCTGGGAGCGATCGTGTTTAGTGTGTGCCAAAGTTTCTGGGGAATGAAGAGAGGGAGGTTCGGGGAACAATGTAAATGTAAAACATACTGCAGATTTTCCACTGGGAGGCAGGAAAGGAGCACTGCTTTGTCCTACTGTGGAACAAGTACAACTTCTGCAAGAGTGTGATAAAAATGGACTTAGAGGTTACAACAGTTAGTTGCAGTTGCAACTTCTCTGCATTTTTATAGTAGGAAAGAGGTTTTTGCAAACTGGATGTTTTTCTTTTCTTTTTTCTTTTTTTCCTCTAGTACCTGGATAAGGAGCTTATGAGAAAATAATAGGATCGCCTTGGAATGGCTTACAGTACTGCTAGCCAAGGTTTTCCCGATGTAATACAATTATAAAAAACCAAATACGCGTGACTCGAGTTTGATTTGTTTTGTTCACATTGTTCCAAAAGGAGAAAATAAAATCAGCTTAGAGGTTGCAGTCTTGTTGATTCTCTGGTAGTTCTCAGGGATGACACTGTGTTTTCCCAGTTGTTTTCATTAGTTCTGCGCTTAATATTCACCACAGTCCAAACCATATTTAAAATGAATATGACTCACATGTTATTGTGTAACCATGGAAAATGTCAAAATTCTAGCTTTTGCTAGGCAGTGGAACCGCAGCAATATAGTGAACCCAAGCAAGAAACAAGCTGAGTTCAGTGTGTGGGGAGAAACACCCTGTTTTTTGGCCTTGCAGTGTTATTTTATGGTAAGTTAATGAGACGCGTTAGCCAGTTCCCCGCTGTAAGGTTACTGTTGTTGTCATCCGTGGTGGAAGTATTCCATTTCAGGAGGCAAGCTGATTGAATTCTCAAATTCCATTTTTATTAATATGTGCAGAGAATATGTTTGATTTACATGAACTCAGGCGATGAAAAACAAACTTTATTGTAGAAAAAAAAGGGAAAAAAACATTTTCAATAGGACGTATTGTGTATTTAACTCTGCAGCAACATAAAGTCTAAAATACTTTATACTTAAAAGACTGTAAGGCTGTTTGGGCCAGAATGCATTTCACACACATACACACTTCCATTGTTGCAAAGGGTAACTGAGCCTCCAGTGTAAAAAAAATACTAATATATGACATATCATCAGACCACCCCTTCACGAGCCAGCAGACCCTTTCAGTATGTGAACCCGCTCTGGCGTGAATCCTGAAACGGGAGAGGAGAAGAGTAGCTTTACCTGCGCTCGCCGAGTTACAGCGACACTGAAGATTTGACGTTGACAAGATGAGCGCATGATAAAGCTCTGTCTGATCTTTGATACACATAGACTTAAGCGCAGACTGGTGGATGAGATACAATAGCTGTGTGTGGCTCTTTTGTTGGTGTTACAGCTTCCTTTCATGAAGTGCTGCCTGCAGTACAATAGCTCAGTGTTTTGTAGAAAATAAAATAGGTGTGGAAAAGTGAGCAATGTTTTTCATTATCTCGACTTTCTTCCTGAAATTTAAGGGCTGATAGCAGTTAGTTGAAACATGCACAGATTCAACAAGGTGCTGGAAATATTTTGGTTCATATTGACATGATAGCATACAGTTGTTGCCGATTTGTTGGCTACACATACAGGATGTGACTTTCCCATTCCACTACATCCCAGAGGTGACTGGATCTGACAGGATCTGGTGACCATGGAGGCGATTTGAGTACAGTGAACTCGTTGTCCTGTTTCTTTGAAGCACTTTGACATGATTTGAACTTTGTGACATGGTGTCTTATCCTGCTGAAATAAGCAGTTAGTCTGTGGTGTTTAACTGATGCACAGTCACTAATGAGTGAAATGTGTGCTACAATATCCCCAGCATCATTACACCACCACCACTAGCTTGAACCATCGACCGGCGGGATGGATCCATGCTTTCATGTTGTTTACACCAAATTCTGAATTTTGCAGCAGAACTCTCACTAAGCTAGACGACATCTTTCCACTCTTCTATTCTCCAATTTTGGTGAGCCTTGTGAGTCGTAGGAGTTGCACCCGGTGTGGGCCTCTGTAGCCCATCTGCTTCAACGTTTGACGTTTTGTCCTTTAAGAGATGCTCTTCTGCGTACATTTGTTTAATAAGTGACTTGAAGCAGCATTCTGAGTCACTTAAATCACCTTTAGCCCTCATTCTGATCTTCAGTTTAAACTTCAGCAGGTTGCCTTGACCCTGTCTACATGCCTAAATGTATTGAGTATATATTGATTACATTTTTGTGTCAAAAAGAAGGTGAACAGGGGTACATAATAAAATGGCCAGTGAATGAATGCTAGCATGGCCAGAGCAACAGTTTTTTTGTATGTTTTATCCTGGAAAAAACAAACCAGTTTTTATTTTATTTATTTTATTCTGGTAGTCTAAATTTGTACATTGTACATTGTATGTATGCAAAATTAACATTGGTGTGCATTAAAAAAAGTATTTTCTTTGTATAAGTACACTACTTTTAGTTACTTTCTATGATTTTTAAAGATCACCGTTAATATCATCCTACCTATGTTAATACAAGTTGCTGTACTAGAAGGACTGCTGTGTTGACTGAGGTCAGTTAAGATTTCCAGTTTCCTGATACCATCAGGAAAGACCTCCTGCAACGCACACCACATGCAGACACACTTTAATCACCGCCATTTGTTATGTTGATTGAAAATTTCAGGACCCCAAGAGGCAAGACGCACACACTGAAGTTAGCAATGATTAAAAGTAGCTTGTTGTGAATAGTCAGGTAATTGGAGTGGATGGATCTTTGAAGATGGAGCGTGCAGCCCTGAGGGGAAAACTGAGTTGTCAGGTGGGCAGACGGAGAGCGAGCTGAGGCTGAATTCTCTTGTAGAAAACGACTTGTGAACTGGAACAGATATACAAGATGGGGATGAACTTATAAAAACAGTCATACACAATCACTGGCGAATAGTCCGGGACGAAGGTGTCGTGCATAAAACTCACAAACTGAAGGACAACAAGAGAGACTGTAAATAAACAGGAGACATAAAAAGTAAGAGAACAAAGAGGAAACAGAGAAAGAGGAGGAGGTACAGCCGGTTCATGATACCATTGCTTCCCTCATCTTTGCCCAAACAACTAAAGACACAACAGTTGCCCTGGACACGATGTAAACCAACAAAAACAAAGCTGTATCATCGCGGTGCTTCGAGAGGAGGAGGTAAATGAGATCATATATGTCAGTAGCATAAGCTGCTGAAACAGTAAATCTTTCGCTTGGACGCTTGAAAGGACTGTGCTCACCTCTGAAGGTTTTGCTGGCCTGATGGCGAAAAGAATGTCCCCATTAAAAGCGTAACTGCGCCCAATTTGATGCCTGTAAAAGTCTCCACAGTGCAGATGGATACGTTAATCGAGGGGCAAATTGCTGCGGTATTATGGTGGTATTACTGGAAGCAATTACCAATAGGCAAGTAGACTGTTGCGATTATGCTATAAATCTAGAGGTAGTCATTACGCAGAGCATAGCCTAATAACAGCCAGCGTACGTACCTCCTGTGTGCATAAGCGCCTTAGATGAGCAGATTATTCGAATGGAAACGAGCTGAACTGATACAGTGAAGCTGTATTGTGACTACTGTTGCTAGACGGGGCCAAAAGATGATAGATAGGTGCGCAAGTATGTAATCTGTAGAAAGCGTTGTTATCTAGACTGGCAGATAAAGCAGTTGTGTGAATAGATCCATTGTGTTAGTAGAGGCAACCGGCTAAACACGCCAGCGTTTTCTGGCTCGTGCTGAGAAGAAGTTTACCTGATAGAGTTATAGACTTGATGACACTGTGCAGTAATTATTAGAGTGTTAATATTTTAATGACTGAATACAACTGTGTCTGTGCATTTCTTGGTGAAGTTATTTAAAACTATGTTGCTGTATCTATGGAGTTATCAAAAACAAGCAGTGATCTCCAAAAGGAGCTTTCAGCTCAAATGAATGTATTGCTTGTATGGTGCTACCTACCACATTATTCCATCACTCATCTTTGATATTTTAATAGCTGTTTCTCAGTAATTTCTCCTATTTGCTTCTTGCCTAGGCACACTTCTCTCTGAGTGATTAACGTCATTGTTTTGAGCTGTAGATGGCAACCTTGCTCTTGGCAGACAGATGTTTCCATGTATTTTTATTATGTAGTACATGTGAAATGCTTTCTTGACGATCAAGTCCTGTTAATTTTGAAATATGTGTAATAAAACACCAATAAAGAGTCTTTATCCCAGTATAATGACTGGGATCGTAATCCATCAATACATCAAGCTTGGCCGTGTCTACGCTGACGTCCTAATCTCAGCGATATTTGCGGTTAGAAAGCGAGTTAAAAGGAGGTTTGCACCAGGTCTGTGATGAGACTTTCCACAGGCCTCACTGAGCTGTGATGTTACCCCGCTCATGTGTGTCCCCCATCTGATTCTGATCAGGGTTTTTACTGCTGCGCTCTGAGCTGCGAGGGCTTGGAGCCTAACAGGCGTATTTTTAGGCCAGGAGAGGAGGGGGTCGTGGGGGAGAGGGTGCTATTGAAAGCTGAGACATAATTATAAAATGTAAGATGGAATATTGTTTTTATTACAAAGCCAAACAAATGTGTCTTTGTCGCGAATCACATCAAAGGTGTCTGTGTGACGACTAACCACTGAGTGGAGGCATGGTGCTTGAGGTTTAATGAAACACAAATGCTGGCTGTGTGTGTGTGTGTGTGTGTGTGTGTGTGTGTGTGTGTGTGTGTGTGTGTGTGTGTGTGTGTGTGTGTGTGTGAGGCCAGCAAAAGTGTGGGGTCTGCAAGTGTCACTGTATGTGTTGCCGTGCGCCTTTTTTATCTGTAAGTTTGAGTATGTTGCTCACACATGTGCGTCCCCGTCTGTGAGTAAGCGCAGCTTTTCAACTGCGCACCGTAAGGAGCGAGGCATGTGTCACATAGACTATTAATTAGAGCCCAGTGTTTTGTGGTTACCTGTCACCACTGCTCATGAAAGAATGGAAAATTCAATTATTTCACATCGATGAGACCCAATAATTCACAGCACTTGATGAAACGCCATGGATTCTATGTGGGAGATGGAGCGTGTGTGTGCCTTCCCTCCATGTGTGAGGTTGAGCTGATTCCACCCATTACATCTGTCAGCGCATCATCTGAGAAGGTGTATATTATGTTATTTGTGAAGCTAGTGTGCTAATTATGACTTCAGCTCTTTTTTTAGCCTAGGAAGAGTAGGAAAGAGACAGCCAGTCCGTCGCTATCCAAACAACGTGAAATTACATGGAAACTTAGAGATAGACAAGTTCTCTTTATCTGCGTGCTTTGCTCGTCTCCTTTCCTTCCCTACTGTAGCGCAAGTGAGTGATTGCGGCACGGAATTCCTGAGCGCTTGGGCCTTTTGTTGGGATTGCATCGCTTGAATAGTTTCCGTTCCTCTCCCACCATACTCCACCCCAGTGTAGATCCATTTTATTTATCTGCCGTGTCATCGTCAGACGAGGGGGGAGAGCACGCATGGCTGCCCTGGTGCCTGGGGAGTGAAAATGTGACAGGGCTGACAAACAGGCGAGTGTGGACAGACGTTTGTTGTGTCTAGACTGAGGCCCATGAGGCTGTCCTGGTCTTTGGGTAAACTAGTCTCACAGGAGGCACATTGTAAACTTATCATAGTGTTATTGTGCGGGATACATGCTGGGCTCTGCTGTGAACGTGGGGAGTACCCATGTCTTTTACACAACACAAGAAAATAACATTTACACACACATAATGTACTATTCTTTTGATCTTCAGCTTGAAGTTGGGTATTAACTTAAGAAAAGTTAAAGAAGTATAGCTTGTGTGATGTGTAATAATCATAGACTGTATGTCAAAGATGGACACAACCACTATGATGTCACCAGTTGAGTAATTTGTTACACTAATTGTTACGTTGAACTGAAACACATTGTCACATAATTACCAGTTAGCAATATAAACTTACAGGTCCACACACTAATAGAAATCCCTAATTGTAATGAAGACACAGATGGGATGTTTTAGTTTTTATGTATGAACACAAAACTGACAGCACAAAGCAAATCCTTGGCTAGCTTCTTGTTAGACTGCTGTCTGTGCAGACAGACAGTTTTGTTAGCAGTATAATGCAGTTGTTTCACCATCATGATCTTGTCCTTCTGTGCAATAAAAATAAAAGTAAAAAATAAATAAAAATAAAAGTAATATCTGTCTGTGGTGGAATGTCTCCATTCCTCAAAAGCTATAGATCACTCCACCATTTTCCTCCTCCCAGCACAAAAACTGAAATCAGTAATGAAAGTCTACAGGAAGAAAAAAGAACCTTAATCTAATGTAATGCAAGTAATGAAATACTTGTAATGTACTTTCTGAATTTAGTACAGTAACGCATTACATTGTTATTTTAAAAATTCAATTGTTATTTTGTCATTTAAAACAAAACTTGTTGACCTTATTTTGGTTTAAAATGCTAAGTTATCAGCTAACGCTAGCAAGCTAGGTTAGCAAGCTGCATCCATAGACTGAAGGGGTGTGGTGCACAGACATGGAAACAGGATAATTAGCGCTAATTAACAGTCTAATGAAGTACTATAATTCCAACATGTTGGGCATGCTGTAATGCACAGCAAGCATATTATTTTTCAGATAATTGCATTAAAAATGCTCCAGAAGGTGCCAACAAAACAAACACAGCTGCGAGTCCTCTGTTCAGTTACTCTAATTAGCGGAGGTGAAGCCTACCCATATGGAAAAGATATATATAAATCTTATAAAGTTTGTATCTGTCTTGTGTGAAACTTGTATGAAAAGCATACAAGAGTGAAAACAGATATAAGATCCCTTGAAAAATTATATAATGAAACTTGTATGTTTTGGATACTTACTAAAACAATGTATGAAAGTAATGAGAAAGTGGCCACTTTCATGAGTAAATCATGTAAGCCTTATATGATTTACTCATGAAAGTGGCCACTTTCATGAGTAATCACATATAAGTTTTTACTATTTCTTTTCCATATGGGTAGCAAAGGGTTACTGGTGCTTTTCTGCTTGGAGTTTGCATGTTCTTTGTGTGCCTGTTAGGGCTTCTACCACATACTCCAGCTTCCTCCCAGAGTCCTAAGACATGTATGGTGTTAGTTTAAATGATTCTATATTGGTCGTGCAGTAGATGTGAGTGTGAGAGCGAATACAATAGACTGGCAGCCTGTCCAGAGTGTACCCCTCCTCTCATCCTAAGACAGCTGGGAAAGGATCCAGCTTCTTTGCATAATTGCTTTAGAAGATAGATGGATGGATGCGTCTTTAAAAAAGTCACCCATTGTATGAGTGTTGTAAACAATTAAATCATTTGTAGACGATAAAGTAAATTTTCTATTCTGGCTGTAAAAATGTTACAGCCTCATGTGGCCATTAGAGGAACTGCAGTTTTTGGCACTTTTGTTGGCTTGATGATAATTCATTCAGTGTCACTTGAATTTCTGTGTTAACAGTATAGGTGGTATATGTAACACTTTTTTTTTATTTGTGTGTAGAACAGCTGTTACCGTTAAATACAACTTTAAATGTTTTCATATATATTGTTTCCAGACATATGCTATTTTTTTTTTGTCCCAACACAAAAAGTCCTTTTGCAAATTAAATATTAATTGGTGTCATACTCTATGAGTTTGCGTGCGGGATGACAAAAATCAAATTTTCCTGACTAATAAACAGTTTCTGCTGTCATATTCAGACCTCAAGCCCAGCTTATAAAAGGACTCATATATAATGTTAACACCCAAACCTTATCCCACGGGATACAAATTCATCATTTTAGCGCTCCATGCACAGGCCTTCCTCAGAGATAGGATGGTGTCAACACAGAAATCTGTCACTTCTCTCCACGGAAAGTTGGATTCAGCGTGAGGGCCGACATGGATGCAGTTCAGACTGCTGTTGCACAGATGAAGGGAAACACCCTCCTTCAAAGCCTGTTCCTGGCAAGACAAAACTTTAAGTCACGAAAGAACTGTTTGTTTTCTAAAAGCCATCTTTGTCATTTATGCAGTTTATTTCTGAGAGCTAATAAGGACACCAAAATGCGCACCCATAGAACAGCTACAGTCGGGGCAGCTAGCGGCAGGTCTTCACGCTGATTCAGTTTTGTAGTAGGTCAGCAATTTTTGCTGCTTCACTTTCATGCACGCACATGCTCATAAACTCAATTTTTTTAAAAACTCTTTACTTTCCATTTGCAGTTCTTGATATTGTCTGCATATGCTAGTTTCCTGTGCTTTTGGCAGGTCAAGTTCAGGTTTGGTGACTCATTTCAGAATGTTTGAGCTTCTCTTGCATTTCATTTAGCCGCAGTTTAATCAGTTTTTTTTGTGTGTAAGATGCAGACAAAAATTTCGTTTATCTCAGTAACCACTAAGTGCCTGAGATTGGAGTCCTCTTTCTTCAGGCAGAGGTCTCGCTTCCTTACTGTGTCATGTTATTTTGACCAGAAGGAAACAAGTTGAAAAGACAAAATGGGAGTTGAAGTGACAAGCAGCTGTGCATACCGAGGTCATGTTCATTTTTCAGGGTCAGAACTGGTCCCTGTTATTCTTTTAGTGTTTCATGAAAGCTGCAGTCTCACAAGTGAATATTTCCAAGTGTCAGCTAATGATTTGTACCACAGGCTGTGACCCAAAGAAAATCCGGCATGCCATGTTAGTCAGTTGCCGAAAGAACGGATGGAAGTGTGAATGGATGAAGAGAAAATAGGAAAAGAGTGAAGACCCAAAACGGAGCAGTTCCCACGACCAGAAAATTGCTCAAATTGCTGGTGGCTCCCTTTGTCCCCACCCCTCCAATGCATTCCATGATGAATGGGACATTTAATATTGCGCTGCTTAAGGGTATCGCTGGAGTGTATCCTATCTGTCCTTCACTAAACACTAAAACAGCCCTTTTTCTCTGGCAGTGTGGAATTGAGCAACATATTATCAAATGTAGAAGAAAACCAAAAAACTTTGCAAAAGATTTTAACATAATTTTAGACAAGGGTTTTACTGACAAGGTAACTTTAAAATTGCTTTGTTTCTTTGATGCTGGGACATATTTTCAACACATTCTGTGCCACGACCAACACATAAGTTCTGCTTCTTAAGAGAATGTGGTTGTGTATTTTACATATTTCTGAAACCATGAAAACATTTACTTTTTATGACGGCAAACAAGTGGGAATAAACAAACCAATAAAAGAGAAGAGAGCTCATAAAGGCTACTGGTTATACAGTTAGACAGTCAAAGCTGGCATGTGCAGAGGAGGGATAGTGGACGAAGTGGACAAAGGATGCTAAATGTGGAGCTGCCAGACAGGAGAAGAGGAAAATCTCAAAGGAAACTCATGGATGTAATGAAGGAGGAGATGCAGAGGGATAGGGTGAGGTGGAGGCAGTTGATCTGTGTGATTTCAGTAGCGTTTCTGTGGATATAAATATGTATTTTTGTGTGCTAAAGAAATGCTTTGTTTTAACCAGCTCTTAACAGGACTAACTATGGCCACTGAGGCTGTGACAATGTAGTGCTGTGGCACGCTAATACATGCATTGTTGGCTAATATCAGAGTGCAATTCAAAACGACAAAACAGGTTTAAAAATTGAAATGAATATTCACAGTATCACCTTTTCCCTTTTAGTCACTCGCAGACAAATGCAGGAATACAAATGACTTAACATGCCAGAATTCAATCCCTCTTTATTTTAGTGTTATTTAGCCAGTATTTCAATATTTAATTTGAAATGGTGTCAAAATTCAACAGTTTGAAAAGATCTGCAAAATACGTGCAAATAACTCTACTCTGAATACATTTTACAGCATTTGGACTAACTGTAAGTAACTAAAATGATACAGTGAATGACAGTCAGGTTAAGTTTGATCTTTTCTCCCAGGAGTATGACTATTCCTCTTTAACAACAAACTGTGCATGTAATATTTCTTGAGGGGCATCCTTCATAACAAGGCTTTCTGACTACAGGATGTCACAGACAGCAACCCCAGTGCATAACTACAATTAAAGTTGAAAAAAAAAAAAGCTGCAGAATTGCAGATCAGGCATGTAGTTGACAGTGGGAATGTTTCTAGGAATTGTTTTGTGAAAGGTGATGCTCTGAATACTTTTCATTCCTTTTTAAAATGTAGCTAGAGGCAGTTGTTTGTGACATAACACTAAAAATCTATTAACTGCCATCTGTCCTGACTTTCTTTTACGTAGCAGGTCAGGATAGGTGGATAACAAATACGACCGAAGGATGACTTTTAGCCATCTTGTTGCAATGATTTCACACAAAGGGGAGAAGAGACAGATGAGATTTTCTGGCTTTGTGCCGCGCTGATGGATGGAGCAAGAGAGTTCTCATGAGCAAGTGTCATCCAATCTAATCCAGGTGATTAGTCATGCATTCTCCTCTTTCAAGGTGTGAGGCCCATTATTTCTCCCCCCCCCCCTCAACCAGGGGCCAGGTAATGTAATCGCAAAATGAAAAGTATCACTGTTGGTTTCAAGTAACTAGACACACAGATACGCAGACAGTCAGGCACGTACTGTGCTACGTGTATACGAGCAGAAACAATGGCAGCGAGAAGCTCGAGTACACTGTCTGGCCTGAAGGTGACCTCCGCCCCCTCACCCCAATTGGCAAAGCTCAGATATTCATCTGGGCTGAGAAAAATGGGAGAAATATTGTTATGGTGACCGTTCAAAATGTTGATTTAAACATTTAAAAAACTTGAACAGCACATTTCAGAGAGGAAGACGCCAAAACACCCGCACGCTATTCGTTCTCACGGAAAGGACCGTGACACGGAAAATACTGCAGTATGTTTTATCTCTTGGGGATGCACTCAAAACCAAAATGGACTGGCTGATTCAGACTCTCCCCTTTGATACTAGAATTGTATTAATGGACAGTTTAAAGTCTGTAACTATTCAACATCACCACTGTTTTTTTTCATAAATCATGTTACTGGTGTGATTTATTCCTCTGTGGTGTTTGTCCTCTGTCTATTAAAGACATTTGTAGTGCGCTCTGTGTCTTATATACTTCTTTAGAGACAGAGGGGAGAAAGTCTATGTGTGTGTGTGCTCTGCAACTGTTTGCTCTTCAGGACACAGTAAGAGATCAGACAAAACCCAGTTTTCCACCTCTCCATCACCCTTTCCTTCCATCTTACCACTCGTTTTTTCTCCATATTGTTCTTTGTCCAGTTCAGCTTGTTAACCTTCCTGTTTCTGTGCAGGAATAATGCGGTCCTGTCATCACCTTGTTAAAATCATTCCTCATAACAAAGTGTTATTCATGTGAACTTTATGATTCTGCACTTTTTTGTGGATCCATGCCTATGGAGTGTGTGTGAAGCAGCACAGCAGCAGGGCTAAGCCGAGTGTCTATTTACTGTGATGTGCTTGCTTGCTCGTTTGGCTCTTAGCAGACTGTCATCACAGGGGATCGTTAGTGGAGGGAGATACCAAAGTATGATTAATAACTGTCCTTTCTGTCTCTTGTTTTCACTCCATTTTCTTTGCTTTCCTTTCCCTGTTGCTGTTTCTCTGTGTTACTCCCTCTCTGCTCCCAGAGGACCTGGATGACCTGCGGATGGAGGGTGTGACAGGGCTGGTTCTATCCGGCAGTAAGTTCAGCCAAGGACGCAGCTCCTATCAGCCTGAACCACAGGCCAAAGTTACACTCAACATCTGCTCTAGGTGTGCCAGGTAAATGTTTCTACCTTCTCTTTTCTGGCACAGTGGACGGAGAATATACGCACAGTTCTGCCCCAAAGTTTGAAACGTCCGTGTTTTTACCTCTATAAAACATTAGTACTAATATGTGTGTATATATGTCTGTATGTACTCTGTCTTCTCAACAAACCTTTCACAAACATCTTCACACATGCAGTGGTTAATAACATGAATATGTTTTTAAAAGCATTTAATCGTCTTCATCGTTCTCCGTTTGCATTTGTTTCGCATGTCAGCATGGAGCTAGTCAAGTGTCTGGATCGTTTGTAGATTCCATTACAGTCTCAAAATGCCGCTCCATAAAACTTTTTTTTCTGGTAGCAGGGATGAACGGTGTTCCCTGTGGGAGCTGTCAGACAAGTAAAGATTTTAAGCTACGATGTGTACTACTCTATTACAAGACCAAATCAAACTGGTTCTCCTTAGAACTGAAAGAAAAAGCGAGGCTCAAGGGCACAACTGAGCAAAAGAACAACACAATCATTATAATACATCAGAATAGTTAGTTTAAAAAACAGACGTTTCATTTTTTTCTGCTTGCAACTTCATTTAATAGAACTAAAAAAGCCAGACTGTAGGGGTTGGTGAAAGGAGTAGTATACACCTCTGCATGAAGTCACGTGTTTTTGGAAATTTTTTTCATGGATTAACCTTTTCTTAGAAAAAGAATAGGCTGATGAATTTTACAATGATAGATTATTTATGACTAATGATAAATGATAGGATTGATACTTTGTTTCTATCCTCTAAGTTCAGTACATAGCCTGCTGAATGTGTAAAATAATTGCCTTGGATGAAAGAAATATACCTCAAACTTCATCTCATAAATCATGACACACTGCTCTCCCGTACATAAGGTGCGGCATTGGTATTGGTACGACATGGTCCTGGGTCTGTGTTTGTGTTGCTGGTTAATTAATATTCTTTGATTTAGTGTTATTCATGGTTCAGTTTCCTTGCTTTTCCATTTGTATTTCTAGTTCTCTTAGTTATTTTCTGCTTTGGTTATATTTATACATTCTAGTTTTTAGGGTTTTGTTACTGTGTCTCACACCTAAACATCCTTGTCTTTATGTTTCTCCTGTGTCTGTTTTGTGTGCTCTCTTTCTGTCTCCCCAGTCGGTCATGTTCCCATGTCTGTCTTCCCTGGTTCCACTGTCTAGTCCGTGTCTTAGTGTATGTTTCATGTTTCATGTTTTATTTTGATAGTCCCTTGTCCAGGGTTCAGCGTGTTCAGTTTTGCGTGTCTTTGCGTCTGATTAGTTCAGGCTGTGTTTCCTTCCTGTTTCCCACCGTCTCGTTATCCACTGTGTATTTAGTCCTCTGTCTTCCTCTGCCTGTTGTTGAATTGTTTGTTCAGCCACCCTGCTCATCTTCCCCCATGTTTACAAGTCTCAGGTTTTTCATGTCTCAGGTTTCAGGTCTTCATGTGCCATGCACTTAGTATTTAGTTGTTTTCCCAGTTTAGGTTTTTGTTGGTTTACTCTTTGTCTCCCTTTTGCTTTTTGTTTGCCTTTCATAGAGCCGTAAATAAAGGCTCGCTTTTAGTTCCTGTCCGTCTCCAGAGTCTGCCTTTGGATCCACTCTCTCGCCACTCCTCGTCTGTCTCTAGTGTTATTTACAACATTTTTTGAGTTTTGTAATAATATAAAACAGCTTTCCTTAAGAAAGTATAACCAGTTGAGAAGACTTGTTCTTTCTAGTAGTTAGGTAAATAGATTAATGCTGTTGCGATAACTGCTTATCTTAGCTTAAAGACTGGAGGCAGTAAATAGGTGACAAATAGCTGTTTTTCCAGGATTATGTTAAATTATTGCCCAAATCCAGGAAATTGCTCAGCTCTTAACCCCACGCAAAGCCACACTTACTGTTTTTTTCACTAGATAATCTCCTCATCAAAGTCTCAGCAAGAACTGAAACAAATTCATCTCCCAACTGAAATGCTAAACAATTTCTGTAAATTTTCCTCTACAGTTCATTTGTCAAAACTATACCGTAGCGCCTGCTGCATCCATTTTTTTCTTTCAAACATCCAACACTTCTTTCTTATCCTTTTCTTACCCTCCATTTCCTGTCTCTGCATTTGTATCAGAGGTAGCAGAGAATAATATCATATCTGAAGTCCATTCCAGTGTTGCTTGTTTTCACAAATCAGCTCTAGCGAGGATAATTGTCTCCATTATCACCCTCTCTCTTGTTATCACAGTTTTTCTCCTCAGACACATTTCCTGTTTCCCTCAGATTCACATCGTCAGTCTGGTGCTCAGATTTCTGAGTTTTGGGTGTGATACCGTAGGCAGGTGTGGGCAAAACTCTTCCTTGATGCCAGTCAAAGATAAACGGTATCTTCTTGATGAGACGCCAGGCACAAATCTGCCTGCACAGCCTCCACTGGTTGGGGTCTGGAATTTGTTTGTTTCAAACTCTTCTTTCATTCATGCAGCTTATCAATTTCGTTCCACACGCAGGCTGCGGGTTGTTGTCAAAGGTTTGTGCAGGAGGATGAAGGCTATCGCTGGATTTTTGTTGGCAGTTTATCGACTTGATGGTTTTAAGCGAGTTGTTTATACCTTTTGTCCCATGGTGGAATTAGTGGCAAAGCAAAGCAGCATCTGTATCTGGAGTCATTTTTGGCTCTTGTGAAGGTTTTTTTGTTACTGAAATGTCAAACATCTGTTCCCTTTCTCTGTCTTCCTTTATCCTTTCGGCTGAGGCCAAATTCTTGTTTTGTCCTCTTTAACCTGACCACCGAATCTTTCCCAAGTTTTATTGGCAAAGGAGCTGTGGTCTTTCAAAGTCATTTTTGAGTAGTCTAAGGGCCATAAACAGATCAGTAAGCTGGAAAAGTGCTGCACGCATGGCTTGCCCTTTGTGCTGTTTTGAGAAGACAGATTTCTCAAATTAGGGTTGTGCAGAAGTTCATACGTGCACAGACTCAGGTATTCATGGATGCACACATAAGGCAGCCTGGACACAGGTTTCAAACTGTCTACTTTTACCTTGATGAGATTCGCTGAAGCTTTAAAATTGTTCTTCAGAAAACTAACACGTGCATCTGTCCTTCAGCATCAGTGAGACTTGTAGAGATGTGAGAGATGTGACCTTGCAGTACTGCTCATGTTAGTTCATTTTAATATTGACATGACTGAGGGGAATCTTTGCAATATTTTATAACTCACACAAAGATACCAGAGGCTTGCTTGGCTCAGCAGGGAACTGTGAACACTGGCCCAAGCTGGATAAGCATTCCTCACATACCCGTCATCCCTCAGTCAGACACATTCGAATCCAGCTTCCCTTGTGTTTTTTTTACAGGTCAGTGAGGTCTATCAGTCTGCGCAAATGAGACCGAACCACTTGGCTCTACCATGCACTACCCCAAACCAGGAAATAGTGACACCTAATTTCACACCCACAGTGTGAAGGCGATAACTCCGTTCCCATTTGGGCACCATAATAAGAACAAAATGTCAACTTTGCATTGCAGGATCGCTTTTCTCTTTGAACTCACTGACCCCGTATTGAAACCGATCCCTGACTTCTAAGACACCTTCCCTTGCCAACGTCCTTTTCCGTCCCTTCTGTCCAGACACTGGCCACACCACCAAATGCTCCAGTCAGCCAGTGTGCCTCTTAACCAGCAGTGGCAGGTCTGAAAACATGCAGCTTCCAGTGGCTCTCTGCTGGTTGGTTGAAGTGCAAAATGCTGTGTGGCCTGTGTGTTGTGGCCACGTTTCTGCCTTTTGGGCTATAACTGTGGTCACACCAACATTTCATCCACCTCCCTTATTGGCCTGATCAGTTCATTTAAAGAGCATGTACTCCCGCCACAAAATCTCCTGTGTGCAAACGCATCCCAGATCTTAGGCCTGCTCTGAAGTAGCTGGCAGTGCGGTTTTAAGGAAATGGATAGATTTCCACAAACTTCTTTTGGACTTGTCGTTCTCATTAAATTAATTGCTTTCATATCAGGAATGCACTAGGGGAATTGTAGTCAAGACTTGCGGCTATGAGTAGCTTTTGTTCAGAGAATGGGAAGGCCTTTTGATAGTCATCTTGGGTACTTTTAATGGTCTTATAAAGACCATTAAAGAGGGGGGGAGACAAGGAGAGGGATGTCTAAAGAAGGAAAGAAATAGAATCCACTTTAAGAAGTTGCGCTGTGCCTTTAGTCTCGATGTAGAGGTAGAAACAAGGAGGCCCTGCAGCTGGGAATGCAGCTGTGCCATAAAGGCATAGGGATTGCTTTCCTTTCTCTTCTGCTAATGGTTGCTCTCATGACATGGAAACAGCATGAGGTATAAAGAATTTGATGCCAACGTGGTGCGTGCACAAATTTGACATATGATGTGATTTACAGTTACAGCTATAGTGAGTGTATAGAGCAATTTAGAAGAGCATAAATGCATTTAAATAGCATTTTTCTCTTCTTGCTGAAAGGTGAAACGAGAAAAGGCTGTTTGTCTTTCATTTGCAGTTTACTTCACTATCTCTGGGCAGCCCAAATCTTTTGCTACCTTAAGACAGCCAAATCTGTCAGACCCACTTCCCTTTCAGTCCACGGTGTTATCTTTAAAAAAAAGCAATAGGGGCTTGGAACACATTCTGATAAAAAACAGTAACTGAATGATGTCAGGGAAAAATAGTAGCTGCGTGCGGGTTTTTATTTTTTCTTCTTCATCTTCAGTTTTATGTTTTTATAAGCATAGGGATAGTGGAGGTGCTGCTGCCTGTGTACACATCGTCTATTCGTGCATTACTGTCGTTTCTTCATTATTATTCATATTTAATTTCAGCAAAAACAAAAAAGTTTGTGACCTGAAACCGACCTCCGTGCCGATCCAGATTTCGCCGAACGTTTCGCTAAACATTTCCTCATTGTATCATCACCTCAGACTGATTGAGGCTGGCTTTTTTTTGTTATCTGACTTTCAATGTCCAAACATGCGCTGCAGTGCAAGTTTATGTTGTGTGTTGTTTTCCAGGTTGCAGGGAGACACACTATCAGACAGCAGATCAGAAGAGGAGCATAGGCCACACATATCTGAACAAGCTGTACCTGATATATCTTGTAAGTTGCAGTTCATACTTAATATATAAAATCTTTATGCCGTTTCATTCTGCTTTATCCTTCCTTTTTCCCTCGTTTGTGCGTATCGTCTGGAGCAGCTCCTTTGCCCGGGTTGGACACAGTGGCGGGACGACTCCAGGAATGCGACACCTTATCTCAGATGTCAGGCTCTGTAAGTGTCCTCCCTACATCCATCACCAAACAATTAAGATCGCTTTACAACCATCAATTACCTCGTCGCTCTCTCCTCCTCGACTGCTATTGTCTCAAAACCACCTCGAGCCCCTCGTTAACAGAACAAGGCCCGAGTAAAAGTGATCCATCTTCATGTGGGGATTTCAGCTTACACAACAGCTGATAGCGCTAAACAGCCCCAATTAAAACTCTCCCTGCATCACTTTGCTTGCCTTTCACAGCTCTTGTGTGCAGTTTGAAAGGAATACACGAAAAGAATATCGAGCGACGTAACAGCCGCAGGAGATTTAGATGGGTTTGATAATGGATCTAAATATTTCTGGGTTACAGTAGGTACACAAAGGTTTGTTGAATAGCAAAGTGGCGTGATAAACCTCAGACGCTTCAGGGAAGAAATCTATAGTGGCCTTACGTGGCGCACACCAGACTCAGTCAAAGGCACATGCTGTTAATAAAGCATTCAGCTAAGACGCCGGTACCTTTGTATAATTACCTCTCCGAAAAGCCAATACCTTTTTTTTAAAAAATATAATTGCCCAATCTAAGTGTTAGACAAGGCTTTTTACTGCTTTTTTTTAAGAACGAAAGGAGCCAGTGCAGTGCTCCGTGTGTGGAGCAGATGCAGAGAGGCTCCAGACTAACTGGGAGCAGACCTTTAGAAACTGAAGGACTAAAGTAGTCGGAGCTCTGACGGATTTAGCCAAATACAATAGCCTCCATCCTGAAACTGTAGACATTTGGACCTTAACATGCCAGTCACACTAATTCCCAGCATTTTACAAGTGTTTTCTTTGACACAACGCACAGAAGGATTTAGAACCAAAAAGCTGAGGCTTGACCGCAACCAACACAGAGTAACAGAGTTTTAATAAATCTGGAAGAGTTAAGTCGATCAATTTAGCCTGTGCCTTTTATTTCTCCTTTCCAATGACCTTCACATCCACATTTAACCACTAGTTTGTAGCTGTGCGCAACAAGGGATTAGACACTCCATCCTGCCGCTACACCGCAATCTTCACAGGTTAAGCCTTGTCTGGCAACTTAGAGAACAGTGCGCTAATAGGTCCCATATGGACTCTGCAAGTGCAAATATCTCCTGTAACCTATAGTGCTGCAAGTAACCGTGCTTGTTTTGTGCTTAATTGCTTATATTTGGCCCTCTTCGAAAGGCAAATGCAATTTGTAATAGCTTGTAAGTTCAGCTAGTCGTCCAGGGGCTTGTGGAGTAAAATGACTAAGCAGTGTGGAATTTTTTTTTTCTTTTATGGTTTATTCGGCGGGAGGTGGGGGTAGGAGTACAAATAACTCGAATAAAGTAATGAATGAAAGTGTAATGAAATCTTATGTCTTCGCACAGAGTAAAGACATAAGATTTCATTACGCTGGTAGAAAAGTGTCTTGGTGCTTCCTCTCTTGTCGCAGTGGTCATTGCATTTTTCTTTACTTTTTTTTTGCGACTTTTAAAAGTTTGAAGTCATATTTTATTATTAGCATTTACAACTGTCCATAAATAAAGTAGAGCCCTGTATTGTAGACAAGCCCTGGTTTGGGCAGTAAATGCCCTGGAGATGTTGGAAAGTAAACACTCTTAACGGTTATCATTATTAGTCTCCTACCTCTGCCAGCTCCCTTTAGGTGATAATTGCCCCATAAAGACAAATTCTTTCCTAAAGCAATAGCCAGGTGTAAATTCCCCCCAAAATTCTCCCACTTTCCTTTGTAACTCTTAAGTGATATGTGTTAATCAGATTTGCTCTGAGTGGTATGGGTGTTACCATCGTAAAATATGCCAAGGGAAACTGCTCACTTGTATGCTGGAAATAAGATAATTAGTGTGATGCAGTGCTGTGTGTGTGAGAGATGCGAAGCAGAACCGTTATGAGGGTTTATTTCTGTTTCCGAAGGAATCTTGGCTGTATGGCTTTTTATATTTGGCAACAGTCTGCTCCCCACACCTCCACAGACACGCATGTATGGTTGTCATCTGAGCAAATCGCACAGCGTAGCCACACAAGGCAAGTGCTGGTGTAATCTGCCAAAAGCTTTGTTTTGGATTTACAGGATTTTTTGTTTTTCTTTATTTGCCTGTGCACTAAAATGATTTTCGCTTACAATGATGGAGAGATTTCTGTTAGGGAATTTCTTGTAATAGATCCATCTATCTATTTTTCCTCCATTTTCCCAGTGTAGAGTCATGGGAGATGCTGAAACCTCGCCCAACATCATAGGACAAGAAGCAGTGTACATCCTGGAGAGTCTGTTGCAGGCTAACACGTTGAAGCACTTTCACATCTTTAACATTTTCTTTTTTAAAGTTTTGGGAAATGAACTCCAAGATGTCACACATACAAAAACTAATCTTTTGTGTTATGGCACACTGATTCTAAGGCTTCAGCTAAATTTTGAAGTACAGTGCAGTAAAAATATATTTTTTCCCGCAGACTCTTGTAAAGACTCATCTCATTTGCACTTCTATTGACACTCGTTGTTTTTCTCTGATTTAAGAACAGGCAGTGTGTCATAAAGTCGGTCTTTGGAGCACTTGAGTAAAAGCCTAACTGTGTTATTGTCAATATCCTGTCTGCTTTTGACTGTGGTTGGATGAGTGAGCCTCTGAGCTCTGTATGCAAGTCCATAAAATCCATTAGGTGATTCTGCTATAAGCCAAAACAACAGGAATTCATTAAAAGTGTGAGTGCTAACTCTCACATCCCATATTCTCCCACAGCCATGCAACTTAGATGGGGCTGCAAAAGCAAAGTGAGTTATTTAGAAAACCTGTAATAAATTCATTTTCTTAGTGTTAAGCTTAGCTGATTAATCCATGTAAAGATATGACAGAATATATGACCCTCTTTTTGTTTCTTTCCACTTCAGATAATTCCCCAGAATACACAAGACTTTTCAGCTGTACAGCACTGACGCATCACTACACCTGATTCTATAAAAAACACAGGACTGGCTGGGTACTCGTCAGTATTTAATGCACTGGCTTACCAGAGCTTCAACCCTGAGGCCCGATGACATAAAGGGTTCATGAGGCTCGAGATGAAAATTCACAGAGAGAAAAATGTCATGCTTCACTTTATGCTGAGTTTCTTTTGGCATGTGATACCCGTTTTAAGTCTGTATGTCAGCTCTCACTATGCCCAGATTAATCTCACACCAAATAAGGGTCCGCAGAGTGTCTTTCATGCAGCAGGTCTACTTTACACCACCTGGCACACGGTTTTTTGTGCGAGCGCACTGCAGAGAGAGCTCAGGCCAAGCTCCTCATTGTTGGCTTCTGGCAGGAGCTCGATCGTTGATAGTTATAACCAAGGAAGCTTTTTCAAAATTAAAAACGAGTATGAAGGAAACGAGGTACAGACAAGGCTAAAGACGGTGGTTATCTCCTGCTGCTGCTGAAGTAGCAAAGGATGTGACTGATCCAAAACTTCATGTTAGCAAAGAAAAGGGTGAAAAGAAGAGGGCTGTTTTGTAGGTTGCTGCTTTATTGCGCTATGAGCTTGTAACAGCTTTTTGGCCTTTAATCACTAGACTAAACCTGACACCCTCGGTGATCCCGGCCTGTGTGTGGCAGGAATTTTAAAGATGTTTCTTTATTTCACAGACATGCCATTTTGCAAGTGCTAAAACATGACTATGTAACAAAATTGTTATTACAGCTTGACTGATATAGATTTTTTTAGATAAATACCGATATTTGGCGATTTAAAAAATCTGGAATTCCTCTATGACTGCTGATATTTTTTTTTCTCTCAGACATACAAGACAAATACATTTTACTAAAAATCTCATGTGTAGTTCTTTATGTACTTCTTTACCCTCTGCCCAACTATTCTCGGATCAGTCGGTTGTCTTTGTGGCGTTCCACGTGCGTGTCTTGCGAACAGGTAACAAAGTGCCCTCTGGTGGCCAAACTGTGTAATGCCAACACCCATAACATGGTTGTTTCTCCTGTCTCTTCTTTAATTTTTACGTCTCATTAATCAGCTTTCATAAACGCTAATACTTCATCCATCCATCCATTCGCTTCTGCTTATCCTTTTCAGGGTCGTGGGAGGCGCTGGAGCCTGTCCCAGCTGTCATAGGGCGAGAGGCAGGGTACACCCTAGACAGGTCGCCAGTCTGTCACAGGGCTAACACAAAGAAAGAGACAACCTTTCACACCTATGGGCAATTTAGATTGATCAATTAACCTATCCCCACTAACTGCATGTCTTTGGACTGTGGGAAGAACCCACGCAAACACGGGGAGAACATGCAAACTCCACACAGAAAGACCTCGGCCTGATGGTGGAATTGAACTCAGGAATTTCTTGCTGTGCAGCAACAGTGCTAACCAGAGCCATTCATATTCATTCATTCATATGTCATCAAGTAGCAGATGGCAGCCGACAAAATCAGCCTGCAAATAAATCAGTCAGCTTCAGCTTTTTATGACACAGAAAGAACTATGATATATCTCCTGATGATTAAAGCTCAAAGCTATATCATGAAGATAAACTTTTGTTTTACTTCTTAAACATAGTAAAGTTATTGCACCAAAAAAAAGAAAAGAAAAGCTGATTCTAAGGTGGTTTGGTGGAAACATTTGACTTCAAATTTAGTAGATTTTATATGGAGTGATCCACTTGTGTTTAAGGAGAACTGCAGTACCTTTAGTACAGTCCACTAAAGGTACTGTGGTAGTGACGTACACTAAACACCCCAAACACTCGTAATAGCAAATCCTATCAGCCAGAGCATTTATAACTCAAAGGAGCCCCAATACTTCAAGTGAAGCAGTTAAAAGCCTCAAATAATAAGCTGAAATGAGAGATGATCAAATAGAGTGTCTTGGTGCAAGGTCCTGTGTGTGTTTTGTGTATATTAGTCCCTATGCAACCCAGGCCTGACCACAACAAGAGTCCATCAGTTGTGCTCGCAAAGCCAGCAGTACGCTCAAACCCCTGTGACTGCATGCACACACCCCCGGCAGTCCTTGTTGTGTGGAGGGGCCATGTTGGACCAAACCCCAGATTGCGGTGATTATTACTGCTGACCACACACGTATAGCTCCACACATGCAGGCTATAAAATATTTGACTCTAGACGTCTATCCTCTCTCTTTCTGTCTTGTTTGCTCTCAACATGGAATCAATTTTGTAAGAAACAAGACCCATGTTTGTTAGTTAGCCAGAAGTTTTACCAGAAGGGTTTCCCCTTTTCTCTTTAAGCTTTCTTTAGTTTTATCATAGTGGGAGGGAGATCATACCAGTTTTGCACCACTGACATTAATACACTATAAGTCATTGCAAAATCACTTTTTATTTGGCAAATGAAAAGCCATTCCTTCCTGTCTTTTCGGCCGCTAGGATTAAAATATCGCACGTCGTGCACTGTTTGTTATAAGAACAATAGATGCTCTAAACCATGGCTAAATGAAACCACTCTCCATCATTCTGTTGTATCGTCTCACCGTGTAATCAAGTCCATTTTGTGCCCCAACATCTCCTGTGTAGCATTTTTGTTTTGTACATGATTTTCAAATATGCCATATTGATACACGATTACATCCAGGTGACTTTGTTAGTATGACGTCACTAAACCCAATGAAATAACAGTCATAATTTCATTGCACTGTCTATTTGCTTATTGATCTTGTCTGATGAGGTGAATTTCTTACAGGCTTGCTTGGTTTTCCTGGTCTTCGGGACTGTGGAGTCCCATCAGCCTCGGCCTCCAGTCTGCTGTCTCCAGGATATATGGTCCTGATTACAGCAGAGCTTTAGAACTCAATGCAGATGTTGCGTTGTAGATGTTGCTAATAATAGATGATCTATTGTATATCAAAAGCTTTTATAAAACCGAGCTCCTTAATAAGGCACTACGATAAATTTGATCTTTGATATAATCAACTTGGACTCTGGATATCCGAAGCACCGGGGCTTTAAAATGTAACGACGTAAAGTCCACTTAAAATTGGGAATCTGTTGGTGGCCTTGTTTGCCAGAGCTGAGTATAAAAGGCAAGAGGAGGACAGTGTGATGTCATGCTGTTGGATTTAGGGAGATACCACCAATGAGAAAGAAATAAAGCTGGGGAGGGGATTCACTTGTAGCACTCAACCCGCCTTGCTGCTTTATGAGGACTGTAATTAAAGATTGGCTTGGGTGTTGTGGTTCTACGACCACAGAAGGCCTTATGTATCTGACAGGCATGAAGATCAATGCCATAGATCCTGGGAATGATCTTCTGTCATTTATCAGAGGATAGCAGCTTCCCTTGTTTTTCACTACACCTACTCTTTAAGCATTGCAGTCCTCTTTGAGGGGAGCTTAACTTGTTACTGTAGAACAAACTGAGTTAACCTCCCCTTTGTGCAAGAATACTAAAATGTTAAGAGAGTCTTCTTATAATAGAGTGTATTCCTTCCTGTGCATATACTGGGATTTTTGGCTGCTTGTTACCTAGCAGGTCGCCACAGCCCATGGATCTGCATATTTTTATATTTCTGATTTTGCACAGATTTTACAACAGATAACCTTCATGATGCACCCTTCCCATTTATCCGGGCATGGGACCTGCATTAGGAGTATGCCGACCCCCTGAGTTTGTGTTCCAGACAGGGGATTTTTCTTTTGCAAGACGAATGTGTTAAGAACTACACCTCTTAACCCAAAAGGACAATCCCAATGCCAAAAATCTGATCAGTGAATTTTTTTTAATTTTCTTCTTCTTCTTCTTTTTATTTTTATTTTTAAAAAGGCTATTTTGTCTGCCCACCTTTATGTTTGATGGTTGCCAGTTTTTCACTCCTTCATTATTCACACAGTTCTTCTCAGTCGCTCTTTGCTGCAGAGGTTTTATCACTGAAGATCTCCAAAGGATCTGTTTGATTTTAGTGAGAGGACACGCTTATCCAGCTCATAGTTTTCCCCGTAAAGATCCTTGTCCCCTGTGCGTTTGTGAACACCGTCGTGTTGTAAAATTCCTTTCCTCTCGAGCTTCTTGTGGCTGCCCTGAATGAAAACACCATTTAGTATTCAGTTGCCCTGACCGTCCATGCACCTTTGACATTCACGCAGTCCCATAACATTACACTCACACATCCTTGTTTCATGCACTCCTCTGTGGTGTTATTGGCCAGGTTCACACCAGACATGCTGGAAACCATCAGATCCACACAAATTTATTTTGGTTGTAACTGACCAAAGCGTGTTCTGCACTTCATCAGGCTTCTTTTCTTATCCTTCGGCCAAGTTAAATCTTGCAGTTTTATGAGTAATGGCTTTTTTGAGGTTGACTTTATCCAGTGTCCGTCGCGGCGCCCGACACCCCCAGATATTCTTCTCGCCGAATCAAAAGCATTTGCTTGTCTTTTTTCCAAATAGGAGGTTTGTGTGAGGTCACCAACTCCATCTTCCGTTACTGGTAACACGGCTCTTCCTACACTCCCATTCACACTGTTTATTTTTTACCACACTCAGCTATGTTGCATTAGATATAACCCAGGAGGAAAGTGTGTGTTCACAGGTGTTCTTTTATAACCTTGTTCAAGCAATTATCCTCAACTAGGATTTCATGTGGAATCGGTTTGGTTCCAGTGGTCACAGGTGTTCTGACATTTGTTCTATTAAAGTTGGACTTTGTGGCTTGTGTTTTATGTTCATAGTCTGTCGTGCATAGGATCAAGTACCTCGCACTTCAAAATAAAAATCATAAAAATTATAGCAAGATGTTTTCATTTTGAACTATTTCACTGTTTTAGTGATATTGCGCAGCCGTGTGCTCGGGTTTTGCTGTGAAGGGATTATCCCAGGATTGTCTTTAAAGACTGCTGGAAGCCTCGCTCTATGTATATCACCAGATGTCTCCAAACCTCACTCTGTGTCAGCACTTTATCTAGTCAGCTCTGTCTCCCATTAAGTGCTTAGCACATCAAATGATGTAAGTGCTGGCATCAGAGGTATCATAACTTATCTAGTGTAAACCAAACTTACAGGAGGTGGAATTACGGCTGACAGGTTTTATTGTTCACCTGTGCTTGGAGCTCATGTACGCTCGGTCCACTGAAACAGATCATCTGGCCACTTGCGTCCTATCAAAGGAAAAAAAATAGGAGGATTAAGCATGCTGCCATTAAAGAACTTGGCAAAGTTTAGACTGTCTAACAGGTCCCTTTCCAAATCACACACTTGGCCATGATTGGTACGAGCAAAATAGGCCAAACACAGCAACTACACATAAGTGATCCAATCTGCCTTTTTATTTCTTTCATTTCATATGCTTTAGAATATGATCATCTCTATTTAAAAAAAAAAACTCTGGAAACTATTCAAAGTGGCTGATTTATTGTTCCGTAACTGGCAGCGCAAGATTTGCTGCTGCCAGGCTCGCTGCCAGCAGACTGGTGTGCATACACGCTCCTATAGATTTACTGATAGTTACACAAAAATGCTCTGAACCACTACTGACTGTCTAGCACCCTGCACTCAGTTAACACAGTGCACTCCATGATGTATGCTTTCATCTACACTTGCTGTGGTTTCTTGTGTTTTTGTTGAGCTCGTAAAATAATAATTGGCTCTTTTTTTTCCCCCAGCAGATATGGCTCAGATATTTCCAGCAAACGCTGAAAATTATATAAAGAGTTAATTGAAGGGTCTTTCTTCTAATGTGACTTTTTCTCTCTTTCTGTTTTCCTTGCTAACTAGCGTCAGGCTGTCTGGGAGGCTGATCTGAAGGCTGTGAGAGGTGGGAGCTCTGTCGGGCAGACGGGCCTGCTACTGGGCGACTCCCTCTTTTCTAAAGAGCTGGAGAACATGGGCAAGCAGCTTGCTGGTAGGCAGTTGTATGTGTATGTTTGCATGCTTTATGTGTGTGTGCGTCTGTATGTGATATTAGCTATAATGATGAATTGTGAGACTGAGGCAGATCAAAAAGCCTTCTTTCTTTGAAAGCAAAAACACTGTGCCAGCATGCACACATGCAGGCATACAAAGCTATAGAGTCTTATATAACTGAAGGGGATTTAGATAGCACTTGAGGGGTGGGGGGGCTATCCAGTAAAAGAATACACAGCTTTTGGTGGAAGGAATTTCCTGGTTAATTAAAAACTAAGACTTATGGAGCCCTGGATTAGCCAGAAAAAGAAAAAATGAGCCATTTTATTACATCGTATAAAGGTTTTAGCATGTTTTGATTAATTCATTCTCTTGCTTTAATAGTAAAATACAAACGTCAAAGATCGGTAACTTATATGCAAAGTGTTAAAATTCAAGCAGCGACCCTTTTCCATATGCAGTTTCATGAAACAATTCACCTTCTCTCAGTGGCCAGTGATGCAATGAGTGCACGGGGATGGTCAGTCTTACATGAGGTAGTGTCACCAAGAACAATAATAATTGGCTGATTATACACTACTTTATATAAGAGCACTTTCCACAAGGGTGGTCTGAACATGAAGCTCATTGCAGTTTGTTAGTTTTTTAATGAAATCCACACTGTGACTGTGGACCAAGGGCATCGACTGCGTATGAACCACAAATCCAAAGAGAAATCTGAATCTGAGAATAGCATGTGAAGGCGTCCGTTACCGCTGCATCTGTTTACTTTGTCTTTAAAGAAATGCACAATAACTCTTGGAAAGAAATTACCTTGACTTTGGATCAATCTCTTTCAAATGTATATAATGCATATGTGAACAGTTCACTGCTTAACAGTTAGTTAATAGCATCCACCCATGATATTTGCAGCTGTCTATATCCGCATCCATGTCCACAATGATGGCGTAAGAGTGGAGAATATGAGCATTCGTCCTAATGAGAAAAATTACTTCCAGTAAAATTAAAACCCCCAAATCCCCTACTTAAAAGCCCTGTAGTAAAACCATCCAGACATGTGGATGTGGACTGAAGTTACTGAATATTTTTTCATCTCGGTGTAGACTCTCTGTATGCACTCAACTCACCTTCAGCAAAAAAAGACTGATGTATTCATCCAGCTCAGGGGAGAGATTGTTCTGGCAAAATTCAATTGTTTATCTTAGTCTCTGTTTTGGTTTAAACATTTTTCTTATAAGCTATTGATCAGGGAAATTATAATCTATTTGCACAGGGTGTTCTGCTCTTTTGGGACACTTATATAACTCACGCACACAACCAAAACGTGAGGACAAGATGTATCTTTTGGCTTTGAATTATTTAAATCACAGGAACAAATGAATCTATAACACGGGAATGAATTATATAGCATTTTGTGCGCTTAGTATAGTGAGATATGTATATTCTTATCTCTCTCTGCTCTTCCTGGGCTTTATGGAGAGTAAATAGAAAGACTAATTAAAATGTTTTCCACATGCCAGGAATCCCATTGAGCTTCAGTTTTGACAGGTTCAGTTAATAACTCTCACTCCCGCTGCTGAGTCAATATGAGCCGATCGAAGGCTGACTCTGTTGGAGTGTTATTTGTCTGACGAAATGGAATTTGTGTGGCAATTTGGAAATGATTATTCTTAATGTAGTCCAAGGCTGAGCTTTGATATATGTGACGTCTGGGTGACTCAGAGACTGCTTTTGTTGTCATGAAGATCAAGTATGAATCAGATGAAAGTGTGGAATAGAAGCCAGGGAGAGACTTGCCATTTACTGTCATGTGTCACACACTTGTTTGTATATGCATGTCCTCCCAGTCTGTTTAACAGCGTCACAGTGTGTAAAGATTTCTTTGCATACCAGATATATTAAACACATGCTGGTCACACTGAGTGAATTTGTTTCTGTCAAACAGCAGTGGTCACAGCTGGAATGACCTTCTAAGATCATCTGTAAATGACAGTAAATACACCCCAAAAAAGAAAAAAAAGGATAAAGTTTGTGTTAAAAATGTACCAAATTTTCAGATGTTATTGATTTCTAGTTTTATACTGACTAGTCAGCCTGATGATTCCCAGCAGGCCTTTTGTAGAAGCTGTTAAACAAGCTAATCCAAGTCTTTAAAGCCTTTATTAGCTGTTAAATCTTTTCCACATTATGAGCCAGAGCCTCACTGTTGAGCTACTATTGTTTCCCCAGTTTGTGTTTTTATTTTGTGACATTTTCTTATGCACACTGCTCAAAAAGTTAAAGGAACACATTGAAAGCACATCAAATCTCAATGGGGAAAAAAATCATGCTGGATGTCTACACTGATATGGGTACACTGGGTAATGTGTTAGGAACGAAAGGATCCCACATCATTTTATGGAAATGAAAAGTATCAACATGCAGAGGGGCTGAATTCAATGATTCAAAAACACCAAAAGAAACACAAAATGAAAATATGATGTGGCAGGCAAGTCTGTTTTGCTAATATTTCATTTCAGCAACTCAAAACGGTAGTCAGTAGCCTGTATGGCCTCTACATGCTTGTATGCATGCCCAAAAATGTTCCTGGGAGGCCAATAAGCCATAACTGATTATGAACCCCCTCTGCTACTTGACCGACCAGATCAATATCCCACAAGTTTAAGTGACTTGATGCTATACTCTTATTAAAAAGTGTTCCTTTAATTTATTTGAGTAGTGTATGTATCCAGTTAGTGCTCACTGAGATTCTCAGTCAGCCAGGTCATCGTAGTCTAAGTAGCTTGGAAAAAAAAGCGTCTGGACTTCTTTAAGTTTCTTGAAGACAACTTTTGGAGAGTCCAAGATTTTAAGCCCTATGGGGGTGTCCCCCAAGAGGGTCATAGACCCCCTATTTCGAAGATGCCTGTGTTCACATATTGCACAGAAAAGAAGTAATGATGTCGATTGTGAACAACCATCTTTGAACAGAGGACGACGGCTTACAACACCAACTGTCTCCCATCTATAATCCAGTTTTGAGATCCCTTCCCAGAAGCCTTAACGCCCACTCACATCCTGGGCCATTTGACCTCAGTAAATCACATAGGGTGGGGCCAGGTTTCACAGTGACTGATTGTGACGCACACCCGTTGTCACACCTTGGCTCGTGTGATTAGGTAGAGGATTGATTGGGGGTCCATAACCCTCTTGGGGACATTCCCATAGGGCTTAAAATCTGGGACTCTTTTTTTTTTTTCACACAGTTGCGCAAGAGTACATTTTGGAAATATTGCAGAGACAGAGGTTTTTGGACAGTTTTGGACAGTTTTTGTTTGTAATGTTGCGTCTGTACACCACCACGGGGTATTTTAATTCAAACAATCAATATATGATTGAATTGCAGACTTTCCGTTTTACTCTAATTCAACAGATTTAACAAAAGCATTGGATTAATCATTTAGAAATTACACAGTCACCCATTTTAAGAAGTTCAAAGGCAATTGGACAAACTAGCATCATTTTTACGGTTTACAGTTGCATTATGGTTGCTGCTTGCTTGTGGGTCCCTCTGCCTTCAGTTTTGTATTTAATAGCTGAAAAGCTATGCTCTGTTGGGTTGAGATCAGGTCAGTGACTTGGCTGTTGAAGAATATCCAATTTCCTTGTCTTAAGAAACTCTTGGGCTGCTTTTGTAGTACGATTCAGGCCATTATCCATTTGCACTGTGAATCGCTCTTCAATGACTTTTGCAGAATTTGGCTGAATCGCAGCAGAGAGCGTAGCCCCATACACTTAACAATTCATCCTGCTACTTCTATCAGCAGTCACATCATCAATAAACACGAGTGGCTCGGTTCTGCTGGCAGCCATACATGACCATGCTACAATACTGGCTCCACCATGTTTGACGGATGATGTGGTATGCTTCAGGTCATGAGCTGTTTCTCTCCTTTGCCACACTTTTCTCTTCCCATCATTGTAGTGCAAGTTAATCTCAGTTTGGAGGCATTTTTTTCCCCCTAAAACTGTCCAGGCTCTTTTCGATGTTTTTCTGTTCTTGATTGTGACCAGTGGTCTGCACCATACTGTAAACCCTCTGTATTTACATTAATGAAAGCATCTCTTGCTTATAGACTTGAAATTTAAATGATACACCTACTTCCTCAAGAGTGTTTTTGACTTGGCTATATGTCTTTAGCCGTTTCATCTTCTGTGGTCTACCTGGTATTTTAGTATTGCTGAGCCTGATTGCTGATATGTCCACTTCTAAAGTTTTAATATTTAAGGTTTATCAGCCTAATACTGACCTCCTTTACTTGCATCAACATCTCTTTGGGCCCCATATTGAGAGTTTGTGCGAATAACTAGTTCAAAAATGTAAGCTCAACACGAAATCAAGTTCAGATCATTTATTTGCCTAAATTTAGTTTTGGGCCTCTGAAAATGAGGGTCTATGTATAAAAATGTCTGTAATACCTAAGTAGTTAATGTATTAGCACACTTCAAGTGTATAAGTATACATAATTTTGTCGATTCGTGCAAAGATAATCCCGCTCAGTTATTACCTTGAAGTGTGCAGATGTGTATTTATATGCAGACACCCTTTCCTCTGTCTGTATTTTCTTCTGAACTTGCTGTGTTTGGGGCATTTTTTTGGCGGCAGTGGTTTCATTGCCCTCCAGTCATGAAACATGCACTCCATCGGCGTTTGGCCCTTTCTCTTGAGCTGGTGCAGAGGTGTGACTGTTTTTATTTGAACAAAACCACCCTGAAACAATCAGGAAACAATCCCTCATCTTCCTGATTCACCGCTTTGCCTTTCAGTCCTTAGCTTGCTTGACCACATTTGCTCCCTCACTCTCGCTTGTTTGAGGCCAGGGAGGGGCCCGAGTCTGAAAGCTGTGTTTATATAATACCTATAACCTCCTCATCCGTTGTACAAAACATCGCAAACTGCTCAATTCATCAGTGACAAAGGCTTTTGTAAAAGAAAATTTCCCCCATTTAGAGCCAGGGATATCTCGTCAGAGTAAAAGTAAATAATCCCAAGAATTTTTCCAAGACCGCGTTGCCAACTTTTAATTTTACTTCCATTCACACCGTGTGAGGAATGTGCATTTCTTTCACATTATTTGTACGTTATCAATCCAAGGACTAAAGGGAGCGTTTTAATTTCGTCAAGCAAACAGTATATTGTATACTTGTAAGCCTGCTGACAAATGACATGTCTTTAGCGCACTTGTTTATTTTCAGTGGAAGGATCCAATAAAGATTTCATGAGTTCTGAATGGTCGTATAGCGTGCTAGGGCCTTGTACTCGCTCACCACATGCAACTGCTTTTGGATCAAAGACTTTAATAGATCTGTTTCTATTTCTTCTTGTTTTCTTTCTGTCCCCCTCTGTCTCATTTTCTACCCTCTTTTCCCTGTTGTTGTTACTTGCGTTTGGGTTCAAACTCAAGGTTCATAGTATATGAATTTTGATGGCATGTCTCTTTATATCAGTGTCACTGAGATATGTTAAAGTATTCCTGTGTTTAACAAAGTCAGTTTAAAATTAAAACTGCCTTTCATAGGCTACTCTTTACTGTTAGGTAGCTGGAGTCGAATGTCCATTTCTGTGTGTGTCGGTGTGTGTGGTGGTGGGGGGGTATTTAGAGCAAAAACATGTGGTGTTTATCATTATACTGGTAAATACCTCAAGATGAAAATATAAGCTTTATGGGAACTACGGAATACATCCTGTTTACAGCTTTTTAAAATAATATCAGCCATCAGTGTGGGTGGACATAGTGTGTGGGTGATTAAGGACTTAAAGCGGGAAATCATTATATCCTGTACTTTACTTTGCACGTTTGTATTATTTATTTCACTGCAGTCTAAAGGTATTCACTTATTTATCCTTTGGTGTTATGGTCAAGATCCAGCTGTGGAGGTTAGCACATGGTTACAGTGCATACAGCAGTGTTGCCACTGCCAAAAGCTGATGTCAAGACCTGCCTTGAACAGCACGCACGGTTGAGTGTTTACCGTAATTTGATTGCTTCGTCCTCAGCAGTGACCAAGCTACTCTCAACTCCACAGATGTCTTTCAATATTAGCCTCTGAGGCTGCCACCTTCTCCTCTCCCCGTCTCACTTCCTCCTTCATCCATTTCAGCTTTCGCGTTTTGGCCCATTAATAAAATTTGCCAATTTCTGCCCATTAGTTGTTACTAATGTGTAGAATGTGTTGAGATTCATCTGACCAGGCAAACTTTTTCGAATCTTTTTTGTCAGATTTCTAGTCCATGCGAAATATAGCCTCAGTTTCATGCTCTTAGCTGACATGGGTGGTCTTCTGCTGCTGTAGCCCAACTACTTTAAGGCTAAATTTGATGTGTATTCAGAGAGATTTTATATGTTGGTTGTAATGTGGGGTTATTTGAGTTACTGTTGCCTTCCTAAGAGCTTTAATAGTCTGGCCATTCTCTCTTGACCTCTGACATTAGACTGAGACTGCTGCTCACTGAATATATTCTTTTTTTCACGGCACTCTATGTAAACTCGAGAGAGTTTCAGTTTCTGAAATACTTAGACCAGCACATCTGGCACCAACAGCCAAACCAGGTTCAAAGCCACTTAAATCAGCTTCCTTTCCAATGCTGATGCTCAGTGTGAATGCCAACAGCTTGTCTTTACCATCTCTACATGCCTCAATGCATTGAATTGTTACTATGCAATTGGCTGATGAGACAGCTGCAGTATAAGAAACTGAACATGTGTACCTAATGAAGTGTCCTCCGAGTGTGTGTTGGCATTCAGGCAGTAAAACTCTGAGGACCCGCTGCTCTTATAATTTAGAAATTATTACGTCTGTAAAGTTTAACGGTTCACAGACACACACACATAACATCACGCAGGACACAAGTTAGTGAACACATAAAACCAACAACAAGCAGCATATGTTCAGCATTGTGTCTCAAATGAAGGTTTACTTCTATGCACGCTGAGCTGCTTAAGCACATAAACAGCAATCCACTCAGGCATGTCAAATAATTATATGCATTTGATCCCCAAAGGATTTTGTGCAGCACTGTCTGATTTTAAACAAACAGAATCTTCCGGAGTAATGTCCAAAAGCTAAATTTAGGATAGCATTACAGGCATTTTCTGTTTGCATACTAAATGGATATTTGTCAGTGAATAGAAGCACATGTTTCATGTTTTCTGCAAATGTTGTTTGTAAAACCCAGAAAAGCTGAAATTTGCTCAAAAACATGGAAGTTTGAGTTTGTGAAATAATTGTTGCTTGCTCTTGTTATTTATCTAACGTCACACATACAGTTTTCCAGAAGTACCCTCTACCTCGAGTGAGTCATTCCTCTAAATCATGCCTCTTAAATGATAACTCCCAGTTTGTTGAATCCCGATTGTCAAGATCTGGAACGAAAGCAGAAAACATGGAAAAAATGACCCAGATGTTGATCACAGAAGTTGGCAGCGTCGCGTTTTTTTATAAACAAAAATGTTTTCGAGACTACCAGAGCAGCAGCCTAATGTGTTTTTGTCAGGAAGAAGGGAAGAAATACAGCCATGCTGCACTTACTGTATCAACTTGGGACATTTTCTGACAGAGGAAGCTGGATTCACCACAGTTTATAAGGTCTATAAATATTGTCATCATTGCCGAGAAAAGGGATTAACCCAAGCAGTCTCGCCCACAGTAAAGTTTGTGAATCATTAGTCAAATCAGTCGATGAATAAAACTCAAAGTAAGCCTGCTGGTATGTTAAAAGTTCCTTTTCCAGAGTTATTTGGGAGAGTTATCTTAAAAATTATTATGGGCATTTTCGTGGCTTTAAATAAAGTCAATTTTATTTCAATGTGTGTGTATACCATAGGATTTAAATAGGAAATTTACTCCTTAAGCGTTTGGATACTGACTTGGATTATTGCCTTTCTTTCTCCAGAGGTTGAGAAGGACCTGGCAAAGCTGGCAGAAGTGGGAAAGATGACCACCCGAAGCTCCAATAATCCACATAGCAGCCTATACCACACCCCAGTGCGCCACAGAACTCTACCTGACACACTTCCCCTCCCCAGCCTCGTGTCCAGGCCCCAGTCTCCAGCTGGTAGCCTTACGGGGAAGTCTTGTGGTGTGGGCCTCCCCTTGCTTAGCCCCAAGACCACGACCCTCACCATGGGTAGGACTCAGTCTCCTAGCAACCCTGGGAGCAGGACTCAAACCCCCAGAACACCCAGCAGGCCCATAACCCCAAATAGTTTGCTGACACGCTCCACCTTTAACTCCGGCTCTTATAAAGAGGTGACCTTCAGGAGGTCGCGGAGCCGCCCTGTTACACCCACAAGTCAGCCAATACTTACCCGACCGCTGCTCACCCCTCCAGGGCTAAGCAGCACAGATACCCTTGGTGCCAGCCTACGGGCCTATCTGTCTGAGGTAAGACCCCACACTGAAACTTTTGTTTTTTACAAGTCATGCAAGCACTTAATGAGACATGTAGTTCTACATGTTATATTTCACATTGCAAGGATAAAACTGTCATAAAAATTGGGTCATGGTCTGAAAAGGTTTTAGCATCTTGAGAGTGAACTTGTGTGCTGAAAGCCAAAAAAGTAAAGCCGGGCACTGAAGCTGAGAGCCTTTCCTCAGAAAGAAATATGAGCGAGATCACCAGGAGCACAAAATATTACACGTGCAAATCCTTTGCGGGCACACACCACTTCGTGTGGGGTTTAGCAGAAAGTCGTGGAGGTCTGTACAGTAGGATGTCACTTCACTGTGGAAAAATGAGTCTGGCATAAAAGGGGAACTTTCATTGGGATTTCTTTCTTATATTCCTTTCATGATCTACTTAACAGCAGGACTGTTAAATATGAGCCTTTTTTTGAAGGTTTTATTAATGGTGGGGCAGGAATTTTACAATGCCTTTGTGTAATCTGACAGTTATGCCAGTTGACACCTAGTCACATTATCCAAAACACTACTGCACCCAGTCGGCTTTTATTAAGGCCACCTGGTCCCAGGTAGAAGAACTGAAGCCTTAAAGTGAGGCCAGGTTCCAGAGTGAGAGAATCTTTAACCTCTTAAAAGAGAAAACAACGGATATAAATGCTAGCTTTCTTGTGTTTTCTTTAATTGGTATTCAGGAATAGTTCTCTAGGCTTCTTGAAGGACATTCAAAGCTCTTTTTTGGATGTTTGCTATCTTTCTATTTTATTTTTTTGTCAAAATGATGGTAAATGGCCTGTATTTACCATTACCATCCTGTAGTATGCTTTACTAGTCCCTAAGGACCCCAAAGCGCTTTACACATCCAGTCATCCACCCATTCACACACTAGTGATGGCAAGCTACATTGTAGCCACAGCCACCCTGGGGTGCACTGACAGAGTCGAGGCTGCCGGACACTGGCGCCACCAGGCCCTCTGACCACCACCAGTAGGCAACGGGTGAAGTGTCTTGCCCAAGGACACAACGACCGAGACTGTCGAGACCGAGACTGTCCAACCAGATCGGAAGGTTGCCGGGGCTCGAACCGGCAACCTTCCGATTACTAGGCGAACTCCCAACTCTTGAGCCACGATCGCCCCTGATGATGCAACACTGCTTTAATAATGTTAAATTCTGGCTCTGGGGAGGCCAATCCAGGACTGCTAGGGTTTCACTGTTTGTTTTTTTGTTTGTTTTTTCATCTAGGTATGCTTTTACTGCATTGCTGGTGTGTTTAAAATTGTCTGCTTTCATAATTGGATCAACTTTGCCAAGGTCCCTCGCAGTCACCAACCACTGCAGAGCCTCCAATGTGTTTCACAGATAGGATGTAAACGTTCACCGTTGTACCTCTCTCCTAAAGTCCTCCGTACATATAGATGATGATTTGAACCAAAAATGCCAAATTTTATTCATGAACCCTTTAAGACCTACCATAGACCCAAGTCCGCCAGAGCTTATATTATATTTTTACATGCTGTAGTGCCATTTTTGGGAGCATTTCAAGTTGCTATACATAAATACAACCATTATAGCCCAAATTTTAATAATATGTATGCATTAAGTGCATAGTAATTACATAAATTGCAAAAAAGTGCAATAAACTACAAAAAAATTGAAAATCGTTTTTGTTTTTTTAACATATATTTCTAGTTAGAGAAATTTAACTCACAAGACCTCTTGCTACTGATTTTCAGTCCAGATCTTGTGTAACTTGAGTACCCCAGCCATTGTTTCCCCTCTTTAAGAATGGTTCTTAACAGCCGCTCTTCCACTGAGACCATTTCTGAGGAGACTTTAGTGAACAGTAGATGGATCAACTGATGGGCCAGAAGCAGTTTTTGGGTCCTGTGTCAGGTCTTTTCTGTCTCTTCCCCCCCCTGTTTTTGTTACTTCTAAGGGGTACAACACTGATTCATCCCTTGAGGGGGCTTCAATGACCTATTAATATAGGTCAGTGACTTAACAACCAAGAGTAAACATTCCTCTGAAAATGGTTTGGTACAAGGACTGGACTGAAGGAAGTGAAAAAGCAGCCAATTTCCAAAGAAAACTTTGAAAGACCTTCAGGAATGCTCGACAACTATGGCTCTTTAAAACTGGAGAGAAAGTCTGGCTCCTTAGAAGCAAAATATGAAGACATAAGCAGTGGCTTCTTGGATATAAAGTATATATTTCACCGTATATGTGTGCTCATTATGGTAAATGGTAAATGGCCTGTATTTGTATAGCGCTTTACTAGTCCCTAAGGACCCCAAAGCGCTTCACACTACATTCAGTCATTCACCCATTCACACACACATTCACACACACATTCACACACTGGTGATGGCAAGCTACATTGTAGCTACAGCTGCCCTGGGACGCACTGACACAGTTCTTGGTATTCAACTAGTTTTGTACATTTTTATTTCTTGACTTTTGCACTTTTTGATGGGTTAGGGTTCCAAATGTTCAGTATTGAATACAATTATGAATACATAGTCATTAATACAATGACAACCATAAGCCGGTTGAAGATTTGTTTCCATTTTCAGTTTGTTTAAGAGTTCAGATTTGCTAAACGGACAGGCTGGCCTAGATTGTCTTTCCTAATCTTGTTTTCCCATTTCTCTTTTGTTCTGTCCATCTATCTGCAGAGTATATATTTTACCATCCTCTATTATTTCTCTTCTATTATGATCTGTTTTTCCATTTCAGGATGAGTTTTACCAGCAGTTACAGGCCATCAGACAGCCTTGGCATATTCCTAGTGACACAGACAGTGACATCCTGGACCCTCCAGAACAGGATAAAAGTGAGTTACTTTTCTTGCTCTACCTTTCTTCTTTCTTTTTTCCCCTCATGCAGGCGAGACCAAACATCCACAGTGCATCTCAGTTACTGGGAGTTTTTTTAGAAGCTTTCATTTGCACCGTTTACAAATCTGGACCTCTAATGTTTTTACCTTTCCACTGACTTTTTTTTTTCTTTTTTCTTTGTGAGACGTGACGTTCATTTCATCACTGCACAGTCACTTTACCACAATGATTAACTGTTGGATTAAACTGGCAATAGAAACATATTCCTTGTAAAATTCTGCAACGGAGCAAAACGGCTGACTCATGCTAATTTCCATATTTCATCACTGGGTGAAATCCTGGAGAGGTTCTGAAAGGGTGGGATGTTGTCATGTACAATTTCCTTTCCTGGCACCTGTAGGAAATATATCTTTATCAAAATCCAACACATAGATGTGTAGGGTTTTTTTTGTTTTTTTTGCTTAAAAAGTCATAAATCGAGTCAAAGTAATGGCCTGGCTTGGATGCGGTGCAGTGTGTTACTCTGGCTTTGAACATGGCAGAATTAAATCAGACCTCCTTGAAAGTTCTGGTCCATAAATCAAATGAGTGCATGTGGTGGTATGGTCTGATAATCACATGCTCGCCGGAGTGAAACTAAGTACTTTTCAATTCACTGTGATCCGCTAAGAAACTGTCAGATTTATACTGCCTTATGACTGATTAACATATGGATAAATGTCTTAGGTCCTGAGAGACTTTTAAGTTATTGTAGCTGCATTAAATGACAAATCAGTCATGTAAACATTACATATTCCTGCAGGTCTGCTGTATCAGAAATATAAATGGACTGGACTGAAATGCTTCAAATGTTATAACAGCCTTATCAGTAGAAGACTTTATTTTTGGCTGCGCAATTATTCCCAAGGGGTCACCACAGCGGGTAGCCCTGCATTTTTGATTTGATGCCCTTCCTGAAGTAACCGCAAATGGATTTGGGACCTTTAAGTTGGGCTATACTATAAAGCCACTCAGTAAGACATTCTGATACTTATTCCAATACAGGCACTGACATAAGGCGACACGGTCAAGACAAAATCAGTAGGGTTTATGTCACTGAGAGCATGAATATGCTCTCTGAAGATTTCCTAACAGCGCATGAAACGAACAAATAAATGAGTAAATCATGAAATATCCCATGCAAACTGAGAGATTCATCCTCTGGGGAAACATGAATATGCCCAGTATATTTAAAGCATTATGATAAATTCTCCTTGGATCATTAAAAATCAGACAAAATTCGATGAAATCTTTTCCTTTTGGGCCATCCAACATGTTTCCACAATTACAACCTGATCAAGTGCTCAAACCAAATCTCACGCTATCCTTTGTTGTATTTGTCAAAGCTTCTTGAAGTGGACCAATGTGCTGGATGTACAGAGCGCTGCAGACCAACACTGGCACGCTGAGGTCCTGTGACTGCTTAGCCAAAAATAAGACGCTTCCAATTTCTGAATGAGTTAAATGATAAAAGACAACGCTCTGAAAATAACTAAGCCCTGTTTTCTCAGCAAACAAAGAATCATCAGCTACACAAAGTGAAAATTAAGTGCATGTGGGACTTAAAAAGACCGCTTTCATTGATGCTATGAAACAAGAATTCCAGTCAAACAAAAGATCAAGCAGGCGAATGGTTGTCACATGGAAATATAACTCTTCTGACAAGTTCCTCTAGAGGGCCGTTGTTTTGCCAAATGTGTATCTTGCACAATAAATGGATGGATTTTCCTAATAGCCCCTGGGGGTCTGCTCTAAGTCTTGGCAGTAGTAATGGCAATGCTGAGAAAGGATATGAACCGCATATTGAATTAGACGTGGCTCAGACAGGGGAGAGGGAGACTGACAGAGAAAAAGAGCCACAAGACGTGACAAAGCACTTTCTGGCGTGAGAGAGGACCCACTGGGACTGTTCACTGAAATCTGGTTTGTGTGCATTTGCGTATGTGCATGTGAGCGATTGTATTAGTCAGTGCAAGGCATTAAAATTGTTTTCAGAGAGCACTTTTGCGCTCTTTATCCAATTTTTTTTTCCTGGGAATTTTTTGACCTATGAAATAATACTGTTAAACAGCAGCTGCACTGACAGCTAAATATGCGATTGGGGAAAAAAAGATTTTTTAAAATCACAGCCTATAAACAAAGCAAGAGGCAAAGCAAACTTCTAATGTTTGCTTATTTAGGAATTGCTTCAAATCATTTTCAAATAAAAACAAATTGAAGTGCTCTCATTGTATGTGTTTTTCAATATGGGGTGCATGTCACTGGATCTAAATAGTTTACATACATGGAGACATAGTCAGTGACCTTCATTTACATATATAAAACAACATGCATCTCCTTAGTATAGCTCATTATGCTTTCTATCTTGCTGCTCTTAAATCTGAAACTGCAGCTGGCTACTTTGGGTTAAAATCCATCCATTTTCTTCTGCCTATCGGGTTCAGCATCACAAAGTGCCTAGAATCTAATCACAGCTGTTACATGCAGGGTGCACCCTGGACAAGTCACCAGTTTAGAACAGAGCTAACAGACTGAAGCAAACTCCACACAGAAAGGCTTCCCTACGCTGTGTTCACTGCATCATTCCATGTTTGGCACTGATCACCACCTGCACTCATGTATATATCATGTATATATCTATCTACTTAGCACTTTTAATTCTTATTCTCATTTTTATTTTCATGTCCATTTAAGCTTAATTTATAACAGTATTTATAACAGTATGTTTGCACTGAACACCGCAGCAATTTCCTAATGTTGTAAACCCGCTCAACATTTGGCAATAAAACCCTTTCTGATTCTGATTCAGGTTAAAGTCTCCGTCTGCTAACACGGCTAAAGCTAAATTGGGTCCTGTCATTTTGGCTGTTTGTGTGCAAAATCTGACACATGAAAAATATTAGTAAGCAAGGGTTTTACCTCTTATTTTCATTCTTTGTACTAAGCAAAAATAGCTGTCGGCTAGAGTTTGACAGGTTTAGTGTAAAGCTATAGTTAAAGTTTTAGACTACGAGAGTTTGCATGATCATAAAAAAAACTGAAAAGTCATAAAATTTGCAGAGAAGCCAGGAGAAGTATTGGAAAACGAAATAAAGCTAGACAGGTGGAAAAAAGCATGGATATTTTTCTTACGTTTTGTTATAGGGTAGTGTCAGGCCATGAACTTAGTTGCAGCTTGCACTTTGACAATATATAAATTTGTGCAATACCAGTAAAATTCTGATTTTCTTGCATGTGTATAATTTTGAATATAGATTACTATAGTAATATAATATAGAATATAGTAATTTTGAATAGAGATTACTTTAGAAACTCTATCCGAGTGGTTAGTCCTAGACTAAAAGAATAAAAATCAGAGAGGATCTCTGCTGAAAAAGGTTTTTAGTCCAAGGCTAGACTTACTTAACCCAAGCCTGTGAAACCGAGTCTACATGTGTGTGTAGTGTAGTGCAGTAAATGGTGCTAAATGAGCTCAGCACTAATACGCCAACCTCACTGCCAGCCTAGTGCTTAATGTGACACCTACTATGGGTCAGTCATTGTATAAAAAGATATTTCAAACGAACCATGCTAATACTTTTTTTTTGTCAAAGCCACAAATGCCTATAAACGTTTATTGTATTGCATTACTGTAACTTCAAATAAGAGCCGTCGTCCTGCGTGACATTTATTCGTTTCTTTCGCAGGTGGTTCACGAGACGCCAATAAGAGATCCGTGTTTTCAGGTGAGAATCTGAACAGGTAGATGTTTTAACCTTAAGAGACAGTCTCTAATGTGTTGCATAATTTTGCCACCGCCTGCAAACTATGTCAAGAGTTCTGCTGCTGTAAGTAACTGCTTCAAACTGAGAGAGCCTCAGCGTCTGTCAGTGAGCTCATGTTTAGAGCCACATTATGTTTCCCAAACAACTACCAATGGGCGAGTTGGTAGCCTCCACCTTCATTTACGGTCCATTCAGTTACAGTCACAGGCTAAATGGAGGGCACAGCGGCTCTCAAATGCGATTGGCGGAGGCTGCCTGTGTGTGGAGACGCTGTTGCCCAATTCCATTAAGTCACTTGGGTTGTGCGTTTACACGCAGCAGACAGCGTCAAGTCACAGCGTCAACATTTGGGAGAAGGAGAAAGTCTGTCTGGTTTGAGGTTGTCTGCGGTTCTCCTTCTTGTGGCTCCGGAGGTGCCCACAGCTCCCAGTGTCAGTGTGCCAGTCTGGAGGCAGATCTGAGAACAGGCTGCTGCTGCTGCTTGGCTATCAGAGAGGCCAGAGCATTGCCACAGCAACCAAACTCAAAGCTCACTGCTCTCCCACAACTCTTCTATATTGTGAAATATGGTCACTGGAACCTCCACTGGGCAACACTAAGTCTAATTTTCCACCTCACGTTTGTCCATGACATGCTCAAATATTAAACGGCTGTTTCAAAGTAATTGCCCCAGTTATTATTCTTATTAGCGGTTAAATGTGTCTGATTTTGGTTTCTAGGAGACTGATGTTTTTGTCTTTCATTTTTCACAGGCCTATAGTGACGGAGACCAGAGACATTGATCCAATTAAACTATTATGCAAACCGCTGGACATTTTGAATATGTGAATACACAGACAATTATTTTTATAATTCATAGATAGGAAAGAAAAAGATTGTATACTTTTTCACAGATATTTCATACACATTGTACTGTAACTGTACGATAAAAATGTGAAAATATGACTTGAGAGTATGAAATATGCCATTTATTTTTGTTTGCTCTATAGCATGCTACTGAAATTCTACATGGAGTCCAGCAAACAGATGCATTTTGTTGTCGGTAGACTTTTTCTAGGCCTGTGGCATATTCACACTGTCAAGGCAGCACACCTATGTTAGGATAGTGTTTATTAAATGCACTGGTGAAAGATTTTGTGTGGGGTTTTTTTTAAGATACGCAAGTTCTGAAGGGTATCCGTGGAATGCTGTTATATTGATTTGGTGCACTTGTTCTATTTTCTACCCCAGTGTAACACACCTTGTTCTGCTATTTTTATTTAGCGCTTTCTGAATTTCAACCTGGGAGGGGGGAAAAGCACTGAAAGAGGAGTTTTTACCCCCTAAAGCTCGAGGCAGTTTTGTTCAAAAATTTCCCCAGAAATAAGCCAAAATGAAAAGAAACAAAAACAACTTGGCCTCAACGGATGAGGCGCTTGGGAGAATTTTGTAATACAACACGCCTCATTGTCCCCATCATCAGGTTGAACGAGTTCTTATAAACTCCAGGAAAGAATTTTAGTTTTACTCCTTCCAAATCAATCCTTAAACAAAAAAGAAAAAAGGAGAGTACACACATCCTCGTAGTGAGTCATTAAACTCTTATGATACTTAAACGGTCCTAAAAATTCCACCAAATATGAGTCCACAGAAATGAAGGATAACATCCACTATATTCATAGCCGTACTTTGCGTACTTTTTGTGTGCCATGCATGACAACCTTTGAAAAGTTGGGCCAGATGCAGCCTGTTCCTTGTGCAAGGACCTCCAGTGGTGCATAGAGATTAACTCTAAACCTAACGTGTAATAATGAAGTCCTGGTTTAATCCAGTCTTTCCCCCATCTTTTCCCCAGCGTTTAACTTTGCGTCTCTTACGTACATGGAGGTTCTGCACAGAGACGTGACCTTTTACCGCGCTGCCTCTTGTGTTTGCCTGGGCACTTGTTAGTTAAACTGTGGCTGTCTGAGAGTAACACAGACAACGTCAGCTCCAGAGACAGGCGCACCACGGACACAGCCTTCAGTCTGACAGTCTGATCCCTTCACTCAAACCCCACTGAGTTTTGCGGTAAGGTACGCCGAGCAATGCCAGCTTTCGAGTCTGTCCCTCGGGATGTGGTTGCAAACTACTCAGATCTCCAGCCTCATTTCACAACGGCTGATTCCTGTAAAAAGGATGTGTAAGAAGACTAATCACTTCAAAACTCCCATCCTGTAAAACATGGCATGTGAATTAATGCCCTGCGCATTCTAGCACATTGTGTGCTCTTTGGAAAGAGGATGTGGTTTCTCGCAGATCTGTGGAAAAATTTCAGGACATGGCATAATTAACTCACAGTGGTGCCTTGATATAATCTTTATAACACCATAAACAATATTTTCCTAACAGAGAAGGGAAATGTATCGCTTTGTGTATTTCAATTTTCGTATTTCATATTCCATTTTCCCTATGTTGGAAAAACATTCGGGAATGTGACTGCTGTCTGTTCTTGTTCCACTGATCGCAGGCATGTTAGCTCCGTTTATACTATCAATATTTTCTCTTGAGTTCATGTGTCTCCTCCAGGCTTTCATGTTTTGTGACAGCCAAATTTCAAGGCATGAGGAGTTCTGGAAAAAGGCAAGACACTCTGAGAGATGAGGACTTCAATTACTGCCACAGATGTCGCACAAAATAAGCACTCTGATCCTTTCTCCTCTGCTTTTTGTGTTTGCCAATGTCTCTGTACATAAAATTACCCACACCCTCGCGCTGCGTAGTATCATATTTCAGATTGTAGCTATATGATATTATGCTTACCGCAAAGATGATTGTGATTGTCAGTTTTATGCCGCACAATCAGAGAGAGATCAAATTGCTTATCGTTAATACTTCTCTGCAGAATATGAAACCCTCAGCATCTTCTTAAAGTGTGCATATTGTGCAGGCCTTTATACGTCAGGTCCAAAGCAACTGTAAGGGCCACCCAGGCATAGCAACAGCCACCGCTGTACTTACCGTGAGATCCAGACCACCATCAATGGTCAGCAGGCTGACCCATGTCCTAATTTACAACTGAACAGACTGGGAATTATCTTGACGTACAGCACAAATAAATCTATGGTTGGTGGGAGGTACGCTTTGAAGGCATATAGAGTCATTTGTTGTTTGAAATGTCCCAATATCATGAGAATGTGTGACATGGGGAAAACGATGTGTATAGAAAGACTGGGTATGACTTTTTGTGGACAGTGTGTGTGTGCAGGTTGGTTAAACTGTAAGGCCTTTTGGTGTTATGAGAAAGGAAACCAGTGTTTAATTCCTGTTTGTGAAATGTTCTAATTACGTTAAATGCTTTTGAGTTTTCCACAGATAAACGTATTATATACTTTTTGAACTTTCACATGAAGAGGACGAAATCTGCATAAGTAGCTAGTACTTCATTCTACACTGCCGCTACACGTGGTAGGCTATAATTATGGAGAAGCTCCATATTAAACCCTTTTTGTGAGGACTCCTCAGCAGAATCACCCGGGGAGGTTTATGTGGGTCCTTTTTATGGTAACTGTAATTTAAAACATAATCATCAATCTGGATTTTGTTTTCTGTGTTCATTGAAGTGAACTGCCTGTTCTCACAGAACTAATAAAAATCAGCCTCCGCTGTTCTTTAACTGTTTACTACTTTGAGTCTGTCATCAGCATGGAAGTGCTGTCATTTGAAGCCGAGGTAGGAGTTTTGGCCCGTTAAAGCAGGCCCAATTCGCTTTGTTTTCTAAAAATTTAGAGCAATAAACTTTCCTAGCTGCAGTAAAAGAAACAATAAGCAATAAAAGACTGCACCCATCATTGTTTGTAGAGCAGAACATGAGTTCACATGTTGTTGACAGGACTTCTGGTTTCTGCACGCACAGCCAGAAGTGTTTTGCACATTGGTGCACTTTTACTACAATACAAACAATGCTGATCTTTGCTGACAAGAGTGACACCCGGTGTGGTCTTCTGCTGCGTCAAGGTTCGACATGCTGTACATTCAGTGATGCTCTTCTGCAGAACATCTCGAAGCAGTCCGGCCGTTCTCCTCTGGCTTTGGGCATCAACAAAGGCATTTTCCCACATAGAACTGCTGCTTTCTGGGTATTTTCTCCTTTTCACACCATTCTCTGTGTAAACTAGGGTGACCAAACATCCTCTTTTTTTTGCACTTGTTGACTTGTAAAAGCCTATATGACATTTTTTAATTTTACCACTCATTAACCGCACAGAGAAGGCATCGTTTAAATATACAAAACTTTTCTTTAAGCAGACAGTATTATTAAAATTCTTCATGACTGGGCTAAGTGTCCTCTTTTTGGAAATCTAAATATGATCACCCTAGAACCCTAGAGATGATGGCTGCTTAGATATTTGCTTGAACATGGGGATGAACAGGTGTACCCAATGACTGTTAAGTATAACACAGATTTAGGTTAAAATTAGTCAATAAACAAAGCTTTATTTATCTTTTTATTTAATGTACATTGTCTTGAGTATTATGTGGCACATTTCTCCCTGAATATAATAGAACAAATGATTAAAAGGTATGAGTAACATTATCTAAATGTTTATATCATTTTTGATTTAAAAGCTGTTTAGAATGTGTACAGGTTCCAAGGAACAACAAGCAATAAGCAACACAAAAAACCACATCATACACATCGGCATTTTTCTTCGCGTGCTTCTAATCAAAGGAATGGTCATTGGCATCTAATTAAATGGTTGACAGACACTAAACCAGCGTCCCCCAACCTTTTTTGCGCCACGGACCGGTTTATGCCCGACAATATTTTCACGGACCGGCCTTTAAGGTGTCGCGGATAAATACAACAAAATAAAACTAGTACCGGTACTGAAAAAAAGAGAATTTATTCATAACACACCTGAAAAGACCCAGGAAAACCGAGTTAACGATAAAAACGATAACAAAATAACGCTGAAAACCGATAAAAACCCTGAAAACGATACATTTAACACCTGAGCCTCAACTCTCGCGGCCCGGTACTAAACGACTCACGGACCGGTACCGGTCCGAGGCCCGGGGGTTGGGGACCGCTGCACTAAACCACGTCTTCGTTTTTCCAAACTGTCTCGAAATACGCTCAAAACAAGGATGTTACTTCAAAATATCATTCTTTATCATTTCATTTGAATAAATATTGTGTATTTGAGTTAACTTAGCTCAGTTCCTCAAACGTTATTAGCTAAAAAAAAAAAGTTTGAAACGTGATTAGCATCAGAAATGAGACAAAGCGACGTTCAAAATGAAGTTTGAAGGTAAGTCCAGCTGAATTATGTGGTTTGGTCGGTTAATTCGTTTGCTTTTATAAATGCTATTTTAAAAAAAAAGTTTTATACCTCCAGCTTGGCGGTGGGCTATCTGTTATTGCGGGGGAATCACATGTCCTTTGATTGTCAGCATGTCCACGTGTGTACGGAACATCTTAAATCACCCCAGTATTTAATTTTCAGCTATTACCCCAGGCAGCAGAATGAAACCGTTGACCATCCTTAGCCCAACAATGTAAACCAGAAGATATCTATCATTGTTGTGTGGATAGTTGAGGCTGTTAGGTTTGGCCGGGCTCCTGGTGCGTTGAAGGACATACAGCCTGTATTAAACAAGTGCGATGTTGTTTCTAGCTCGGCAGTTTTCCTAACGTTTACAGCTGCTCTGCCGTGGCAGATTATTGGCACCCACGCTCAACAGCTACAAATGATAGCAGAGACATTAGTTTAACGAGCTTTTTCTTTTTCTTCCGGTATTGCGATCTTAATTTTAATGATTAACGACATGGAAGTGACTCATCTCCTTTAGTGTGTCTGAAAAAAAAAAAGATCCCTATCAGGATTTGTAAATGCGTGCACGGGTCCACTGGAACAACATGTATTTAATGCTGTTTAAAAGAAAATCCAGATGGACTAGTGAGGGATTACAAAGTGGATGGATAAACAGAAATCCTGTTGTGATCTCTGGCTGAGCGTGAGGCTTTTTCCGTCAAATCTCCATAAGAATCACAGGCTCTGGAGCCCTGAGAGTACCCCTGTAGACTGCTATGGCTGAATTGTGAAACCTCACTATGTGAGAACAGTAGTCTGAGCTGTCATGTCTATATCTCTCCTTTTCTTTCTCGCAGACAAATTTATGATTCTTCTCCCTGACCGTGATGTGGTCAGTATCCAGATGTTTGGAGATCTTTTCAAAAGCTCTGTCTGTGTGTGTGTGTGTGTGTGTGTGTGTGTGTGTGTGTGTGTGTGTTACACACTGCCAGGCTTTGTGGTGGGTGAGGCTTAGACCTGGATCAGATGAATCATCCAAACTCAGCGTCTGTCTCTGGGTCAAGGAAATCTTTGTGCTAGCTTTAGTGTTATTAGTCTTTCAAATACAGGGTTAAAATCATGGTGTGATGGTGCACAGTGTGCTGGAAATGTTTGGGGTGGACTGAAATAGAATATCGCCTTCTGTTGTGGTAGTTGACAGTAGGTAGCCACCAAAGCTCCCTTAGGCTAAGGAAAATCACCTTCAGTGCCTCGGTTAAATCATACTTGGGTTTCATTTCACTATCATGCTCTCAAACAATCCCTTCTGCTCCTTTCTCTTTTGTGTTTTCATTTACATATAAAGTTGCAGTGAATTTATTGAGCTTGCACATGGTGTTTTTTACTCAAGCTGTGATTTATTACACGTTCTCATGGTGCTTTGTTCTAATTGTCTGCAGGGTACTTTTGCTTTTTTGCGTTTTCTCCCATTAATCCAAACCTTCTGCTTGGGTCGGTGTTTAAAATAACTATTTGGCCAGTGTCAGTATTTTATTTTTCTGGTTGTTTGTTTACTTTTTGGTATGCATTTCCCTTTTTCTTCATTATTCAAGTCCTTTAGGTCTCTGTCACAGTATTTTTTAGCATATTACCACTGCCTTTGGTAAATGTCATCCTGTTTGCAGACAGGCAGATGGCTGACAGATTGGTGCATCGCCACTTGCTACAATAAAAGGTTTCCACGGAGCAATAACCATCTCAGAAAATGTCACGGCATACAAAATTGTGCAATTATAATTCTTTTCAGATACAATGACTCTTGAAGGAATAAAAACAGAAGGGAGTTTGGGGGTCGGACAGGCTGTTTATTATAATTAAAACTTCAATTTTCTTTTTCTTTTTAAATGGAACTCTGTAAGAAGCAGCGAACAAGTCTGAGGATAAAAGAGCTGAGATTGGTTATCTTAATCCAGATGCTTTGCACTCATGTTTCCATGTCCATATGATACTCCACTGCCAATCCCATACGATCAAAACCATCATCTTGACTGAGATGCTAATTGTATTTGTCTTGAAGTCAAGCCATTGTCATGTTTCTGTGTTCCTTTGCTGATGTGAGGAGATAAATATTTAGGATGTCAGCAGGAGAGATTTTGGGATGAACTGTCAGGTCCATAAATAATGTGGCCTTTTGTATAATGAGAAGTGACTGTTTTTGTAAACTCGAGACCTTTTTTTTAATCACTTTGGACACATCTGCAGCCTGATTTATGTCTACACTCAAAAAAACCAACTGTAAACTGCCGTATGAAAGTTGTATTCTTAAACAATATTTGACGGTCCATTTCCCGTGCAGGAGTATTTATTTTGATTTCTGGAAATTACAGCGTTGGAAGTATTACTCACAGAATATTTTTTGTCTTGGCTCCTTCTCTGATGATTTTTGTAACACTTAAGATCCATGTACTGTAGGGAGTAAGTTATCGGTTGAAATGATACTGAACTTTTTATTTATCGGATGTTCATAAATATTAGTAATATGCATGGTAATATTCTGTCAAAACACATTAATTGCCTTTACTTTCATACTGTTCTGAAAAGCCTGTTGTGAGCCAAGAAAAAATTCCAGGTATTATGTTTGTACATTAGATTAGGATCCCTCATGTGAGGAGTCGCACATCTATTCATTTGCATACATCGATATCTGCATTCAAACTGTAAATGTTGGCCAAGCATGAAGACGGAGGACTTACCCCTGATGTAGTTACACTGGAAGCCCTGACACATCCTGACACATTTGCTATTTTCCTCTGTTGCTGCTGTGTTTCCACATTGAAAATACGCTGCAAATGCAAAAGACAGCTTGACAGAATCATAAAATGGGAAGGAGGCGCAGACCTCCTTGTCCCTTACCACTGACGGCCTCTACTAAGTGCTCATATACCCAGTCTCATTGCACCTTCATCTTCAGCTGCACATCTGTCAAGCTCTGTTGCATTGTTACAGTGCAATGTTGACACAACTGTCTACAAAGACTTTGTCTGTCCAGATACTTTCTAAAGTACTTAAAACTGCCTTTGTGGTCTCAGGGATCAGATTTTTGCTGTGATGACATGGATAGACATGCTGACTGACTCAGAAGATAAAAAAACAATATTGGCCGTGCTGTCACAGCTGGTAATCATTTGATTTGGTAATAAGGGCTCTTTTGTAGTGTTCCTGTTATTTTATCAGCTCTCCGTGGAATGATTTCCCATGCAGGAAAAGGGTGGAGCAGGAATAAATGATGCTGCCGGCTGGTCAGATGAGGGTTAGCTGCGTGATTAGCTCTGTTCGTAAATTTGTGAACGCCTGACCACAGGAGGACAGAAAATGTCTGTAATAATGCCAAAAAGCTGCACTACACCTGCTGCCTTCGCTCCCCTTTCTTCGTTCCTTTACTTTCAAGCGAGTAGTGAATGATTTACCTTTTTTTTTTTTTGCTGTTGTTTTGTTTTAAATTATTTCCTTCTTGTGCATCCAGTGCATTCACACTCATTCATCTGCAATTCAGGGTCACTGGCTTGTAGGTAACAGCAGGACAAATGGCAAAGATTAATTGTCACTAAGTGAGTAACATTGGAAGTGTTTGGTTCTTTGCATTCCCGATCATCAAGATGACGCCGTTTCCCCTCATCAAAGGCTTATCCTGCCAAGAGTCTGATGTCAACTTCCCAGCAATGCAGTGCAAAATGAAATTATTCAGGGGTCATGATACGTTAGCTAGGTTTTGCTGAATTGGAACACGATGGACATACTGGAACAGGAACCAGTCACATTTGTTGTGATGAAGTTTGTCATGATTTGCTTTGGATGTTGTTAGTATCAAGATACAAAGAAGATGAATCCCCAGCACGCGGTGAAATTCTGTCTGACTCATAAGTGTTTTTGCTCTGGCGGCACAAAGCGCTTTCCAGTTTCTGGGTTTCAGTTTCATGATTTTGAACAAAGAACGATTTGATGTTCATACCAGCTGTCCCAATGTATTTTTTCATCAAAAGGCAGGCTTAAATCTTGTTTTGATTTGGGGCTTTTTTTAATCTTGGGGGTTATAAATGTAATATTTATTCAAACTAAACAGGTCTGAAACCTCAGTAAGTGATTTGAAACCCCAGGGATAGAAGTGACTTGAAAGAAAATTTTGCCTTAAAAGATTACGCAGCAGGTAGGCTACCTCAAACACTGACTTTGGATTCGTTTTGCAGCCACACAGTGTTTAGCCTCCGATTAAGTAGAGACCATAAAGATTTAAAACTGTAGGTGAAAAAAAAAAAGTACAATGTTGTAAAATTCTGTAACCCACAAGTGTGATCTATACAATATGTACTATACTGTAGGCTTGAGAGCAGATGTAATAGTAAATGATCTCATTGGTGTCGGCACAAGAACGAACAAGAGAATAAAAAGGATTTATTGGGTAAGAGAAAGAACAAATCTGCTTCTTTTTTAATCCAAAGCAACTCTGCACTTACCATTGTACATTTAAAAAAACACACGACTGTATAATAGGCACATCCACCAGTCCTAAGTACCAAGAGGTCTGCCCACTTTATCATTTACAACCTTTAAAAATCACTTAACCACTGCTTGATGATGATCCTCTTCTTTAGATTCTCTCAAGTGGGCATTAACAACTTAAAAGAGAGATTTATCAAATTATTCAGTCCTGAGACTGAACATGAGCCATAAACGATTTTTAATCACAGTTGATGACTCCTGTGTACCGACTATTCTGTTCTCTGTTCTCCTTTCTAATGGTTCCCATTACGGGATCAGCACTCTGAGTCCTCCTTTGTCTCCTGCTTCATGTCATAGGGCAGAAGCTGCCTGTATAATTCCCCGATTGCTTTTGATATTTGGCTTTGGCTCATTTTAAAGAAAGACCGGTGAACGAATAAAAGGAAATCACTGATAACCAAGCAATTTTACTGTTCCTCCATGATGTCAGTGACAAGTTTAGCTCATAGTTGGACTTAAGTTTATGGATATAGCGCACTGAAGTTTAATAGTCTTTCAAGTCAAGGCCAAACAATAAGGGGTTTGGGGCTGATACCAGTTACTCTGATGTATTTCATGCTGAGAGGGGTCTGGGTCTTGCCAACAGTTTTGAGGGAGGAAAAAAAAAAAAAAGACGTGTAGAGAAATAAGAGGGGGTTGGAATCGCTGTTGATGAATGTGTCTTGCCAGGAGCTGTGGTCTTTTTGACTCAGATTAGCTAGTAGATGCTTGGAGTCAAGGTTTGTGAACTGTGCCATCCATCCACAAGAGGGCACAGATGATGTTGCTGGATAGCCTCCTCCCCAAAAGTGTTTCTGCTGATAAGTCTAGTGGGTCGGAAACTCCATCTTAACCTTCAGTCTGGCTCAATTCATAATCTGTTTTTATATGTAGAGATGTTGTGGGTGGTTGGCTGTTGTTCTTTTTTCCTTTTAAATTGAGCTTTAGGAAATTGCAAACTTTTAAACAAATTTCAAGGGTCTAATACATCAAAAACAATTATTATACACAATAGATCATTTAATCGGTTATCAAAAAGGATCACTTGTGCCAAACAAATGTGAATTTTAACAAGGGAAATTATAAAGGACCGTTGGTACTTGCGATTCAGTGGTGTGAATTTGCAAAGACATTTCTTGGCGAGCTCTCAAAAGTTTGACACATCTACAATGTTTGGGGGTTTTTTTGTTGTTTTTTTTCCCTTCCTCAGGACAAGGCTTTGTGCTTCGCTGAACAGCCTATGATGCATTACTATGCAGTGATTATGATGATATCACCTATCCTTTAGTGCTGGATGTCAGATGTTGACACCGAAGACCGCAGGCTGGGCTTGATTTACAGGAGCATGTGGTCTGGGCTGCTGTTTGTCCTTGCAGTTGGTGTGCTATTACAAAGCCTTAGACTCTTTAGATGGGCCCATATGGTGAAGAAAGACATTCAAAGTTGTCTTCCTGTGGCTGGAGTTTGGTTTGGAGTGAAAAGTAGGAGTTATTTGTTCCAGGGAAGTGATTTTTTTTTCTTTTCTAAACTGACTTGACATTTAAAACTGGCCTAACTGATGTCAAATACAATAATCTTTCTAGATGAAATTTGGGCTTGAATTTATAACATCAAACCATATTCTTAGCCATCATGTTTTTCATTAGAGTACATTGTTAAATTCTTTTGTCATCGTCGTGCCTTCTCCGTTCAGTGTTGTCAGTAATCTGAATTCAGTCCATGTTGTACTATTAGCCTCCTTGTCCCCATAAACCTAATTGATACCTAAGGCTAGCAGTGAAGTGTAAACAAACAGGCAGCTGCTGAGACAGCCATGTGTCTTGGATGGAGCAGCCACCCAGCCCATAATGTAGTGCAGTTTGAATTGTTCACTCCCTCTTCTGTGGCTGTCAGGGCAGAACTGAGGCGTGGATACGACCACATAAAAGAAATATTTGTCCAATCTGTCCAAGCAAACTCCCCAATTGAGAACTGAATTTTCCCATCGCTTTGCTCTGTGTCTGTGTGACATGTAATTGAAAGAGGAATAATGCTTTGAACTGAGCAGGAGGCAGCCTTTGAATTGGGGAAAAAACAGAAAAGGAAAAAACAGTTGTGAAGTGTAATGACCACTTACAAACTTTACACCTGTTCTGTGAAATTTCTGGCACATTTATTTAAATATTTTTAATCGGCACAAGCTTCTGTGTGTTTCTAAAGGTGCTTTTCCTTCTTAACAACGCAACTTTGCGTGGATCATACTCATTTAATTGAATTGAATGCACTTCATGAAAGTATCTTAAAGCCTTTGAAAAATAAGCTAGATCCTTATGTTTGGTCAATGATTACCATATGCTAATGTCAAATACATTCTCATTGCACCATAGTTTAAAGCTTGCTCTTTAAACAATCTGTTTCTCAAAATGCTGCGGTCCATAGATCTCTGCAATGTTTAGAAACTGTCAGAGCCTTCAAGTTTCCCAGACGGCTTTGCTACCAGTGTCACAAAGAGCCCGGAAGTCTTTTTCTGGTTGTGACTACGAAAGCGTTTATCTCTCAGTTCATGAGAGGGTGTTGGGTTTGCTGTCAAGAACTTTGATTCGTGTGTGTGTGTGGACTCCAGGAGTTTGCCAGTGTGAAGTGAAAAGAGTTGCCAGGGTGGTGAAAGCATGCTGTTTGCTCATGTCCTGACCTGCCGAATGGCTGAGGACACAGAATGGATTTTTCTTTGGTGGACTTTTCTTCTGACCTAGCCCCTCTGTGTTTGGAGAGACATGGAAACCCCAGCTGAAATGCACAGGCATTTTATTGAATGAGGGGAAGACTTAGGGCTTTCACCAAAGATAGTTTGAATAGGACGTAAGAGACGGGCAGTGAAAGCGGGGGGAGGTTGTTAGGATGAGGTCAGTATAAAGCGAATGATTCATGCTGTCATCATGTTGTTCTTCCACTAATGACTTTGGGTCAGAAAACACATTTTTGGTCAACTATGTGTCTAGAACATGTGGTAGAGTGATAGCAAATCGTGGTCTGCACCATAGTTGTCTGATGCAACTTGGGCGAGTCTGGGATTTGCCCTCTGAGGCAGTATCATAAAACTTCAAAGCCTGGACTTAAGAAATCATCTGGAATTGTTTCTCTACATGCTCTACATGCACTTCTGGAGCTGTGATACTGTGGAGATAGTCACAGAACAGCAGCACTTTTTTTAAAAAATGGAAACGACATGCACTCAGGAATTGCATTCAAGAAACACACCTAAGGGCAACCTCATGGAAAGAGGAAATAGCTTCAGTTCAAGTCATTGCCTCATTTGCCCTTGGTTAAAATGAATTTAACATTTAAAGGAGCAGTCTGCAAATAATTCCTGTGCACCATGAACTTTTCTTCTAAGTAATTGAGTTCACAAAAGTCAGGATCTTATCCTATAATGAGGGTAAAATTGGCGTGGGGGTGGGTGGCATGGATCGCACATGGAACTGATACTTGCTAACAGGTGTAGCACAACCAGGGGTGAAAGGTCAGTGAAGTTTTAAAGGCAGTCCCAGCCTGGAATTGCTTCTGGTAATGCGCTACTTGGACAGAACGAGCAACTGACACAAGTCGGGTTGTTGGTCTTGTAGTATGATCAGGAGTCTCTTTGTGTTGTTGTTTGTGTTCTGATTTTGTCATGTTTATGTTTTATTTCTCCATTTATGGTTAAAATTGTAGTTAAATGCCTTTGAATACATGCAAGGATCACTATTTGATTGATATTTAAGTTAATATTTGTGTTTGGCAATCTGGTTTCCACTTATTTATCACAAACAGTGGAGCTAAAATGAAAAAACGAAACAATATTAAGTAACCCTCAGTCCAAATAACAGCAGCTGCTTCCTGATGTTTAGACAGGACTGACCTATGCATTGTGTTAACACTTAATCATGGGTTTGCCTGGAGTTTGAGGTAACTGGTGGGGGGTAATAACAGCTAGACTACCCACAAAACACATTGTGCAGATTCACAAAGCAAGCCAAGTATCATCAAAGTTCACAAATGCCTGAGACTTGAAACCTTAATGACCACCTCTTCCTTCATTTTTATCTTCCGCCCTCTTAACATTCTTTGCACGATACAGTTCGCTTGACAAGTGCTTGCATTCAGTTCAATATTCAAACTTTGCAAGCAAAGCAAAACAAGTGATCCAGAAACCAGTTTGACACAACATGACATTGCCCCATTGAAATGATTAAGATGTAAGACCAATGAATCCTTTAACAGGTGCTTTGGTCCTGCCTTAGGCAAACCCTGACTTTACTGTAATTGACACTGTTGAGTGTGGTAAAGAAATACATTGTCATTGGATAACAAAGGCTTTTGGAGATACAAATTATAACATTAAAAACCTGTTCCTACTTTTTCACCTTCTGAGAATACACCTATCAATTAAGCCAGTTAGCTAAATTGTAGGTTAATATGCAGCCCTGTAGGTGAGGGGCATGATTGAAGGATTTGGCTCGCAGTGAACTGTGAAAAGACCAAAAACATATTGCCTCTGTCTTTCTTTTTCTTTTCTTGAATTGCACCAGCATTTCTTATTCAAATCAAACCCGTTCATAATAGACTGATTGCAGCTTACAGCCAATCTTGAGTTTTATTGCTAGACAGAGGTTATTATACTCCTTGTGGATCTATTGAGAGCTTTTGAAGGACTCCTCAGGTACTGAAAGGTGTCCATTAGACATTTAATAAGAGGCTGTTGCATTCACAGCAGTTGCCACATTTCAAGAGGGTGCTAGGGAGTAAAGTTTGTCTGACCCCAAACAGTTGCCAGCTGTGTCTCTCATTGTTGTGATAGTGTTACAAGAAACCAACGTTGAGCTAAAATTAGGGTTACACATCAATACGAATTTAAATTCAGTATTTGAATTCTTTGGATTTCTACACATGCGCCCATCAAGTGACAAATAGATCAGCTGAACAAGTAAAGCTAAGAACAGACAGGCTTTTTTCAGAGCGTCCTTTCTTTAGTGTTTAGATTAAGAGTCAAGAATAAATGTTTGAATAGATCTAGAAAGACAACAAGGATCTAATCAAATCCTGAGCGAAAATTCTCCCTCTCCTGATTATAAAAATAAGCCAGAAATCAGCCAGTTGTCAGAGATATAATCACTGTAGTTCACTCAATATCTCCCCCATGGCTGCAATAACACATGTGGCTACAGATGTACGAAAGTAGTCTTTCTTGTTTAAGACGGTGCTACTTAAAACTCTATTTGACAGCGGAGGTGACCGAGGCTAGACGTTCATTAGGCATAGTGGAACAGAACTTTGTTTCAGTAGCACAGAGCGGGCATATTAACATCAGGTTAAACCAACATTAGGAATGGGAAGGGGCCAAGATCATTAGAGAGGGGGTGAGAGCACTATGCGGGGTCAGGTTACATGTTGTCAACCCCAGACCTGCCCTGAACCTGTCTGTCAGAGAGGCCGAGGGTAAGAGCAGAGTGAAGACGAGGAGGAAGAAAATTGACGAGTGAAACATTTTGACACGCAGGCTTAGCTCAATAGCTTCTATTCAGCCAGACTGTTTCCTGCTTTAGGCTTTACAGTAGGAGAGGCTAATCAGACCTGATGGTTGTATTGGAAGTGTTTCAAATCAGAAACAAGACTAAGAGAATAAGAAGCATACGTACTCTTATCTTTACACTGCCAGTGTCTTTTATTGGTCTTTTGAACTATTAAAAAGCTAACAAATTAGCAGATTAAGAAAAAGAACAATAAACCATTTCAAATATTTTTAATCACTTTATTTATCATGTTATGGTAATTTTCTTTTCTCTTCGCAAACACAAGTAAAAGAAAATGTCTTCTTCAGTGAGTTAGGAATATTTTATAGTTTTTTTTGTTTGTTTTGTTTTTTGTTTTTTGTTTGCCTGTCCCGTTTGGCTCTTTTGCCATCAGAATTGTTGTCTAAAGGCAAAGAAAGATGCCCAATGGATTTACTTTACCAAATTGACCATCCCAGCCTTGCCGTAATGGTCCATTTGATTCACCTTTTATTGTTTATTTTATTTTCACTTACTGAATACGGGACAGACTTGACTGGGGGAAAGAAGGGGAGAAAGAAAGAGGGAAAGAGAAACAGCTGAGAAGAGGGACGGGGAAGAAGGGCAAAAAACAAAAACCAACAGAATGAGCAGAAAAAGAAAAAGAAATAAAAAAAGCATATATCAATCACCTGGATCACCTGCTGAGAAAGAAAAAAGAAAACAAGCAGAAGAGAACAAGAGTAATAGAATAAACAGCATCACAATGATATATGGGAATATGACAGTAAATACTAAATATTAAACATTATTGTGCAGCACATAAGATCAACAGAACACAGTGTGCTTTGAGGTAGGAGCCAAAAAGGGTGTAGTTTGTGTGTGTGAGCACCCGTGTGTACACCTGTGAGCATGGACGCGCTTGTTTTTTTTTTTTTTTAAAGGTTCCTTCATGTAATGATCTGCTAGAGGGTGTGGGGGGGCCACAGCCCCGTCCTCCAGGGCATGAAGCAGGTATGGAGAAGATCAAAACTCCAGACATCCAGAGGCCCCCAGAACACAAGAGACCAAGGAAGACCAACAGAGGGGCAGCCACGCCAAATCAAATCGAATCAAATCACTTTTATTGTCACATCACATGTGCAGGCACACTGGCACAGCACATGCGAGTGAAATTCTTGTGTGCGAGCCCCACAAGCAACAGAGATGTGCAAACACAACAACACAAACGAGCAAAATACAAGAATGGCCAACCTGAAACTAATAAATATATGTACAATATATAATAGTGTATGCATTTCTGGATGTGTATACTAAATATTTTCCTACGTGTGTGTGTGTGTGTGTGTGTGTGTGTGTGTGTGTGTGTGTGTATGTGTGTGTGTATACACATTTTTACAAATTAAATAGTAAAAAAAAAAAATAATAATAATAATAATAATAATAATAGTAATAATAAAATAAATAAAATATACAGAGTTGAATATGTGCAAAACAAGTGGCATTTATATACAGTGTGGAGTGCATAATGTTGAAGTTCCAGTAGTGAAGCTGAGGTGTCTATGACGTGTTCAGCAGTCTGATGGCCTGATGGAAGAAGCTGTCTCTCAGTCTGCTGGTACGGGACCGCATGCTGCAGAACCTCCTTCCTGATGGAAGCAGTCTGAACAGTTTATGGCTGGGGTGACTGGAGTCCTTGATGATGTCCCACTGTCCCAGAAAGAGCTGAGGAGAGTCCCAGATGAGGGCTCACTCAGCAGCCGCGGAGCAGAAGCCAGGGGGAGTTGCAGTGACGCGCCCGTGAGCTCCGCCGGCAGCCAGCCGTGCCTGAGTGACCGAGCCCCAGGCCGAGAGGCCGGGGTCACCCCGCCTCCGAAGTGGCCCGAGCGAGCCCCAGGCTCCAGGCCCCGATAAGCGGCTGCCAAGGAGTGAGCCGGTGTGTACCAGGACGCCCACCCCCGGACACAAAGAACCACCAACGCACCGACACCTGAGGGAGTCTGCCACCGGCAGGGGAAGTGGTGGTAGGGGGAGATAGGCCTCCAAACCTTGGAGGGCCTGAGATGTCCCCAGAGAGGTGGCGCCTGACACCCAACCTGACATATAGACACAGAAATACAGGCACACACATATACAAACATCCATTCCCACCTTCATGCTCTCATATGCACTTACTCCACACTCAACCAACGTGGAGACAGACATAAAGAGACGCTGTACACACGATCACACTCCCCAAGCGTACTCTACAAACCGGGTCTAGGTACCCTTACCCCTGTAGGGGGAACTGCACCCAGACCCAGGTGGTGTTACCCTTTTCCCTGCGGTGGGGGGAGGCAGACCGCCCCGACTCCGCAGCAGCAGGGAGGCCCCACACTCCAGACCGCAGTCGGACAGCCAACTCCTCCTCCTAGCCCCCCCCGCTCCAGCAGGTCGCAGAGAACGGGGGTGAGAGAGGATTCCAAACCTCCCTCCACCCGCTCATTGTAGTGTTGATGCATGTGTGTTCTAAGGTGCATTTAAAACCCAGGAGGGCATGGAGCTACATGCCAGAGAGCAGCAGGTAAGCGCATAGTCCCTCCTGCTAGCCCTCAATGTCTACGTGTATTTAACCTTGAGAGGTGGGCAACGACGCCAGGGGTGGGGTGTACACCCTGATGGTACTTTGATGGTAAAAAAAAAAAAAAAAAAAAAAGGAATATTTTATAGTGATGATTTAACTTCACAGTATGTTACACACTGTATTTTTGCATTAACCACTTAAAGTGTGTTAATCTGAGGCATATAGGTGTATGCGCCGTGCTACAAGCGGAGTCCCAGTGCTCTAAGATTATAATTTCCACATATTCGGTCTCTGCATTTATTATGCGAACCCTCTGAACTGGAAGTATTATGTTAGTGATTTGTTACTTCACTCTCTATTCAGCGCAGGTTTGTCTGTGCCCCGGATGTAACATCCTGCAGGGAGGTATACCCGGCGCTGGGTCAAGCCCTAGTGGGACCAACAGGAGAGTCATTAGTTAGTGTGAGAAAGTTAAAACCGTGGAGAGTAGCAAAAATACGGGTGGAGCAACCCCCTCCACCCCACACTCTCCCACCATCCTCGTCTTCCACCAGCTGGCTAACAGATGGAAGGACCTGTTGGCCAAAAAAGTGAAGGGGAAAGATGGAAATCAGGGCAAGGAGGGGAGGGGGAGAAAAAAAGCAGTGACACATATATTGAATGATGAGCAAATTTATGAACGCTCAAATCAGAGCTTGTGAAGCAGTTACATCTCTTCCCCCTCAGTGTGGAGGATGTGCCAAGTGCATGTGTGTGTGTGTATAGAGGTGACATTTGGCTAGGGTCGCTGCTTGGGTTATGCAATGTTAGCATTTGGTGTGTTTGTTTATCGGGCTTGCAAAATGGAGGAAGTCAGATTGTGCGGGGGAAGGTGATGAGTACGTCCTCAGATGAGAGGGAGAGTGGGTAGCTGCACAACTTGCCGAGCTGACGGTTGTGCGTGTGTTTGCATTAGCGGTCAAGGAGCGCTGCAGTCAGAATGATCTCTGTCCTGCTGTTATTTACCTTTCACAGAGGAAACCAGTGGGTGTGGTGGGATCAACAGGGACTTGTCCTTCTAAATTTATACAAACACCGCCACCTCAGATCAACTGACTTCGCCCTGTTGTGCTACTGAAAATGATATTTTTAAGCTCTGTATGTGTTAATGAGTGCAAAAATTTTAAGATGTATGCACAGGTGGTTGCAAAGGAAAAAGAAGTGAACTCCCAGTTTAACTGCTTTTTCTGGTGGTCTTGGTTTCAGTAGATATATTGTATCTTTTTAATGGTGTATTTCTCAAAAACCTGTAATTCATTTCTGGATATTTTATATAGTATACTATAGTATAGTAAACTACAGTTTTTGAGAGCCAGCCTATTTCTATTTTAGTCATAATAAATTCTCCTTTATTTGACCACTTTTAAAAAAAATAAAATGACAAGTTTCAAACAGCTGAAAAAACACTTTTCTCACTAGTGTTGACAAAGATCGTGCACATGTTTCATCTACACTGTTAAAATAAACCTGCTGTCACTGATTGAGAGACCTCTAACACACGGCACGATTGGGTGTGTTTTCTTTTTGTAAACGTCTTGTGCCATAGAACTATATGTTATATGTTATATGCCCCCTTACAGATTTGTGATCGGGTTTATATGGACTCATTTGAGATTTTAGGATTAGAGATATTACTACTGCTCGTACAGCTGGTTTCAATAGGGAAAAACTTGATGCTCCCTTTCGTATTGTCTTCAGTTAATAGGAGAAGGAAGGGATTTTTGGGGGGATGGAGTGCAGGTGGGGGGTCTTCCGTGTGAGCCACTGTCTCGCATCATAATTTATCACCATGCTCTGCTTATCTTTGTTGGACATTTCAAAGACATCTTGATGTGGAAAACCTTTCTTCTCTCAACTCAACTGAGTTTTCTTTCCCACAGCTCTCGAGATATTTGGCAGTCAGACTATCTCAGCAGGAGTGCACTGTATATGCTGTAGTATGGGTGAGGAGGTTTGCTTTGATTTGTCTGTTACTGGAGCCTGCAATGCCTTCTTGTAATGCAGTCCTGTCTGATCAGTTCCAGTAAGATACCAGGTTGGTGTGCTTTACTTTCAGTGTGTTAGTGTTTGATGATTCCTGGTCTAAGCTGTTTGGAAATAACTTTCAGGTCTATTGCAACTCTTATCAGTGACTTATTTTTACTGTTTTACTTCGTGAAATAATCTCCAAACATACATTTTGGACAATTTAGCCAATTCTAACAAGCTTGAAAGTTAATATTTATCATGACCACCTCTATTCTTCAAACCAGCCTAAACTATCTTAGGCAAGATTGTATAATTTCTTTAAGTAGTCTTCAGGAAGAGTTCTCCAGGCTTCTTGAAGGATATTCAAAGCTCTTCTTTGGGCGTTGGCTGCCTTTTGTTGTTTTCTGTCGAGATGATCCCACACAACGTCAATGATGTTGAGGTCTGGGCTCTGGGGAGACCAATCTATGATGATAGCAATGCACTGGCAGTGGGTTTGGGATCACGGTCATACTCTCTCCTGACCTCCTCCATACATATTGACAACTTAACCCATCCTATTTCTTAAGGATATGGCTTTCATATGCTGTTAAAAATTACTGACCTTGACCCTTAACTAACCAGATTCTACTTCCTCTGTGAACAGTTTTTCCTTTATTATCCATTTATTTAATTTACAGTGAGCTTTACAACAGTGTGAATGACAGTTCCTGTCATTACTGTATTTTTTCAAAGCCCTTGCTTCCTCTTTCCCACCATCTTCTCCTCCTCCTACCTTGTTCTCTGCTGCACCTCCTTTACAACCCACAGCTATAAAATGCTAATTTGGCAGCCTGTTGTCTTTGAGTTTGACCTGGCTTGGAGAGGTTAGGGGTAGGTGAGGCACAGATGCTCTCCAGTTCACTGACTGTGAGACAATGGTCGTCTCAAGACTTTCTCCGGGAATTTCCTGTTCTCCTCCATGTTTTATACAGAATCATATCCCTGTCACAGCGCTAACAGATCCTCTGCTGTTTCCAGCTTTAAGGGAATTAGTCTCAAAAAGCTAGACGTCACCTGGCTTCTCTGAAAATCAGACTGAATATAGCTCTGTCTTAAGGGCCACACTTTTCCGCATCTCTCTTTATTGCCGTCTGCTCTGAAGGACATTCTTGGAAAATTTAATAGTGTGAGAAACATGCTTGACTTGAAGTCCTGAATACCTCGTTGAACAACCAGGAATGTTTAAGTGAGCATGCCTTTATTCTCTGTAAAGCTTGGGCATAAAGATGGATGGCATCCTGTTGGGTTGATTGACCCACTCATGTGTGGCACTTGCATACCTTGTGTTAAATGTGTTATTTGTTTTTTGGTACTTTACAATGCACTCATTGGATTTATGTCTGTCTGAACAGTATTTTTGAAGTTAACCCCCAGAGAATGTGCTAAAGTAAACTGTTATGCTCCTATGCATCCTCAGGGAGTGCCCATAAACCCAAACTCCTCTCACAACTGAAATCCCTTGTCTCTTGTAGTGGAAATGTGAGTGGAAAATTGCAGGGCATTTGGTAAGCATTCAAGGGTTGTTTTTGTTAGGTGTTGAGTCTTTTATACTATGTTATTGACCTAGACTGTCTGCTAAGTTAGAGATTATAGATGGCTGTTGTTCATATGTTTGAGGCATAGCAAAGGTTCTTTCTGTGTTTTATGTGTTCATCATGTTTATCCATTCACAACTACATACTTTGTCTGTAGACCTATAAACTGTTTTAATTAGCTCAAGTGGTAAAAAGCTGTAGGTGAGAATGTGGAAAATACCTGAGTATTCTCAGCAGCCACAGTTTCACAAAACTGCTATTTGTGCTAATGTAGACAAGTTTAGTTTATAGTGCTAACATCCTTCATTGTGTGATTAGTCATAATGACCTGCCGATAAGATGTATTATGGGAGTACCTATTTGTGGTCCTTTTTTTTTTTTTACAACAGCAACATAGGCAGCACCTCGATTATCTCACCTTTATAGACGTGAAAAAGAAAGACTCTATGAAGTCCTGTGAAAAACGAAGTACACCCTCATGATTCAGTGGCTTGTAGAGCCACCTTAAGCAGCAATAAATTAAGGTTTGCATGACTTTATCAGTCTTTCACATCATGTCAGTTGAGTTGAGGTCTGGACTTTGACTTGGCCACTGAAACACTTTTCTTGTTGCAGATTTGCTGATGTGGGATCATTTTTCTGTTGCACGACCTAGTTTTAGCCACGCTTTAGCGGCGGCCTCACATTTAGGAATTCATGTTCAGCTCAGTGACTGCAAGGTGACTAAGTCCTATGGCTGCCAAACAAGCCCAAATCATCACCCCTCCACCACCGTATTTGACAGTTGGTATGAAGTGTTTGTGTTGATATTCTGTTCTTGGTTTCCACCAAATGTGGTGCCGTACATTACAGCCAGACATATTCCCTTTGGTCCAGAGGATATTGTTCTTGTGGTTTGTACAGATGCAACTTTGCAAACCTAAGACATGCTGCCCTGTTCTTTGTAGAGAGAAGTACCAAAACTGCTTTTACAGAGGTGGTCATGCTTGTTGATGATCGGTTAATCTGGTTGCTGCTTACCTCGTAATTCATATGGAACCAGTAAGAGTGCAAAGTTCTGTATAGAGTCCTGTGAAAAAGAACGTTTAGATACAGACAGAAAAGATGTGAAGGAGGGGAATGTTCTCGACCTGAAATTCATTAAATATTGGGTGCGTGCTCAAAGTACACCAAGTTCAAAAGAGGTATACTTGTGTGCATTCATGTGACTTGATTTATCCTGTCATTCTGTACAAAGGATAGCTCAGGACTGAACAAAGCATTCCTTTTCTGAAATCCGCCCCTGTTTACAGACTCTACAAACAAAAATATCCAGTTAGTCTTTCATATAAATTTGCTGTTCCCCAGAATTTTATGCTTTCATAAGTTAATAAACTTGGCTGAGGATGAACTCTAACTGTAGATAAGCACCAGCACATGATCCTGGTTTTCCTCAATGGAAAGCCTATTTTATAACAGTGAAAAAAATCCAGAGCCCAAGTGCTGTTATAATTCATCTGCAGACTTTGTTTTTACAACTTTATATATAGGGTTTCTGGTATTCATCTTCTGAATATACAGTGTACGACAAAGGCGAGTATACCCCTGTGCAATTTCACTTAAATGTCAAATGAAACAAAAAATCCAGCACTTTAAAATAAGGTGCTTTCCAAGTTGAAAACTGGGATATTTGCTTGTGGGTAAAATGAAAAATAAAAATAACAGTTTAGAAATGATTTGTTTGAAGGCTTTTATGAAGGTTAGACAATGGAAGGCTTAATCTCTCTGTATTGTGCCTTAGAGACAAGATGGTAATACCCTGCAATTACTAACTAGAATAGATTGATCTGTGGCTCAAGAGATGAAGTAGATTGTCGACTAATCAGAAGGTCAGTAGTTTGATCAGTGGTTCCTCCTCTAGCATGCATGTTCCACTATCCTTGGGGAAAATGCTGATGGCTGAATTGCATCTAATGCTAGTGTGTAAATGTTAGGTTTAAATCCTCTTTATATAAAAATGTGCTTTTTTGAATATGTAGTAAGAAAGTGGCTTCATTGCTCAAATAGATTAGAAAAGGCACTATACAAATAAGAGTCCAGTTATTTGCAGATATGTTTCCATTTCAGTTTAAAGTAATTTGTAAATATATATCCTCCACCATGCCAAAGGTTTTGCATCTTAGCTTTCCATTAACTATTTGCTCTATAAAATGCTGACTAATTAATATAAAGTTCCTGGAGGAGTTTTGTTTTAAAGATTAATATTTGTAGCATCTAACAGCCAAAAGACATTTTTCAGTACACATATATTTAAAAGGCAGAGTAAATGAGTGTTCTCATTTAGAAAGCTGCTAATATCAAATCTATTGTTGTCATCTGAAACAGTTTTTCACTTATTTTCTCTTAATCAAACGATTTATTATTCTAGTATGCATTTCACCACTACTTGCAACATTATCCTTTTTATGAAGTGCAACCATAGGACATCTGAAACTCTTAGCTTTCGGAAGCCTAAGGCTACTGGGACTCTTATGTGACATAATGTAAATAAACTTTTGTATGTAAACTGACCTTCTAAAAATCTTTTTAAAATCTCCTTTCAACAAAGGAAAATATTAAGCAGTCCTTATGAGATGCTTGACTCGTTCTTGTATCTCAGGTATCCCTCTAAAATAGCTCTTAATATGACCCAGCCGGTGCAATGTGATCAATATGTTTTCCTTTCTTCTTTCAAGTCAGGGACGCTCCTAAATGGGTCCTCCAGCTTTGACTTGTCTGGCCTTTCTCCCAGCTTTACTAATCAGGGACCTTTGTGTATGCTTGTCTGGCTCTTTCACAGCCAGCCTGGGAGCTCTCATAATTTATGAGTCATTTCCTAAGGAAAACATGCTGCCTCAGCAAGTCCTCATACAGGGATACCTATGGGTGGGACAGTTGAAGTCAGATTTGGTGGCTGGGAGGATGGAGGGGTTAGCAAAAGAGATGCAACAGAGGACACTGAGTCATTTTTGACATGATGTGGGATTTACGAAGCACCAGTGACAGCAGTGAACATCTGGAAGGATGGCAAAGGGCAGAAAGGATTAGCGGAAAGCTAACAGAAGGAAGGAGGAAAGCTTTGGTCAGTTAAAAAAATGGTTGAGAGTGAGTATCCAGAAGTAGTGGTGCTAGGACAAAAGGAAGTCACTGGGACAGGGAATGTTTTAGGACTCATCCTGGGTGGCTACAGGAAACATCTTCATGGCAATCCATCCAATAGCTAAAAGTTAGTGTTGGACAATGTGCTCGCTAAGTGTCTCAACGTTAACAGATAGTTTTCTCTTGATCAAGTCAAGATCACCCAACTGACAGACTGACAGCACAAGTCTGTTAGCTAGATAAAAGCTCATTATATGCCCAAAACCTGCTTACGGTATTAATCATTAGTAATTTTATTCACATAAAATCATGTTATATCGTCCTCTGAGTGTTCATAGTTGGATGTCTTTATTTCTTCTATTCAAGGGTAATTGGCCCACAGCAACAGTGATCCATTACAGTGTAACAGATATTAATGATAGACTGCCATCCTTGAGCTAAATACAAATGCTGTTTAATTACTTTTACATAAGAAAATTGAGGCTTTTTCTGTTTCCTATTGTGCCACAGTCCCACCTACTTCTCCAGTCTGTCCATCGCTCTCATTGCTTTCTTTTATCTCACTTCATCACACTCTTAAATCTGCACGTCTTAAGACAGGCAGCCCTTTAACCTTTTTGTACCCTAAGGCCACAAAAATAAACATTTCCAAGCATGAGGCCCAGCGTCTGTTCTCTCTTAGTCAGGAATTATACATGGGATAATTGCCATATTAATGTGTATACATATCAACAGGTGTGTTTAATTTCCATTTCTGTTTGTCAGATTGTCATGGTTCTTGGTGTATTTTTGGTCAAAATGAATACAGGAACTGACTATAATGATCCAGAACATAATGTTCTGATTTGAGCGATTGATAAATGCCTGATTGCCTGATCTGATCTCCAAAGGTAAAATGCTTAAACTGTGAACATTTACTGTTCTGTGGAATGATTTGATTGATGTTAAGATGTGTATTTGTTTTTCATAAAGTCCATCTCTCGTTTACATGTCCTACAAAAATTCCATTGTCCATGACAAGTGGACAAGCATTAATGTCCAGTCCTTATTACACTTTAAAGAAGCTGAGCCATTAAGCTCGGTAGTTTTGTTGGCAGCAAAATAATTTTTCCAGCATTATACCCATTTAACTTTTGTATCTTTGTATCAAGTGACTACATGATCTTCAATTAGTGGACTAATTTAGCAAATAATGTTTTATAGACAGTGTGTTTTAGAAACCCCCAGGGATGGGGATGTTATCTTCTCTTTTACTTCACTTTTGATAATTGTCTGTATTACAGAAAAGAATCTGCCATCATGGATTGGTTGCAGGAATACATAATGGAGTAAATCCACTGCCCTTAGTTGATGGGCGGTGCAACCAGATGTTTCTGAGAAGCTTAGTAAACAGAGAGCACGTTGTCATAGAAGCAGTAAATTCTGAGAGTGGGAACAAGGGAAAATGATCTTTTCAGATGGCTAATGGTAGTGGAGTAGTTTTCAGTTTACACCACAGATCTGAGAAGTACTCCCATCACAGGACTTTGTTCTTCAGTTGTGGTCTTGTTTTAAACACGCAATGACAGGTGTTTTTCATTGATGTTGTTCTTAACACAGTTTTTTAGTTTGCCATCTGTCTGCTACTATCCTCCTACTTCCCAGGGATTGGTGTTTGTCTGATCAAACCTTGTCCCAGAGAGCTGGTTCTTTTCCTATCTGGATACTCAGTAGATTCATGTCTGTTTTTAAAGGTATAGATTCAAACCTGGGCCTCAGCTCAGTGAGTGAATGACGAGCAAAGGACCCGCCCTAGCAAGAGAAAAGCAGTGACATTAGACATCTTTTTTTCTGATAATGATGAAATTATTAAAGTGCAAATAAACGTGCCACCCCCACATTAGCGCAACCCTGCAACAGGGTCCTGTATTACTAATTATAACATCCTGTTGGGTATACGCCCACAGCCAAAATGTTGCAGTTTTAAAACACCACAGCAAAAAAGTATGAAAATAATATAAATAACTGAGGGTAGGGTCTTTGCAGATTAATGGACCATCCCAATTTTTTAGTGGGTCAAAAATGATGACTTTTGTATGAGTCTACTAATATAATATATATAATACTAATATACCAATAAGCCTGCATATTGAAACCTTTAAAAGAATGTGCTAGTACTGAAATGTTTGGCAATTCGTCTAATTATAACATTTATGCATCAGCTTGCATGCATCTCACACTGTAAATAGACAAATGCATAGAAATGAACTCCCTGCACCTTATAGTAATGTTTGTGTCTGTGTTGAAATTTCATTCCTGCATTTATTGTCAAGCCTGGCTCAGATTTTTAAAGGCTCAGTTGCAATAGCACAGCAAAACTGCTGTTAAAAGTTGGCACTCTCATAAATCAGCTTGAGGCAGGACAGCCACAAAGGATCTCAAGGGCATTACTTTAGCAGTGTCAAAAGTCTGCTCAAAGTTCTTCTGAGTGAGTTTAGCTGGATTGGTTTCTCAGTTGGGAATTCTGAACAAAGTCTTCTGGTAATAGATAAGGACTAATGCACAGATGATGACAGATGTATATGTTGTGTAGGTGCTAATGCAGGTTCATATAGCTGCTTATTTCTGAGGATGGGGAGGACATAGAAGAGTAGGTCATTGAGTTTATCTAATAGGAACCTCCCATCACAGATGTTTCATTTAATGGTACATGCCATCCTCTGAGCCCCCGGTCAAGTCAAAGTCCATACATGCTCTTTTTTTTTGCCTTGTTGTTGTTTATACTGTAATTAAATAATAAATAAAATATGAAATGCTAAAAAAGTTCAACTTGACAATTCAATTCTCAAGTTAAATCTGCAGCGAAGTCCTTTTTGTCTCCCAAGTGAACAGTAAGGCCCTAAAACAGATTCATATGGACAGCAGCGACAACTCAATTTACAGTGCAAAGTTGGGTAACATATAACACAAGTGGCTTCACCAGCATCGAATGCCATAAGCATCCCACAGGAGTTATGTTTCTGACCACCTGATAAATTTAAGTCCTGTGTTCACTCCCTCTGTAGCTGTGATGTGGTCCAGCAGCTCTTGTGAAACGATATTTAGGGCCTCAAGTTGCTGCAAGTCAAGTATATTGTCTTCTAATAAAGTCCTTTTGTGACTGTAAACTGTCTGCTTCAGTGGCTGTGTCAGCTAGATGCAGCTAAAAGCTTTGAGATGGTTCCAAGAAAGGCAAAATTAAAAATCTCACAGGTCAGATGTATTTTTAACTTTTATTCAAGGGCTACCAGAAAAGATCACATAAAAAATATATATTTTCTAAAGTTCAGAAACAAAGTTGTATCACCTGCAGAAAGATACAATGCTGTGAAAAAATATTTACCCCTTCCTGATTTTTATTTTTTGTTAATTTTTGTTACACTTAAATGTTTTGGATCCAGTTTTAGTGTTACGTTTTTAAATTATGATTTAATCTATTAAAAACACTTATCCAAACCTACCTGGCCATGTGTAAAAGGGGGGGGGGGGGAAATGACCCCTCTTGTTAAATCATGAATTAACTGTGAGTAACCACATTCTTTGGAGAGCTGACTTCAATTTCACTGTCCACACCCATGACTGATTACTGCCAGACCCTTTGAACCAAAGAAATCACTTAAATAGAGCCTGTCTGACGAAGTGAAATAGGCTAAAAGATCTCAAAAGCAACATATCCATATGCCATAATTTTATGAAACTCAAGAACAGAAACAAAGTAAGTGACATCTGTCAGTCTGGAAATGGTTACAAAGCCATTTCTAAGACTTTGAGACTCCAGTGAACCACAGTGAGAGCCAATATACGCAAATGGGACACTGCTGACCCTTCGCAGGAATGGGTAGCCTACCAGAATCCTCCAAGAGCTCATCGACGACTCATCCAGGAGGTCTCAAAAGAACAGAAGAACTACTGGCCTCAGTTAAGGTCAGAGTTCTTGATTCAACAATAAGAAAGAGTCTGAGCAAAAATGGCTAACCCATGGGAGTTCCAAGGAGAAAACCACTTCTGACCAAAAAAACCCAAGAGTTGAACCTTTTCAAAGGTTTAAGTCCCATTTCATCTGCCATAAAACTAACACAGGAAAAGAACATCAAACCAACAGTTAAACATGGTGGTGGTAGTGTGATGGTCCTGGGCAAAATCATATTTAAAGACTATATTTTGTTATTTACTCTGGTTGTCTTTGTGTAATATTAAAAAATTGTTTGATTATCTGAATCTAAATGTGACAAATATGTGAGAAAAACAAGAAATCAGAAAGTTGGCAAATTCATTTTCAGAGCCCTATATCATATTACATGACACATGAGTAAGAAATCCATGTGTCATGTGGATCCCAGCTGGTATCCCTCTCAGCTAAATCCATTGTGAGCTTGTGAGCTGGTAAACAAGACCATCGATTCAGTGGCTGGACAACACGGATATTAATCAGAGGAGATGGTAGACCTTTGCCAGCTTCCAGTTATGTGCAAATAAGGACCCTGTTTTTGTTAACAGTACTGCCTTTCTTCATGTCCTTGAATAATATTACATAGACACTTCCTAACTTATGGGGTCAGCAACTTGTAGAACAAGGTTGTCTTGGAAACTTGTAGTTCCTGACTGGGAAAGTTCTTATGAACACACCATTAGGCCATAACATGGACATAACTGGAAAGTGAGAGAATTTTGGTACATAGGTTTTCAGATATATTGTCATTAATGCAGAAATGTCTAGAGAACAAAGGTAACTGTTACATTTAATTTAGGTTCACTGTTAGATACTTTGTTTGCTATATTAGCGGTAACCCTGACAGCAAGCCTGGACTTGGAAATGGACTGTAAAGAGTAGAAAGTTTTTCTAGCTCTGTGAATTCAAACATTGAACTGTGATGTGCCAAAAAAAAACCCCATCAAAACAAAATCGCTGAAGAAGATTTTGCTGTTGCATTCACTTTCTGGCCTACCGTAGAAGAATTGCTGGGTGGTCACACGTCATTTGCTTTTGAGGATATTGTCAAAGAAGTCGGTCGAGGCCAAGATTTTGCGTGTGTGTGTGTTTGTTTTTTGGGTTTTGTTTTTTGATTTATTGTTTGTGACATCCAGCCTTCTGTACAAGGGAGAAAAATATGTCCCACGCTTATATGTTGGTGGTCCATATTCAACCCTCCGGTAAAAGTTGGAATAATGCAAATTCTTTCACTAGAACATTCTGGTGGTAGTTTTCTTCAAATTTCTGTCTTTGCTCATTAGCGTTTTCGATATGGCCATATCATAAAATGTCACAAATGGTGTATTTGGACAGGTGTGAGGTTTGAAATGCTCCAAACTAGCTATGATGTCACAACGTGTCAAAAGTGAGGGTAAATTATCTTTCAACAGAAAACATTCCTTTGTTATTAAATTCTGCAAAGAACCCCCTGTTGGGCGTCTGAGGTTTATGGGATGGCACAGCGTGTGTCAACAACTGACAGTCATTACTTGCGATTTTGGTATCCATTAGTGGTGTTTTGTAATGGCCCTGTGGTGATTGTGTATCTGCCATAGATTTTAGTGGGTACAATCAAACTCCACAGAGCAGGAAGTAGGGGAGTAAATCATTTTTTTTGCCTTGCTGAAAAATAAAGACTATCATATATTAAGAACTCGCTCTGTCTTTATATTGACGAAATAGTCAGTTGAAGTTTTGTTTAACGATTGATGTTAGAAATGTTTGCGCTTCATTCAGTGCCTTATGAATTTAAGTGTGTACTGCCAAATGAGTGTAAATACCATTACTTTGAAAGTTCTTGACTTACTGATTTATGCTTTCATTTATGAGAATGCAAAATCCTCACCCCATAAAGATCAACTGCTTCATATATAAAACAGTGTGTGCTTCTGTGCTCCCAGTGATGTGATGGAAACAATATCTTCTACTCCATCAATGAGGCAATAGGGAGTTTGATTAATGATGTTGAAAAGACATAAGTAGCAGATGGTATCCTGATTTCGTGTTTTGGGTGAACTTGTTAAGTGCAACAGCTGTGAGGCCTGTGCTTATCACAGCTGTCAGCAGAACTGGGGCTTTACAGGGAAGATGGAGTCCATGGTTGTTTTTCTGGTGGGTTGTGTGCCTTGTAGGCTAATGGGTGGGCAGATTCTTGATGTGAGCCTCATTGTGAGAGCGTGCAGTGGTGTAGAGCTGGTAAGTATGTCGGTGATTTTTCAAAAGAACTTTTAGACTGGTTTTCAGTGTGGTTATGCTTTAGGTTATGAGGTTATGCGCATGACGTAATGTCCTCAAAATGTCGTAGAACTACTGTTAATTCTTAAATGATTCTAAAGATTAAGCAAGACTTACAGGTCAAATATAGTATAGTTTCAGTATACACCCAGAATCCAGTTCATTGGATATAATTGATTAGCTAATAGCTAACTGCACATCACATGGCAGCATCTTATTGCATTAAGGCAAGATGGCCTGCTAAAGTTCAAACTGAGCATCAGAATTGGGGGGGTGACTTAGTGACTTCAAAGGTGACATGGTTGTTGTAGATGGCCTGTTCTTCAAAGTTCAGAAACTGCTGATCTACTGGGAATTTTCCCACACAGAAATCTCTAGGGTTTACAGAGAATCGCCTGGAAAAGAGAAAAAAATCATCAAGCATCAGTTTTCTGGTTGAAGATGCCTTGTTGATGTCAGAAGAGAATAACCAGACTGCTTTGAGTTGATAGTAATTCAAATAACCATTCATTACAACCGAGGTATGCAGAAGAGCATCTCTGGATGCACAACATGTCAAGCCTTGAATCAGATGGGATGCAGCAGCAGAAGACCACACCAAGAACAGGAAGCTGAGGCTACAATTTGCATACACTCTGAAAAATGTCACCTGGTTTTAGGAGTCTTAATCGTATTGTATTGTGTTGTATCATTCACACCATTCTATTGTAATGGTGTGAATGATATTTTAAAAGTGCAGTGGCCTGTGGGGTTGATGGCAAATTGACCAGCGTCATGATTCCCTCTTAAAGCTTAAAGTTGTCCCACTTGTTCCAAGTGTGACACCTCGCACCCAAAAATTTCATTCAAGTCAAAATTAAGGAGTACTAAAACCCCATTTTAATTATTACCAGTGGTCATTTCAGTTGTTACCTCTGACTGTAAAATTATAATCTAAATGTCTTTACGTTGTGGGACAGGCAATTTAAAAACTAAGGCATAAAAGTAAGGTTGGATTGGATTGAACATTGTAATTTATGAATAGTAAAATTCTAAGTGCAGCATCTGTTCTTTCACTCATAATCTTAACTAGTCTAGGCCTATTCAGGGGGCTTAGATGATTATCCTAATCAGCTAAAAGAAATTTAAGTCAGTCTGTTGACTGAATGCAGGAAAATCAAGGCATCTAAAAAAAAAGAAGTCATTTTTGTACATATGATCTTTAATCATTACTTGCTTTGGCATTTGTTGTGGAGAATGGGCCTTTTAACTGAGACCTAAAAGGCTCATTTAAAAATGAGCATAATTGCCATAAATGGACCTATCACTGTGTGTTTTCTGACAGCGAAAGAGTCCTGATGGCATTAGGAGCCATTATTGTTTTCTCAGATGGAAACCAGGCCTTTCTCTAGAGCTCTGGCAGGTTCCTGTGTGTAACACACTGATTAGTGTTGCCACCACAAAGACCTAAATGAGCCTTTTGAGAATCACATGGAACATTTAGAAAGGAGCTTCTGAACTTCTGAAGAGCATGATCATCATCACCTAACCCGATCCTGAGATTGTGTAGTCATATTGAAGGTTAAGGGGCAGCAGTTAATAACATGTGACCTGGTCCCTTAAAGATGAATTGGCCTCTCCCTAAATACAGTTAGACAGCATTTGGTTCTCATTTTCCATAACTGTATAGAGGATAATATATTAGCAAAATGATCAGCAGATGTACTCTGTCTTTAAGGATCAAAGGGCCAGAAAATGTAACATCATGCCTACTGTATTTCACATCTAGCCATACTGTTATGAACTGCAGCAAATGCTCTTAAATGCGAAACCAGGATTCTTTACAAAGCTGAAGATTTTCCTACTTGTGGTGACCTCTGAAATATAATTTGAATAAATGAGGTAGAGGATTTATTATACTGGTGGGAAATATCAAAATTGAATTGCTTCACTGAAAAATCTACCTTGGTGTAGGTCCTTTTGGTGTATGTAGAGTACCTCTCCAAATAGGAAATGAATTGCTAAGAAACAAATCCTCTTTTGGACAATGGTATACTTTTGCTTTAATTCAACTTCCTCAGGGGTTGTCTTAAGGGCAAGAAAGATGTTTCTGTCTTTATAGGATCAAACAAAGCTCATTTCAGCTGCTTCTAAAGGGGGCGGGGCACAGTGGGCAGCTTTGGGCGTTTGAAACGTATTTTATGTTTTTATGCTGATGCACTTCCCGACGCAACCACAAAGGGCTTTGTGGATCTTTTGCTTGTTAGGTGAATGTGTAAAACCAGCACACTATAGAGTCACTTTTCAGATAAAACATCTTCTGGTATATAAATCTAAAACTTGGAATAAAAATGTTTTAGATTGCAGCTTCTTTGCTTTCCTTTCCAGAGCTTTGGAAAGAAATGTATAATCTAGAAATGTATAAGCAGGTTTTACTGATTCTGACTCTACATCTATTGGGATACTCCATGTGGTGAGGAAGTCACCTGTGAGGACAGTCAGATAAATTATTTTAGCATTAATGATCTGTTTACATGAGCACAGCAAGCTTACACATTATGGCATTCTGCTAACACTGCTTCAGTACACATGATGGATCAGTGGTTCATACATGAAAGGAAAGTAGCTGGGGTTGTGTTCTTGAATCTTACTGCAGCTTTCAATGTCACTGACCCAAATATTCTAATTGCTAAGCTTAGACATTATGGTTTCTTGCTTTGATGAAGAGCTGCCTCACTGGTAGAGGTTTTTTTTTTTTTTCTGAGAATAAGAAAAAGTTTTTTTTTACTCTCGGGATATCTACTTTTTTTGGAGAGTAAGAAGATATCCTGTGATGTTCCAAAAGTTTCAGTTGTTATTAATGATTTAGCATATGCTGAAGTAGTTAAGTACGATGATCATTCAACTACGTTTTGTGATCTTGGTTGCAGACTTGGTCCCTGAAGCAACTATTTCAAAAGCAATCACAATTTCACTGCACACGTTCGAAGTAATCGTGGTTGTCCTTGGTCTCCAGCCACTGTTCTTTGCAGTGTTAAGGCAAAACTGAAGTAATGAAAGACAGACAACACGTTGTTTATGATGAAATTGTATATCCTGGATTTTGGCATGAACATATAACACGTGAAATGACTTTTGGCCAGCCAGCTTCATTGTCGGAATATTTTTTTGACGTTGTAGAAAAAGTAGTTTCGTAGTATTTAGTTGTCTTTTGTTTCTTTTTGGTGCTTCTTTAATGTTTCTCTTGAAATATATTTGATGTTTAGGTTTTAATGTATAAATGGAAAAACTAATAAATAAAGCTGAATCCACTAAGCAGAAGCTGTAATAAAAGTAGAGTAGAATAAAGGAATATTAAGTGATTTCTTTTTTAAATAAATTGAGTCAAATGAAATTATTTCAGCCACCATTTGACTTTAATCTGTCTGTCTCATATCATTGAGTCTTTGTGACGATCACTGGAGCTAATTAGATTTGCATTACACGCACAGCTCTGTGGTGTAAGTGTGGAGTTGAAGGAATTGTGGATACCAACTATCACTTTGGTTGGCTTTGGTCTTTTAAAAGGCATTTTGGGTTAAATTGGTCTTAAACATGACGTTGTGGCTAATTTCTATGTGTGTGTATGCACCATGCATTATTGTAAATAAGGAAAAACAACATCCTGGCCAGGCCCTCCTGTTCCTCCTCTCCTGGGCTCAGGTTGCAGCTCCCAGATGGTTCCTTAATCTGTAGGTCCCGCTCAGGTCAGCTCCAGCACAGCCAGGTAACACGAGCCAAACTCATAACTCAACCATCCTCCAAAATGCATCCAGAAACAGATGACTTTAATGTCTTCACTTCTTCTGAAAGCAAAGCCGCAAGGAGCTCAGTGAGCTGTGGTAGCCTAACTGTAACTTATTATATACAAGACCTACAGCTGAGAGCTGAAATCCTCCCTGTGTGCTTTTGATGACAAAGCATCTAACGTGGAAAAGAGCTTGAATTTGATAGCAGTCAATTCACCCAAGACCCCGTGTGGTGTTAAGAAACACCTCATTTTCCATTCAATGCTGACATTTTTTTTTTAATCTCAGTCCTGTATAATGTATAGGTGAATAGACCTTGCACTGCGTTTAATGGTAGGACCAAACCACACCAAAACCCTCTGTGTCAAAGTCGGTGTGAAGAAATTACAGCACACTCCCAGGGGTTTGATCAACAGCCAGATAAGGAACTGCTTGATGGACTGGGTTACCCACCTTTGTAACCTTGGAAGAGAACAAGCACAACAGGTCCTGAGCCTGGATAAAATGCCTCCCTCTTGGAGTTCTCCCGTCTCCTCGTGTATGATGTCTAATAATTTCCATGCTTGGATATCAGTTGACTTGACAGGATTTGGACATATTTCTGCAGCCAAGCTACAGCTGGAAAGCTTTTCAGGCCATCCTGAAGGGTGTGAATAAGCAGCTGACTCAGTTTCACATTCCATCTTAAGTGTCTTGAAATTAGCCCCAAAAATTAAGGACCGTTGAGTCTGTCTAAATCTTTAGAATCTGCGCCTTTGATCTTTTTTATCCTGTCTGTTAGTGAATTTGACCCTTCTGTCTGACGTAAATATCTTATTGTCAGACTTTTTTTCACCCAGTTTGACTTTTTATGTGGTTGGTACTGACATTTTTTTTATATATGAGGCTTTGAGTTACTCTGCAAGGAGTATTGGTGATTCAAACAGGATTATTAGTGTTTTTTTTTTCCATAAGTGCAACATATGTACCTTAGCTTTTTAAAAACATAAGTAGATCCTTTTTCCTCTTAGCCTCCCTCTGGAAGCTATAAAACACCTCTTATTAAGATAAAATGTTAGAGTACAGGGCATGCTTTCAGCAACATGGAGACTATAAATGTGTCTTACCGGTGTGAGAACAGGGTCTTGTTGTTTAGAAACTGTCTCAAACTTTTTTTTAACATTTGCTTTATGAGTAGTGTACCGTCTTAGTAAATTGACGAGGGGAAACTACCCTAAACGCATTGTGTAGAGTAGTGGGGGCTCATGTTTATAAGAAGGTGCAGACGTTTGTGCTTGTCAACATGTGTTTTCTTTTTTTGCGCTGATCCTCAAAGGATTCCAGTGATCTTAATGAAACCAATTTTCATATAAAGACGCCTTTTAGCTCTGGCTCCTTGCATGAAGCCAGTAGCATTTAGGACGCAGCCACTGCGAGGAAACCTGGCCTTTGAAGTAGCCTCTGGTTATTTTTCTGCTTGACAGATCAGAGCAACTGTGCAGAAATCAAAAGGGAAGTGCCCTGCTGCCGCAGGTAAATGGTAACTCGGGACTGAGACGGCATTTTGAAAGGTAATATGGCTACTGCTGAGTTAGGGCCATCTGGACAATTTGCCCTCCATCCAAATTCTTAAAAAAAAAAGTGACACCTTATATAGTGAAATTGTGTGTTGTGAAGATTTGTGCCAGAGCTATATTGAATGACTCATCAGAAATACTGCTGCACAACTCAAGCAAGGTTTGGTAATGGTGAGGTGTTGACCAAAGCCATTCAGGCGTGTCTAACCAAGCTGCACTTCAATAGGATGAATGCAGGGGTGTGGACAAGTTCGGAAAATTCTTGGGACTCTAAAGATCCTACGTTGCACCTGGTGAAACTCATTTACTCCACTGGAACAGTAGGTACTGAGGGATGAGACACGGTCAATTTAGCTAAGTGAGATGCACTTCCCCATCACGGACTATCTGTTCTCTTAACCGTGGCAGTGGAAGGGAGGAGGGCAAAGTTTCCGCAACACTCGCAATTCATTTTTCAATACCCCCTGGAGGTTTCAAAATAAGCTCTGGGGTTAAGAACAAAATCACTTAGAGCTGTTACACTGCAATGGAAGCCTGGGCAAGTCTGCTTTTCATTGGAAAGGATCATGGGCGACGGAGATGGCTTACCAGGAAGGCTTAGAGTTGCAAACAATCAATGCCACATTGGTCCTCGATCCCCCGCTAAGATCACAGATGCCATGCAGAGACACACAAACTAAACAAGATCATACATTTAAAGAGAATATAATGTTATATATATGACAATTATGATAAATGATCCTGAGCATTTTATGTGTTTAGTAGTGTGCCCCTTTTGTTTGACCTGCATGTCTCTAATTTTCACAACATAATGGTTATCTAGTTGACCACTAACTGCACTGCAGATGTAGGGTCTGTAACAACTTTTCTATGCGACTTCAGATCGAGAAAATGTTTTTTTCTCCTAAAATTTAACATGTAAAATAGAAGTAAAAGATTCTAAACTATATGAGGTGTGAGGTTGAGGTTTGCATTTGTATTAATAAGTAGGTAGCTAGTGGCATTTATTGGCCTTTTGCATAACAATGCAGCTGTCCGAAGAGTGTTTCTGTGCATGTGCTGGCACCTCAGTCCTCAATAGCGGATGATATCACCTTTACCTATAGAGATCAATGCATAGAGTCCTCTGTGTGTATCTCCATGAAAAGGCTGCAGAGTCACAAGCCATGCATACAGAAACCATTGTGCGGTTGCATATGCTTTATATAACCATCAATGAAAAATGATTTCTTTGGTGTTTCCCGTCTGTCTGAAATCTTCCATCTATGTATCCTGGGACTGGGGCTGTGTACAGTGCAACTGCACATGTTTTTAAAAATAAATATGGCCTTTTTTGTGGTTTGCTCTATAGATTGTCATTATTTAGTGTTGTTCTTTCGCCAGGCTGTTTTTCTAGACCAGTGGTGGAGAAGATTTAGTTTTGTTTCAAAACGACAGCTTGCGGCTCTGCTGGGCTCAGGGAAACTAGGAGTTCCCGGAAAACAAGAAAAGAGTTAGAGAGCAGTGTGCGTAGAGGTTGATTTATCTGCAGTCTGAGCTTAACCTGAGCTTCCCTTTATCCACAAAACACCAGCTAGCCAGGGAGGCTGATATGAAAACATATGTTTAGGGTTTCTCAGAAAGCTTCATATCTGATGTCTAAAATTTCTCAGTAAAAAAGTGTTTTATAACAATAACATGTCTGCTATAAAAATGACAAAGATTGCACTGTTATCAGTAAATACTCTCTTCCCAGGACAGCGTACAGGTCTGTGATATGTAACAGATAACTTTATAGCACCTTTATTGTTTGAGGAAAGGGTTGCCTTAGGGTTAGGATGAAGCAGCACTGAGGGGTGATATCTGATAATCGTCTCCTATCCAGTGGATGGCCAGAACAAACTTGCCAATAATGAGTGGTATGTGTTTAAAACTGAGCCCAGAGCTGATGCTGATATTGGGGGGAGCCTGCTTTTGATTGGCTTTGCAACACATTTGCGCAAACGTCTGATCTTTTTAACCCATTGATGAGGCTCTTTTGTGTTGCTGCTTACCCTTTTCCAACATTAGGAGGAAGTGGGGCTTTAATTCTTGAATATGTTTTGCATCAACTCTGAGTATATTTGCCACCCTTGGGGAGTAAACTTTTTTTTTTTTTAGCAAATAACCACATTTTCCCTAAAGTTTTTGCGTGCAGCCTCACTGTGTGCTCCAGTAATGGGAACAGAGTAAGGGCAGTCTTGAACTGTGTTTGAGTGCTTGAAAGTGGAAGAAATATGAGATGGTTTTGTAATTAAACAAAAACTGAGAGAGAATAAAGCGCTCGCAAATAAAAATCGATGGTTACCTTAAATACACAAAGTCCTTTGGTTTTGGCAGTTCTGTTTTTGTAGCTTTGCGGCTTGGTTTCTTTGTTCTTGTTCTTGTTAAAGGCCAGTTTTGGCTCGCCGTGTGCCATTTCATCTCAAACACACTTCCAGCATGGATATTTGCAGCTCCTACTTATAGACAGAGACAGAAGCTGACTCTCCCTTGTGTCTCCGTGTGTGAGTCTAAGTGAGAGTGTGTGAGAGGTTTAGGCAAGCCCATCTTGGCTCTGTTTGAACACAGTAGGATAAAGTCTCATACATTTTAATAAATTGCCCCCATGTCAAGGAAGAAGGAGCAAACACAATGCCATTGGGGAAACGCTATTTGGTAAAAAGAATCGGCTTCCGAAGTGCAGCGCTTCATGTGTTTGTCTATGCAGAGCTAGATCTTGGAGGTAGAGGGGGTGCCAAGTTAGCTTTTCAGCACCCAGATGGAGGTGAAGAATAGATTACATTTGGTTCCCTTTTTTAATACAATTGAGTATAAATTTAAAACCACTGATCAAAATTAAATTCTTTATATAGATTTTAAGAAACTACTTAAATGAAATGATAAACTGGGCCCTTGTTGACTTCATCAGCTACATTGCGACTGCAGTTTATCCGGCTGCTGCATGTGTCTCCACCTCATTTGTGCTGAAGAGGACTCTTTCAGATGAAGGGATTAAGTGAGAATCCATAACTAAAGTGTCGTGGCCTTCCTCTCGGACTCTCCCGACTCAGGTCAAAGGTCACGTGGCCGACCCAACACTCTGACTACATAAAATGTACTCGATGTCAGTTGGCCTGAAAGCAACAATGTGACGGTTAGGTGAAACAAAACATATTGTCCAAGTCTTGATGTGGAACATTAAGTAATACCACAAAGCCGCTGCATTGTTTGGGGATTATCACTGATTGTGGGTCTTATTTGTTCTATTTATAGCTGTAAATAGTGGCATTTCTGCCCCTTTCCAGATGGCTTTCATGGCTAAGACTTGCATGCCCTTGACAATTGACTCCAAAAGTTTGGCTTGTGTACAGCTCACTGGCACCACACACACATCTCAGCCAAGTGCTCTATTTGCCTGCTGTGTGTGCCTGTGAATAATTTGGACCACAGCGGTCTTGTCAGTCAGATGCAGTGCAAAAGGGCCCGGTTTTAGGTGTTTTATATTCTGGGATATATTTATGATGTCCTAACGGCGGTAGAAAAGACATTCAAGTGAAAGCCATTTGACTTCCTGTTGATCTAGATTTCTACTTTTGCGGGGCCAGAAGCCTAGTTTTCTTTGACTTGGATATTAAACTTGAGGTTGTGATTTCTGTTTGGCTGGTGACCTGAGAGGACCAGCTTGCCGTTTGACATGGAACACTATTGTGTAATGGCATAAGCAAAGATGCCAAGAACGTGGGGTTCATATGGCAAACTCAATGTGTTGTGGAAAGTGCAGAGAGCGCACTTTATAGGCAATTTCTGTCACACTTTTTGACTCTGCATATTTGTGGTTGAGCTGAGTTACTGTTTCTCCGTAATGGGATTTAGACAGCTTCCCAAAACAGAATGATTTAACCTGATTTGTCAATTAGCTTGCAGCATTTGGCTGGAATATGTCTGCTTGCAAAAGGCTTTAAAAGGCTTGATCTTTTTAGCAGCCCGCAATCCCACTTTACCTGGGCTACACCTCGGTTGTTTAAGGCTGTCCTCTCGCTAAGCCCCGCTTGGCCTGACAGCTATCTGTTTTAGGCGACACTAAAAAGCATGACGATGACCAATAACATTTTTTCACAGATCTTGTTATTTTGTTAGTTGTTTCTTGCATTTAAAAAAAATAAAGATTCAAAGTATTAAATTAGAATACTTGTCTTTATTGCTAGCTTTAAACCATCTTATATCCTGTCATTTTCTAAACGTACCTGTGCAGACAAGTGCTAAAAACGTCTCCACAGCTGCAAGGTTTGTATTTTTTTTAATCCCTAAAGCATGTTTTTCTAAGCTATAGGCTATAATATTTATGACTGTTTTAATGCTGTAAGCAGATGTTTTGATTTCACCATGAGCTCAAGTGTAGTACAGTATTTGGCAAGGGGCCCATAAAGCCTTCATGTTAACCCCTTTCTTTCTAATGTGTGTGGTTTCCGTATGTCTAACACTATTACCATATAACGGAGGATGTTATTTTTCCAGTTTTTCGGGAGCTCAAGCGGACCCTCATTGAGTTCAGGATTTTTTTTTATTATTATTTTTGAAAAAATAGTTTAAGTGATGTATAAGAAACCAGGCAAATGCCTCTAACCGACATTATTCCTGCACCAACTCACTCGTGAAAGTCTTCAGTGATTCAGCTACATTTGCACTCTAGATACCTTGGCCATCTGGACAGGAAATGAAGAACGGGGAATTAAGTGGGGATCTTTTTAGGATATGAAAGCTTGAAAAAGAAAGCCGAGCACCCCTTTTCACAGTTTAAGCTTGTCTTAGAGAGACTGAGCCGGTTTCCCTTTTCTTTTACCTTCCTTCGTACTTTTCTCATTTTTCATTTGCTCCTTCCTTCCTGTCTTTATTCAAAGGCTGGACAACTGTCACTGTCAAAACAAAGTCTGCAGTCGTCGTATATAAATAAAGGCTGACTTAAAGTTAAAAAACTTACTTGAGATCTTTTTTCTTTTTTTTTAAGTAAAATGTAAACTTCAGATGAGATTTTAGATTTCGATTTGTGCAAACTTTGATCTGTGTATGTTTTAAATGATCTAACCCAACAGATATGTAGAAAACAATTTGAAGAGGTTAAAATTGTAGCTCAAAGACCTGCTATGCCCATTTTCTCCTTTTCTGGCTAGTGTGAGATTCCTTGCCCCAAGAGGGAAGATGATCACTTGCAAGAAAGATGTTCAGAATTCCTTTATAGCTTCTGTTTCTCTTTGATGAAGTGCATTCACTCAGTCATTTCCACGTTATTTTTGCAAGAATATTCACATAATCAGAGATCTGTAACGGGAATCAGAGAATTAACGATGATATGCGGTCCAAGTTTCTTTGTCCGACAAATGAAGATTTCCGTTCTCTTATTATTCTTCATCTTGTCATTGTTCTCTCTCTATGTGAATATGAGGCCAGCTATAGAACGCTGCGCAGTGAAGGAGCCCCTTCACTCTTCTCATGCATATTCAAGCACGCGTGCACTCGCACTCACACATACTGTGAAAGACAACTTGGCTCTTGGTCAAGGGATAAAAACTAGTCCCGGGCAAGGAAGCTGATCGTCAGCCAAGCAGGACAGTTACAAAGTGGAGCACGGGAGGCCCCACCATGTTTGCAGAGATCTAAAGCCTCTTTTTCTAAAGCTTTGTTTGCGTTTTGTTCGGTGCAGCAGCTGAACAGTACACAGAGAAGTCTTTTCTTACCCGTTCCTCTATCCATAGCCTTTTAACTTTTCACTTTTTCTGACTCGGCTGCTTTCTGACAGTCGATTCAGTTCCTGTGTACTAAAGGAAATTATGTGCTTAATTGGATTATTGGGAGTTTTCTTCAAATGAGTGCTCACCCACCCACACAGTTCCAGACTCCTCTGAATTCTCCTTTGGTAGGGCCGTCTGGTGCATTTTTTTCCCCTCCAGACTCCACAGTCTGCAAGATGAGCATAAAATGGAAAACCCTGTGCCCGTGTCACAATTTACTTTTTCGTTAAATTTAAAATATAAGTATAAGAAGTTATAATAAATATTAAATTGTTCATGCTGCACTTTGTCTACCTTACTTATGCATACCATCACAGTAAAAATAAATGCTTTTGCCTGCAAGAAAGCAGGTCTAGCTGTCAGACATCTCTGCTGGCCATCACCTTCAGTGAGTGGCTTGGCCCAGTTTTAAAGAGGCACAATAGTGTCCAAGTGCACGCAGGCATCACTGGAATTTGCACCTGTTTGAGACCTAGCTTCTTTGGGGCTTCTTTTCTGAAAGCTGGCTCTTGTTGTGAAGTATACATTCTTTATAAACCAAGGATGGAGCTCTGAACTGATATATAAAAATGTTTAAGTTAATCTTAAAAGGAGAAAGGTGGTGTAGAACAATAAATGGGTACAGGGTATATGAGGAGAGGACCAGGGAGTATAAAAGAAAGGGCAGCTTAGTAAAGGGGAGGGCACCCGCTGTTGTACCTATTCTCTTACAAATGATCTCTTACGCTCTGTGGCCCTGCAGCAGGTCATAAACATCCCAGTGGTTGAGCCGTTCATCTTACTGATTTTCCCCTAGTGAGGGGAAGCGGAGTCCAGGGGCACAGATTAAAAGGCTTCTCTTCCCACCCGCGTGCGAATCACAAATCACACAGAGCCTTCCCCTTTCTCAGGAACCCAACAAACACCCTGTTAAAAGCCACAGCCACAACCCTGTGTTTTTTTTTTTGTTGTTTTTTTCGTTTCTGTTTTAAATCTTAGTGGCCCCCAGAAAACATAGTTTGTATTCTGATTCAGATAGCATGTTTACCAAGTTTGCCATGTGGACAGCAGTGCTGCAGTGGATGTTTCCTGGCTTGTCAGTTTGCTTCTTCATCAGGCATTTTTTCTTGCTCATTGCAGTTAGTTTGATGGTTTCAGCGTATCATATCATTCGCAGTGCTGTTGTGTTGCACTACAGTATGCTCTAACCCGATCTGCCTCGTTCTTGCCCCGTTCTGCTGACAAATGAAAATTCTGTCCTTATTGTGGCCTGGGGCCAGTTAAGGCCTCTGAGGGGATAATTGAACAGCCTATCTGGCTAACGCAAATCCTAATTCTTCCTCTCAACAGGCCGCTGGCGGCATGCTTTATGGGATTATTTTCAACCAGGCATTTTGAATGTTGTAGCATACATGGCCCTTCCTTCCCACGTACCGCTTTCTCCCTTTCTCCTTGGTCTTTCCTTTCACCTTTTCGCCTGAGAGGATTAGTAAGTCAGGCTTCCGGAAATGGAGCACCACTCTGTGAGGATGAGACTTCCAAAAGCGCCTCAATGACACGAAGAAGCTGAGCATTATAACAACGGTTACTCCTTTCTCTGGGTCTTTCATGAGTCCCGGTTTTTAGAAGTTAACACAGAGGGAATATCAGTGTAAACAAACAAATTTTTTTCTGACCCAAGAGACTGTTTGGAGTCTGCGGAGCACAGGGGTATGAGGGGAAATGATTATTTGTTGAATGCATTATTGTTTAGTGGTGTGGAAACTGTTTATTTGTGGCTACAGAGGAACTCTCTCTAGAGGTCAACAATATGCTTTACCAATACATTTTTTCCTTTATCGCTGATTAATCTCTTTATGGTCAAAAGCATTCTTTGCTGAGAGTCAAAAATATCCATGTCCCATTGACAGTTCCAGCAAAAGGGTTCAAATTCAGGTTGGGCTCAGTGAGCAGAAATACTCTTTGAACAGACATCTAGTTCTTGTGCAAAACTGCAAGCCCTCTCTTCAGTGAACTGTGATCGTCTGGGTTACGTTCTGTTAATATCAGCAAATTAGATGAGCTTGTTTTAAAGTTTTGGACACTTACTAATAATTTGAATAGCCTAGTTATACAAGTTAGTGAAATAACTTACGTTTTAAAGCCAGCTTTGAATTAAGAGCCAAAGCCAAACTTATAACATGAACGAGAAGCGAGAGTTGGATGTTTTATTAGAGGGAAAAATCTGCATAGTTCCAAATCTACCTGGATGCCACCGTCTCATTGTGGAAAGTACCAAAACATGAAAATGCTGGTGTGTGAGTTTCAATGTCAGACTGATGCATGATCTACACCAGGATGATAAAAAGTTGCAAAGGTGAGCTTTGCAACAGCATGTTATGCTCTTGGATTATTTCATAATAAATGGCACTGTATGAAAGATGTATTATGTTAGATGGATTTCCAAGAGGACAGGACAAAATATGGGACTGAGAATGTGGCAAAAATGCAATAATTTCATTTTTGCATGAAGTTTTAAACTTGTGTAATTGAAATCATTATAATTCTATAAACTTTACATGCCTGAGCTACTTTTTTTCACTTGCTTAAAAACACAAAAGAAAAAAAAAGTTAATTAACTAGTTGACATTAATAGTTAGTTAACATTAATTCATTGTCAAAAGTCCCTTGGGCTTTGCCTGTGAAACCTGGTGAGTACATGATAACCATTGTCTTAGCTTTCATCTTACTTTGACCCAGGGAGATTGATCAGTATCTCTTCTCTGTATCTCATGGTTTACAGCACTGGTTCCCAGCCACTTACCGAACCTTAAGGCCATCCCAAATACATTTCCGTCATCCTGTGGTTTACCAGATCAGAACTGTGATAGTATTGATTTGTCTTGCTATCTGTTTTCTTGCTTTTCAGAAGCCCTTGAAAGGTCCTAATCCTACTTACAGAAAAAAAAAAAAAGCTTTGTGGGTGGTCTGTGAAATTTCTGCTGTTCCCTCTGCACTGTCAGTGAATTTTATTGTTTTTCTTAACTCTGTACATAAAATACTTTACATACTAAATAGAAGAATAAGAATATGATTTAGGGATTAATTGAGGGTAGCTTGTAAGAGCCAAGTCATTTCCCTTATTACAAAGAAATACTTTGGGAGGTGTTAATTCAGAACTCGTATGCAGTAGTTAGTAGGTATTTTTTAAATTTTTATTAGTACCAATACTAAGAAAATGGATGGAAATTTGTATGGAAATCTAATTGATCATTGCCTGACCGCACAGTATAAGAAGAGTTGTTTTTGGAAACGACTTGTCTCCGTGAATGAAAATGAATGAGCTACTCTGAACTAATCTGTCATGTTCTAACCTGAAGATTAGATTATCCAAACATAACAGTGTGTTTGATTGTGACCTATTACATGTTATGTCATGTAAACATCTGCCAGAGAGGAGATGGCATATGTGGCATTTGATTGAAACCTGTTAATGGGTGCTATTATGAAAAGACCTCTTAGTCCCATCACCATCACACTCAGTCAGGTTCCTGTAAATGAGTTCATAATGCGTCAGTGTGTGGATTCTTGTTGTCTGCAGCGCTGCTTGTTAGCTTAATTTACAATGGGTTTGGAAGAATAGGTGTCACCTTTGATGTTTGCAGGAACAGCCTTTTTTTTATCTGCTACATGCAGTGAAATAGAACGTTTGCATCCAAACAAATTTCTCTATACAGGGAGTGCAGAATTATTAGGCAAATGAGTATTTTGTCCACATCATCCTCTTCATGCATGTTGTCTTACTCCAAGCTGTATAGGCTCGAAAGCCTACTACTAATTAAGCATATTAGGTGATGTGCATCTCTGTAATGATAAGGGGTGTGGTCTAATGACATCAACACCCTATATCAGGTGTGCATAATTATTAGGCAACGTCCTTTCCTTTGGCAAAATGGGTCAAAAGAAGGACTTGACAGGCTCAGAAAAGTCAAAAATAGCGAGATATCTTGCAGAGGGATGCAGCAGTCTCAAAATTGCAAAGCTTCTGAAGCGTGATCATCGAACAATCAAGCATTTCATTCAAGACAGTCAACAGGGTCGCAAGAAGCGTGTGGAAAAACCAAGGCGCAAAATAACTGCCCATGAACTGAGAAAAGTCAAGCGTGCAGCTGCCAAGATGCCACTTGCCACCAGTTTGGCCATATTTCAGAGCTGCAACATCACTGGAGTGCCCAAAAGCACAAGGTGTGCAATACTCAGAGACATGGCCAAGGTGAGAAAGGCTGAAAGACGACCACCACTGAACAAGACACACAAGCTGAAACGTCAAGACTGGGCCAAGAAATATCTCAAGACTGGTTTTTCTAAGGTTTTATGGACTGATGAAATGAGAGTGAGTCTTGATGGGCCAGATGGATGGGCCAGATGGATGGGCCCGTGGCTGGATTGGTAAAGGGCAGAGAGCTCCAGTCCGACTCAGACGCCAGCAAGGTGGAGGTGGAGTACTGGTTTGGGCTGGTATCATCAAAGATGAGCTTGTGGGGCCTTTTCGGGTTGAGGATGGAGTCAAGCTCAACTCCCAGTCCTACTGCCAGTTTCTGGAAGACACCTTCTTCAAGCAGTGGTACAGGAAGAAGTCTGCATCCTTCAAGAAAAACATGATTTTCATGCAGGACAATGCTCCATCACACGCGTCCAAGTACTCCACAGCGTGGCTGGCAAGAAAGGGTATAAAAGAAGAAAAACTAATGACATGGCCTCCTTGTTCACCTGATCTGAACCCCATTGAGAACCTGTGGTCCATCATCAAATGTGAGATTTACAAGGAGGGAAAACAGTACACCTCTCTGAACAGTGTCTGGGAGGCTGTGGTTGCTGCTGCACGCAATGTTGATGGTGAACAGATCAAAACACTGACAGAATCCATGGATGGCAGGCTTTTGAGTGTCCTTGCAAAGAAAGGTGGCTATATTGGTCGCTGATTTGGTTTTGTTTTGTTTTTGAATGTCAGAAATGTATATTTGTGAATGTGGAGATGTTATATTGGTTTCACTGGTAAAAATAAATAATTGAAATGGGTATATATTTGTTTTTTGTTAAGTTGCCTAATAATTATGCACAGTAATAGTCACCTGCACACACAGATATCCCCCTAAAATAGCTAAAACTAAAAACAAACTAAAAACTGCTTCCAAAAACATTCAGCTTTGATATTAATGAGTTTTTTGGGTTCATTGAGAACATGGTTGTTGTTCAATAATAAAATTATTCCTCAAAAATACAACTTGCCTAATAATTCTGCACTCCCTGTACTGTATGACTGATGTTAAAAATTGACCTGTGCTAACTTCCATGGCTTTATAGCCAACAAGAATTATCAGAGCCTTTGTAGAATTTTTATTACATGTGACATCGAAACTCTTTTTTTTTTTTTTTTTATAAGAAATTGTTAGGAAGCTGTAGAAAATCTAAACAAAAATAGTATTTACTGATTTTAAACTTTATGCATTAAGTGAGAACATCTCAGATGCTCTTTTTCAATCACTTTCTTTATTTGAGCAGAAGAAAAATGAGACAAATCGTTTTCGTTTTGAACAGGAGGTGTTGTCTTATTCTTGCAGGGTGTTGGAATTGTGCTGCTTAAAAAATCGTAACATTTATTTGACTCATAATGAAACAGAAAATACTGCAAATGTTGTTGTTGAGTGCAGCCACGTCAATTTAGCTTAATAATTAGCCATGCTGATTTATTTACGTGAATGATGTAGTTTGGTATTTTCTTGCTAAAATAAGCAAGTCCTTGTCTTTTTTCATTTTACACAGCATCCCATCTCCCAACAATATTGCACAAATGAACACTGGAGTACTGTTAGTTTATCTGCTCCTCTGACCAATTCAGTAGCAACAAATACTTTCAAATGCAAGCCTTGCCGCTCGGTAGCCTTCTTAATAAACCCCGCTGGCCACTTACCTCTGGTATAGAATTCCCCGGGGAGTTTTGTGGAGACTAATGTAAGGGGCCGATGTCATTGCTTACATTTGTGCTTGTATGTGTTTACGTGTTAAATACTGTGTGGCCTTGTTCCGATGTTTCATGTTTGGGGGCTTTTTTGCCTCCTGGGTCCCGGCTCTTTTTTGTGGTCAGTTTTTTCCTTTCCAGAGGCAAACACATTTGTCCCTCAGGTTTTTTTACTTATTCGTACATTCCCTCACGACCATTTTGGTAGCTTCAGCAATCTCCCCCCAGGAATTTGCTGACATTTGTGAGTCCTTATATTTACACTATTATTATTCATCTTTATATTGAGACAGTAATTGTTATTCTCTAAGTGATAAATTCTAAACTGCAGAAGAAATAATATCACAATATTTGCGGGCTGTGTTGACATGTAGTTGCACTTTTCAGGAGGTGCACGTGACGCTACGTGGAAGCTTACCGCTTAGGGTAAAAGGGGTTTCCAGTTACCTCATAAGTTACTAAGTCGGTTTACAGCAAAGGTCTAAATCCAGCGTTGTGTGAGCAATCATGTTAAAGCATTATCTAAATTAACTTGAATTTTAATGGCCTCTGGAATTTAAAATTACCAGTCAAATCTGATAAAAAAAAATTTTAAAGTTTGCCCCAAATGATGTATAAGAAGTTATTTCCCTTCTGACATCATCAGTTTTAGTTCAGATTGCTTTGCCATGTCTCTCTCATGTCTGGTACCGGTTCTTGACCTTTTCCATGGCACTGCTAGTGTGGGTATCAGGTGAGATTCTTCCATATGTGTGGGGTATGTATTTAACGTTCACTGCACAATGACTTTAACTTTCTATTTTTTCCCTTAGACCTTCTTGCCTTTTGTCTATCACGTATTTATATCCCCTCTGCCCTCTGCTCTCTTTAATTCTTCTGCACTTTATTGACCAGCTGTGCATGTCATCTTGCATGACACTACTGTAGTACAGTTGGAGGTTAGAATGGTTTGAAAATACTTTATAAAACAAGACAAAATGACCTCATGTCTGCCCAATCCCCCCCACCTCTCAGCTTGAGCGTAGCACTTTATACTGGCACAGAGGCAGAATCACAGCTATGACACCCCTATATATCTCATTCAACCATAGAAAATGGAGCTAGTGAACCGAGGAGCCCCCCCACACTGGGCTGTGCCTGCACCTGCAAACCCAACTGATGGCTGGAAAGCTCTGAGGAAAAGGGGGGAAGTGAGCCTGAGGTCAGAAGAGGCTTGGATTCAGTTTGAGAGCAAAGCTTGCACAAGAGACAAGAGGTACCTAATAAGATAAGTATAAAATAAGAGAAAACAACTCATCTTAAAGGTAATTTATGTGCCTGATGTCCCCGCTGATGTGCTTGGTGAATTATTTGTGCAGTCAGGATAGGGAGAAGGAGAGTGAATAGGGGTTACCAGAGGACCATGTTGCCCCCCTGCAGGTCATTCAGTCATTCATAAGATGAGGCCGTTTTATAGACCTCCCCCTGCCCTCGCTTTTGTTGCCCTTGTGTCCATCAGCGGAAGTGAAAATGGAAAATGGAGATTAATGGCGGTCATGCAAAATGGTTAGCTTGTTTGCATAAATCATTGACCATTTTCTACCTTTTTGAAAGTTTGAATAGCCGTGGATAAGACTCTGGATGTTTTCTTCACAGAAACACACCTTTTAAGATGTTTACAGATGTGCTCAGCTTGTATAAAAACAGCCCCTCTCCCCTAGTGGGGCAGCCATCTTTAATCCAGTAAAGAGCACAGGGATTTGGTCGCCCCTGTCCTGCCTGAAGGCCCTTTTGAAACCTCTCGGCCGTGAGAATGGGGGCTTGGGGTTGTAGGTGTGGGTTGGGATGTGTGTAACCGTGCAGCAGGGGCTGGGGACAGTCTTTGTAAATTTAGTTAATCTAATTTGAGCTCGTTCCCCCCTCAGGCTCTTGCTCTGTCTCACCACTGCCCGTGTTTCAAACATCAGTCGGTGCTGGGAAGAGCATTACATGTCTAGGGCTTGTTTAGCTTAATGCAAACCTGCAGGGGAGATAACTAGTAGCATCCACTGAAAAAAGTCACTCTGTGTGGGTTTGTGCAGTAAAATAACATTAAAATATAAAGCTGATACAGATTTGGGACTGTTACACAATAAGGTGAAACTTTCTTTTAGGTATTAACCCCCCCCCCCACACACACACCCTCCCCCACCAAATGACTCATTATCAAGGGAAGTTGGAAAGTGGCACTCAAACTTTTGATTAATACCTGTCTGACAACTTCAAACAGAGGTCATTGTGTGTATGCTGCTCGTGCTTATGTAATGTAAATGAATCACTCACAAGCCTTTCTTTGCCGTTTCCCCACTCTGATTAACACATGATGATGCTGTTGCATATCAAACGGGCATCACCTCATTAGTGCTTGCCTTTGAATTTATCCCTGAATATCATTAGGGTCTCATAATCCCTTTTTAATGGATCAATGAGTAGGACAGTAGTTCAACCAACTGATGAACGTGACAACCTTTCTCACCTAACGCTCCTCGTGTTTTGAGTAAACTGAGAATTGGATTGATTTGTTTAGGAAACTGAGTAGTAATTGTGTTGCCATCGAAAGACTGATCGTCAAAGGTGTTTGCTTAAACAGCTGGCCATCATCTAGTCAAAAATATCTAGACGTCGCTTATCTCTTTTCTCCTTATCTTACTCTTTCCCTTAGCTTTGTCATTTTAGTGTATTCCCCTCTGCCCTCTTTCCTAACTTAAGGCAATAGGTGGTGAAGGGTAGGAATGTGGCCGGGGGACGTAAGGAGTTAACACACTAAGGTGTGAGGGCTGCTGCCTGCGCTTCTACGCTTTCAGATGTAACAGTTTAGTGCCAACAGCATTCCCACCTCGGAGCCAATATAGAATTTTATTGCATTTTTTGAAAAGTATTATTTCTTTAGACCACATGCGCTATAGATCCAGGGAGAGGAATTGGGCGGAGGGATTGTTATTTAAGCGACATTGCCAGCAACATAATGTGAAAGATACAAATTGTATCTCTCTATCTTCCCTACTTTAGCTCTTAAGCATGTGCCCCTCTCTCTCACCCTCTCTCCCCTCCCTTGCTCTCTCTTGCTTGCTCCCCTCCCCTTCCTCCTCCACTCACTCTCCCCGTCCTACTCTGCCTCTCAGGTTACGATGACTGGGGGGTTTTCTTGCTCTCATCTCGTAGAGTGTCTGTGTGAGTGTGGGGTGGAGGCAGTGGTGTGACCGACTGTGCGTGTGTGTGTGTCTCCCTCTGCGCTATGCTGTGTCCTTGTCCCTGCCTCCTGGCAGCGAGGAGCCACCCAGCAGCCGGTCTGTGATTGGGCAGGGGAGTGGGGTTCTTGACACAGCGTGGTGCTGACTGCTTTGGGACGTGTTTCAACAGATGGTCGAGGTTAGAGAGTGTCATCACATTGGGGAGAGGATTAGAGGAGAGAGGTTGTCTTCCAGGAGCTGTGTGGTCCCCCCTACTCTTGAAACCAAGTCCCAGCACGAAGATACAAACCCCTCCATGAGCAAAGGCAGATCTGGTCAAGAAGCGTGGGGATAAAACTGAGAGCAATCGTATCCTTGCCTCTCAGTCAGCCAGCACTTTTCTCTCCTGCCTTCCAGGTACTGTACAACTTTTTTTACTCTTTCACTTCTTTTTTTGTCAGGTTTCCAGTTCTTTTGCAGAGCGTGCATGTTGTTGTTCATTTAGCAGTAAATTTCTGATTCACATTACAGTTCAGGAGTCAGGTATAACTCAGTAAGTCTGGACTTGTGAGCTGCGCTGTTCCTGCAGCCTGTCTGTGCTGCCCGTACAGCAGCTCAGTGTGTGCAGGATCTCATAGTTTTCCCTGTGAATGACAGGAATTCCCTCGGTCGCAAATTCCTCCGTCTCAAGGGATTAGAAGGCAGCACATTCCATTAATGTCATTTTTTCCCCCAAAACATGAGCGTTCATCAGTTCATTTTTCATTTTCCGAAACCGATTATATGAGCGTGAAAGGTAGCTCCATTACATTTTAAACTGCTCTCTCACTTAAAAGTATGTAACTGTCAGTATGGTGCAATCTATAAAAGATTACAGGTTGTATTTTATCATGTTCTTATTTTAATGGTGTCTTTTTTTTTATCATACAGAAATCCAGTACTGAGTTTAAATTGTTTTCCTTTTCTGTAATAGCAAATGAAGACACTTTTTTTTTCGACATTTCCATAAATCAGCGTGGCATTTAATGTTCCTTCACTTCAGGCCAGATAAGTTTTTTTCATAAATCTCATTCAGAGTGCACCTCTGGCAGATCGTGTCAGTATGCGCTAAATGGATGAGCTGCTGAAGAGTTCTTTCCGGACAAACTGTCAAAGCTCAGCAGAGAGGGAGAGACGCTGGGAATGTGCACCTCACTTTAGCTATTTAGCTCAAGTCAAGTGAGAAGCGAAACTTGCCAGTGAAGTGGGAATATGATGTATAGTATTTATGCCTTGCTGCAGGCATTATATGTGTGTGTGTGTGTGTGTGTGTATGAGGCATTTGCAAATGGAGACTGTGCAGCTGTGAAAAGTTGTGTGAACAGCAGCTGGGCTGAGAGGAGAGAAGGTTGTATGGGTGAAAGCTGCTGCTGTGTGAATTTGTGTTTACCTTTGTAAACCAGCCGTAGCTACACTTCCTGCTTGTTACTCGAAGTATTTAACACAACCACCAACAGGTAGTGATTAGTACTGCTTTAAGACCTGTAGAGTTGTTTGTATGAGCTGATTGTTAGAATCAATCAGCTGGAGACATGACCGACTGTCGTTGCTTTTGCAGTCTTAAATTTTATTAGGGACACTGAGTGAAACTGAGTAAGCTTCTTAATAAAGAAAAAATCCAAATGTGGAGTACATTTTGCCCCTGTCTGCTGTGTGTGTGGTACATTGTTGAAGTCCATCCAAGTGAACGGTTTGACTTTAATGTGTACTGGATCACTGTGTTCACCTACAAGTCCGCAAAAACCAGGGAATTTATCCTTTTGACCTAGATGGCAAAATTTTACTGTGGTCCCATTCAAATCTAGTTCTTTGAGTAGACTGGCTGACTTACATTTCAACACTTTGGCAGTGTCCATGTGTATTACTGAATGCGAGGCTGGAGAATGATGGGGAACTTTAACTTGAAACTTTCGCTACTGACAAGACTGATCCGCAAGCAACGCTTAGACTCAATATTCTGATTAACTTACTCGGAACACAGCAAAGCAGCTTTGGACTGCTTTAAAACGCCGTGCCTTATTGCCAGCGCAGAAAAGAAGATAGATCCTTTAAACAGTTTCTAGCTTAACTGTGGTACAAACAAGCGCATGAGCAGCTGCTGCAAATAATTACATTCTGGGGGGTAGGCGCTTGCCAAGACAAACGTTGTTCCAGTAGTCGCTTTGCCATCATTCAGATCTGCTTGCGGATGTATGTGCGTGTGTCTCTCTATGCGTGTGAAAGTATTCAGTGAGCTAATTTGTTCTTCTGATAAGCATGCCGAGAGACTGGGTGTAAGCGAATGCTACCAAAAGTGCGTGCGTCTGTTTAAATACCAGCAGTGGATCAGAGATTTCCCAGACACGCATGCCATCTCATCATGAACAGGGCCAACACATTCATGGAAGAGTGATTACTGCAGGAAGTGGAAATGGCTCAAATATGCATATATGTGTGTTAGTCTAATAGACTGAACAAGATTCTGTTTAAACGGGATGCAAACACAGTTTTAAACTTTTAGGTAACGCTCCTGTGGGAAGTCACTTTGGAGAAAAGAGGCACATGTAATGTCATACTGATCCAAGTTTCTCCATTTGTGTGTGTGCGTGTGGGGAGATGCTTTCAGGTGAGTGCTCAGTATTTTTAGCTTTTCTATCCTTACTTCTTCCTCCAAATCAGAACCATGTTAGATGAGCTTTGACTTGCCTCTGCTTTTTGTTGTCGTCTCCGACTCATTCATCATGCTGCATTGCTTTGTGAACTTGATCCTATGTGACAGGAGTCAGATATCTGAATTCTGTCATTTATTTTAAAAAAGAGTTTAGTTGGGATTGTGGTGACACAGGTTCTAGTATTGAATAATTATTTTGAATCAAGTAGCACTTAATCAGTTTAATTGGATTGAGACATCTTTGCTTTGAAGTCCAGTGGAATGACACTAGTTTAGTTTTTCCCCTTTTTCCCTCTCTGGAAAGTACAGAGAGCAGTGCTGTATAACTGTAGTTTGTGTGTGTTCTCTTGTGTGTGTGTGAGCATGTTAAGAAAAGATTTCCTAAACCACCCTCTCTCCTCCAGAACTTGTTTATCTCTTCAACTTAATGATAGTGTTCCTCATACTAGCCTGATTGCATAGTAGCGCTTGTGTAGATTGCACAGTCCTATCACTGCAAATGACCAGCATTTGAACAGTGAGCATTTGGCATGCTTTTATTTATGTGGGATCCAGAAAGGCTATCTTTAGATGAGTCAGCCACTTTCCCAGTTCCTTTGTTGACCTTACTGATCAAACATTGTTATGGAGTTTTGATCCATTTGCAAAGTGCACGTTAAATTAAGTCTTTTTTATTTTTTTTTTATTTTAGGCACCTATCTCAAAAGAAATCTTTTAGGCAGTATTTGGGAGCTCATGATAGCACCCCATATGTTTGTTCAGCTTGCTATTTGAATGAGAGAGGTCAGGGCATGCAAACATTACATCCATCTCATTATTGGAGGGAATTCCTTATCCCTCCAACCTTTGATGTGGTATTTAGGACACCGTAAAAGGAGCAGCAATCCAGACACACATTCAGTACTTTACTGTTTTCTATGGCTCTCATCCCCTTTGTCTCGAGCCTCTGCCTTGATGACTAGTCAAAAAGGAAAGATGTGTTTTATGAAGAAAATGTTCAGTAGGTGGTTCAGCGACACAAAAGCCAGGAATGACCCCAGACAGCCCGTGCAATTGTGGCCTGAGAATTTACACAACAGGGGTAAATGCGGGTTTGCTAATGGTGGCTAAAAGTGCACTTTAATGGGTAAATCCTTGGTGAGAGAGGGAGACTGAGAGAGAGAAGGTTTTAATGCTTTTTCTGTAATGTTCACAGCAGCGTTTGTTCAGATGTCACTGCACGTAGATGCAGCATGGACTTTAGAGTGAGAAAGAGAAAGCCAGGTCAAGAGAGCCACAGAGGGGGAAGTGGAAGCGGGATAAGATAAAGGAGAGGCCAAGATCAGAGAAAGGGAGGTGTGAATGTGTGATAAAGAGGGGACGAAAGAGAGAGTTTTAAAGTGGAAAAAGATGCAGGGAGGTTGGATAATGTGTGCACTTTTGAAACACATGGGTACAAACATAATCTTCTTGCAGGACAGGGTTGTACAAAAGACAAACACAGAAAAGCTATTTACACACATAAGCACACTATGCACGAGCTCACCCCCTCTGTCCTCCACCTCCCAGAGGGCTGGACAGTCCCTGCTTTGTCATTTCTCTTGTCCAATAATCCTCCTCCCCAGGGAGAAGCAATCTGTTTTAGATTTGAAAGAGAAAGGATCCTGCCTGTATCACGTACAATTAAGCAGCCGTCAGAATGCATCGGCGAAAGTTTGGAGGGAGAAGTGCTGCCACTGGGGGGTTGCCCCTTTCATCCGCCGCCTTTCCAGAATGGATATAATGGGGTGGGAGGGTTGGGGGGGATGTTGTTGGGTGGGGAGGAGGCAGAGGGAATGAATATGTTTCCTCACCCCTTCATTGCGCTCTACAGCTCGACTAATAGAAGCCAGCATGCGTTTGTTTCAGCTCTTCTGCTCCCTTTCTTTCCTTCTCCCCTGGAGCGAGCAAACACATTCAGCTTCTGCCAGCGCTCTCCCCTCCTCTGCCTCTGTGTACGTACACGCACAAGCGCTTATATGCGAGGACTTGGCCGTGTTCTGCTGGTCGCCTCCAGTCCTGTTTGACCTTATTTGATCAACACGACTCGGCCGTGTGGATGCAGAATGGCTGCATCTTTAAAGTGTTTGAACAGCAACTTGCTTTATAATGAAAAGCTCTATGATGGCATGACTCACATTATTGTCATCTTGGTTTTCTCGAGTTGCCCGTGGCAACTTCAGCTGATTCTGTCTGCTGTCTCTTGAACATGTTTGGATGATGTAGTGGCTGCATTCTTCTACTTTTGGCTCAAAAGTAAAAGGCCTGGAAGGATTCGGATGGGTAAGCTTCCTGTTCAACGCTGTGCGAGCTAATTTATCTTTTTATCGAAATCGTGTTTTATTATTTCTTTATTTACAATGGAATTAAATATGGAAATTTTGCCAGAGAGGATAAAGTTAATTCAATTACAAATGACGTTGCTGCGTGCTTTGGAAAGCCACACACTAAGCCAGAGGCAATGGAAAGGAGATCTCCCCTGCGTACAAATTACAGGTTACGTGTCTGTCTGCGTCCAAGTCTGAGTGATTCATTCTCTGTTTGAGTGAATGACACGCACTCACAGAGTACATGATATCCAAATACCCGGCGTTCACACACACACATATCCAAAGGCATGATTGGGTGAGAGGGGGGGAGTGCTGAACTGGCACAGGTGCAATGAGTCCAATACATTTTTATGAGTGGTATCATGTTGGTGTGTCTGAGTCATCGAGAAGTCTGTTTATGACATTCACGGTCACACAGGCTGGTTCCCATGATCTATGTTTGTCTATGATTCCCAAAAAATATGCCTCCACATGCTTCACATTTTGGGGGTGTTTAGTTTCATGTGCCAGGAGCCGCACTACATTTAATAGAAGTTTCCTTTCTCAACTGTTGCCACCTTTTTCACTCTTTCACAGAAGTAGGGGGGTTTATAATACAACAGTTTTTCTAAGATTAAACTCATTTACAGTCACCTGTCTAGAAGCTAGATGTAATAAACTCTGATGAATTAGCATATTCTAAACAAAGATTTCATTAAATTGTTTTTATTGTCAATTACTAACTAGTGGACATTGACAGAGTAGCTCATTTGTTCCTATTAAACAAATTCACCACCTTAGAAATCCTTTGCTTTTTCAGTATTCACAGAGTGCAAGAGAAAAAAATAAAGTCACACTTTTCACATAAGGGAACAAAAATCATCCATCAGGCTTGGTGCATTGGCTCTCTCTGTGTTTCTCTCTCTCTGCCATCATGTTGCTGATTTCATGGAAAAGAAGTCAGTCTCTTTATTCTTGACAATTACCTCAGTGGAAACCCATTGAAGCAATTTGCCATAGCTCTCTTTTGTGGTAAAAGAAATAATTTATCTGGGGTATATTTGACACGTCAAAGAGACAAGAAAGCCACCCGTGAGTGAGCAATTCATTCTGCTCCCTCTCACTCTCTGGAGCACTTGTACTCTGATAGAGTGTTTCTGATGGGAGTGTGGATTTTGACAAGAACGTGGCTGGAGGAATAAAAAATGCGTTTTTATTTCATTCAGCTGAGGTCGTCTGTTGCTAATGGTTTCCATTCATGGCTTAGAATAGTTTAAAAAAGAAAATGCTTGCTTTAGGCTCGTATAACTGTGGTTGCTGATCCTCTGATTGTGATTCCATGTTTTCATATCACACTATAAATCAGTGGAGTGGTTTCCCTTCTGTTCACTTTCTTCTCTGCTTCCTACCCCCCTTACCTTTTTCCCTTACCCACGTGAACAGTAAATGAGCTTTTCCATTTGTATACTTGAACCTCGTATACAAAGCCAAGCTTCTGGCTCTCTGGATATTCTATCTTTTCATTTAATCACAAACTAACTCAATCATGCTGAGATTGGGGTTGTATAAGGGCCAGACCATCTGTGGCAGGACTACTTGTTGCTCTTGTCGCTGAAGATGCGTCTGAGTAGTATGCAATTTCAGTTTAGGTCGGTTTTATTTATATAGCACCAAATCACAACAACAGTCTCCTCGAGACACTATTGTAAGGTAAAGCCCAAGCAACAATACAGAGAAACCCTGCTGGAAGTTTCTTCCTGTTGAAAGGGAGTTTTTTCTTTCCACTGTCACCAAGTGCTCGCTCATAGGGTGTCGTCTGAATGTTCCTTGAGGTGACTATCAGTGTGATTATAAATATATAAATAAAATTGAACTGAATTGTTTTAAACCAGACAAAAACCAGTGAGACAAACAAACTAAAATAAGGACGTGATGAAGGACGCCCTTCAGGCCCTCGGGGAAGAAAGCCGAAGGCAATAACATGCTATTATATAACACCTGGCTAGCTTACTTGGTGTGGTCTCTGGTTTAACTTGCTAACCTAAATTTGTCAGATACAATAATAGGACTTTCCACACGAACATTAACAAAAGTCTTAATGAGACTCTTTCGACAGAGCAATGTGCCATGTGTGGAACTCTTTAAGCTTAGCTCAACACAGTAGAGAAAGGAGGCGCTAACTTGTGGCACTACTTTGTTTTAATTACTGTGTTAAACTGACATGGAGGAAAACACCAGATTAGAAAGAAAAAAACTGCCCAGCCGTCCTCCACCTACAGTTGTTTTATATACTTTGACAATGGTACAGCAGAGGTTACCAATAGGTGTAGCACCAGCACATCATAACGTTATATATAAAATATATTGATTTTAAATATTACCACTAATTTTAAATCATGGAGGCAGAAACGGGCCTCTTGAACTTTCTAAATTCCAGTCCGGTTACTGAAAGTATGATAGCCGTGTGTGAGTGATTGCCATGGATGCCTACATAAAGTTCTTGGTTTAGACTCAAAGAACTAAATAGCCGAGGATATGAATGTTTAAATACAGACCACCGTCAGACTGGGAACACACCCATACATAAATAAAATGTGACCTTTTGTGTTTTTTAATCATTTACCTCCTAATGTACTCAAAACCCACTCATGTTTCCAATAGGCTGCTTGTGGGCCCACAAGTCATTCCCACTTTGAAGTATTTTGGACCCGGATTCATTTAATTATACATTAAGATGCATCCATAATATTGATGGAGTGGAATGACAGCCATGGCACTACAAAGGGTCTCTCCCCAGGTCCGAGAGAAACATGTGGGGTTTAACTAATAGCTGTGAATGCACTAACTCCAGGTTCATGTTTCACTGAATTGAGGCCATTCTTCTTCATTAAAGTGGCCTGCATTGTACCCCAAACAAACCACATTCCAGTGAACGGGAAGCTTAAACATCTGAAGTTTTATCGTTTTTAATATTGAACAAAACAAAGATTCTGATTGTGCCTGTCACAGTAAAGGGTTTTGTAGCCATAAACGTGCTGGAACAGTGATCTCTCTTCACTACTTTGCACTTGGGTTTTCTCATTGGAATTTTTGCATAAATCTTACACCAACTTGGGCATTTTGGTCAAACAAATCAATGGAGTTAAGAGTCTGAAAACACCAAGGTTTGAGTCTTTTCCCAGTGCCTACCCACAGCCAAGTAAATGTACTGGGACAGAACTCCCCTTCAGTCGGCTCAGTGTGGCTGACGGGTGGGCCTTGATGGGTACAAGCGCTGCCCTTGGCCTGCCGGGCACAGCAGGCCCTGACACAGGCTCTCCTCAGTATAAAAGTCCCTCGTCAGCCCTCATGGCAGCAGACCAGCTGAATTCCCTCAGATTACAGAAATATTTGGACAAACCTCCATATTAATCTAAGTCCTCGTCTTATTCATTTTTTCCTCTCTGAAAGAAGGAGTGCAAAACATTGTGTCTTTATCTGTTAATCAGACCAGCCTGTAGTTTAGCATGTTTTATATCCCGACTCTGCGATGTTTATTTCTTTCTTTCAGCAGTTCTCCTATGGTCGAGGAATGACTATGTACTAAATGATTTTTACTGTTATTGCAAGTCATGCAGCCAACAGTCGCAGAGCAGCCTACAGAATTCAAACTATGCTGTTGGACTATAATTCCCCTCCATTGTTCCTCTGTGACTTGGCTGCCATAGAGATGGACTAGGCAAATAGCGAGGGAGCAAGAGAGAGACTGAACAGGAATAAGGGGGGATTTGAGGTGCTTTGAAATGGCCATTGTCCTTAATAGCAAGGCCTTTTTATGAATGACTGATTTACTTTAGAGGAGCATGGCATCTGGTTTGTGTTTGACTTGCATCTTGTTTTGGGAATGTGAACCCCCTCACCTCCAAACTCTCTGTGTTAACTTGGGCAAGATCCTCCTCTGTGAGCATGCATGCGCTCGTGGACAAACATGTGGCTGTTAGAGATACGCGAACTCTCGGCTGTCATCCTGCCTTTTTACATAAGAAGTCTTTCATGTGCGCTCTTGGGTAATCTGCTACTTTTCAGTCACAGCTGATAAATGTATAGACTGCCGCTCCTGAACGAACACGACTTAAGCCAGATGCAGACCATTGATGAAATGAAAATGTGGGCCAATCACAACCAGACAAGACTTTTGTTGCCTTCATACCTCTGTTTTCTTTTTTTTCTCTCTCGCTCTCTCTTCAGACTTTCACCTCTTAACCCCTGTGTGTGGGTAGCCTCAGGTTGCTGAGGTTAGGTTAAACAAGCCACCATCAAAGCCATAACACCACTCAGGTCGGAGGAGGGTCAGGACGCAGCAGTGTGTGGTTTGAGGCCCTAACAAGAGGGCACAACTGCCAACCAGCCAAATACTGCTGCCCTGCATGGCTACAAGCAGCAACTCTATTATGTTCAGCTTTACTCGATGCACAAAGCACAGCTGTCTGTATAGACATACCAAATTACCGAGCAATGCTGCATGTGTTGTAGGAAAGCAAGTAAAAGAGCTGTTTTTCTACAAGTAGGAGAAAAAAATACCCTCATGAAAGCAAAGATTAGTACGGTGTTGAGGTGTGCTAAAAGTGTTGATTGCCATTAATCTGAAAATTGCACATCTTTTATGTATCTGGCAGCTGTGCATCTGAAAACTCCATAGTGGCCTTTTTGTTTCAGTCCTTTTGAACTCCTAGGCATGCTGCGTTCCTCCCATCCATGCCCAATATTTCTCCCCCCAGCTTAACCATGATGAGTACAGTAAGGGCTCATTTAAAGGGTCATTAGAGCTAATCCTTCAAAACAATGAGGAAGGAGAAACAATGTGCTCCCTAGTCCTCTGACTCTGTCCAGTAATAAAGACCTCTTGTTCGCTCCACAGATGTATAGAAGTTGCCTGTTCTGCTGATATCACGCTACATGACATAAATAAATGAGTCATTCAAAATGAAAGGCTTGCGAAAATGACATGAAAATGACATGAAAATGATCTGCGAGGGATCGTGAAATTGGAAACATGAATTTGAACTCTGGAGGCAAAAAAGAATCAGTGATGATAACAGAAGATGGATTTGGAAGCCTAATAATAACTTTCACATATCAGAAGTCATTCATATTGTTTTGTGTATTTAAAGTGTACAAAGTGCCTAATTTATGCCGATCCCTGAATGTGCCTGAAGCCATTAACTCTGTGTAACACTTTGTAAAGCTTTTGTACAAAACAAAATACACACACACGTGTGTTTGTACACACACAACTAATGGAGTTCATTCTGACATCTAGCGGTAGTTAAATAGGTGTTTAAACTATCCTGTCTGTAAAGCTTAGACACACTTTCAAATCTGGAGCAGATGTTTTTATTATACATTTTAAATAGAGCATATTAAACTATAAAGCATACCGTGCTGCTCTAGAGTGCTCACAGGATGTATTCTATATTTAAAACAAGCCAAATTAAATCTTCATGTAGAGTGGACCTGTCTGAGGCAGAAATTGCTGCAGGGCTACTTGTTTTATTCTGATAAAAGCACCACGATGTGGTGCCTGGAAGGAATATCTCCTAAGCATCCTTGGGCAAATTACATTTTTAATTCAAGTAAAATCACTTTTTTGCCTCTTTCTCACTCTTGCTCAGTGAATTGGAAACTTTCTGCATGAACTAAAGGTCACAACAGCAGTTGCTTATCTCGACACTCTGACATGTCCTGTCACTCAGCTGCTCATTTCCTCTAGAGGCTTTACGCTCCATATGTCACATTAGCATGAGGAAGTCAGGGCACTGAGGATATGATGCCAGCATATACTTGGGTTTTCTTTGATGATGGGTCACTTTGAGAAGGATGATCGAATGACTCAAGACCTGTAGAAGTCCTTTTGCTCCTAAGTGAACCTCAGATGGCCTAGTGAGCAAAGTGGATCAGGTGAAATGGACTACGAGCGGTAGTCCAGAAAAAGGGGAGGGGGCCTGCATAATAACAGCCCTCATTCTATTGGGGGGTTTTGTGTGGCGCTTTATTAGCCCTGCGGTCTCAGTCATTTCAGACAGAATAGCTATTGACTCCACTGTAGATCAGCACCACAAGGTTTGCATCAGACACCACAATGAACCTTCTTGTCTGTTTTGTCTAAGATGCAAGAAGAGGCCATTGCTTGGAATCGTTGGCATGTAAAATTGAATTTGCGCTGGGTGCTAACATTACACTCGCTGGCCGACTGGCTTACAGCTGATGTCAGGTCTTCCGCAGCTCTGATAGAAACAGAGACTTGAGCTTTGTCTAGATATGGGTTATGTGTCTTGTATATGGGAAGCGTTCCCAATTTGTGTAGGAGGACTTGGATCCACACGGCAGAAGAGTGTGTTTTTTGTGGGATAAAGGCTCGTCTATGAGTTTCTGCGTGTCACCATGTGTTTGTAAAGTAGTTTGTGTTGTGTGTGTAGCTCACTGCAAGGTTCTGTGCACTCTGCCACCTCGCACCAGAGGGGTGTTTGTCCAAACGGCGCCAGTGTTTGCACAGGGCTGTCACGATGACTGGGCTGGCTGGCTAGTCCAGACACAGCTTGTCTGAAACCCAGTACACCAAAGTACTCTTAAAGCTCTGTCTGAAGCTCTGCTTATCATATCTAACATCAAACTGGAGAAGCAGCTGAAATAAACAGCGTAGTAGAGCAGGGTCAACATTGGGAGGTGTTGGGTGTTTGAGATGATTTGCATCCATCTGATACACGACTAGAGTAGGTGTTTTAATTTCCTGATGCAAATTACCAAACAGAATCTTTACCGTCCTCGACTACCATCCGAACAACGCAGGTTAGTTCATTCTGGACTGTGCGATAGATCAAAATCATCAAGATACAAATCATTTATTAGGGTTGTTACTCTCTGCTGATTCGGACAGGCCTTTTGTGGAAATGATGGTAATAAGGGCGGAGCCACCCAGTGGGGTTTGGCCGGGCTCAGGTGTCATAGACCTGCCATTTGTTTTCAGGCCATTAACCCAGAATAGGGAGCAGTGTGGTGCCACTCAGTGGGACTGCTGTCCGCAAGGCACTTTTTCACAGGTGGTGATGAGGTTCTCATTATTACTGCATCACGGTTCATCTCACAGGCAGAAGCCATTCTTTCACATATATTTTATATATATTTGAAGGCATCTTTGAATTCTTATTACATTTTAACTTTAATTTGTAGCACAACACTACCGGTATAATGTTTTGAATTCCTTTAGACTGGCTTTTCATTGGTACAGGAATAAAATCTGAGCTCAGGTTTGTACTAGTATACATTTCTCTTTACTGATCACTGGAATTTAGTCGGAGCATTCAGCTATGATGACTGTTATAGTGAGCAAGAGGCTGCCAAGTGATGACTCAGTGGTCATCTGTGATTCCCGACAGTGGCGTTGCAGTTAATGTAGTGGAACCCTCTCCCCGCCTCCAGTGCCTTTTTTCTCCCCCCACTGGCCCTGTGTCATGCTTGACTCACCAGGGGGTGACTTTTGAGTGGCAGGTAAAAGGGGGGCCACAATTGGCTCATGCAGGCAAGTGGTTCTGGGTGTGCAGCCAATGGCCTAATCTCATCACAGTTAGCTAAACAGCAGCTGTCCAGTAGGGATGGAGACTTTCCGTGCACGAGTGTGTTCTCTGACACGGTAGAAGAGTGGAAAACCAGGAAACGATAGAGAGAGAGATAAAGAGAAAACTGTAAAAGTAGGGGACTCGCGGGATTCTCTGAGGTGAGATCTGTGTTTCTAGATCTTCAGTTTATTTGTTTTTGTTTAACTTTGACAGAGTTGAGTATTTTCTTTTCTTTCAGATCAGGGAGTTGAGGGTGAGGGATTTTTGTGTTCAGTATTAATGGAGTTTCCATCTGCACACAGCATATATTTGAACTGCTGAATAAGTTTTCCTTGCTGGACCGTTAAGGGCTAAAGCCAATCTGTTTTGGCTTCCCTGTTTATGGATAAACTGTTCTGTTTGAGTGTGATTTGTGACCATCTGCACAGAAGTTACCTGAAGTAAATGTGCTTAAATGTTCCAACAGGGATTCTGGCTTTCTGCAGGTGCAATGCAGTTTTCTCTTCCACTACTGCAAAACTGACCCTAAAGTTTCACCTCCCACCATGCTTATTGTTGTAATGTCTCCATACATTTCCCCCTCTTGTCTCCCCACAGTCCATCACTGCTGCAAGAGCTGCACAAGTGTGAGTGAGCGGCCCGGCTGGTTCTCTCCCTCCCCTTCTCTCCATTAATCTCCTCCATCTACCCATCCTCTGGCCTGTTGTTTCAGTCACCATGCTGATTCACTGGCTGTCCTGGTTGGCCCTCCTGTCGCTGGATTGGGCTCCAGGCAGCTGGGCCTTCACCACCACCAGGGCTCAGGGCCTCAGAGGTCGCATTCAGAGAGACCGCAGAAACATCCGGCCCAACATCATCCTCATCATGACTGACGACCAGGATGTTGAGTTGGGTAAGGCTGCCTGGCAGAAACCCCTGGTCTTCCTGGAAATTTTCATTTGGCTTCAATTTTTTTCCCTATTTAAAAGAAAAAGTGCACAGTTTATCTAAAATTCAGTGTTTTTCCCAGTCTTCAATCCTCTCTGTTCTAATGTGTTTCTTTGTCTTTGTGGTGATTTGCATCAGGACTTCTGTAGTCTTTCTTGGCACATTAAATATTAAGTAGAGGCCATAAGCCACACCGGAATGGCCATCTGGTCTCTCGTGTGCTGAATTGTAATTATTTGCCTTTCAGAGCACTGAATCACAGATTAAGTAAATACGAGTGAAAAACAGTATTTGCGTGTGTTTAATAAGATTTCGCTGTAACTGTACAGCACTGATCACGTTACCTCGCCCTCCAGGTTCTCTACAGGTAATGAATAAAACCCGCAAGATCATGGAGGATGGTGGCACTTCTTTCACCAATGCCTTTGTCACCACACCCATGTGCTGCCCGTCACGTTCTTCCATGCTGACGGGCAAGTACGTCCACAACCACAACACCTACACCAACAATGAGAACTGTTCCTCCCCTTCCTGGCAAGCTCAGCATGAGCCGCGCTCCTTTGCAGTCTACCTCAATGAAACTGGCTATAGAACAGGTTTGTGAATACACACTCACACAAATATAATTGAGGACTCTTTATTTCATGCCTGTGGTGTTCTCTTATTATTTATTTATGGAAAATGGCAGTTTTGATAGTGACGATGGTTCACCTGTATGAGGTTCTCGGTTCTGATTAACAGAGTGTCAGTCACTACTAGCTCTAATCTCCTCCTGGCAACGCCATTCATATGTTAGTCAATGCAAATTTATACAGTAAGCTAGACTCCACAAACCTGCCTGCCTGCCTGGCTGTCTGCTGTGAGAAATGCAAACACGTTGAGCGTGCCAGGTCGATGTCGTGTCTCATCAGACGCTGTCTGCCTGAGTGATGGGCAGGCGTTGAACTGGGCAGCTCAGTGGGGTCCTGTGGGCTGCAGCTCGACTTGTGGTTTTGGAGTCGTTGCGTTAGTCTGCAATTAGCCGTCTCTGGGACAGCCTGGCTTCCTGCCCAGCCTATCCGAGAATGTTGTCAGAGAATCCAGGGAAAAGGAGACAAGCAAAAATGTTAAACATCACATAAGCGCAGATAAAGTCGCACAGTCACACAATTATGTTTTGTTTTTTTGTTTTTTTACAGGCATCGCCTTAAGGAAGCAGTGCTTGTAAAGACTGCATATATAAAGAAACTGCATATTAAAAGAGGCCCATCTCTCCCTTCTTTCTCTCATCTTTTCTTCTGCAGCTTTCTTCGGCAAGTACCTCAATGAGTACAATGGCAGCTACATCCCACCTGGGTGGCGCGAATGGGTTGGATTGATCAAAAATTCCCGCTTCTATAATTATACTGTCTGTCGGAATGGTTACAAGGAGAAACATGGTGCTGATTATGCCAAGGTATGTTCTCATAATTCATACGAAAAGGCTCTATTAGCTCAGTCCCTAATTTGTTTTGCCGTTATGACTTAATATTAAGACTTCACATGACAAATTGCAGGTTCCACTCGCTTATAAATACAGACAGTGAAGCAGCTTATGGCTGTGTGGTGATTCAGGATGGCAGGAATTCTCTCTTGAGGATTAAAGGAAATGAGCTGAGTTGACGCCTCCTCTTTCTGCAGCATCCTTTTATTATGATGCACCTTTCCTCAATATTTAGACGCTATAAAACTGGTGCATCTTTATGAGAAGCCAACTTGACAACTTGTGACAAAAACTGACCTGCACTTGTTTTTGTCTCTCACTCTTATTCTTCCTCTTTGTGTCTCACTATCAAGTTTTGCAGAATGACTTTGTGCTGTAACACCACTGTTTGCTACTGCTGGGGGATGACTGTGGTTACACTGTCTTTTTGTAGCTCTAGATGGCATCGGTCATCAATCTTCCCCAAATGTTTTTGTAAGAGCTGTCAGTTTGTTTTCGCAAGTCCGTGCCAATATCTCCCTAGGTTGCACAGTGCTGGATATACAAGAAATCCATGTGGCGGGCTGGCCTATGAGATGGGCAAACAAATGTTTGGATTGCTACTTCTCTGCCAACTTGGACCAAGGTGTAAAATTACCCACAGGCTTGGGCCGGTGTGTTTACATGACACGGACTTGGTCAGCAGATTGTGGTTTACAACCAAATGGACACAATATTTTCTGTTTACTGCCAAAGCCCATCAACCTGCTGCCACCAGGACAACCGCAGTTCTTTAGGTTTGGATGGGGTGAGAAGGTCAGAGTATCTGTGCAGAGTGCATCTTGCACATCATGACACTGATTAAGCAGACCCTGTGTGATTTCATCCAGTTAGGTCCTGTTTGATTTTTCTTCTGTAGGAGGATGAGTTAATTGAGGTTAAGGGTTTTGTCAAACACTCTTGAGTGAGATTTAGTTTCAGAATATCATCCATCAATATCAAATCCCATGACAGTAGAGCAACAACTCTAACAGCTGTGATATTATAAAGTGTTTCACTGCTAATTTGACAGATGTGCAATCTTGTAACTTTGAAAAAACAATAAATGTTGTAAATGTAAACCTATTAAACACTGGTGCATTGGCTGTCCTGTAGGTCATTTAAAAACTTATGAGGATTACAAATTAAATAGATGAACGATTTGGGAAAATGAAACCATGTACTAATGGGGTGCCGTTGGGTGAGTGCCACTTACTATTACCAATCAGCTCCAAAAGGGAAAAGTGATATTCTTCACCTCCCTGACTATTTTATAGTCACTGGCCAGGCATTCCCCACGACACTGTCACTTCCTTCTGACCTGCCAGAGCTCTCAGCAGCAGTGGCTCAGATTTGGGAGCTGACAACATAAAGTGCACGGCGGTGCTTTGCCATGTGCACATAATCATCGGCCTCCACGGGCATGTACAGCCGCCAGGCCATTAAAGCTGGTCTAGCTGTAAAACCTATTAATAGAGACAAGATGAATCAGCCAAACCCACTTCTGACATTTCAAGGAAATCACCCGTTACCCTTTGATTCTCAGCCTGGCACTCCCTTTCATTTGTTGTATGCCAGGCAGCAACAACAGGTACAATGGTTGGTCTTCTCTTGGAAACTTGGCGAATGCTACTGTAATTTCAGTTCAAGGTGGGACTGCTGTACAGTGTTGTGACAATTTCACATTTCCTGTGTCTAAGCTCTTCACATTCATCCAGTTGTTCTCTCTTTGCCTGTGGTGTTTAATTTAGAGAAACACAGCATTTGGCATCTTGAGAACTGTTGTTGGCGCTTGAGTCTACTTTCTGGTTTGATCCCTGGTTGCTCCGGTCTGTATGCCAAGTATCCTTGGGCAAGATACTAACCTCAAGTTGCTCTCCCATGCATCCATCAGAGTATAAATGTGTGTAAATGTCAGATAGAAGAAGCATAGAAAAAGTGCTTGTATGAATGGTGTGAATGGGTGAATGAGGCAAATTGTATAAAGCGCTTTGAGTGCTTAGGTAGAGGAGAAAAGCGCTGTATAATAACCAGTCCATTTACCATTTATATTACCCAAAGCCAATATCTCAGTTTCTTAAAAGATATTTTGATGTCACTTTGTGTGAAAAAGACAAAAGGAAGCAGGGAGATGTAGCAGAAAGTGAGCGAAATAAAATGAAGTTAGCAGAAAGCAAATTTATCACAACATGCTATTTAAAAGGGCCTGGCCCCTCGCCATCAAGTGGTGTCACATTCAATAGTGCAGAGATTCACTGATGAGGCAACTGCCCACATACTGTATACACATATGCACACTCATTTACACACACACACAGGCAAGCTGCCAGCTGTTGACTCGACAGATTGGTACCGTAGTGTACTCAATGGCCCCACTTCATATCCCCAATGGCCCCTCTCACTTTATTTGAAAGTGACTAGACGAAGGCAAGCAACATGTCACGGTGATTGGACTGCAAATGAGTTATGAAAGCATGTGTTGTGTAATTTATGTTCTTTTTTTTTTTTGGTGTATATTTTCCCTCAGTTCCATATTTATTTCTAGGTTTTTTCTTTTAGACTTTTCGCCCTTTTAACGGGCCTTATTTTTGCTCTTCTTTCAAAGGACTATTTCACTGACCTAATCACCAACGACAGCATCAGCTTCTTCCGCATGTCCAAGAAGATGTACCCGCACCGTCCCGTGATGATGGTCGTCAGTCACGCTGCTCCTCACGGCCCAGAAGACTCGGCGCCACAGTATGCCGAATTCTTCCCGAATGCTTCGCAGCACATGTAAGCAATACTGAGGCTCAGATTATCATACATGCTCAAACATATACACTAATCAGGGTTTTGACACAGGAATTGTAGCCTTAGAGAAGAATGAAAAATGAGTGTTTAGGGCCCAGATTTTGATTTCAGCCTTTGTCTCATTAACAGCTAAATTGAGTTTTTGCGATTTGGTTTGCCTAACATTATTACAGTAAGTATGCACCCCAATCCCCACGAGATGACAGGTTGCTCTGAAGCCGCTGGGGGCGACGACTTGGCAAGCGTGAAATCAAAATGATTTATCATCCAAGAGTAGCTGAGGCACATACCATAGGGAAGATCGGGAATGGTTTTTTAACGTAGCACTGTGCTCTATGCCAAACCCACACTGGCCTCCAGCAGCTCTCATTGAGTTAAGCTGCAGTACTTTGGGTTGTTTCACTGGCACCAAGCCCTACTGCCTCACTGCACGGCTCAATGTGTGGAGGCATGGTGTTTTAGAGAACTAGATTTGGACTTGAAGACTCAATACTACCTTTTCTTTATGTTTCCCAGAGGTTTTAGTGTTCCTGCCTCTCACTTTCTGTCACACTTAACTTTGTCATCTATTTATACTACCCCTCTGTCTCTCTATCTGTATATCTCTGTTTCTATCACTCTGTTTACCTCTCCCTCCTTGTTTCCCAGTGTCATCTCCTTCTCTCTTTCCAGCTCGCTCTGCTTACCCCTTCCTCCCCGCCTGTGCAATTCGCAAAGGACTTCCTGACCCCATCCATATCAATCAGCAGTTTCGCCCTGGAGCTCCTAGGACCAGAGGAATGCATTGTGCGCTCTGGAACACCCTTTGTGACATTATTAATTTATTTTTAGCTTGAGTCTCCGGGTGAAGGGGGTGGAGCTGGGGCCCACGAGTGACTAAAGGGGTTGCCCCAGTTATTGTGTGTGTGTTTGTGTAGATTAAGTGGTACTAAGGAGAGCCCAGGTGGTTGGCATGGTTGGGTGTTTGTTTGACTATAAACTTTCATAACAGCTATGGAAACACTTTTTTTCCGATGTTCAAAAATTTCTTTTTATAGATGGGAATATTCTTGACACTGTTCCATTTTAAATTGGATTATGGAAAGATGACTTTGTAGTAGATGCCATCTACAGCTAGTGTGTTATGCACAGAGATGGAAAGAGACCGCGTGGCAGTTAAGGAGGAGCCGCTTCATAAATCAAAACAAGCGTCTGTGCTTTTGACAGCACCAGTAGCTGGGGATGGTTTGATGTTAATGTCATTAACATTCCTCAGGTGCTTTTACTCTCTCTCAGATGCGAAGTATGTTCCCGACCTATTTTAAACACCGTAGATTTGGTGCGGTTTGTCAATGGCATGTCTTTCCCTGCAGGGAGTGATAGATGCTATTCTGGCCATAGATTAAAAACTTGCTTTATGGAAACTCTCTCATCTTCAAGCGTGCCTCCTAACGTTTTAAGGTTAGGAGGCATTTTAGGGTGCATGGAGTGCTCCTGTAAGCCAAGGATAATGTAGACAATAAGGTAGACCTGCACTATATGCAACAGTATGCAGGTGTGACCTCTGCTACGGACTGGCGTCTTTCCACTGACATCTACATTCCTGGTTCCCTGGTGCTCAGCGCCCCCATACCTTGGTGGCCCATTGCCCAGAAACGGGTCCCTTTGTGGGTCTTATTAGACCGCCTGCTAAGTGGGTGAAGAGTTCACCCTTCTCACAAAGCAGTCCTGAGGAGACGAGGACAGAAGGCAGCTCAGTCACTGAGGACAAAGTAGCTCCCAAAGCAAGTCTTCATTAAGTACGCAGATTTTGAGGCTTGGGCTGTTTATTCAGGGGTAGAAGCTGCTCATTTATAAAGTGGATTACTTAAAGCTGAAGGGACACAACTTCACTGCTACTGAGATTCTGTGGGTTTCTACGTACATTATATATACTTAGTGTATATAATTTGTGTGCTATTTTGCTTTCAACTGCAGAAGATTTGCACAACATCAGGTGTTCCGCTTCCCTTTACTGCAAGCAGGGGAACACTTTCCTTCAGCTGAACACAAACTTGACAAACGCAAGCATTTTTCTCTCTGTCTTGCCTTTGTCCAGTCTTGTAATTCCCCAATTTCAAATGAGCATGACTTCTTTGCTTTTTTAGACCAGAAGTTGTTGCAAACCCGACTTTTGGACCTATTATTTTCTTAAGCATGTGCCAACCCTCAAATGACTCGTCTTTGCCAGGAGTGTAGTGAAGCGAGGAGACTTGTGTCTGTGTGAGGAGGAGAGATCTGGTCTGAGAGAGGTGTGGAAAAACAGTCAAGGTGCTGGGTGCAAAGTATTAAGACATTTTCCCCCAGCAAACTGAGCGGCTATTGATGCTTGTCAAGCACAGTGGACAACTGTGACACCTGCTGCTGAGCAGAGGTTTGTGAAAAGTAGCAGACAGGTGTTTTTGGCATCTTAAATGTTTGGCTGTTAGGCGCTCTGATGTGGACACGTCCAAAATGTTTTTCGGACTTCTACGCGAGTTAAACGGCAACACAATGAAACCCAAATAATGCATTTTTTTAACATACCCGTCTCCTTTCTCCTTTCCTTTTGCCCTTTCAGCACCCCGAGCTACAACTATGCCCCCAATATGGACAAACATTGGATCATGCAGTACACGGGCCCCATGAAACCGATCCACATGGAGTTCACCAACTTCCTGCATCGGAAAAGGCTACAGACGCTTATGTCTGTGGATGATTCAGTGCAGAAGGTATGAGTAATTATTAATGGATATGTAGTTACTGTAAATAATTGAGTAATCTACCATGGATCATTTTACTGATGCTTTTTTTCACACAGATTTATGACATGTTGGAGGAAACAGGCGAACTGGACAACACTTACATCATTTATACAGCAGACCATGGATACCACATTGGTCAGTTCGGGTTGGTCAAGGGCAAGTCAATGCCTTATGATTTTGATATCCGTGTACCGTTTTTCATGAGAGGACCGAATGTGGAGCCTGGGGCAGTGTAAGTAACTACGCACATTTTTTCTGTTACTATAAAAACATTCAGTAAGTCTTTGCTGCACTCTTGTTGTCTTCTTTGAGTAAACTTCTGATATTTCAATCCATCAGTTTTATCACTTGAAACTTAATGTCTTTCACGCTTGTAATGTTCCAGAAACCCTCATCTGGTGCTAAACATTGACCTGGCTCCCACATTTCTCCACATTGCTGGACTGGAGATCCCTCCAGACATGGATGGAAAGCCCATCCTTAAATTGCTGGAACAGGAACGGACTGGCAACAGGTTTGTGTGGATCCATTATGCCATGCTGTAATGGATACTATGTACATGTAATTCCACAGCGTGCATATGTGCAACAACTCTTTCTATTGACTTCTATTGAGCAAATGCAAATTTCCATAGCCAAAATGATGGCTTTTGCTCCAGCTGGGCAGAGTGGGTTTGGGGCAATTTGGCAGATTTTCCTTGGCTGTGGGACTTTGGCTGGGAAACACTGAGTTTCTTCTTTATGAGGTTTCCTGTAGAATTTGTTTGCAAACTGAATCATTTTTTGTCTCCAGCAAACCCACTGTACTAACCGTGTATAAAAGGAATGCAAGATTATTGTGCCTTGCACTATTTATAATAAATCTGCACGAAAATGTTTTTACAGAAAAACTTAGCACAATCCCTTTAATACTAAAAGAGCATTACGCCCGCAAGGTCCTGTTCTTGCTGTGATCAACTTCCATAATTCTGACTAGCTTTGTTCCCACCGTGCTGTAGCTGATAGTGAGTGCATAGGCCATATGAAGCTTATAAACTTTGTATGTTTTGTTTTCCCAGATTCAAACCAAACCGGAAACCCAAAGTCTGGAGGGACACATTCCTTGTGGAGCGAGGGTAAACCGGCTTTCTTTATTCCCTTTCCACACCACAAACACATCCGTGTCACTGTGTGTCACATAAACCTGATGAAAACATTTAAATGAACCCGAAATGTGCAGGGCTCGGTGCGTGTTCCCTTTTCGAGCAACGCATCTGCTTTTCCCGGTTATTTGTTATCTGACAGACATTTCCTGACCACATTCGGCTTGGACGGCAGTGTGTAACCAATTGAAAGTGTTGTAAGTTGTTTGGCGAAGCTAAAATTCCTGGAAAATTATGACAGTTCACGCAAGGGGCGCTGACACATGTAACCAGGTCATTTAGGGGGGAAAAAAAGAAAAGAAAAGCTATCGAGTCTTTGTCTCCTCGGAGGGGAGGGGGGCTTGCATATATTAAGTACACAATCCTAGATCATAGTCCTAAACTTGACTTAGCTTGCATCGATGGAGACAGGAGGAAGATACATTTCAGTAACATGGGAGGACTAGACATACGCAAAATAAACAAAGGCTAGCCAAGCTCCGGATGATGTTACCTGAGGAATAGCTGGAAGCCTCACACTCAATCCACTCACAGGACATGTCACCAGCTTTCCCAGTGTGGAATGCAGGAGCCACACTGCAGAAAACACTTGACTATTTCCCCAAGGCTGTTTTCTGATTCCATCCAGTGTGTGTCCTTTCACAAACCCTGTCAGTTCTTTATTTAACCTCCTCTGCCACAAGATATATGTCGCAGAAAATGATACCTCCAAGCTGTCAGTCCACTTTTGTTCAATGAACATGCTTCGCTGTGCTAACGCCAGAGGTACACTGACAGAAACATGACAACCGAGGAGAGAAATAATCCCGTCAAGCTCGACTTTATGATATACAGTTGCCCGAGGGTTAAAAAAAAAAACATAGGTTGAAGAAACAAGAAAAGAAAGCCATGAGGGCACTCGTATGAAAACGACAGGCAAGAGAACAATCACTGGCTGAAGGCAGATTGTGCTGGCAGCACAGTCTAACTGTGTAAAAGGAGAAAAATTAAAATGAAAAATATTGTATATTACATTGTCACATTCTTCTTTACAGCTGCTGTTACTGCTACATCACCGCTATCATTTCTCACACGTTATCAAGAGAATAAAAGAAGCTTTTGTTAGCTTTACTGCTGCTCATGTCGGCCAGCAGCCTGCTGACTTTTAAATCTGTTTCTCAGTTAAACTCTAAACTTTTTTTAAATGACGTCCACAGGTCCACTTTTCTTTAAGTGATAAGATTAGCCTCCATTAACTTGACTCTATTGACACAAATACAGTAGTCGAAGTTTTATCTGCAGTTCCTGCACCAGTCATGTGATATGTTGTCTGATTTAATAACCTCACATGACCTTACAGTACTACATCTGAGCCTGTGAAATGCTGGATGACAGCTGGGACTGACTGTGTTGTTTAAAACTCCATCTACGTAATGCAGCAATCAGGGAGGGTCTTTAACAACTGTTTGCTCTTTAATCACTCTTGGCTGAAGGCAAGATACGTCAGCCAAGCTAGCGTGTGAACATTGGCTGGTTCCAGCCAAAGAAGACGGCAACAAAAAATTAAACACTGCAGTGGCCCTCCTGTGTAAGGGGACAGGCTGTTCTGTGCCTCACTGGCATCTTCATTCTGTCTGTGACTGCTGTGGCTAGTCGAGGTATAATGGAAGAGGAAGGACAGTGGTGTTGGCATGGCCGTAGCAGAGACTTAGCCAGTGTTTGTGGTGGTGGTTGTAAAGGAAAAGGGGACAGGGCAGTTGAATTTGACGCCATTTGACGTCACTCACCATTTGATATGGTTTTGCTTTCCTTGTTTTGTCGTGTAGGAAGATCCTGAGAAAAAAGGACGACTCAGCGAGTACTCAACACAGCAACAGTCTCCCCAAGTACAAGAAGGTCAGAGAGACTTGCCAGCAGGCTGAATTCCAGACACCGTGTGAACAGCCCGGACAGGTAAAGGAGGAACACCCATTTGCACACAAGCGCATTTCTTTTTTCTGCAACCTTTTGACCACATGAGTGCCCTGATATATCCACTAAAGAAAGCCGATGCAATTATTTTGAAGTGACCTCTTAGCTGCCTTTTGAACTGTTCTACAAAGCCACAACTGGTTTATAATTGGACCGCTTTACACCGTTTTGTGGTGCGCTAATTGGTACATCCCTTTGATCTATGCCCATGAATTTTCTGGCAGAGCAACAGCCAAATAGTAGAGGTTGTGGCCCCGGAACAGACAGGCCAGAATAAGACAAATTATTACAAATGTCCTGTAGTATTCAATCACAGAGATTTATAAGGGTTTGGCTAATGCAGTCCAGATCCATCATAACGAACACCTCACAGTGTGTATAACAATGAGTTATTAACAGGAGCAATAGGCATCAGAGGTGTATACTGCATCATATAATGCAAGTGAAAGCTCATCATATGTGCTCATAAGTACATCTAGTGTGTTGAAGTGATTTCAAGAAGAGATGGGCAGTAATACGTTACAAGTAACATATTTTATCTTTTAACGAGTAAAGTAAGGGATTACTATTGCAAAAAAGGTAATTAGATTACTGTTACTTTCCCGTAAGCACGCTGCGTTACTGCGTTACTAAAACCGTGATTTTTTTTTTTTGCGAGAGTGTCGTGACGTTCGTGGCAACAGCTGTGTGCAGATCAACAACGGATAATATATCGAGTGCAGGAGAGAGTGTGAGCGTGCAGCGTTTAAAGCGTGGAAGTACTGACCTTACTTTAAGTTTGATTCCGTAAAAAGTGACAAAAACATTAGCGTCCGCTGTTCACTGCGTGGGAAGAAAACTTTTTTTACAGTGAAAAAACCCCTAAACTTCCGTGCAAGCACCCAGTGCGCTACCAGGGAAATTCACAGACAAACTCGCGGATTCTTCCACTGACCGCTGCGGCACACCTGCACCAGGGAAAACATCCGCCTACTATACAGGTGAAAATAGAGCAACAGGACCGCTGAGTCTTTGATTTTATTTATTTTCTGCTGTGTTTCACTTGCACTTATTTGAAAGACTGAGTGTAAACACAAAAAAATATTTTATTTTATGTGCTGGAATGTGCAGAAAATAGGTTTAAATGTTAAACAAATTTCTTCCAGTCAGAGAATGATGCATATAATTTAATGTTTGCTTGATGCATAAAGTTAAAAGATTAAAACAAGTTTTAAAAAGAGACTTTTCCATTTGATTACATTTTCTATGATGGATTACGCAGAAAAAGTAGAATTGGGCTGAAAGATCTATCGCTTTATCACCTATTCAGGTAGTAAATCATGTTTTTAAAAGGTAACTAAGTAACTAAGTAATTAATTACTTTTGAAAATAAGTAATCAGTAAAATAAAGGATTACTTTTGGGGGGAAGTAATTAGTTACTGATTACTTTTTTCAAGTAACTTGACCAACACTGATTGCAAGTAGCTTCTTATTAATGGTTTAACTATACCTTCATATAAGCAACCTGGAGGCCAGTAAAGTGTTTCTTGCTCAAAGCAAACAAATGCTTTTTCTCTCCTTTTCATCCATGCTAACAAATTTGATTACAGTTATCTTATTTTGTTAATATGCACAGTGGAAAATCTCAACATGGATCGGTCTCAGGATGAAATCCTGAAATTCTATATTATATTATTCTGCTTTTCTGCTGCTGCAGTGATACTCTTATACCTTTAAAGCACTCGCAGTAGGGCGAGGGAGAAGGAGAAAGAAATATGGAGATTGTTCTCGTCCTCCAGTGACAATACATCTCTCTCTCTCGCTCTCACGTCTTGTCTGATGCTGATATAACAGCCCTGTTTTGTCTGTAAGCTCTTCCAAAAGGAACCCGATCTGACTTATAGCCCTTTGTTTGGACCCTCGTTCCCACACTCAGCCCTCATCATCTATACCAAACTTTACTGATGTGTCTCTTTCGTTTACTCGAGACCCAACAAGCGGCACTACTCACAGCAATTAGCTTCAAAACTTTCTTTTCCCAGCATGAATTCATGTTGGGAAATGGCGCGGGGGATGTCTGCGATTGTATGGACATGTATTTACACAATTACCCTAGTGACGCACATAGTATGGACATACCCAATGTGAAAACGATATGGCTCTCCGCTTTGTTTTCCAGAAACCAGACAGACCCAATTCGCCTCATGTTTTAGTTTTGGTTGATCTTTCTCGCTGCTTTTGGATGCCGTTCTTTCCCACAGGCTCTGATATGTCTGTTAGAAGCATGTGCTCATTTTCTTAAAGGTTTAGTTGTGAAATCTCAAATTGTGCTGTCATATCATTAACATCTAAGGCACTAATTAGCCATACCCAAAAAGAAATAAAATAAGATGTGTTCATTGCTGTTGCAAGGAAACTTTGATTTATTTTTTTTTTTGCAAGCCTATTGTGCTACCAAAAGTAATTCTTTCTGCAGAAATGGCACTGCGTTGAGGAGATCACAGGGAAGTGGAGGATACAGAAGTGTAAAGGTGGTTCCAAAGAAGGCTCCAGGAAGAGAGCCCGCAGCCTAAAGCCCCGTGACAGTTACGACAAAAGGGAGAGGGCCTGCGACTGTGGAGACGCACAGTATAAACGATCCAAGACCGAACGCCGCTCCCACCGACAGTTTCCTTCCTCAACAAGCCGCCGTGAGTATACCCAAACCTGCTCTTTCTTCTTGTAATATAGAGGGACAGTGATTTAATTGAAACCATGGCAAAATGCATATACATGTGTGTCAGATTATTTCACTTCAAAAACAAGAGCTTTTGTTTTCTTAAAAAGTCCCATTAATGTCTGTCTCTCAGTACTAGAAAGAGAAATCTTTAAAGCCTCAAGTTTTTATTCCCGGCAATGGATTTTTTATGCTCTAGCGAGACCCATGCATGGAAAAAGCAAACATTGTTCAACAGGTCCTGGAATGTATGCTCTGGACGTGCCTTTGTGCATGCGTGGGCTGTTGGGGCTTTGTTATCAAATGGTCTGATGCCCTCTGATGTGTCTTGGAAATAGTACAACAATGGTATGAACATGTAATAAGCCTTAAAGATCCAGATAGGATATCCTACCAAAAATCAGTTGGTGTATTAGGATGCTGGCTTTTACTTCATTGCGATGTTGAAATGAGGTGGAAATGAGAGTAAAAAGAAATACATAGCATCCTTTTTTCTTTATAATAGGTTATCGCCCACGCTTCGTCCACACTCGACCTGCCAGGTCTCTGTCTGTGGAGTTTGAAGGTCAAATATATGATATTGACCTTCAGGCAGATGATCAGTCAGCTGTCCGTCCTCGTGTCATCTCCAAGCGTCACTACAACCCAGAGGAACCAGAATATGAGTTGGGGTCTGACGACGGTTCAGAGGAAATGCTGGCAGATGATACAAATGCAGTCGGATACCTGAACTCTGTGAAAGTTACCCACAAGTAAGCAATCAAATTTCCCCTCTCACTTACATTTCTCTGCGTCAATAAAGTAGAATACAGCAGGGGGTGTTTTTGCATCTTTTTTAGGTGTTACATCCTCGTGAACGACAGCGTCCACTGCGAGAGAGAAATCTACCAGTCCCCCAGAGCGTGGAAGGATCATAAGAGCTATGTGGACCAGGAGGTGAGTGTATGAGGTTCAATATGAGGCTCTTGGACAGTTTTCTGGATATTTGTTTTTATCAAAGGTCATTGGTTGTATTGCTTATGTATTTCTAGATTGAAGCACTTCAAGAAAAAATGAAAAAACTGCGAGAAGTAAGAGGTCATCTGAAGAGGACACGGCCAGATGATTGTGACTGTGGAAAGAAGAGGTCAGTCACTTATAATTTCATTTTAAAAAATGCATTTATATCTCCAGTATTGTTGGAAAAGTTGATTTTAAAGCTTGTTTTAGGCCTTATTCCAAACCCTGCTGGATTACATGGATTAAAAAATAAACAACAACAAAAAACAAAACAAAAAAACAACTTTTCTTCCACGGTCCCTTTTCTGTTCATAAAAAACAGCTATTATAGCAAAGGACACAGAAACAAGGCAGAGAGATTGAAGAGCAGGAATGATCAACTCCATCCGTTTAAGTGAGTTTTTCTTCCCCTTTTAATTCTGAGTTTGCCCTGTTTAGTTTCAGCATTTTATCTTTCAGTTAACACTGACCATGAAATCTGCAACTGATTGAAAATGTGCAAATGGTGTGTGCTGTAATGCTCTTTAACCGTACATCTGCATGGTGGTCCCTGCACGAATCCATCACTAAAGCTCATCTTCATTTTCGGTTGCTTTGTAGATCACAGTTGAAACACTCCATCATGTACGTTTACTTTGGTGTGTTAATGATGTATGCGATCCTAAAATACACACAGGTTTCTAAAGAAGGCATGCCATCTATAAATGGTCCCTCAATAGACTTTAAATGACAAAGCAGATGTTGTCATTGTGTGTCTGGAAGTGATTGAGTTGCATGGAAAGACAGAATGATCCAGCAGAGAGGGAAATCAGTTAGTCCCTCAAACACAGTGATCGGCTTGCACCAGGAAACACTGGGAACCGATTATGCTTATGTAAAGCAGCTGTTTCTCGCAGTGCCTGCCGTGTGTTCGGGCTGGAGGAAGAGGGGACAGTGGCTAGAATGTCATTCCAGAGAAAATTGGAAATACTGTAGTAAGGCCTCAAACATGAAAGTAAACAGGCTGTCATAGCCTGGCATCAGTGAGGCCTTCTGGAAGTCCCCTTTGTATCCCCCCAATTACTGCGGTTACTTGCACCAGGGAGGGTAGGGGCTGATGTCATGTTTGCGTCACGCCTTTGTAATCCTCTCTCACGTTTCTGTCTGACAGAGAGGCTGCGCGGGACATAGACGGGAAGGCCCAGTTGTACAACGAGATCCGCAGGAGAAAGAAGGAAAGGAAGGAGAAGAAGCGCCAGAGGAATGGCGACGACTGCAGCCTTCCAGGCCTCACTTGCTTCACGCATAACAATGACCACTGGCAGACGGCTCCCTTCTGGACACGTGCGTTTATTAGCTTCAGTCTCCAAACATCAGCGAGATAATGATTGTTTGATCAGCGTTTAACATGATGTAGATCTGGTTGTCAAACATTCGTAAAATTTCCATTCATTTAATGAGTTTCACGTTTTCGCCTGAAATAATGGTCAGGATTAGGACTGACGGCAGCAGCTGTGTCATTTATTTCGTAGTGGGGGCATTCTGTGCGTGCACCAGCTCCAACAACAACACGTACTGGTGCCTGCGAACAATCAACGAGACCCACAACACGCTCTTCTGCGAATTCTCCACCGGCTTCCTGGAGTACTTTGACCTCAACAGTGACCCCTACCAGGTGGGTGAACATCTGTCTACAATCAGTCAGCTGTGCTCTCTCTCACTGCGTTTGTCTGCTTTGTCACTCTTAAACAATTTTCATTGGCTCCTGCGTTATAAAACTCATCTGTTAAAGAACAGGTGCTGTTAGTAATTTTGCAGGTATTTACATGGGAATATAACAAGAAGATATAACATCATGACAATAAAACAAGTGTCTGTGTGTGTGTTGTGTTGGCAGCTTACCAACGCAGTATATGCAGTGGATCGAGAGGTGCTGAACACACTCCATGCCCAGCTCATGGAGATGAGGAGTTGTCAAGGATACAAGCAGTGTAACCCTCGCCCTAAAGGCTTGGATACAGGTAAAAAAAAAAAAAAGAGTAATTAAAATAAAAGAATCTCCTTTCAGTCTGTTTGTTCCCCGTTTGAGTGAAGAACTGGGTTTAGTGGTGGTTGTGATGCCAATAAAGACAGAAACAGATTCTACACACAGAAGAAACAGACTGACTGAAGCGTGTAACAAGTGGTATCGTTAATATAACTCACAATCCGAGGGACGATGTGATAATATTTGTGTTCCAGTCTTCTGTGGTTTGAATCTGTCTCAGTCTCGGTCTTGTGTGTGTTTGTACATATCTGCATGGTGCATGTGTTTGGGGACGATCCACTCAGTTTGCTCAAATTTCAGGTGGAGGTCAAGTAATCATCACTGAGATATGCATTCCCTTTGTTTCCTGTGTTTTCTTCTCACATACCCACACACCTACACGTGCACTGTGACTTGTCTTTCAGCTCAGGATCTCCCACTCTACTGGAATATATTCTGAATTTATCAAAAAAAAAAAGAAAAATACAGGGCCAGGTTACAGTTGTGCATCGTGGCCAATCTTCCCCTTTGTGAGTCACCGAGTGTTAGGGATATTATTTGGAGGACTCTGTCATCACAGCAATTGAGGCTGTCGTTTTATTCGAGCCTGTCACGCATCGGTGCTATAGGCAGCCACAGTATATTTATTTATTTATTTTTATCACCGCCAATTGGTCCAAGGATCATTAAAAGAAGACATCCCAGTGATGGAGGCGGTTAATAAGTAATGTCAGTATGACCTAAGCCTGTAAAGTCTGAGCTATACAGCGTTTGTGTGTGGCATGAACTGGCTGCGTTGTTTATGTCCTGAGGATAAAACTTTCATGTCTGTAATTACCAGCTGGAGAGTGGAGCACTGGAGCGGCCAAAGCTGCTCTGAGAAACCTGATTGTGTTTCAGCGCTGGCATGCTGGTCTTGTCAAATCCGTGCCAGCACATGTCACAAAACAGCCGAAAATCTCTTACTTGCACTGGCTGCCCTTTCTCAGTTACGGTGCCAGCTCTGTGAACCAATGAAATTACTGTTGTGGTTCAATCAAGTGATGTTTTAGTTGGAAAATTAGATTATTAAAATTTTAACTGTGGGGTGAAATGGGTCCAGCAGAATCTATTTGTGATGTGTGACTTAACCCTCAGCAATCACCTGACTGGATAACCTCTTATCCTTTTTGCTTTTGAAGGGGATAACCTGTAAAGTGATCAGACCACTTAACTCTGAATCTCCTCATCTCTAAACCCAGCCCAGTCATAAGACCTTTCAGACTTTTTCCTCCATTGTCTCCTCATTCCTCCTCCTCCTCCTAATCATCCAATGATTGCATTTCTCCATAGCATATAGGAGCGGTGCATGAAGACGTCTTCAGTGTGAATGATCTGTTTGTTTCCCTCCCACACCTCCTTGAATCAAAACATTAACAATCGACTGCTTTTATTTTTATCAGGAGGTAAAGATGGAGGAAGCTTTGAGCCACACAGGTATTCTCCAAGTTTTTGTTTCTCTTCAGTGGCTTTTTTTTTTTTCTCCTCCCTTTAACACCTGCATGGGCCCAACTGCCTCATTCCCATTAATCCGTCATACACGGAGTGCTGACGCTTCATCTGTGGCTGCATGCTGGGAATGCGCTAACAAAGCATAACAGATATTTTGTTTGTTTGTTTCATCCTGCGCACACAGTCTGTCTTTATATTTGCTCGCTGTGGATTGTCGATTTGCAGCAGCTAAGATGCTCTCTGCCACATGTTTTCACAGCAATGCTCAAGATGAAACATTTCTATCAGTTTCTTATGTTAAAATATTGATCATTTTAGTATCTTTTTATAGGATAGCATGGCTGTTTAAATAGAATAATCCCAAGTCTTAATAATGGATATTTCTTTACTTGAGGCCAAGCATCAAGTGCATGTAAATGACAATGCATGATACCGCATCATCCCCATAATGCATCACTACCTGACATTAAAGGAATAGTTTGACATTTTTGGGAGATAAGCTTATATACAGCCCTGAATGGTGTGTACCTGCCAGGCATGAAGAATAGAAAGAGACTTCCAGGAATCTCCTCTCATCAACTCAATATATGTCTCGTTTGTTTGATCCTCACAAAAGCAAAGGGTAAAAACAGACAGAGGAGTATCCATCTCCTCATCTTACTTAAGCAAAAAATAAAGTTGCCCAAAACTTGAAACTATTCCTTTAACACTCGACATTTCATGCCATGCCAGCCACAGTCATTCCATTTTGTCCCGGTGTAACGCGACATTCAGGATAGCTCTTCATATCTACTCATGGCCATTAGCTAGCAGTAGAATGGACACTTGAGTTGCCGTGACCTCTCTGTCCAGGCACTGACCTCTGCACTTTTGACCTCTGTTTCTGGCACCTGCTTACCAGGCGGCAGCAGCATCGAAAATGGTCAAAGAGGAGAACAAGCCTCTCCTTCCTGTGAGTCCCTAAAAACCCGATGTCAGACAATCTCCATTTTCCTAGCTGCAAATAGTCCTGAAGAGAGCCGATTCCTCGAGGACGGTCAACCAAAAGCGGCTCTGACGCTTCTTTTCTTGCACTTATCAAACTGAGACAAACTCTTGATTTTGGCTTTTGCTGCTACTTTTGTTTCTTCGTAGCATTTTGAATTCCTTTCTCATTTTTCCTGGGAATTACCGAGCACTTTCTCTTACTTTGCTTCATGAGTTTCATCTTTTGTTTGTTGACCATCTTTTTGTTTCCTCTGCCATTACATTCTTTTATTCCAGGTTGCCTGACTTTGCATTTCAGTTGAGCCCAGGCCCTTCATTAACTATATCATTACATATTACTTGTTAGTATATTATAATGGATCATTGAATATTTTTGTTTTTCCTCAGACTTTTTTTTATTTATTCTGAATTAGCAAAAAGCCAGCATGTGTTTGCACTACTCATGGCTTGAGCTCAGGGTGAATACTGTGTTTTTCTAATGCTACTTCTGAAGCGTGTGTGTGTTGCTTGAGGCCTCAGACTCCTATACGTTGGCTGCTTTGGTGAGAGTTGGGAGCTGAGCGTGACTGCATGCCGACTGAGTGAACCTGAAAAGAGCTCCCCGTATTTTTCTGCTCCTCACAGTCTCTCTCTTTCTTTGACAGCACACAGCCAATATGGGAAGGACAACAAGGTTAAGCTACCCAACTTGACAGATGAGGAGGTGAACTGGCAGGGACTGGAGGATTTGTATAGCATAAACGAAAGCCTGTATGAATGTAGGCCTGACTACAGCCCCAGCCCAGAGAATTGGGACAACTTCCAGAAGGATGTAGATAAAATGTTTGCACTGCGACACGTTTTTAACAACCAAACCCATAAGCTTGACGACTCCACCCTGCCAGAGCTGGGCTCCGGGGCCGGGGGTGGAGGGCTTGAAGTGGGCAGTGGAGAAGAGCTGGCTTCTGCCAGTGACGTCTGGCCGGGCTTAGTCACAGAGACTCGCCTCACCACCCCCATCCCCAGCAAAATACCATCGGCACGACCCACACCCAGGCCCACATTGGAACAGAAACTGGAGCCTGCTGTCAACGACCTTCCCGAGAGGCTTGTAAGCGGACCTGAGACGTCCGTTATGTCAAAATCAGCAGTGATATCATCACCAGGTCTGAGTAGAGGCAGGGATGTCCTCCACAGCGATACGTGGGCGCAGCTGCTTGAGGAGATTGAAGGCGAAACGTTTAGCGGGAATGGGCTGACAGAACTCGAAACGCGACACGATGATCTCTTGCGTACTCACAACAGCCTGCGAGCCCAGCTAGAACTCGGCCCCGGTCACCGAAAGACCATCAGCCCGCAGGGTCTTAGTCATAACCTGGACCCTGAAGAGGAGGATGATATTTTCCACGCCCAAGGCTTTCTCCCTTTTGTCTCGCAGACTCTGAGGCCTAAGGTCCAAGCTGGCACCACAGGGAGCCCTCCCACCACCACCATCCCCACCACACAGACTAGCACACAGAGTGTCAGGGTGGTGCTGCCTCAGTCAGCTCTGCCCATCACCTTGGACTACGAGGCCAGCGGCTCTCTGCCTCAACCCTCCAGTCAGACCCTCTGAGGCAGACTCACGCTCTGGCCAGCCAGCCAATAAACTTCCGGTCACCATAAAGACACGGTGACTAAGGAGTGCTAGCCAAGAGCGAAGCAAAAAGAATAATGCCACCTCAGTCAGTCAGAGTTGTATAATGAGTATTAAAGTTATTGTTTATTTTTTTACTGTTGCCTACAATTATTAGTAAACAGTGTTATGTTTCTTTTTCCTCAAAAAAAAAAAAAAAAAAAAAAAAAATATATATATATATATATTTTTTTTTTTAGAAAAAAAGCCTTAATGCAGCTAAACTTAAGTGTTGGAATTAAAAATGCTGAATTCCACATGGATAACAACACCATTGATGTTTTTAATATGTTTTTATGAAAAACGGTGTGAGTGGTTAAACCATCTCTAAATGGGTGATTAGCATCGAGTTAGTTATGCTCCATTCATCAGTTTATCCTAGTCCTGCCCAGTCGCAACAAACTCTCATCACAATCCACAAGCACTTTTAAACAGCCCTCCCCACCCAAAAAATAACGACCCTGGTCCTCCACTGCCTGTCTGCTGTGAACTCAGATTTTATGAAATAATTTAAAAAAGGTTACAGAATCAACATAACTTTGTTTTGCTTTCAGACAATCACGGCACAGTTTAACAGTCAGCTACGAGGCGCGTGAAACACGACACCTGCTCACGTTTGTTTTGGGGTTTGTTTGTTTTTTTAAATAAAGATTTTCTTCACTGATCACAAGAAAAGCGCTCGCGTGGTAGAACGTCTTCCTCGTGTGGTTCTGTAACTTTGTAAAGAAACGTCACCGTACGACAGAGAATGGTGCTGCACATGGCCAGTTCATTTCAAGGTGGTTACATTATGACACACTGTTACAGGTTTGTCCATGTCAGTAAAAGCCTAAAAGGTTCTCCAAGGGCAACGTTTCACATCTATCTTGGAAACTGGTTTCACGAAGCTCCTTTTTCTTTGCAGCATTAGCTGTGTGTGTAGAAATTATGGAACAACTCTGGTTTCGGGAAAGCCACGACGCTGTTAAGAAATAAAACCTTTCACCCTCAAGTCTCCGTGTGTAATGATTCAAGCAAGTTCATTTTCTTTATTTATTGATTTTTTTTTATTTTATTTGAATGACAAATATCAAGTATTCAAGGCATTTGTAAATCAAGTGTTCACAAACAGTAATTAGACTTTTGCTCCTGAGGAACACAAAGCAATAAAAGCTCAACTTGGAGAGTACAGGAAACTCACTTTCAGTGTAAATACTGAAGAAAAGAAAAAAGAAAGAAAGCAAATCTTGCAGTCAACACAAAGTCATCTGTGCCAGTAGCAATCCAGACATTTGAACAGCAGGACACTGAAATCCAAGTGTGTGTACAGTACAGCAAAGTCAGAAATCGCCGCCTTGGTGCGGCATTGCCGGATGATTCTCTAGCCTTCCCTGCAAGGAGAGCAGTTTACTTCACCTCAAAGAGATGTTTTCATGCTTTAATAAAAATAAAAATCGAATTTTAAGAACACAGAAGGCCTTGGGCTAAGTAATATTTTGGAAATGTTACTGTTCTGCCTTGCAGTGAACATATTCCTAAGGTATTTTTGCACAGGTTTTAAGGATCAGAACAGAGTTTCATGAGCAGCAATCACAGTAAGTGAGCAGATGATTCGTAATCCTACGTTGCTAGTCCTCTTTAGAGTGCGTGATGAATACGACCCAGGGGAGGAAGAGCAGAGAATCATAATATAGGAGGACATTCTGGGAAGCATAGTTTCAACATTTTAATTTATTATGTTCAGTTGATGGATAACAGTTCAATAATCCCAACCTTTCCCCTTTGTGATGTAAAATGAACCTTCCCGTGTGAATAATACTGTTCAACCACTTTTTTTTTTCATTTTTCTAGCTTTAAGAATTTTTTTTTTTTACCTTTTTAACTACAACATCATGGATTAGTTTATAAATATGCTTCTAACTACACGTGAGCTCTATAATATGATTCATTTGCTTTAATATTTACACAATGATGACTTATGAATATTTCATTTGAAGTCACGGTAACACTAAAAATTAATCTTTGATCTACCTATGATAATCTTTAAGTGGCAGGGCTGTTAACTCATACCAATCAGAATATAAAATACTGTTACTTTTATTAGACTTATGTATCCCCTTGCACGTGGAGAAAAAAATACTTCTAAAAATGTGGTTTAAAAAAAAAAAAAAAAGTCTCACATTTGAGTTTTTCAATGCACTTTTATATATTTCTAACATCAGAACACAACAAGGCTTCAATGCTCCTGATTAGAGGAAGTTAAGTTATAATTTACTTAAACAACACAAGCCCAGTGTTACGGGAAACTCAGCAGACTTTGCCAGAAAAAATTTAAACATCTGACTTAAATAAATAAATATCCAAGACAGCAGGTCATCTGTTCTCTCGATTATAACCTTTGGGGGTCTGAAGCAATTAATCCAGAGCAGTGATTAACTTAGAAACCCATAATTTCATAGTACAGTAGGTCTGACAAACAGCAACATTCACTGGCCTTCACGCGCCATCATTCTGTGTCCACTAGATGGCCCCAAACGCCCAATAAGTGACATAAGGGGTCAAGCTTGCTGCACTGCTACTTTTATATTCTAAAATACTACTATGTACATCTGATGATCAGTAGTATGGAGACGCCTTTACAATACAAAGCCAAAATTACACGTGTTCATCTGCAGGTTCATTCCATACAAATCATTTTACTCTGAAGACGACGCTTTTAAAAAGGGGTTAAAGTAAACGGGGGTTTTGCCACTTTAAAAATAAATCCTACTGTCACATCTTTGGGACATTCAGTAACTTCAGCACATGGTAAGAGATAATGTACCGTTCTTATTTCCTTTCTTCTTTTTGCCGCCTGACAAATAACATTTTAATAACACCACTTGCTATGAAATATCGTTTTCTTGCCTATAGTCATTCTACACTGTACCAACTGGTCTTTGCCTGCTTTGAGCTACATGGTTAACTTGCAGACGATCATCTGTGACGACCAATAAGTGCTGTCGCCCAGCTGAAGAAGAAATGACTGGCTTTTTAGTAGCTAGCGTTTACCCTGGTAGCTAGCCTTTTATACTGGACTGGCCGAGGCAGCCTGAGAGGCACTGTTAAGAAAAAAAAATGAAGGAGGTGAAAGGATTAGAAAGCAGTCCCACTGAAGATGTGGACAACACCAGACGAGAGAACAGGTGCAAAAGGTTCAAATGCACAAGAGTATGCTTAACCTGCAAGTGAAAATGGGATTATCAAAGAATGGACAACAGTGTGGTGGTATGGGTGGAGCAGAGGAGGTACAGATGTGGAATACAGAGGGAGCTGTACAGTACTGAGAAGGGAGGAGCTGTACACAGGAGCTTGCATAGTACAGGTTGTGCTTTAGACGCTGTGTTGATGATGATTCATCTGACTGTACATAATGATAATGCCCTGCCCTTTAACAGTAGCACCATGAGATGTCTTTATAGCGTCCAAACCTGGAGGTCTGACCTTCTGTGTGGATGCCGTGTGGCTGCAGCTGATGATATGCTCTTGAGTGAAAGAACATCTTTCGCTCTCCTGTCATCGTAAAGGACGAGCAGCCCTTTAGGTGTGGTGGGCGCACTTGTGTCTCTGCCTGTCTGTCCTACAGCAGCGGCGGACCCCCCGCTTGGCGTCTGACTGGTGTGGTGAGCAGACGCCGTGTCGTGCAAATGCACAGACAGGAAGGCACGTGTCACTATGAAACCGGCGCACTCTCAGACATGGGCAGAGCCTCGGTGGTGATGTGGCAGCAAGATGGGGGGAGTTATTGCTTTGAGGGCGTTGCCTGGGCAGCTGAGGCTGCTGTGGCCGCGGTTAAGCAGGAGGACGGCTGGCGGCTCGGGTCGAGGCGGGATGAACACGGGGCAGGAACGGGTGCGCGCGTGGCTCTTCTGGCCTCCGGCGTGGCATACGAGCTCGCTGACAGTACCCAGTGGAGGCAGGTGCTGACGCCAGCGCTCAGCTCGCGCCTCCTTGTGCTTGATTGAGTACCAGGTGAGGAAGATGAAGACGAAGCCGACGAATTTCAGGCTGGCAGCCAGGCCAAAGTAGACAAAGCGGAACGAGGTCACGTCGTACTCCCAGCAGGAGCCGTGCACGCCGCAGTCCTGCTGCCATAGCATGCAGGTGGTGTCGATCACAGCACCGAAGTAAATGGGCGTCGGTATGTAGGCTGGAGGGAGAGAGAAGCTGTAGTTAATTACTTTAATTTCAGCCAACTGAATATAAACTATACAGTGGGTTGAGGCTGACATAACAATATTTAATTGAACTGAATTAATTTAACTCAAATTAAACTTTCTTGCTAATAAACTTAATTTCACAGAATTCAAATACATCCTAATACATACAGCACAGTAGTAACAGTAACTGCACTGCAGTACCATTTCTCTACCACTTGGTGGCAATGTTTGTCTTTATGCCGATCAGAAGCGCCGCTAACTTCAGTAACATTGTATAGGTGTATATAATGAAACTCATTATTAGATTGTGTTAACTCTATAATCATACACACACAGGGCTCCGCTGTGCATCCTTGCACACATTTTGCAACTTTGTGACAACTTTATGTTCACACAGCAAGGCCAGGCTGATTGGATTCCACGCAAGGGCAGCGTTTACTCAGCCCGAGCACTTTTCTACACCTGTCTGCTCAAAAGTTCACAGAGGTGTGTTACAAGCTGGCATATCCCTGCGCTCTGTGGCGTTAGTGAGGACGAACAAGATAATAAAAATAAGCTATGAAAACATCAGATGACAGATTTGCTTGGCTACATGCTTGACGACACATCTTCAGCTGCTCAGAAAGCTGTTTGCTGTCTTAGTGAACAAAATAATAACAAATACTCACTTTTCACTAAATTAAAGCGTTTGCACTTCCTGTATGGGCAAAGTAGATTCAATGGGCAGCAATGATAAGAGATTCATCCAAACTAACAAGTTGGTAAAGCATACCGAGGACAGTTTTTCTATGTGGTGTAAATAATGAGAAACATACCAAGAGTTCGGAGTAAGACAAACTGCATCCCAAGAGCAAAAGGCCTCTCTTGTTCATCGACGGACCTGGGTAAAGGGAAACCACATTAGAATGAAAAACTGAGAACCCTTCAACAAAGGTTGTTAGATGTTCTCTGGCAAAACCTGGCAGGACAGCCTCCCTTACCTGAGTGTGACGATGATAGCGGAGGGCTGGGCACAGGCAGTGATGAGGGTGACAATGAAGAGGAAGATCAGGAAAGGGATGAGTGTGTTGCAGGTGCGATCACACTTCCCTGACATTGCGTAGCCGTTCTCGTTCAAGTACGTTTTAACAATGACGAGCTGGAGCTGGTTGACCTGGCTGCCGGAGGACGGGGTGATGACCTGCCTGCTCTGCACGCAGCCACAGTCGGTGTAGTTCCTGATCTGTGGGAGAAAACAACAATGAGAAATTGCAATTAAACTGAGTTAAATCAGAACAAAGCTCCTTAAAACAGACGTTTAGATTCACATACAGACTGGATGGCACCACCAACATGGTGCAATCAGTGATCTAGGCAAAGAATCCAAACATTTTCTTTCCTTGTGTTGTTATAACTTCCTCTGGGACATTGTTGTTCGCTAATTTCCTCTATTTGCAGGGCTACAAGAAGAGAATGCACAGAAAACAGGTCTTTGTGTATCCATTATGATTTGTGTATCCTCTGGCAAACTCCTCGGATTTCTTTTTCCACTCATAATTCTCCGATTTATTTGACGCTTGTGCAATTATGTGACACAAAATCAAAAGCAACTATGAGTGCAGCAAGTACGCAATCGCCCCCTCTATTGTGCACTCACCCCAGTGCTGTCGTTGCCGACGGTGCTGCATCCAGCCAGACAGGGGTTGAAGTAGGTTATGCCGTCAGAGCCGCAGACTGGAGCGTACTCGTGGATCCTGCAGCCGCAGTTCACGTTGCAGCTGCCCGTCAGGTTCCTGTGGGTCATCGTCAGAGTCGGGCTGCAGAGGAAAAGCGTAGACGCTAAGAACAAAAACACTGTCGCCTCACAGCAAGAAAGTCCCTGGTTTGAACCTCCTCATCGTCAGTGTGGAGTTTGCATTTCCTCCACGCTGTCCAAAGAGATGGATGTTAGACTAACTTTAGTTTTAAACTGGTTGTAGGTGTGAATGTGAGAGAATGCGTGTCAACCGATTGCGGCAGATGGCTGCCCCTCCAGAGGTTTTTTCCCTTGCCACTGTCACCAAATGCTTGCACGTTGGGGTTTTATGGGGCCAATCACAGCTTTGGCTGGTTCCAGCCCAGTAAGAGACCTCAGGTTAGATATATGTTTATAAAATAAAAATCAGTGGGTGGAAGATGCACCAATAGCAGAGCACGGTATTTTAAAAAGTGAATTTTTAATCATCATAAAGCCATTTTTTTTCCATTTAATTCAGTAATGTTATTTGTTTATTTTGCCCTCTGGCCTGACTCGGCGCTTATTTCTACCTCATATTTTCCAGCCGATTCAATTTTTCCAACTATATCAGTTAATGCTAAAATGCACCAAAGTCTTTTTTTTTTTTATATACCCCACCCCTCATTTTTAATTTAGCAATGCACACGAGCGCTGTGTTAGCAAGAGCTGGAGGCAAGGGGAATTGGCCATTCAATTTGCAGGAGAATTTAATAATTTCTTAAGCATTAATTTGTCCAGGTTAGCGTGAGTGCAATCTCTTTTTGCAAGCGTGAGCCCGCGGGAGGATCAGCACGTCACTTAGCTCCGGGAAAATTGAAAACAAATTAATGGCCCTATATGCAGCATTTTAAACCACATTCCCTGCTGCAAAGACAATTAAACTTGTCCCACTCTCCCTCTCAGCATGCCATAAAGTTTTGTTTCAAGGGTGGAGAAAAAAGGGGGGAAAAAGCATCAAAAAGCAATTAAAAAACTGAAATAGTTTCTGTGTGGAGCTGTATATTCAACAAAGAAAAAGTATTATTGAGGAGGCTGCTGATCTTCCTGACAATCTTTACAGTTGTCTCTATATATAATCCGCCTTCTGATTAACTTTGATCTAGCCGTGTGGAATGTGTGATGATAGAATGACAGAAACGAGGGGGGATGAGGAAGTGACACCTCCACTGGCTCTTTAGGCAGTGTGGGAACAGTCGCTCTAAGCCAGACAGGACTTTGGCTTCATCTAAGCCGGGAGCAGTGAAGCGAGCCCTGGGTTTTCTCTGGGAAGCTTCACTCTGAGCCCTGCGGAACAGATGGGGACAGGCCCTAACAACACAGCGGTCAGGAGTGACGCTCGCAAGCACACACAGCCAACACTGGTGGGGCCTCTCTCTCTGATTATTTTTGACATGCCGTGTAATGGTAGGTTACTCTCGTTGCCAGTAATTTTTTTCATTACGTAAAATCTGCCAAACGGGAAAAAAATAAAAAACTCTTAAATCACTGGACCATCATTTTTCACAGGACCGGAAAGTCCAGGCTCATCTTTATTAGCTGTCACTGGAACGACACATTTGGGCTCGCCCTGACATAACAGTGTCACATTCCAGACTCTGTGTGTGTGCATACATTTTTTTTTTTAAGAAAAGGCATTTAAGGCTCATGGAGTTGCAGTCTTGCAGCACTGATTGCACATGTCCCTTTCTAGACCAAACCCCGGCCTTTAATGAACCCTGCAAATTTTGCATCACTGTGCCCAGGCAACGCTGCATGAAAAACCCAAGCACAGAGCGACGAGAGTGAGTGGTTTAATCGGCTTTGACGCTGGCAGACAATGACCAGGAAAAGAAAAAAAAAAAGGACAACAACCAAACCTGTGATGTCGGGAGGTTTATCAGGAACAAAGGTCTTGTGGGAAGATGCTGTAGCTTTCAATTAAGAAAACCAGCCCAACACATTATCACATTACACTTTAGCAGACATTTAAGAACATTACATAACTCGACATGCCTCCTGGCTTTGTCCTTTTTTTGTCAGATAGTCCTCAGTCTGTCAGCAGGGGGAGAGCCGCGTCTAGACTAGCATAAGAGTACAGACACAAAGGGCAGCTTGGGTTAAATATTTCCCGTGTGGGTGTTACCTGTGACTAGAGACCACCGCTGCTCGTAATGAGGAGGCCCGCTGGCTCACACAGTCTTGTTGACCCCTCTACAAACATGGGCTCAGACAAAAACTACAGTTACAATGAGTCAGCTCCAGGACTTTAAAGCACAGGGGCTTACTGGCAGTGTAGTAAATAGTCCCCTTAATTAACTTAGTTATGCGAAAAGCACATTTCACATAGGTTAAGCACTGTTAAGTGTATTTAGTGGGATACACATGGATACAAACTAGAGGTGGAAATCACCAGATATTATACGATACGATATTATCACAATAACTTACTTAAGGTACAATATTATGCTAAATATTGCGATATTACTTTTTTATTTTAAACTGAAAGTGATGTCTTCGAAGTTAACCTAACCCTAACCCTGTCATAAATGTTGCCATAAGACAGCGTCAATCTGATATCAGTCTGTAATTGAATGGGGTCAAGTTGGCAATTACATACAATCTGTTCTTAGTAAACTTGTGTGACAGAGCCATTAGCTTGCTGTGAATTTTGAGGTCAACTCAAGTGCGTCCACTCTTGGATGGTTTTTCGGTTGAGCCTAATTAATGTAAGTTTTCTTGGCTAATAAAATGTTTGGTGTATTCACAACACTTCAGTTGTTCCATTAATTTTTCTTACAGAGCTCCTGTGTTGTTCTGTGGTGAGAGGGGAACCTTCTGGAACAGGGATGGGAAACTACAGGCCTCAAGGGCCAGTGTCCTGCAGGTTTTCAATATTATCCTGGGTCAACAGGGTGGAAAACCTACTCTGGGTTTTGCAAAAGGCACCTGAAGGATTCTCAGACCACGAGAAACTAAATCCTCTGGTCTAGTGAAACAAAGATTGAACCTTTTGGCCTGAATGCCGATTGTTGCTACTGGAGGAAACCAGGTTCTGTTCATCACCTTATTATTAACCTCTTAATTTCTCTTTGCTATTTGGGCTGATTGGGACCAGATGAGTGTAAAAACAAAGAATTACCTGATTTTTTATTTTTACCTGATTTTTGTTTCTGAGAAAAATGAGATCCACATATGAGGACATTCATTTTGAATTTCGACAGAACAATGGCAGTACAATGTCCTCGTAAGTGGATATCAGGCCCTTGTAGAGCAAAAGTTTGTATTTTGGTCTAAATAACCCAAAATGTGATGTTCACATATGTGGACGCCAGGTCCTAGGAGGTTAAATGATATCACCCAATACCATCCCTACAGTGAAGCACGGTGGTGGCAGCATCATGCTGCTTTGTCAGCAGCAGGAACTGGGAGGCTAGTCAGGGTTTAGGGAAAGATGAATACAAATGTAGAGAGACATCATTCAGTGTGCTTCAGGCTTTGGGACCACTTTGAAAATGTCCTTGAGTGTTCCAGCCAGAGCCCAAACTTGAACCTAATACATTTTGGAATAAAGCTGTAAATCTAACAAAATGTGCAATAAGTGAAGTGCTGTGAATACTTGTCATGTTCACTGCATTTGTATTATTTATCCCTGTATGCTTGCACACGTAACATCTGAGAATGCTAGCAGCAAACAGTAGGAGGAGAGGAGGAAATTATTACAGTAGATTTGCAATGTTTGTAATCAGTTTGCAGGGTCTTTTGCATCATCCAGGGTCGCCGTGTGGATGGTACCGCCCGTCTGTGCGAGCGGGCTCATAGCTGAGTGTGCCAGCAGACCACTCCATATTTCTGCCCCCGGGGCTGACACGTCACATGACTGTTTGTTAACTCAGCAGCAGGCTGCTGATGTGCTGTCGAGCCGCAGCAGCTTCAGAAATAGAGGTGGCAAAGCGAGTCACTTCAGCAGATGCCAGTGTTGCTAATTAATCATTCACACTCCCAACACCACAACACATGAGGAAGATGGGAGCGCTGACAGCCCACACCCTTTCTCAGATACATCTTATACACAGTCTAGTCTGAGCATTCTGGCTTTGCAATGGCTCATTTTAAATGATTAATTTTGTTTTTAGAGTCACGCTTGCAAAGCAAAAAATCAAGACTTCGATCAGACTGGGAAAAAAACTGTCTAGTGTGTCTATTTTACAACTAATGAAACCTCTTAAATGATGTTTAGATATTATTTTGAATGAAAAGCAATGTTAGGTTTACAATTCCTTTCCAATAACTTCTGTTTATCTGTCCTTACCCAGTGGTGTAGGGTATGTTGATGCCTCCTAGATTAATGCTCTCGCAGCCCACTATGAAGAGAGTGGAAAAGCACAGAAGAGACACCCCACTGCAGATCATGGCCAGCTTGGCCGACTCTCTTGCGCCGAGCTTCAACTTCTTGATGATGTAGCCCCCCAGCACGATGCCCACCCCGGCACTGGGTACGATGATCACACCTGAGAAAGTAATCGGTGAGATGGAGAGGTGTTGCAAGCAGATAAAACGTGCCATGGAAAAATGATAACACTGGATGAATTGGTGTACACATCTGAGGCACAGCTTTCTAATCAGGCACACCGACACGAATGCCAAGCGAGCTCGTTATGCGTTTATATGACAGAGTTTGTGAGTTTTGTCAGAAATTGTTGCTCAAGGTCACCCCGCCCGTTTAATCAAGAATAAATTACTTTATCGAAAGCAAGAGACCAGACTAGGTTTGCTCCATCAATGTGACAAGGCCACGCTGTGGGTTAGCTGTGAGTCATTTCAGGCTGCAGCACGTGCTCTCAGTCCACCACAGCCAGTCAGACTGACAGCGAGAAGAGAGGCAACCCTGGCCTCTAGCAAAACAGGCCGAGTGGCAAGTGTCCTCATGCTGGGGTCGAGGATCAGGGTGGGTGCACATGGCAGCCCACGAGCCCGGCCACACATGCTCACAGCCGGGTAATGAGCAAGACCGGGTCAGTCAGCGGAGGCGGAGGGCCGTCAAAGACAGAGGATTAGCAGAGAAATGATAAGAGTACACATAAATGTCATGTGGCTTCTCACCGTATCCATGGTATTTGTGTGTGTGTGTGTGTGTGTGTTAAAAGCAGAGCTCAAGAGGAAAAAACAGAAGAGAGGACAAAAGACAAAGTATCCTTGAGCATGCTCAGGGAGAACTATGCAGAATACAGGTGTTTAAAATTATCCTATAAGTGCATGTTTCTATGCTTAAACCATGCACTTTGTGAGACATTAAACATGTACACATGGGGGGAAAAAGGCTCTTTACACATATTCTTTCCGCATTAACAGTTATTAACATGAGAGGTTACGTGTGTGTCACTATATGCAAGAGGTGCTTTAAGAACCTAAGAAGAACTATAAGGAACACAAAGGGAAACTAAAGTGACAAATAGTCAAAAAACAGAAAGCAAAGCAGCAGAAGAGGGGGAGGCTACAGCTGAGAGGGGCGTGTGTGATGTTACAGCTCTATCTCTGCAGCAACATCTAATGAACATGTAGCTGTGGCAGCTCTGTAACCAGGCATGATGCTGATCCAACAAGGTGGTAATTAATGTGATTTCAAGTTATTTCTATTTGATGTCTGTGAGACTATATTGCTATTCATTAAATGCAGTGCTAGCTCACTTTAGTTACACTAAGCCGAGTCATGTTTATTTATATACAGTACTGTGCAAAAGTCTTGAGTCGCCCCTCATTTCTTTCTTGCTTCCCAGCAGCCAGACTTTCTTGGATTTTTTTTTTTAAAAGTGATCTTTTTGATTTTTTCTTCTTTTTTAAACATCAGCCTTGCAGCGTGCACATTTTACAAGTGCTCTTCAAAAAAGCACAACTCCATTACTGTTTGTGCTAGAGAAAAACCATTCAAAGGTTCCTGAAAGATGAGATTATTTTGTATTTTACAGCCACAATAGTTCTCCAGGCTATCTGGAGGTCTTTCAAAGTTTTGTGTTTGTTAACTCACTTAACACTGACCTATGAATCACTGAAGCAAACTTAACAAAAAAACAATTTTAAATTGTACCTTTAGGCAGTTTGTTAGTAGCAGCCTGTTATAGAGACATATAATTTGCTTCCATTTCTTTCCTCGAATCTATGAAAAATGCCAAAGATATTGCAGCTTAAGAGACATAAAGGAGTATTTTTGCACAAACAATGTGATTCCAGAAGAGCTATTAGCAAAGAGATTTGGATATCTGGCATATAAATACCAAACCTACACCTACTAAGTTATAACCAACACTTCCTTTGCATCATATCTGAAATGTATTCGGTCAGTCCAGCTGACTATTTGAGGAAGCACTATGCTCCCATCAACGGGAGGCACCTCTCCTCCTCGCCTCTAACCATCATCACATCCTGGCAGCTTGGCATCATTTGAGTAGTCATGGCAACTGCACCACCCGTTTGCCCTTACCCCTTGTATCCTGGCAACAGGCAGACGAGAAGAGGCGACGGTATTGTGTGTATATGTGAGAGTCTAAAAATGACCATATGTTAGCCAGCAGTATTCTTGGACACACACACAGACACACACACAAATACCCACACCTTCATGACTTCAAAGACATAATTAAGTTTTTAATCAGTCCTTAGCGTAGTAATCCTGATACCAGATTAGTTGTGCATTAATACCGCTGGCTTAGACGCGACTGAAGGATTAGACCGGTTCTTTGTGAACCCTACGTATGTGGTGCACAAATCGTAGGCAGGGTGGAGGGTCCTGTGAGTGTGTATGTGTGGTTGTGCATATCAGAGAGACCAAGCTATGATGAATGTCGCCTGCAGAGACTTGTGTGTTACAGTCATGAGATGTAATGGAAGATTATCACTGAATGAAATCCAGCAGGACTCAAAGAGTCATAGCGATGTGTGCACGTGGAGAGGTGAGAACAAATGTGAGCTTAAGTCAGTACAGACTGAATCGACGGCTATTTTCTGATTGTAGAAAACAAAACCGACATAAGTACCATTAATAAAGTGAACCATCTGCCACAGCTTTTTCACTGGCAGCTAGTAGCAACATATTCACACCTACGAGTAAAGAAAGTCACACTCACCTGTGTATATGCTAGCATTGGAGGCAGGGATACCAAACTGTGACTCAATAAACTTGGGAATGAAGGTGATGAAGGCGGTGACAATGGCACACTCTGCTGTGTAGGACAGGCTGACGAACAGAAAGGTCATGTTGCTGAGGATCCTCAGTGCTGCCTTGGGAAGGTCTGAGGAGCGACACAAGACAAGACGGAGCAGCTCATTACCTTCGCGCTGTAATTAACGCGCAATCAATTTCTTAATTTGGCTCTCACTCTCTCCCACACACACTCTACAATCGGAAGAATCGTTGCAAGAAGAGTTGTAATTGAGAAAAGCCAAAACGAGCCCTAAGTAGTATCAGCCTTAGGTAATGTCAGAGTAAACAACACTTAAACGTCTACGAAACTCACTCAAATATTGTTAAATACAAAGATGCACTCAGCCTCGTCTCATTAGTCCGGGTAATTATTCTTGTTTCACGCACGACTGCAGAAGAAAAAGACAGTAAACAAACATGCAGATGTTCCGCGATTTCTGTGGAAAACGCTTTCTTTTTATAAATGAGCACAATTTAACCATTCATGCTGCCCTCTTAATTATCTCCCTTCATTATTTAGTTGTGCCTACATATCGTTTTGAGCTTCAGGGGTTTCACGAAGCCACCGGCATGTTTGCCATACAGTGCAAACATGCGGATCATGTGCCTCTGTGCTGCGTGCACAAAACCAACCAACCAATCTCTGCATTTACAGCCTGAATACTGTCATCCTTGGTTTATCATGACAAGGGCATTTATGTCTGCTTGAGGGCAGTGTCCATATGATTTGGTCCCCATGATGAAAACACCCCCCCTTAATTCTGTCACTCGGTAGTCATGTGGTCTAACTGCAAATGTGCATTACTGTTACCGGGCAGAACTGAGCTCCTTGTCTTTCCTATGGAGTCCAGTACATTGGTCATACTGGCTGAGAAATAGCAGCAAAGAAAAGTGGACCGAAATGTTTTTATTGATTCAAAGATAAATATCTGGTGACAATAAAAAAAAAATGTTTGGAGCAAGTAAGGATTCAGGTACTCATACATAAACAAGCAGGGCAGATGGTTGCTGTCAAGACAAAACAAATGTGAGACTTCCATTTGAATCACTAATCAACTCCCTGCTACTAGCCTTTAATAGTCCCAGGAAATGTTTTTAAAAAATGTTTTTTATCCCAATGCAATTATGCAGTTATGTCAAAAATGCATCTCTGCATATATCTTATATACAGACATTAATGTGTGCAGGAATGATCTGGAACGACAATCCAGCACCTTTAATTAATGATCTATTAAATCTGATAGGCGGGTTACCATACTGCCAGCATAACACCGTCAAATGAGTTCATAATTTATGATGACAGAGAAATCCTTTTCATTAAATGAGAAAATAAAGACATCCCACTCACTGCTATGCCCGGAACACATTCTGTTTTCTTCTCACTCCTGTAAACCGTTCATGGTGCAAATGTAAAGTTGCGGTCAGAGCTACAGAAGAGAAGCGAATATTATCAACAACAACAATTTTTTGTTTAGGGTGGGTTAAGTTGGAGATCATTTAAAATGAAAGTTAAGAATTGAAGTACACTCATTTTGTCTCATTCAAACTTTGCATAAAAATACTGTAGGACACTACTAAGCAGTTTAATGCAGGCTAAACTGGTTAGTTTACAGTGTTGTGGTGAAGTTTACAGTCAGGACTTCATGTTGGACTGCTACGGAGCAGACGTGGTGTTCGTGGTCAATATTAGCTTACATCAAAGGTAGCAGACATTAATTTGTATTTCAAATGATGTTGATTAGATTCACTTGCTACCTTTTATAATACTTTCATGGTATTAAAGGGTTGGAAAAATCTGTGATATAAGTTGTGAAACATCGATATGTATCTTGTTGAATTTAGCTGACTAAACACACAAAGAGCAGCAAAGGTCAGCTGACCACAACCTCACAAAAGCAAGATTTTTTTAAGTAATTCTGTTCCAGATTTGACCCCTAAAATTGGGTTTCAGATTTTAATCCCTGCTTATATCTTATAAAAAGATATCAGATCAGAGGAGATGGAAATATACAGTCTCTGCCAGGGATGGCTCCCTGGTTTCCCTGTTTTCACGACATATTCAGGACATTATTTCGGTCTTCTGTATATTTTATGTGTCTAAACCTTGTGTAAGATAAGCTTTCCTTGAATGTGCTTGTAAGAGGTACAAGGTCACTGGCGCATATGGACTTCTCCATCTCAGCACAGCTAAGGTATACAATTTCAGGAACAGTTTGACAGAATGAGGATCTCTGCAATCCACAGGGACCTCAGATTCAAGCTACTGCTTCTCTATAACTACTATCCATGTAGTTTGGATGTTTGATGTGCCGTAGAACGCCCGGAACGTGCTGCAGAATCTACAGCTCCAAAGTCACCTTGAGCTGGAGCAAATCATCCTTTAAGAGTCTGTAGGGTTTCCTTTGATTATAACACTTATAACAAGAGACAAAGTGAATAGAAAGAAAAATAAATTTGGGAAAATTTCTTTTTTTCTTTTTTTTTACTATTCAGAGGAAACACAAAGAGTCAGAAAACGTCCAACCAACTTTAAGAAGTCAGGTCACAAATATGTCAGTAAAGCTTCTTTATTCAAATGAGAGAAAAAAATCATTAGATTATAATGACAGCCTTATATTTTAATCATGAAAATCTTGCTCTTGCCGCTCAGCCTTTCTTCCATCTCTACAGTCTTTTTCTCTCAGTATGAGTGTGTGTGTGGTCTGATCAGTCACATCTGGGCACAAAAGCGAGACTTGGAAAACCTTTTAGCTGGAGGTGGCTCGCCTACCCTCTGCGCAACTGGCATCTCCAGTCTCTCCCTGCTAGTGTGTATGTGTGTCCAGGGATTTTAAACACAAAAGGTTTTACAGCCATGCGGCTCTCACGAGGGCTTCTTCTGACTCACACGCCTCAAAAGCAAATACCACAAAGCAAAGCAGGAACAAAAGAAAGGGCAGAAAGAAAGTGATGTTGATTATTATCGCCTTTTATTAAAGGAGGTTATTAGGAAGCCGGCCAGTGTGACTAGATGACACGGTGCCTAGATATGAGAATAGCAGTCTCAGTACTAATGCAACTGATCTTGTTGTAGGCGGGGAAATATTAGCAGCATCTGTCAGCATTATCCCAGATCAAATGGTAGGAAAAGGAAAGTGACGCTAATTATTTCATTCCTGGGAGGCGTGCTGTAACGCTGTCTGCAGGGGGACAGATGGTGAGTCCTGCTGGCATCTACAGCAGCTGCTCCCTCAATCACACAGACCACTGGCTCACAAGAGTTGCCACATTTGCTTTTCTATTAGGATTTATTTGACGACACCGTCAAATTGTGTCATCTATTTGATCAAGCCAACCAACAAGGTTGAAACACACAGACACGTTAAGCGTCGTTAATAGTCGCGTGTCACATTTCGTGTTGGTTAAAGATATAGAACGACAATTTACCGCAGTTAGTAATACAATGCACCGACCCCTATATCATTTTAGCTTTGAGTCGTTGCGCGCTACAGTATTTAAAACTGATTTGAGAGGGTATAAATGCAAAACGCATATTTTGACATGAAATGACTCTATTCTTCAGACGGATGCTGACGTTTGGAGCTAAGAACTGAGTCTTGAAATCCGTTTTATCCTGTGAGAGGAATAAATGCCAGCTGAAATACCTGTGTGTGTATTTCACAGCATGCCAAGGTAATAAATCACATATTGAAACATGGCTGTAATACACAGTATGTGTCAGCAGTTTTTTTTATCCATAATGACAACATTTCCATGGGGAACTGCATTCACGCAGCAGTAGACCAAGGCCTGGAATTTCCCATAATCAAGAGTTTGTCACTGTGATGTGTAAAAAAAATCAGTGTTAGCATTTTTCAGGGTTTGCTTATGATGTGAAGGGCACAACAGAAAAAAAAGAAAAAAGATAGCTACTTCACAGCAGCATATCTTTCGCAGAAAGTGCTGAATTCGGGCAATGGACAAACAAGCACACCTCAATTGAAGGACATGCACAGTATTGTAATACATTCCAGATCCAAACACTGAACCTCCCGAGTCTGCGAAATTGGCCACAGTTTGCACAACAGCCCAAAACATTGTGCTGAGACAAATAAAACAGCCGGAGAGCTAGCTGTGGGCTGATGAAGCTATAACGCATTCATCATCATTCCAGCACGGGTGCGTCTCTCTGAGACGAAATCCTGTTCCGAATGCTCCGACGTACACACGGGGATTCATTTATAAGCGTGCAGAAACCTTAAATGCGTGTTCAAATTTACAGCTGTGATTTTCACATATGCGAACGTGCACTCCTCTGCAGCTCAGTCTGTCTAGTCCTGTGTGTGGAAATGTGACTGAACTCTCTTGAGAGCTCATTTAAAAGAGAGAGCGAAAGAGAGAGTGAGAGAGCTGTCTGACTGAGAGCAAAAATTGCACAAGAGGTAACTGGGAAACACTAGAGCAGGACTCAGCTAGAGGCTCTTCCAGGGAAAGCCGGGAGATTCCTGGGGCATCTGGCTCAGAGATGACATAAACTAGAATCACCACTTTGTAGCTGGACGCCTCCAAAAACCAGTCCGGTTGCAGTTTGCAATCACGTCTGTCTAGAGTCTAGACCGATATGTGATTTGTTGTGAAGGAGGAATTCATTGGGCGGGTCTTTAAAAAAAAAATTTAAAAAAAAATCACATTTTTAACAGCACATTTTTCATTTTTTAGGGTGGTGCAAAAACCACAATCCAGTCCCTCCCAGTTCATCCTGAGTACAAGAAAACGTTTGTGTCAGATGTAATGAAAATAATCCAGGTGCACATGAAACCTCAACAACCACAAGAATGGAACACATAAGAAGCTACAGCAACCTTGACCTTTGACCACAAAAATGCATTGCTTTGATATTACATTGATCACTGAAGTCGAACCAGTTCATCCTTAAGTGCGAGTAATCTTTGGTGGCAAAATGAACTGATGGACTGCACGACGATGATAATCATGATTATCATCATGATGATCAACACTGATTTTAATGACCAAAAAAGGAGCACCGCTTTCACTTTTGCTACATTCCTTTTAAATTTGTGCCAACTTGTGTTTGTACCTGTGCCAAACATTTGAATTTTCTTATAAATCTGTCTTTTAACTCAACCAGCTCAACCAGGCTAGTGTAGGAAGCTTCAAGCAGCACAGTGCAGGGAACAGCTGCGATCAGCACATGCAGGCACCTGGTCGGTCCTAATTTAAGGAGTGCTTAATTTGCTTTTGCTTTGTGTTTTAATTGGCAGAGCATGTATTTTAAAATGGAGCTCATTTCATTGCAGGAAGCCAAAATTGTGACTATGATTAAAATTAAGTTCACTGTGCAGCCATACTGTCCTGTGTGTGACCTTTAGACATGTTTACTGTTTATTTACTAAAGTTAATAGAACCTAAAGTCCACTAACACTTCCAAGGTTTGCTGCTTCATTAGGCATCTATGTAGACACGCTCTTCCATCACTAATCGATAACATCTTTAAAGGAGAGTTCAGTGAACCTTGCACTACAGTATAAAATGACTAATCCCAGTCATTGATTGAATTAAAGGCTGTTTGGACATCAGTAGCTCATGGGTCCTTTGTGTAAGGTACCTAGAGATCCATCTATAAGGAATACTTAGTGAAAATAATGTTATCTGTTCCTCACCTTTAATATCCTTTCCAAAGCCCATGGAGGAGGAAACATTTTGGCTTTTGCTATTGGACTTTTCCTTCATCACGTCATCATCACTGGACACGTCACCCGGTGAGCCAATCTTCTTCTTCTTCCTCTTCTTTTTGTGGCGTGGCGGCAGCTTTTTAGGGAAGGCAAACATGGGGAAGATGACCAGAAGCATAGCTATGGCACACAAGAGAAAACCACTCCACCTGAAAGGAAAAGAAAAATGAAAGTTTTATAAAGATATCTGAGAAAATACATGATCATATCACAGGACAGCTGGCACGAGGAAACGAGCTTCATATTTACCAGTTTCCAACAAACCGAGGATCATTCTGGTCTATGTTGACAACAGTCTTGGGGTCAACATAAAAACCGATAAGGACGCCTCCAAGCAGGTAGCCAGCTGCGGGTCCAAGGGCTCCCATCACATACATGATGGCTAGAAGAGGCACAGACAGAACAGTCAGAAGTCTGCAAAACAAACACTTTGCAGCTTTCATTAAACATTATCAGGTATTTGCAAGTTTTGATGAGTGTGAAGCCTGCAGCCAGCAAAGCCTACAAATTTCCACATTAATGCTTAATGACCGACTGTTCCCAGCAACTGACTGCATCAGACCTGGAGGAGCTGTTCGTTACATCACATTCATTATATCTTAAACACCTGCACTGAGATCAGTGGAAACTGCGCACCTACACCTCAGGTAATTTCTCACAGCTCATAAAGCATCTGAGGAAAAACAAAACAAAAACAAAAACAAAGGTCTCACGATGACCTGTAGCTCTGACACACCAGCAGACCTTGTGTGGTTGAAACATTAACTCACCGAGGTCTAAGACCATCAGTTAGAGAGCCAATCATGCACCATCTCTTTGTTTCAGGAAGAGGAAAACTCATTAAAGTTAGTTGGACAAGTGGAAAAACCTCCTGTGGACATCCAGCAGACATTTACCAGTCAGAATGAGGGGGCAAAACTTTCTATAATTACACCTGGAACACTGCTGCTAGCACTTAATAATTACTGTGTGTGTGTGTGTGTGTGTGCGCGTGTGTGTGGTTGAAAATGTTGCCGTGAATGACAAAATTCATACCCACATGTAGACTTTGCAGTTAGAGATCAAAATAGCTACAACCCATATGCTTCTGTTGCTCGTCTCCCACACACACACACACACACACACACACACACACACACACACACACACACACACACACACACACACACGCTCAGATTTGTTGATTTGCGTCTCTGAACTGTGTGTTCACACATGCTGGTGTTTGCTGTTTGTGACAGAGCCTGTGTTTAGCAGGAGAGGCAGCAGGTGCGCCGTGTGTCCACACCAGCACCCAAAATATCAAATCTATCTCTGAGACCAAATGAACGCGTCTTCTCAGCCAGATTACATAACACGCACGCACACACACACATTATCCACCATGTAAGCTCGCCTTTGTCAGAATGGAAACTCAAACACCATTTCATCCCAGTCTGTTTAACCAAATGTTTCAGCTGCCGTGCCAACATATTTTCATCCAAGCACTTTGGGTGTTGTTGGACATCGTTCCCTCTGTGGATTTTGGCCAGTAAAGTAGCAAAAAAAAAAAAAAAAAGCGTATTTCTAAAGCCCAAATCCTCATCAAAACTTAATTAAATCAAGGCTCCCTTAAATAAAAGCACTGAGTAAAAGAAGAGAGGAAAACATTGCTCAACAGCCTCCTCTTGCCAACCTAAAGCAGACATTCACTAACAGTAACACACTTTTGTAAGCGCAAGATGTAAGACAGCAATTCTCTGCGCTCAAAGTTTCTATATAAAAATATATTTTTTAAAAATGTAATGAAAACAAACAACCTATACACATCTAAAAAAACACATATATTAAAATGTATAACCAAGTTGTGGGTGAGCCTGGAGATCTGTTAAGTTTTATTCCAATAAAATCTACATGAACTGAAGAATTTCCTCTCCAGACACCTAAAGCTTCTCCTGCCTTTTTCTCCCTTTATCACGTTTGATCTTTTTAACTCATTTCACTTTGCCGTTTCTCATATCCTGCTGCCCGGAGAGTCGATTCATTGCCGCAGTCAAAGCATTTACACAGTGCAACAGGATATTAGCACCTGGAGACAATAAACAGTTCATTACAGTTGGCAGGGACAATAAGAGGTCTTATTGTGCCTTGGCTTTTGTGAAATTAAAAATGTCTCACAAAAACCACACATGAATTCTGGGAAATGTAGTGGAGTTTAAAGACAAGGGTGAATGTGTAGGTAAACGCCATTTTATAGATTGCTGCAGATTCAAATGATCTGCCCCCGTCATGATCCTCCCTCATAGTCGCACTGATTCATCTGCTGATCCATATTACAGGCTGATCTTCTTCTTCACTAAATATCAGTATCTGTCTTAAAAACTTCCTATCAGACAGACTCTAAATGTCACTATCAAGTACTGTAAGCTTGACAAACTTGAAGCAAACAAAGATTGGGTTGCAAAGCATTAATTAACCCATTTTCCAAATTTCAAATATCCAAGAAAAGAAAATCCACAAATCATCTTTTTATTCACTGCCCATTAGATTAGTCAATAAACTATATCTGTTACATGGAAATACAGACAACTGTAATCTGTAGGTAGCTTCCATTAGCAATCTTTCTCGGTATAAGGGTATAGCTAAATAACTAGTTATAGTTCCAGTGTCTCATAGACCTTTCTATTGTCCCAAATATAACACATCACAGTGTAGACACCTTCTGGCTTGAGTCACAAATACACCAGGTGCATCCAACCAGCATGTTGTCATGCAAAAGTTAAGCACCAAGCATGGTCCTTTGATTGCCCTCCAAACTCAATCCTCGTCATACGTGGGGGTCCGGGTTAGGACGGCCATATTTTATCCCCTTTGGTGGGGGATTGTGTCTGTCCTGCTACTCCATCTATCACGTTAACGCCGTTGTGCCTGACTGAAGGACAAAGGGCGGGTCATAAACTGTACCTTAGTCGTTGCCCTATCCTGCCCACTTGGCATAGAGCCGAGATAGTTTAGATCAGCAGGTTGGGATGAAGGGATTGGAGGGCCACATCCGGCCTGAAGGGCGACCGGGGCACAGGCATCGGATTGAGAAATATGCTGGCACAGCAGCAGCGCTCCATCAAAGACACACACACAACACATGCTGCGGTGGCAGACGTCAGTGGACTGCAGGGGTGCATGCCAATGAGGAACGCATGGCGCCCACAGGCTCATTTCACTGAATTACACAATGGACCTTCACCAGCGGCACCTGAAGGACAACATATTAAGACTTGATGTGGCTTTCTACACGTGTAGAGGCACCGCGTTAGGAGCGCTGCATTGCAGTTACTGGTTTATCACTCTTAGGTTAAACAAAGTCTAAATCATCCACGTGGTTATTCAGTTTGACTTTCATGTAGGCTGAGGTAACGGCTCAGCCTTCATGGTTTCTAGGCCTCAAAAGATATAAACTGAGAATGTAGTCACACCGCATACATGTTAAGATACACAAACAGAATCCATCTGAGCCACATAATCTCAGGAAACACAATCACCCCAGCACCAAAAACAGCTCAACAAGAAGCACACAGTTTCAATTACAACTCAGTGACTTCACCGGCATCCAAGGTCAGCTCTCCCTGCATCTTAAAAACATTAACTCTAATGTGCATTCACCCGCAAGTGTGAAAGGAGGGAGGCAAGGTGCATTAAGGGTAAGAGTGAGGTTAGGGTTTTAAACGGCTTCACTGACACCAATTTAGCAGTTCAGCTCCAGTGTTTGTGATGGATGGACACAGCAGTGTCAGGCAGAGGAGAAGAAAGGAGATTTACTCAACAATAATCCAGAAAGAGAAAGGCAGTAAAGCAAGAAACCGTTTTATTTGTCTACCAACCAGTCAAGCAGGAGTTTACACCCATGTCCGTCCAGACTTGTAGTGCATGCAGAGGCTGCGAAGGAATTTAATAAGAAGGTATTAAGCATATGTATGTCAATGCAAAAAGAAAAACGCAAAATAAAAGAAGATGATTCTGCAGAAAAGTAAACAATGCTTCAAAAATCAGTGTTGCTGTAAAAAAGTTACAAATTCTAAAACGCTGGGGCAAGGTAGGCGCCTAAGATTACTTCTGCCAGTTCAGTATCTGACCAAATGTGATGTATGGTCACAATATGTGAGACAGAGAGTGAGAATAAAGAGCGAACATCAAGAAACAGAAGGAGCGCAAAAGAAAAAAAAAGAAGAAGCTTGGGTGCAGTCTGCGGTGACTGATCCTGCTGTGTAACTGAGTGATAAAGCTTGCTCAGCAGCATCCCTCTTACATCTAACCTTCAGGGACCAGTTTTGCTCTGTTGTCTCCGCTCTGCCTCCTCCACACTGCCGGTTCCTTTGTATTCACGAGCAGCAGTGACTCATTCACAGCTCGTAGGAATGAATGAAGGCCAAAGAGAAAAAGAAGAATGAATTGAAAGAATTGGTGAGATGATTTTCACTGCACTCGGTCTTACTGCGTTTCAGCTTTTACGGCGTCATCTTTGGTAGTCACCAAGGCACCTGAAGCTGCTTGAATAGCTAGATGACAAGAACGGACTTTCATCCATAAAAATGCAATGGCTTCTAGTGACCTTCCACCCCCCTCCCCCACGACCTCTCCTGACCTCGTGTTCTCCTCACCAATGAGACTCAGCCAGAGCAGCAGAGGATGCAGAGCCACAGGACCTGATGAGAAAGCACATTGCGGCTAATGAAGCAGCTCCCTGGTGGTCAAACTAATTAGCGCAGATTAATGATTTGATTTAAGCACATTGACGAAATAAAAAGGACAAGGCTTGCATCGTCAGTGAGGTCAAAAGGTCGCACAGCTCCACACAGCCACATATACAAAACCAAACTCCATGCAGCGACGTTTACGTGCAGCCAAAGTAAAAATCTCATTTGTTTTTCGGGAATTTATTTCTCTCCAGTGACTGTCCTGCAATAAAGGCTGTAGAGGTATGAGCCTCGCTCTGTAATCCTTCTCTTTCCAGCTCTCTGGCTGCAAAGCTTCGTTTCAATGAATTATGTAGCGCTCCACCTGGCCATTAGCCTACACCGCTCAGTCAGCCTCTAAACAAGCCCGGGAATGGATAGCAGGCAGCAGGCAGCAAGCGAACGACCTTGGGTTCGTATTCAGCGCGTTACGTGGGAGCTGCCGATTCTCTAAAAAAGATGCAATCACGTTGTCTCGTGAGCGTTACTTGAGCTTTGCCACGTTGATTTATGTGGCACTATACATCACACGTTAACTATTCACTCTAGCCTAGGATAACAACTGAGCCTCAGAATGAGTTATTCTACTTTATTTAATAACATCTACTTTATGCGATATGGCAGCACAGAATTTTGATTTGCTGCTCTGTGGAGTTCCTAAAGCTCTTTGGAAAGTGTAGTAGCTGTTTTTTGTGGGGTTTTTGATAGATGATCTATGCGGCGTCTGCTGTTCGAAAAAGAGCCACAGAAGGGAAACGCCGCTCTATGTATCCCTGTATTATGGGGATCAGTTCAGTCATGTGACCTCTCCAACCCCGAGAGACAAGAGGAGGAAAAAACACAATGAAATAGGGGAATGGCGGCATTGTCATGACAACTTGCTGACATAGCAGTGTCTTCTTACAAGTCCTAACCTTACAGTTTCACCCAAAGGGCACACATACACGAACAGAGTGAGGCCAGTGGGGCAGACTGCTTTAATATGCATGAGTTATTTATATGATACACACATACACAAAAAGGCATACATCTCTAAGTCCATTTATTATGTGTTGATGATGTTTTTCAGGATGGATGTGGTCCCAATTATAATGAAGTACACATTTGTCGTCACAGACTTGAAGGATGAGTTGCCTCTGCAAGACCGTGCATGTGTTTAGCCCCAAGTGAATAATGGGGGGAAAGTTCTCTATACATACTTGTACAACTGCTTCCAGTCAGATAAGAACATTCAGGGAGGAGAATTAAATGGAAATCAAGAGACATGCATGAACAGATAGAGAAAATGCGATGGAGTACTGGCAGTGGAAATGCATGAGAATAAGGCATGAAAGGAAAAAAAAAAGCTGAAAGCAACATAAGCACAACTGAGCCGACTATTACTAACTGATTACATTTAATACACTTGCACATTCACTGTGTTAGTAATATGAAATGATAAAGGAATGCCTTGTACTGCCAGCTCCTAGTTTCGGCAACCAAAACAGACTGACTACTTATTAAAGTCAAACACTGTCGAGCAGCCGGCAGATACCGTATCTGAGATAACAACATAAATCTGCGTGGGACACCCAAACAAAGCACAGCCTCATTTAATTGCATAGCTATACAGAACATTAAATCTGGACTAGTTTAATGATGCAAATCAGATCTATTAATACACATATCCATCTTTATATTTAAGGAATAGTAGGAATAGTGCTGGCACTCTATAAATGTTCTAGATAAAGTGAATGAAAACATGCTGAACAAGCAAGACTTTTCGATTTTCTTTATGAGATTTACACCTTTTTAAACTGCGTTTTCATTTGAATTTACATTCAGGTGTCGAAAGCGGTGAAGATCTTAATGGATTAAATGGGGAAAACTTTGATCTAGCAGTACAGCAGCACAGCCGGGTACAGACCCAGACCAAAGTCTTTACCGGGAACCCTTCTGAACTGCACAATCAAAGCAGTTCAGAAGGAAATCAACATTCAGGCCACCCGTTAGACTTCTGTACCACTTTACCTCCAGGCATTCCTGTGGAAGCCCCTTAAGCAGAGACATGACAAGTCACAAGGAGCACTAAGAACTTGATCAGCATCTCAAGCCTGCCTGTCTCCTCCATCCTCTTCTACGTTCTGTTTCTGTACAACAAACTATGAATGTTTTTGCCTAATCCAGCTGTGAAAAATGCTGGTAATATGGTATATTATTGATGCCTCCAGTGTAAGACACAATAAAGGCAAGTGCAGGCCCATTCATAAATATTCTGTGCATGCTGCAGTCAAGTGGCACAAGTTGCGTCACTTTGAAACTGTGTTCTCTGTTATTACGTGTTATACCACAGCACTTTGCTGTGTAGGGTGCAGGAAAAATTCTAAATGTAATGAATTTTTCATGAAAGCTGCTCCATGCAGGGGTTCCCCAAGCTCACTTGGCAAAATCAAATATTTAGAAAACGAGAGGGGGGGAAAAAAAGAACGAAAGGGGTTTTCTCTATTTTTAGCTGCTCCTCGGCTGCAGCAGAGAGCCTGAGGTACAGTAGTCAGCCAGTGAGGCAACACTTCAACCAGCCATGTATGCATACACATTTATCTGTTTATTTGAATTAGCATAAAGAAAAACATCCTAAAAGATGGGAATAAAAGATATTAACTGTTTTAATCAGACTGTCAGCAACGTCCAAAAAGAAATAGTGGTTCCAGCATGCCACTGCTCTCCAGTGGGAGCCGATCCACCCACACACAGCTTCACGCTAGCGTGCATTAGTTGCGTCACAGGCCCAGTCTGACACCAAATGACCATTTTCTGCTGATTCCATTGCTGGCCTAAGGCTTCTAGTCCTGCACTGGCAGCAAAAGTCCTCAAATCTGCTGCTGCTGATCTAAAAAAAATAAATAAATAAAAGAATCCACTCAAGGGGATGAAGCGATGAGAGAGCACAGCTGAAAAAGAACGCATGGGTAGGGTAAAAAGAAAGAAAAATCTCAAAATCATCTGGGAACATGACAAACCCAGCAAGCAACGCACATCAGGACTCAGCTCAGCTGCCCGCTCTTCCGTGATGTATTAAAATGTGTGAGTGGGCCTCGAATGCAAATCTGCCCTGTGTAAGATTTTAAGTTTAAGTAACGCATGGGAAAACAAATCTGCTTAAGTAGGATTTCCTCTCTTAGAACCACTTTCCATTTACTGTATTGCTGTTATTTATGGGTGAGAAATGTGTACCGTGTATTTTTTTTGCCACCCTCCCTTCAGTAAAACATGAAAAACAAAAGCAAACCCTGCATTAAGCAGTGTACAATTACATATATGCAGTTAATTATTACTTATAAGTAAGCCATGACGTATTTACTTTAACTGTGACGCTGCAGCAGCTGCAAGGGTGTTTTTGTGAACACTGTTACAACTGAAAATCTTTCTTCTTCACAATCTGCCCTTGTGGCAAGCCAATGAAAGCAACACGGTTCTCTTTAAATGGCTTAGTGATGAAATGTCATTCAGAGGCACACGGGCTCAAGAGAAACGGATTAATTCCACTGCGTCTCCTCCCTTTTTTTATTTCTTTACTTTACTTCACTTACTCTCAGAAGTCTTTCGCGTGCTGCCACGTTTAGCAAATCCTTTTACTTAGCAGCCTAATCCATCATCATCTTTGGATTCTCCTCTTAATCCATCGTTCTTTGTGACTTCTCGTGCATTCACTTTACAAGATTTGAACAGAAAGTAGACAACTTTTTGTTTATCCAAGACTAAATGTTTATGGTTAATAAGTGAAGAGGTTTCTCTAAAAAGGTAAAGAAACATTCAGATCAACACCTTGTAAAAAAATTGCAACAAAAATGTATGTGATTTAGGAGATTAATGGTATAATTAAAGCCTGTGCTGTGACTTTGTGAATCATCACATAGAGAAACTTTTGAGCAGAGCTGTAGCATTTAAGGACATTTGAGGAGACCTTTACAGTACCTTCCTTTCATTTCTTCCCTGCCAACAGGAACATACTGGGGAGGGGTCCCAGATCCAGCCTGAAACACAACAAGCTGTGTGTTTGCCTGTGCATAGATAATGTTCCAACATTTGAGAGGGTGGCAAATAATCTTTCAGCTGATGAGTGGCCATGAATGAGGCATCTGGGGGCTGAGGGTAGAACCACATTACACTCGGTGAAGCTGTGAATTCATTACAGCAGCGAGTTAGGTTTTCAGTGTGCCACAAGCTGGCACCTGCAGCTTTTCAGTTTCTGTAAATGACAGACATGGCACACTAATCTGCTCCATGGCTCTAAAGCTATGCCCAGAATTTATTTGGCATCCTCAATACATCCTCCACTAGGACTATTACTTCTGCTACTCTTTTAAACCACAAAAATGTTCATTCCAACTCAAGAGCTCATTTTTTAAAAAAAAAGAAAAAGTTGTGTTCATACTCAAACTGACGTTTCTAGTTAAAAATTTCCCCTTTATGACTTGGAAATTAATCACACACACTAAGCTAATTCTTAAACAAAAAAAAAAGAAAAAGAAAATCCTGCTGTTTTCATTCCTGTAGGTGTGCTTTGCAATTCACAGCCATGTAAGAACTCCTGAGACAATTTGATTTCTGGGTATCTTGAAGGATGACAGGCGATCTAATGATCTCCTAACAGGGTGAATATAATCAACACAGGAGAGCACGACGAGAGGATGTGAAGATTACATAGCACAGCCATGCTTTATTCAGATTTCATTAATTTGGTGTTACGCAAGTAAGAAAAGGACTGTGCTCTGCAGCAGTGCCTCCTACACACTGTGGCAGGAGAGTATGAAGCCATACTTGACGTTGAGGATGAGACTTTTCTGCCCTGCATTTTTTTTTCTTTTTTTGTAAGTGTAAGCTTGTAGGAAAAACAAGTGTACAAGCCTTCTGCGAATACTTATCCACACTACCAGCCACCCCCCCAAAAGCCCTCAATTCTAACCCACACCCCAACTGCAGGTGCACACTCACATTCATATATGTGTACTCCCCCTCCCCCAGGCAAGCATCCTGCCAGCTCTCAACAGCTGCTCTCTCCAGGGTCACACCTGGAGCCTACCAACTCCTTAAAACTAGGTACACCCCCCCACACATGTAAACAGAAACAAAAGTGTGAAAAATGAACATTTTCGTAGCATAAAGTGTCTGTGCTAAGCAGAGGGATCCTCCGTTGTACCTGTACACCTTCCCAACCCACTAACCTCGCCACAAAGAGCAAACTCAGCTGCTGCCAACATCTGAGGACGACGCTTGTCAAAACACTGCTTCTTCAGTGAACTGTATCACAGTTGCATGTGTAGCCTAATAGTCCGTGTTGCATAATGCACGACCAGATTAATGCTACATTTACAAGCTAAACAGAGCCTGGCAGCATCGCTGCGAGAGACAGGTGAAAGCGTACAGCTAAATTCACCCTTGTCATCTGTGCGGCTGTCAGGCAACGTTTTTGGTCATAATGCCTTATTTTTTTTGGCGCTTCCCGAAAGGCGCGTCATTGTGCACAGTGCGTCCAATGGGGTTAGGTCAGAGAGCGTTTAAAGACATCCATCTCATCCCACAGAGCAGCTCTGGGAAGCTCAACACAGGATTTATGTCCATTTATAAACCATTATAAAAATAAATCACTTCTTGTGAAGAGAAAAAAAAAAAAAAAAAAAAAGATCTGCTGGGCATCTGTATGGACAACAGCAACAGAAATATTTTCATAAACAGAACTTTTTTTGTTCTCCACATGTTCTTGCACTTATGTAAATCCCATTAGCACTTCTCCCTCCAGCCACCCTCCCTCGCTCACTCTCCATCTGAGCAGCACAGGGGTCAAGAAGAACAATAGCCAGTCTACCGCTAAGAGAGCACAACACTGGAATGGAGTGAGATTTTTTTTTCTCCCTCGTCTCTGTAGCAAAGCAACACTCTTAAAACACCCTGAAGCCTGCATCAACATGGAGATTGGACTGCGCAGAGGAGGTAGCATGCACAAGAAGGAGAGGAGGAAATGCAATTTAACTTGATGTGGTTGTACGGTGTCTGGCTGGTGTAACCCTGCGATCCCAAGAGAAAAGCCACTTACGTGGAAACCCAAAGCAGCTCTATCAGACAATGCGTCTTTCCGAGAACATGGCGTGTGCTAGCAGCAGTACTCTCTGTTCTGATGGCCATCGCAGGATATACTGCACCCCTGGTAGCAAACATCTGGCAATTATTGACGCCAATTCATTTCCGGACCGGACAAAACAGGCAACGGAAGGCCATGTTTCTCATCACGGTTATGATTAGCTTAACAGCAGAAAATACACAGAAATTATTTTGAGGGTTTTCATCCAGCAGCGATGAAAAGGAAGTGGCTACTTGCAGTTTTTAAGCAATAAAACACTTTCAGAAGGATCTGACAGCTGAGTGGAGCAAAGCTATCCATATAAAAAGCTAAAGAAGTTGGGGTGAGGGATGATAGGTAACTTGTAACGGTGAAAATGTTTTTAGCAACTAAATATTCCAGAATAAACTATCATTAAATAGCAAGGTTGCAATCCTGTTTAAGTCAGCTTTCAATTTAGCCCCTACAAAGAAGTGGTGACAAAGGAAAAGCTTACTGCCTACTGCAGATTAATAATTAGGTATAAGTTAGATCCAGTCCTAAACAAGTTAAATAGCAAATGCGATACAGATAATCACTCTATTGAGGTGTCTATTAATTATGTTATACCCATAACACGGTCTTGTTTTCTACCACCAGTGTTCCCAAACCTCGACAGTGTTTCTGTGCTCTGAGAGTTTAACTACACCAAAAGGTCTTCTGAGAATTTATTTTTAATTTGATTTCCAAAAAGAAGTCAGGGATCAGTGAGGATGTGGTGGAACAACATGCACCAAAGAGGCTGCAAGAACAAAGCAAGCATTTCTTTCCCGCATAGCTGAAAACAAAAGGACTTCTAGCATTCTTCATATCACAAAAAACTCTGCTGGCATTTCCCCAGGAACCTTCCCACACTGTCAAAACAACCGGCCACCACACTGAAAAACAGCCACTGGTCAATGAGGTTAAGCAATAAATACAACACACTACAATTGCTGCGGTTAAAAACTTCCACCACTGGAGACAAATTATTATGCTCACATGAACCTTTTTTTTTTTTTACATCACTTCTCTTCTTGATGCACACACTGTCATCAGTAGCACAGCCACGCAGAGGTCAGTCGTTCACAGGCGTGTCATAGTAACAGTAGTAGTCCCACAGAAAGGTCGCCTGCTCCTGAGTAACCCTGCATGGCCAGTGTGGCATAATTTAAACCCTCCATGAGGACGGCAATGAAACGAGACCAGTCTTCTTTCTATATGTGTGCCAGCTTCTGACAGATCAATGTGTACCCTAAACTGATCCTGAAACCTGAGCCCGTCAGCCCAGAGGGGCAGAGAGGAGCGGGGAGAAGGCGGGGTCTCTGGGGACTTCACTGTTTGCCTGACTATGTGCACAACCTGCATTTGCTTTGGCTGCTGCTAAGCAGACCAGGACACACAATTTAATGAAACTGACTGAGTGAGCAGAAAAAGGGACGTACCAGGTCCACGAGTGATAATCCTACATCAAAAAAATAAATACATAAACACAGTGAGGTTTAAACTGTAAACTTAACAGTCCATTCCTCTGTTGCCTCTCTAAGCTGCAGTACATGCACGCACTGCAGGAGAAAAGTCTGAGAGCAACTGTTCTTTCTAAATCTGTCAGAAAACACACCCCTTGTGTCCATGTGAGCATGTGTCTGTGTGTCAGCGTGCAGACAGCACTGCTGTTTAGGCCTCTCTTCATAAACTGGGCATCGCCTCCTTCATTTCCTATTCATCCTCCAGAGGCTTGATGCATGGTTTCCATGAGTACCTAATAAAAAATTAATAACTCAAAAACACCAATAATGGAAACTGGGATGGAAGTTTCAGAGAGACCTCTGCACTGCAAACTACAGTACTTAATGCAGAGGCCGTGAGGATGACAGCTAGGAGGAATCAATTAACCTTATCCTGTATGTAAAGCAGGTAGCTAGCTACAAGCGCCAGAGACAGCAACGTCTAGACACTGAAAGGTTATTAAAGAACAACAGAGCATAAACAAAAGGTTTTAATATCAGTGTTTTCTGTTTATTTTATTATAAATTTAGCTCAAGCACGCCATTTGAAAGTTACTGTGGAATGCAGAAGGCAGTAAAATCAAACCCAGCATCTCAAGTTATTCCATGTCAATTACACCTTCTCTGCATCATTAGCATGTAAATCACTGCGGTCATCAGTGGAGAGGGGAAAAAGACCCCATCTAATAAGCACAGGTTAAGCCACAGCCCAAAGGCTGGAGTGGAGGAAATATTCAAAGACAAACACGATTACTGATTAGTTCTATGGATCTCTTTGGAGACATTCATTTAAAAAAACAAACAAACAAAAACAACAATTTTCTCCTGTCTCCTTCCCCTTTAACCACAATTGGTCCTTCCTCCCCTCCCTTCTTGTTATAAGGGAGTTTTTCCTTCCCACTTTCGCCCAGTGCTTGCTCATAGGGATCATCTGATTGTTAAGGGTTTGTAGGGTCTTTACTTTTAACTATAAGGTGCTTTGAGGTAGTTTTACTTATAGAGAACAAGTCACAACAATAGCTGAGTAAACTGAACAGAAATAACAAGAACAAAAGTGTTTCAAATACATCTTTCTTTCATTCATCTATTGCAAATGATTATTCTGCCACACAACAGTACCCACTGCAACGAGCCACCATCACACAAATGAAGTGACTTCCCAGACAAACGTTCACCATAGTAACACCAAGAACGATATGCTGTAAATCTGTCTGAGCGAAAGAAGAGGAAAGACAAGAGGAAAGGTAGTAGCCCCTGTGTCCGTCCAAGTCATGTCTTTAGAAAACAGACGAGAGCGGCAAAACACACCATAAATGCTACACTGATGTCACCATTTGCTCTGAAAGTAGAGCAAAAAAGGTAAAGTTCAGACACCGTCCCTATTATATTACCCCAGAGATGTGGGCTGGAGTTGAGAAATGGAGTGATGGGCTCTGTGTACTCATGCAGACACAAAGACACGCATCAAATATACATCTCTCTTACACATGTGCATGCCTTCTCTCTCTCCAAGGACACCAGAAGTACCCTTCAACGTAAAGCATGTTGTCCTACAAAAGAGCAACTCCTCCCCTCTGAGGCAGAGCAAATTGAGATAGGGTTTACATTAATGGGTTTGAAGGGAGGAGAAAAGGGGAGGCTTCTTCTAGATGTGGGTTAGCCTATATTTTTACAAAATGATTTTCTGGGTGAAAACCTGCAGTCCTGCTGTAAGGTCTCTTCTCCTTCCTCTGTTCAGGTTATGTTTACACTCAAACTCACAAGAAAGCATGATAAGCCATCGCTGTCTAGACTCTGAAAGATAAGAGTTCTCAAAGTAGATACTACTGAAACTGCGTTACCATGGTTCTCTGGGGATCTACAATACAAATAACGTACATTTTTCCCCCGATTATCTGCTCCCTCTGACATGTCAGAACATGTCTGGTTTTCCAAACAATGCTTTACTGGAGTGAACAGATTATCCCTTTGTGAGCTCTCTCAAAATAGCCATCAAGGTCATCAGAGCAAGCGCTGCTTTTGATGGAAATCTGCACAAAGGGACGTCTTGAGCAGGACGACTCAGGGAGCATATTGAGCCCTAATGCATCTGCTGCGGAAATACCTTAGCAGGATGAAGGCGAAGCAAGTTGGTGTCTGAGACCGTTTGGGCCTTGTTTTTGTGGATGGTTCGATAGCTATGCTGCAATGAGTCGCTGTGATGAAGGGATCTGATCAATACTGGGTCTCGAGGGCAACAGTGCAGGCAGCAGAGCAGACCGATGCTCTGTAGGCTGCGCAATGCTGAAATAACTGGGCCAGCATCAGCAGCGTGGCTAATGATGTGAATTCATTTCAGTGGTAAAATAGGCACTAATTTCAAAAGTACTAGTAGTCAGCTGTCACTGAAACAGATGCTCATGCACACCGGTGAACATCTAATCAACGATTTCGATGACAAAAAGTGGACAAATCAAGTAAAACAGTCAGTGGTTCAAGAGTTTTGAACAGTTATACAAAACAACCATATATTCTCTGTATCTCTGAATGCTTGTTTTTATCTTTTATCTGATGGTTTTAGTGTAAAAAATCTAAAATGAAACGACTTTTTTGACCCTATGCGACCCATATCCGATCATGGTATGACAGTGTGAACGGCACAAATCCGATATTTTCAAATCCGATCGGAGTCACTTTCATATGTGGTACTGAATCCGATACATATCTGATGTTTTAGAAAGCGACTGCTGTTTGAACGGTCATGTCGCATTAAATCCGTCTTCTATGTCACTGACACAAGACAGACGCCAATTATCAGCGCCAGAGAAGCGCCTGATAAGACATCGCGAACACTTCCCGGCCATCCCGTGTAGATGTTAGTGAAACAGCTGGGAAGACAACGTTGGAGAAACGTGAACATTTTATTTGTACTGTATAATCTGCAGATTCTGACAGAAATCTGCAACTATCCTTTGAAGCACCGCTCCTCTAAAACAGCAATAAAGATAATTATTAGGCCATATGTAAATAACAAAATAACTTTATAACTTAAAGCAAAATTGGGAAACGTAAAGTCCGAAACAAGTCTTTATATTAAGGGCCATCAGTCAAACAATACTGGTTGGTCTGGGACTAAACAGAGCGCGTTGTGTGTGACGTCTTCTTTTGCGCATGCGGGCCGCTTTGAGGGTTCACACTAGAGCGCGTTTGCTGTCACATTTTATTTGTAGTGCGAACGAGCAGACAAAAAAAAAATAAAAATCGGATTTGATCAAAAAATCAGATTTGAGCATTAAGACCTGCAGTGTGAACGTAGCCTTAGTGGCCGTCTCCAAGACTGAAGGGTGCCCCATGTCGCGGTAACCCAGCTACAGTGCACATATAGGATTACTACAGTCATAAGCTACTCCATGAGCTATTTAAAGTATGCGATACATCTACATAAATCCAATTAATCTGAGCAAACACATTAAGAGACGGGTAAAGCCCCGACACAGATAAATAAAAGGAAACCTGTGAAGAAGTACACATAAGAACAGAGAAAACAGTCTGCTAACACCTCGAACACAACCTTGTCTTTTCTGGCTTCTTCATGCACACACAAAACTTGGAGAAAACACACACACACAGAGCCAGTTGTGGTCTATTAATCATAAGCAACCTAGTTCTGCTTCTTGGTACAGATTCATCTCTTGTGTGCCTCTGGCCCAAGGTTGACTTTGCAGTCTCTGTATTTACCTCAGCGTGGTGCAGAGGTCACATGGCGTAGAGGTTTAAATCAGAAGAACAGAGCATGAGAGTGGGGGATAAAATCTTGAGGTATAAACGCATGCATTGTAAAAATCACATGACCCAACAAATTAAAAAGCAGTCTTTTAAATCTCTCGAATTAGAAATTCATAACCTTTCCGCCTCGGACGTTCCCAACATCCAATCCATTAACAAATGGAATGAAATAGGCTCGGGTAAGCGATGCTAATTGTGTTACAAACCACTGACTGTGTAACCCAGCGTCTCGGCATTCTTCCAGCCACACACCAGAGCTGCTCGGTTTAACTGTGAAGTTGCTCAAGTCGTAGAAAGCGGTCTGTAAGCTTTACAGATTTATTTATATAAATTCAGCCAGTCTGGGCTGAGCAAAACCAACTAAGTGCTTTAGTGTTGAAACATAATTCCTTGACTTTTTGCAAATGTCAGTCATAAGCAAGGAAAACAGAAGTGGATTAGAGGACGGAACAGATTTATCCTCTTCTGAATGCAGTGCCTCCTGTTCTGCTGCTACTTACCCAAATACAGAGATGCATTTTCTTTCTTCACATTGTCGTCCAGGTAGGTGGGTCCCAGGGTGTAGATTGGCGTTGACCCCATGCCCACGAGTATCTGGGCACAGATGAACAGTGCCACATACAGGTTGTGCTCATTGCCCTCCTGGTCGCGAGGGCACGATGCCACGTCCAGCAGTTCACGGCCGCTGTTGTTGCTGCTCTGACAAAGGCCTTCGTGGCCCGCTGAGGAGTTCATCTCTTGGATCTGGTAAGGTGGTGAGATGAAGTGGGGAAGGGAAAACAGCGCTGCGCCTACAGCGATAACAACACCCCCCACAGCCAGCCAGCGTGGCCTCTGACCTCTACCGCCGAAGTACGAGATGAAGACGACCACCAGCAAGCTGCCGATGTCGAAGCAGCTGACCAGCAGGCCGGACTCGGAGCTGCGCAGGCTGTAGCGCTTCTCAATGGTGGTGATGACGCTGCTCAGGTAGCCCGAGACCATCAGGGACTGGATGAAGGTCAAGTAGCACATGCAGAACAAGAAGCAGCGCGAGTCGCTCAGGATGACCTGCACATACCTTCTAGCTGGGATGCGGATAAGGCGGGTGATGGAGAATCCAAATTTTCTGCCACCGGAGCCTGTGGCCCTGTGGCCCTCCACAGGCAGGGAGCTGCTGAGCCCCACCATGCTGGACATAGAGGGGGAGAAGTCTGTTCTGGAGGAGGGGGATTCTTCCTGGCTGGAGTCTGGGGTTTTACGATGAAGCCCACAACTGTCCTCTAGGGTCACACAAGTGTGGGCTGTGCCGACCAGCCGAGGCTCGGCAGCCTTGCCACCCTGTTGACAAGGTTCATTCAGGATTGGTAGACTTTTGGACTTGAAGCAGTTCTCTGGCTCCATGTATTGGTCCTGGAGCTCACAGATCTCCAGAGACTCAGACATATCACTCCCAGTTTCATCATTGTCCAATGAAGCCATGGCGCAGCTGGAGTTTCAGCTTCAGTCGGCCCCTGGCTGCGCTGACAAGTCTGCCAGTCAGTAACTAGTGCCACATGAGGAAAGTGTAGAGCTGCTGCAGGGCTGTGTGCTGGAGAAAGGACTGCCCTGTCAGTGATACTGAGGCAGACTGAACTCCTCTAGTTATGTGCATGTTTTATTCCACATCCCCACTCACAGCAGCACCGCTCTGTCACAAGCAGCCTCCCTCAAAGCAAAACATCAGACTCCTAATATGCTTACAAGACACAAAACAATCCTGATAGCGGTAGCTCGACTGCACACGGAAAAACATCACCTTCTTGAACTAAAAACCTGAAGTCATCAACAGAGTTATCTGTTGACAACACATTTCCTAGAATGTAATCAACAACAAAAAGATGCTGTCACAATGATTTTCTTATCTAGGATCCCATGTTGATTTTGATTTTATGGCTCTTTGTTAGATGGCAAAATTGGTTCAAAGCTTCTGTTGTTTCCTTTGTTCCCTTGCTGTGCAGCATCCTAGAAAAAAACAATACAAAAAAGGGGGGTTAAGAAAAACATAATTAAGTATAGCTACTTCCAAAGTGGATACATTCATACAGGCCTAAATACAAAATACAGCCCTTTCCTCTTATGTCAGTTTTATGTCTACACAGGATTATACCAGTCGCCTTGTAAAGCTTAACTGCTACACAGGACTGGAGAATATTTCATAACAAAAATTTAAAAAAAAATAACCCACACTAGCAAACACTGGTGTCGAGCTGCCGAGGCGGTTAGGCAAAATAAAAACCCAGCTCTCCTTTGTCAAAACGAGAAATATAGCTAGAGAACAAAAGACCATGCTGTCCACAAACGTCTCAGTCATGACTTTGAAAAGAAATAAAACCCCCGATTCAACCGCAAGAGAAATATTACTGTGCTGAAGCTTAAAAGAAATCTGACCTCGAGGCTAAACGACAATTTAATATTTATTCTAACTTTAACGAAGGGCTCAGAGGCTGGAATACTCACACAGGACTGAGGGAGGTAGCCTGTTGTTCTACACGGAGCAGCCACACAGTGAATGAATCTGTGTGTGATGCGGAGGGGCTGCTACCGCTGGGGATGCTTTCAAATACGGTCGGAAATCATATAACGCAGAGTTTAGAGCCTGAAACAGTGCAGGAAAAAACTATTAAATGTTTTTAATTTTTCATAACAAAAACTCGTAAAATGGAAAACGCGCTAGAACTGCATGTTTGATATGACTATAAGCATTTTCTTGTTCGAAGTGTATACTTAATTGAAGATTTACATGTTTTTAAAGGCCATAAGTGAAATTAGTGCTTTGTTTTTGAGCTCTGGGATATTGCAGTTCTCGGCCTGCGTCCTGCGGTTTTCCACCACGAACATTAATCGTAAGGCTGATTATCTTTTTCACAGTTTTCCAACTGTGACGGTAAAAATCCAACGCGGCTACAGCAATTTGAACGCCCCAGATTGTGGGGGTGAATTGTTTTTCCCACACCAGCCATACTGGGATTTGTAGTTTCTTTCCGTAAGCCCAACCTACGTCCATTTCTTTGCTTTATCGTAGAAATAATTGACTTCAGTAACGAAGGTACTTTCAGGCATAAACTACATCTGCTACTCAAGTAAATTCTCCGAAATTTAATTTTCTTTCTCTTAACTTAAATTGCACTGACACTGTGACTCCATGTACCAGCATGCTTGTCAGTCCATATGGTCACTGGTTTAGTGCACTACGTCATGTGGACAGCTGGGACCCTTGCTGACATAGCAGTGATTGACTGGGATTGACAATGGCCTCTGAGCTTGCCACACTCTCTGAAGCCATAAATTTAAAGCAACATCAAGCGTAGTCATTTCATTTCTTTGAGACCACTGCTCCTACCACCTTGTCAATGATGAAACGGCCTCCAGGGATGCGCTGCAGTAAACACCGCAAATAACATAACATCCTCATCCTTGGACAAAATGTTTTAACCTTTTATTAAGAAATACAAACAATACACAATAGAGATTCATTAATGTAAATCATGAAACTTGCCTTTTGAGGAGGACAACGTAAATGTCTCATGACATATATTGATATTTCTCAAGAGGACTGCAACACCACTTCCACTCATAAAAAATGAGATTGTAAAATACATTTGTTCATTTTTCACTTGTAAATGTAGATATTAAATGTAAAACATCTGGGCTGAAGGCTTTCCTTTTTTAGAGACTAGAGGCTGGCCTGTCAGAAAGATGGATCGCTATGCTGGTGGTCATTAATTAATTTCCTGGTCTACAAGCTACATCAGTCCTTTCCTCCTCTAATTCAGATGTCTTTCAGCTCCTCCATGGAGGAGCACAACTTTTACAGAGACACGATGTCCAGGCTTAACATTTGATGTTGTTGTGATGTTCTGACATTGAAAGTTTCCTGTGACCTCCACACAGAGAGGTCAGTGGATTCAAACTCTGGACTTTCTTTTTGTGAGGCTGCAATGCTGACCACTGCCTATAACGCCTTTACATTTCTATCCAATGTAGAAAAGTGTGATTATCTAATATGTCCTATAATATTTGGTTATTATGTGGGTTCAGTAGAGCCACCATTCACCTGGCAAAGTTATGAGGTCAGGACCTCCAACACAATATCTCCATTTAGTTCCAATCATGTGGAATGAATTGTAGATGTTCAAGAAGTATCTGTCTACTCCGCATACTGTATATTCATGGTGTACGGCAGAAATGCCAAATGCTGTTTTCAGAGAGGATAGCAACATTTTAGCCTTATCCTGGGGACATTTGGTTAGCCCATGACCTTTGTGAGAACAAGGAGAGTGAATGGAGACTTCACAGATGACAGGAGCAGCCTTTTCTAAAGGTTACCACGAACACGTTTTCTCAGGGATAGTTTTTATGGAGTTCAGTCCTGCTTTAGAAGAATCTCTCTTAAATGCCAGCAGAAGAACAAAACATGCCTTTTTTGTGCAAAAGGACAAACAGAAATTTTCCCACATAAACAAGCAAATTTGTACCACAAGGGCCTGAACAAGACTGCATTTTAACAGTGGAGCCACTACAAAGCTTTCCTTCACGTCTAAATGGTTCCCACAAGCGCTGCCAGCTATTATCACTGCATTGCATTTCAGATATTCCCACCAGTAAGAATTTACAGCCACTTATTATAATGACTGCAGAATAGTTTATTACTCATATGGGGTCAGAAATCAAACTACTGGAAATTTCAATATTGTTGGCCAATACACAGAAGGGATGTTTTATGAAGAAACTGATCATTCTCTGCTGAACTGGCACTGAAGAGGGAGACCGGCACTGTGGATTTTTTTAAAAACAGAAGGATTAACTGGAATATACAGCAAATAAACATCAAAACCTTTAGTTTTTATTTGTATTTGTAATATGAAGTAGGGGCACAAACTAAGCGCTGGTCCCTTGGATGAGACAAGTACAACACTACCATCTAGTGCATGGATGCATGCAGAGTAGCTATTAAAAGCAGCGCTTTTGGCTTTTTAATGATGACCAGTAGATGGTGCTTTGACCTCAAGATTAGCAGCTTCAACCAGAGGATGCTTCTGGGAAGACATACAGCACTGATTTTCCTGGTTGTAGACTAAATGCATAGTTTATCTAATAATTTTTTTCTGATACTAAATATGAAGATATGCATTAATCAAGCAGAGCATTGCTTAGCCATATCTGCTGCATGTCTGAAAAACTAACCCTTCTCATCTCAGGCTCTCAGATTATTATTAGTAGTAACACCTGAAATGATGAGGTAAGGTAGGTTAGATCCAGCTCTTTCAAGAACCTTCTAAGACACATCTTTACATGTTGGTTACATCTGACTAACAACTGAAAATCAGCCATATCAGATGTGGATATTTAAGAATAAATTGCACAGGTGCCCCTTAAGATTCATTGTGTATCCTGAAAAACAGAAAATGGCTTTCTCACCCATTAAGTGCATTATTTAATTTTTAACCTCCTAGGACCTGGCGTCTACATATGCGGACATCACATTTTGGGTTATTTAGACCAAAACACTACATTTTGCTCTACAAGGGCCTGATGTCCACTTATGAGGACATTATACTGCCACTGATCTATCAACATTTTATACGAATATCCTCATATGTGGCTCTCATTTTTCTTATAAACAAAAATCAGATTAAAAAAAATCAATCTGGTAATTCTTTGTTTTTACATTCACTGGGTCCCACTATGCCCAAATATCAAAGAGAAATTAAAAATGTATGCCATGGAAGAGCTCGGGTCTTGGGAGGTTAATGTTTTTCCTAATGTTCTACCTGAAGTATAAGATAAATAAGGATTATTTTGAACTTGACTCATGCAAAGCTACTCTAAAAGAGCCCAAGAATAGAAATCATAAGTGGTAAATAAGCTTCATAGTCCCCCTTTAAATAGTAGCCTCATTCTTCAGATTCGGTATTTACATAATGCCATTACTCACAGTTTGAGTATTTTTATGTCTGAAGTTATGGAAATATCTTCAGAACGTTTTGGTTATGCTGAATAAGCACAGCACTTTTTCATTCATTCATTCATTTTTCAAAGTTCTCTAAAAGTACACAATGATTTCCAGAGAAATTGAAACATTTACCCACATGTGTTACACAACCTTGCAATACAAACACTTCCCACCCCCACCATAAATTAGTGGTTTGATCTTTCTGGTAGCATCTAAATCACGTGAACAGCAGATATGCTTCTGATTCATTTTCAGTGATTTTCTGTTATTTGTATCTATATATGGACTCTGGCAATCTTAGTTTTTCACAAATGTCCCACGAATGTCTCAACTGAATGATGCCATGTGGTGTACTGATAGCTGCTAGAGTCAATAATGTCAATAGTGCAAAGATTTCCAGGCTCATCAGAACTCCTGATATAATGGGGCTGCAATCCTGTTGCAGGGCTGAATGCGTTTTACATTTTCTAAAATATTTCATTGGTTTTATTAAATGCATATATTCAGTTATTAATGGGAATGGTGGAAGTTGTTTTACAATAACAATCCTGAAAACAGCGAATTTCCTAAAAAACAAACTAACAGATGAACAAAAACCTAACTGTACACTCACTTCATTAGGTACACCTGTTGGACTGCTTGTTAACAGAGACATTGTTGGTGTCAGGCAGGTACCAGGTTGAGTATCTGACTGTCTTATCTACTGGGATTATTCTGGACGACCACCACTAAGGTGAAAATAAGTGTGATGATACCAGAGGTCAGAGGATGTTTAAGCTGACTGGATGTCTACAGTAATTCAAATAATAACATTTTACAAGCAACGTTTGCACAGGAATAGACAACACGTCGAACCTTGAGGCAGATGGGCTACAGCAGCAGAAGAGTAGCTACATCAGGTGTTACTCCTGTCAGCCAAGAACAGGAACCTGAGGCCACAGTTCACACGAATCATTCCAACTGAAGACTGGAAAACATTCCCTGATTTGATGACTCTCAATTCCTGATGCAACATCCAGATGGTATGGGTTGGATATTTTCTTGACACACTTTGGCCCCTCAGTACCGACTGATCATTCTTTAAACACCACAGTCTACCGGAGCATTGCTGCTGACAATATAAAGCCCTTTGTGAACACAGTGTAGTCATATTCTATTTGCTACTTCCAGCAGGATAGCATGCCATGTCACAAAGTTCAAATGATCTCAGGCTGGTTTCTTAAACATGGCCTCTACGGGCACTAGATATACATCCAACAGAGCATCTTTGGGATGTGATGAAACGGGAAAGTCACATCAAGGCTGTGCAGTCAACAAATCCACAGCAACTGTGTGATATTGTGTGACACTACCGTGTCAACATGGACCAAAATCTCTGAGATCCTTAGTCCTTAAAGAGATATGTTGTCTCATGTGCCCTCAAAGTTAGGATATTTCTACTATTTTTCTAATTAAATAAATACAGTATGACTTCATTATGTGTTTAATTGTTCGTACTGAACCTGGAAATATTACATTTACACATTTTCTTATAATAATTATAATATGTGCAATGGACAGCTAAACTGGGATGCTGAGAATTACCAAAAGAACTTTGCTCTGATAGGGTTGAATTAAAGTGTGAAATGTTTCAGAAAATATTGTATAGTAATTACCAACATCTGGATGTTAAGAAGGGAAAATGTGTTCTCTCAAACATCACATTAAAAACAAATACTCGGTAGGCCTTTGATTTGGGGGATTTAAGCTTTTCGTTGTCCACTGGTCGATTGTACACAGTCTTTACAATACTCAGAGTGCTTCCTGCATATTTACTGTGACAGTGAGATCTCTCTCTGTCAGCTGATGAGTGATGGGCTCACCACCGTCATCAGCCTGGTCCAACACATCCCATGGCCTTGGGTCGGTCTCCCCCTGCCCCATCCCACACTCTTCCTGTTAACCATCCCAACTTTATTGACATTACAGGAATCACTAATGAAGCGCTGTCTGTTTCTTAGCTCACAGTGTCTGCCTGTTACAGGGAACGGCACACACACTGGCATGTTTGTGCATGCATATATATACACACATATATATATATATACTGTACATGCCCATCCCCCACTATTCAAATCCACACTTTTTCCTGTATGTGCAGCCTTGAGCATCATGTCCACCGAGTGGCATACGGGAAAAATCTAATAATGGTAGACACGGAGGTGTGTGCATCTGTAACTGGAAGTCAGGGGTGTTACTATGAATTCCTGGACCACTGAGCAAATGTGATACTTTCTTTATAAGAAATACTACTTAATCTTTATAATAACAATGCATCTTTTTTAGGTCTTTTGCTGTTTTTGCGTCACTGTTTGAAAAGATATAATTCAGTTTCTGCTGACTGTTGCATGGCTTCATCAGCTAATGGCTTTACAGCAGCACAAGATTTAGGAGAACTCTGTGCTTGAACTATAACCCTCTGTGGTACTGTTTCACCATCTTCTGCTTGCAAGAACGGCATCCTTGTAAATTAGCTCTTCTCTTTGTGCTGCTTTTCTAAGTCTACATTCTTGTGTTGTGGACAGGATCCCCTGTCTGTGTCTTAGGACTACTTCCCAAATTAGTTCACCTATTCACGCAGGCATGCATCTGGAAACTTCGCAGCCCAGAGAGCAACTGATACATATGAATGAGTCAAGCAGGTCAGGACAGAAGGTTGATGTAGTTGCTGTGGGGTTTTTTTAAAAAGGGGGGAAAAAGTGCAAGAACCCTGAAATAAAGACCCCTGGTACAAGCCTGTGGAGGGCCCCTTACTGTGCAGAGCAGTCCTAGCAGATTGAGCCCATGCTTATGCTAAAGTCCTCACCCCGCTTTCCCCAGCCCATCCTCCAAAAAACTCTGACCGCCAAAAGCCTGATTGGTAGTCCTGCTCACCCAATGAGAGCTCTTGTATAGAGGTCTCTCCATGACAAAGGCTCACTGAATGTCCCTTTCCCAATAAATCAGGAGGACATTAACAAATATGTGCCTTGTTAAGAAAAGAGCACAACAGCTCCTTTCCCTGTAGGGATCTTTAACACTGATAGAATACAGGTTTGATTAGCAAAGTTAATTACGCAGTGATGGCCGAGAACCATCTCCTGCTGAGGGCGGCATTGGAAAACATCTCAGAGCTTAGAACTAATCTAATGTGATTATAGATTGCTGTAACAGTGTAAGAGTTAAAAACAGATACTTGAAATCATTATGTAGAATATATAAACAAAGCATCATACAGTTCAATAAGCATAAATAAAATAAAGACACGACTGCGCTACACATAGGTCAAGCTGTTGCATTAACAGCCTACATTAACAGCAAGTGCTGGTAAATAATAAATGAAATCTCTAATCATAAATCTGAATGCATCAGGAACTCAAATGAAATGTTATAGTCGATTATCGTATATCAAAATTTAAAATAACTCTGCGCAGTGCATGCGGAGAAATGATCTCAGCTCGGGGAGTTAAATGAAGAGCAGCTGGCGGGTGAAGGTTAAAGAGTAAGCTGCTGGTATGAGTGCCAGCTTTTCCAGATCCTCTGAAGGGACCAGGAGTTTACTGTAAACAGTGGGATGTTTCAAGCTTTCCTCAATTCCCCCATATGGAAATGGGACATACCTTGAGGGCTTTGTTCTCCACCAGGAGCATCAACAGAGCTCTCACAGTGTTAAAGGAGAGACTGCCAAACATTTCATATTCATGGGAGACAATTACCTCCATATGAATGGAATAATTGAGGATTAAGCTGCTATCTGTAGTATGTGTGAGTGTTTCAGGCCCTCAGGCACAGGTAATCACCATCAGCCACTCAAACAGAGGTTCTGTCTTATCTGTCAGTGGAAAGGAAGGTGTGTATGTGTGGGCTCTACCTGCCTGCTAGCAAGTTAGCAAGACAAATGCTAAACTGGTTATTTCTCTTGCATGTTTTCATTTTGAATAGGAAGCATGATTCCTGAAGAAAATAAAATATTTTGAATATGACTTTGTGACTGAAATAAACCAAAGCCTCTGAACTGAGTTGGTGCTAGCGCGGGTGCTTCTAAAAGGGAAGCTCTTTCCTTTTGTTATCAAGCCACCCAGAAGCACACCAGCTCCACTGGTCTTCAGAAGCCAGGGGTACTTGAGTGTGTGGATTCTTAACCCTTGAAGAGGATCCTTCTGCCCAGCTCATCCCACTAATTACCTTCTAGCCATACTGTAAATGGGCCACTCCTGATAATAAGCCTGAGCTTCATTAATGAAGGAAATGGTAGTATTTCAATGAAAATGACAGGCTGGACCAAAAGGCCTTAGTTTGACAAGTTTTGGTAACAGTTCCCAAGATGCATTTGGTGAGCTAAGATCAATGCACATCTTAGATTGCAAGTGTGCTTCGTGTTACAGTGTGAGAAAACAGTAAGCACTGCTTTGTGCATGCATCTACAAAAAGACACTTAGCACTGATAGTGTAATAAAAATAGGTCAGTTTAGTAGTTTAGAGTTTGTGATTCTGAGGCTTTGGATAAGCGGTTAAGGAAATGAGTGAATGAGATGAGATCATCACAAAAAAAGGACAAATGAGTAGTTTTGTGTGCACATTCAAAGGGATATTTTTAAATTCAAACAGGTCTTTTGTTTTTCTCATTGTGCTGTGTAGACTTTTAGCTGATTTTAAAACAATACAATACACACTTATTTAAAATAATATAACTGTAAATGTAGTTTGGGAATACTAAAACAAACACTTTAAACGATGAGTCTTCTTTTCTCATTGTCCTCGTCCAGTAAAAGAAGAAAAGTCAGTTTTTTTTATTTACTACGTATTTACTAAGAATTTTAGGTATTTTTCACTCGTGAGAAATAAATTTGCACACTGTTAATTTCTGTCTTTTTGAGAGATTTGCTGATGAAGACTGAAATGTATGACATCACTGCCATTTTTTTATATATTTATTCATTATTGGTGCAAAAAACCCTAAACAAACAAAAATACACAAGCTGCAGGTTTCTTTCCCTTTATTTCCTCTCTGATTTTAATCATTCTGCAGGCCACACACACACACACACACACACACCTCTTCTTCTTACAGCGATCAGGTTCTTGAGACACAGCTGCTAACAGAGCAATGCCCTCACTTCTGTGGACCCACATGCACGCACACATACACACATAAACACAATACAGCGGTGTTTGCACTGTAATTGCCGCAACACTGTCTTTGTCTGTACCATAATCCCATGGATCTCATTGTTGGCCATACGTGCCTGCTCCTTCATTACTGCCGGTGCTCACCCTCCTCCTCATGCCCTGAACCGCCACCCCCCTAGACCCCTCCAAAAGCTCCAAAAGGCTGTCTTTCTTTCGCCCCACACACAAGAGAAGTGTGCTTTGCCACAAAGGGACTAAGCAGAGGCACAATTAGCCCTGTGACAGTAAGCCCCGCCATGGGCCAGGAAGCATGGCCCACAATGGGCCAAACTTTTATACGACATCTTAATGCAAACACTGGAGTGTGCTGCCCCGTGCCTCTGTGTTTAGAGGCCGGCCACTCTCATCACAGGTCTTTTGTCACTGAGAAACAAGTGGTCATTTATTTCATTTATTAGTTACCCATTAATTGAGGAGGTACGGTGTTTCTATTGAGGCACTGAGGGAGGTGGTGTCATGCAAGGTGGATGAGAAAAAGAAATCATCAGTGGGCTGAGCCTTTAATTGAATCCCATGCCAGTCATTTAGAGATTGCTCCGTCAATGATTATATGGGGATCAATACAGCGAGGGCGACTGCTGCTTAAGATGAGATGAGCTCCCGGCCCTCGCTCCATCAACCAGAGTGAGAAATCAAGCTCGCAACTCTCGATCTTGCTTACAGAAACTCCGACAACAGCCTCACACACACACACATCTGGTGCTGGCCTTGTTTGTGCTGCTGAGCTCTTCCAACAGGTTTCCATCCCTGCTCCGTCTCTGCACTGCAGGCCCCACATTAATGATCGGCAGGCTTAAATAAACCCTCAGTGGTTGTTCTCTATCGATCAGGTGATCTGGCTATCAGATAAACTAACAGATCTATGAAGGACTCGCGCTGTAATTGAGTTGCTGTGGGAGTGTGCCTGTGCTCTGGTTTGCAGGCACATTTGTATACGCCCCAGGTATGCTCCATGTAGGATTATCATCATCATTTAGACACACAGTGTTGCTTTTTTTTTTTGCATGTGTTTTTCAAACTCTCAGCCCAAATGGGAGATGTTTTCCCCGTGCTAATTATCAGTTGTAAAGCAGATTGTGATTGTGGTTGTTGGTTTTCGTCCCAGAGGGGGATCAGTATTCATCCTGTCCATTGCACTGTGTGATTAGAAAGACCGGGGGGGAGGGGATTGAGACGTGTGGATTGAGATGTTAAACCAATTAATGCAAAGAACAGAAATAGCAAGCACATAGGTCACTTCACTTCGCTTTGGTCATTTCGTTGCATTTGAAAGATCTTAAAAATCATGGAGACACATGTGCTGGAAGGCTGGATGCAGAGGCCTGGGCTTAAATCTGTCCTCAGGCTATTTACTGTGTGTCTTCTCATGGTTTCTCTGTTCTAATGCAATAAAGACTAAAAAAAAAGCTGCCAAAACTTAGAAGGGATGCTAATTAAATTAAACAAGTTTATGTGTCTGGGTATGTGCATCCCACTTGTGCATGTGCGTGCACCTGTGCTTCCCCGTCCACCTCTGAATACCTGTCAGCTTCCTCACCACACACATCAAAACCGCCTCTCAGCTCAGAGACTCGTCTCAAGGCAGAGACATGTTACAGGACAACAACAGTCACAGTTAATGGATGCTCGGTCTGGGAGCTGCCTTCATTATGTGTGTGTTTGTCACAGGAGTTGAAGGGACAGTGTAATGGTCAGGTTTAAAAATAATGGGGCACAGGGGGATAGGAGCACCTGAGTGAAGCCCATTGCTCACATGTTACACTCATAAGCATGATCCTATAAGCACAAATGATATGAATGGAAGAACCAACCCTTTAAAGTTTAATTAGAAATTTAAATAACTTAAATATAATAATATCTTATGCACAGTAAATAGTATGTCTCCTTGTACGTTGAAGCTAATGTTCAGCCGTCCAAATTAGCAAAGTCAAGCATGTTTCTTTCAAAGCAAAACAAATGAAGGATATTTGTGTGACAAAGTTCATAACCTCCCTTTTAAAATAACCAGCAGGAGGCCTGTTCGAATGACCTGACACGCACATCTGTAGCAACAGCGAGAATCCATAGATTCAGATGGGCTGTGATTCTAAATCAGTGCATGGAGCCCATTAGAGTTTCTTCCAGCCTTTCTCTTCCCCTGCTCCAGACAGCAGCGACGGCTTTTAAAAATCATCACTCACAGCTGCTGCTGTAAATCTGGCGGGCCTCAGCAATCCGGCAAGAAAACCGAATGAGATCATCCTTTTTCTTTCACGTGGCGCTTCTGTTGCAGCGGTGAAATGTCGAGGAGGAGGAGTATGATGATGATATGGGTGATTATTGGCGATTTCCTCGGCTGTGTGTATCTTTAGGAAGAGGAGGGGTGTGTTGTCCTTTGTCTTGTTTATGCACACGTGTTTTTACACTTAGGAGGGTCTGCTCAAGGCGGGATGAATTGTCTGTCCTCGGGTTACTGTTTGGATCGCTTGGTTGATTGTATTTCAGCTGTTGATTAACTAAGGTCGGATTAATGTGAAAGCTATTTCTGGCAAAACAAACAGTGATGACTGTAACTCTGTCATTGCTCAGCCACTGTCTTTATAAATCGGTGCTTTATAAATGAAGCACTTAAGCTCTCTATCTCTCTTCAAGGCAAGCCCTATAGACCCCTGCTCTGCTTCTCTCCCCATCGCTATGTTCCCTCTTCCTTTAATTACTGTGTTCATGCTTGACGGGCACTGATGACTTGATTAAGCCTGCCGTGCACAGTTCCAGTCTCTACCCTGCTGATGAATGAGTCTAAAGCTTATTAACTTACTCATTCTGATCAATAAGGCGCTGGGCCTGAACACCGCAAGGACAGAAGGGAAACTCTTGTGCCGCTGACCCTCTTCACTGGCAGCTGAGATTAAATCAAATCAACACACATGATTAGCATGTGTAACCAATCTGGATGCTCTGGGGAGATAGTACAGAGTACAGGTGGATTTATTTCCTGGACTACTCTTAGTTGAGGAGGCTTCAGAGCTTTCTTCCTCTGAGTTTCTTCAAAAGTACAGAATTATTCATTTCTCTTGATTATAAGTCACTATAAAACCATTTAAATGAGGCATAAACTTAAAGAAGACCTTGACCTGGAGGGAGCCTGAATGCAAGGTTGAAATGAAACCTGCTCTACTCTATCTTTTTAAATCAACACTTTATTTTTTGTCTTGATTCACAACAATGTGGTTAATCCATCTGAAGATCCATAGACTTCATATAAAAGATAGATCTAGTACTTTTACGTCATCCATTGGTTTCTAGGCTGTTTTCAAGCCTTGAGTTCAGTGTTTTCTTTTCTTTTTTTTAAAAGACAAGTGACCTTATTTGCGAGAAAAGGTGGACTCATAAATATGGTACCAATATGTTTTGGACCACCACAAAAAGAAAAAAATTCCATAAAAATTGTCACCTCATGCATTACCATGTCCCTCTGCTTGCTTGTCCTCAGGAGGCCTTCCCACAGTAGAAAGCAGAGGAAGGAAGGGTCACATCTAAACCCTTCTCCCCTGAGGAGGCCTTTCAGGTCCACCAGGACCTTTAGAGATGAGTGGCTCATCAGTGAAGCTAATTTGGCTTCCAATAAGCAGTCACTACTTTTCAGTGGTGAAGGTGACATCTCCAGTTGTTATCCACTGGTCATATCCCTGTCCCTGTCTGCAAAAAAAAAAAAAAAAAAAAAAAATCATATTCAGAATGTTTTGGTGCCTGTGAATCGATCTTTTTATGGTAGGAGGTGCCATAATTGATGTTTTGCGGTCGGTGAGAAAAAAAGAAAACACACACACACACAGCGAGAGAGAGAGACAAGAAGGCTGAAAGGTGCTTGATTTATTTTTCATGTCAAGAAAACAGATGCTTCCTGTTGCAGAGAACATGCAGATCATATGATAGCCACCCACTCCACCCTCCCTGCGATACGCCACCAAGTCTGAGAACTACCGCTGGTTTTGTTGGGGTCCTTAATGAACAGGACCTTGTAATGTAAGCTTCTGACTGTTACCAGGCCTCGCTAAGCTAAACACTGGACTGACCTCTGTCTCCCCTCTGCTGGCTACTGTGTTTGACGCATGTATCAGAGTGTGAGGAGGAAGGTCTTCTGGGAAGAGCCCTTTAAGATGATACGAGCACCATTATTGCCGACTGCGGGTCGGCTCCATTTCAGACACATTGATCTGCTCCTGGAGCTCGCTGGGCGAGAGCTGAGGTGGAGCCTGAGAGACGGACCCAGAGTGGATATAAAATCATGCAATGAGGGCTACTAATGCCACATGCTTATCTTTGCTCAGACCTGTCATCGGTGTATCCCAAAAAATCCAAACAAATTAACTCTCCTCACACTTTCTGGAAAGAACAAAATGTCTGTATAGTTATTTCTTAAATAAAACAAAATTTGCAGATATATTTAAAAGGTCTTGAAACTTTTAGTTTTTTTATTGGTCCTCTGAAATGGCATTTTAACAGTGTCTGAAAGGTAGCTTAGTGAGGGTCTGGTAGTCTCAGAGTAGAGAATAAATCAATGTTAAAGAAAACTTCTGCAGAAACATGCTGAGTCCTTTATTTGAGTACATTAAAAACGTCTTAAGATCACTTCATGAGTTTATGTATGTTGCAGTTGTCTGCTCCTCTCCTTTCAGTTTGAGATGTGGCTTAACTTCCTATCAGCCTCATATGTAAATATGAAGTCTTTCTAGAGGTGGAAAAACTACAGACATTTTTGACTTAAGTAGAAGTACAGATATATGTGTTAAAAAAATACACTAGAAAAAGTCATGAGCTTCAGCAGATGGGGGAACCCTAAGATCTGTTGCAGTTGCTCAGCGCAGGGAAAACACTACAACTTTAAAAAAAAATTCAAACGTGAGCTCCAACAGATTTTGTTTGTGTACAGACTTTGATCAGCTGACCTGCTGCTCTTGTGGATTTATACAACTGAATTCAACCTAAATCTGACCACGAGCACCACAGCCACTGTGCAACAGTCCAACACAGTGCTTTACTGTAAATTCACCACAGTACTCCAAGGCAACCTGTTTATCCTGCACAAAAAGTCCTTTCATGCAACATTTGAATAACACAAGGTTGGATGTTTCACAATATGAAAATACATAATTTATGAAAACACATCATATATAGATTATAAATGGTAAAATTACATGTATTCTTTAAATCTGCAGTATATCAAGTGTCACTGATCAGATCTTACCTTTAAATATATCCCCTCTTCTTCCATCCCTTTCCCTCTTTCTTACATCTTTCTCCACCTCCGACTAAAACTGTTCTCGCCCTTATCTCTCCCTGTGAAATACAGCAGGTGGACCTTCAGCTACCAACACACTGTGCGACAGACTGCTCGCAAACAGTTTGTTTTACATTTGAAATAACGTTGCTCCCTTTATGCTAGCCCCTCGTCTGTAGCGCTAGCTTAATGCTAAAGTACCACAACTTGCTCTGGTCCACTTTAACTCCTATAAAGCCATAAATTATACAGTAGAACCTAAAGTAATAAGCCTGGTAAATGTAAGGAGTACAAAGTACAGATATTTGTGTTTAAATGTAGGGAGTAAAAAGTTGTCAGAAATACCAAAGTACAGATACCTGAAAACGCTATTTAAGTACAGTAAAAAATATACTTGTACTTCATTACTTCCCTCCTCTTGTCTTTTCTCTTCCTAGCACTGCTCAATGCATGATAATTATTGTATACTTATTTTCTTGTCAGTACCACAGATTAGTAAAGCCACAATTCCCATAGTGTGTGTGATAACTCAATTATCTGATGACACCTAGTATCACACTGGCATTGTTTCCAGTCTGTGATGTGTGTTTTCAGGATTATGCCATCTCCCCTGCCTTAGGTGCCACCTTTTTTTGTACAGCTGACTCCCATCCGCAATTAAGAGTGCTTAGGGCCAGAGAAAGGTGAGCCCTAATGCCAGAGAGCTTTGGTGGTTTTGCAGCTAGTGAGCTGTGTGCATGGTGGTTGATTGCTCCTGCTCTGTGGAAATGAGTGTTTTAGTAACTAACCCTTTTTTTTTTTTACTTACTTTTCAGTTTATTGGCCAATGCCTGGGTTTGTTTTCCTTCTTTAAAAGTTGAAAGCGGCTTGTCTGTCTCTTTCAGTTTAGTTAGTAATAGGAACATTAATAAAACCTTTTAATTTATCCATTTTGCCCCCATGTCTCCTTTTTTTCAACCCGGACACCTTTTTTCCCTTTCCCTCATCCCTGGACCTTTTAAGGGAATGTAACAAAGGCTAAAACTCAAATTCAGCCTTTTTAAATTTCAAATGGTCTTCTTCAAACTGGTCATCTGTTTAATTTAAATAACACATTTATGTCCATTTCTTTTCTGTTCGTGACACTGAATATTTCTGGAATTTCTGGACATCTGGAAAAACTTCCTCTTTGCCCTTTATTTATCAGTTCATATGTGCATCCTGCCTCTTTTTGTAGCCCATCTTCCTTGAGCCTGAATTGAAATGATTTAATTTTGGGCATTATTTAAAATTTTAATTTAATGTCAGCTTAGCATAGATTTTTGTGTAGCAGCTCGTAAGTAAAAGCTCACTTTTTGCCTGCTTGTATTGTGTTGTGCTTTTCAGCCCTCAGTTGAAGTGATTTACAACTTGTAATTAGGATAATTTAAATTTAGTAAACTGTTTAGTAAAACAGATACAATAAAGATGTTTGGACACAGTTTTATATCTGGTATGTAGACACTATGCACCATTTCTTCACTTCACTCCAGAAGTGAAGAAAATTCTTGCAGACGTGTGCAGTTTTCTTCTGATGAATGCACATTAAGAGAGATATGGACTGGTCCTTACCGTATCCTGAGGCATTTTCTATGACTATTATCTCAGTCAATAAGAACATTGTCAATAATGTAGTCTGGGGTGTAAAGTTGTGTGGCGTGAGCCTATATGTGTTGCTGAATGCTTAATTAAAAATAAAACAAACCAAGCAACAATTATTCAGTTGACTTCCTGAATTGTAAACACTGTGAGGTAATAGATCATGCTTCAATGAGGACTGAAAACAAAGGACGGCAATGATTGCTACCGCTAATTAATTGGTCTGGTGTTACCAAATGAATCAATGAGCATCAGAAGATTGTCTGTGACCGAGATGAATCTCATGTGTTGGAGATTGTTAAAAAAAAGCATAAACAGATCAATGATGTTCTACTTTATAGGCTTAGATATAGCTTAGATATCCATTCTGACTGATGTTGGAGTGTGTGTGGGGCCGATGGGCCGCCTGGAAACCAGAGCCGTAACACTAGCCCATTTAGCATATGGCATTTTTACCACGGAGAGGTAAACACAGTGGGGAGGCCGAGAGAATAGTAAAACACACTGCTCAGGCCAGATCTCCCTGTGGACCCACACAGGGTGGACACACACAGAGGACACGGTCCAATGACACACTGAGGTCATTTTGCTCAGTGCAGAAAGCTTTACAGCACTTTGACTTTTTCTTAAGTTTTATCTTCTGACTTTTTTCTTGTTTTTTTTTTTGTTTTTTTTTTTAAAGCAAACTATGTAACTACACACAGTGGTCCCTTCCTGCTCTTCAACGCCTTCCTGTCTGCTCTCCGGGTCACTACGCAGCACTAACGGATGCTGATATCAACTGTCAAACCTTAAACCCTAATGGGGCTTTTTTTTTAAAGTGACAATCTTAACAGATCAATGCAGTGCTTAGGAGTCAGGTTGCAAAAACTGTCAATGACCACATGTGAAGGATGAAAGAAACAAGAAGGGAAACAACATGAACCTGGAAGCAAATGACAGAGCCTGCCTTAGCCATCCCCAAAGACATGGAGGACACACATGTGCATATATGCAGCTTTATTTAGAGCGTCTCTTGCAGTAATGACTACGCAGCCTTCCTTTGTCTGCTAAGGAAAACTTCCTAAGGCAAGGCCTCTCCAGTAAAACTGCTGAAAGGGCTTAAAAGACCAGCAGGGTGTTAAGGACTTAGATGCCGGGAAGCAGCACTAAGGTGACGCTAGGCTAGAGTGAGGCCATAAAGGCCTGTTAGGGTACATTAGTTGGAGGAGAGGATCATAAGGCTACATGAATGTTTCAGCAGGACGGGGGCATTTGCCTTCCAAGCTCTACTGTCAAAAAGCCATCATGACTCAGTATTGGGGGTGGGGATGGACGACTGCGGCTCCAGGGCCAAGACACTTTATTTTCCTGTGGCAGGGCACAGTCACAAACATTTGATAGACAATACACTTAGGAACACGCATGCACGGCGTGACCCGCAAAGCAGAAGCACATGCACTTTTAGCTGTGGTAGTGCACTCAGCAACCGCCTCGTCCTTTCATCTCCATCACTGTCAGCTCGCGCTCTGTTGAATCATTACCTCTGGTCTCCTGGATGAGCAGGTTTACGACCGTTTGGCCTCGGATTTGCCGATGTTTGGCACCAGTGCGAACCATCAGGTGCTTAAACAGTCATGTCAGTCTTGAGGTAGCTGCTAAACATCCACACCCTGGGGCCTTTTAGTTTCTTCTATCCTTTGACCTCACAGACCAGCGGGAGCTGACTGGGGTCACAGTAAATTGTTTCACAAACAATAGAAGCATAGTTAGAATTACAACATTTTTAAAGGCAAGGGAAGAGCATGATATTTACAGAGACTGTACTAGCTTCAGATGACCCTATCACAAATATGCACCTGGCGACAGTGGGAAGGAAAAACTCATTTTTACACCCTTTTGCTGTGTTCCCCAAGCTGTTCTGAGCAATTATTGCAGTTTGGTGCGGCGCACTGTCCTCCAAAGGGAGGCCGCTGCCATCAGTGAGTGCCATTACTATAGTGGGCTGTGTGTGGATGACGTTACAGTGCACATTACTGTAATGAGATGATCAATCTTATTCAATTCACCTGTCAGTGGTTTTAATTTTGTGGCCGTCCAGTGTACACTCACTGGTTATAGTAGATTGCACAGCTCACTCCTATGCTCTCGTGATAGTCAGTGGGAAAATCAATCACTGGCTGTCCTGTGTGGCTGGTGACTGTGCATTCTCAGGGAAAAACTGATGAAGGAAACAAGGAAGATGAGGAAAAGACAAGGGTGCTTATTAGCTAATCCACCCCAAGAGGAATGAAATCTCCCACTTCCTCCATGTTCACATCTTCTGTGCTCTTCAGTATTTGTAGAAAAGTGACACTGGTACAATAAGCTATGTGTAAGACTGTCTCTAAATCTTTATCTCTCTTTCCTCCCCCAAGGAAGGATCCATTCCCCAAGATGTGACAGTAAAAGTGAGAACGTGAACTGAACTCTGGCACTTACTCTTTGTATACCATACGGGAGCGACACCCTCCAAGTGTTTATCTAAGTGGACAGCTTAGTCAGGATTAGCTGGACTAACGGCAAACATCTTTAGAGGCAGAGAGGTCACCTTGTCTGTGCATGGATGCGCATGTTTCAGGAGTACAGTGTCCATATGTTGTAAATCCTTCCCTCAGGAACACACAAAAAAACAAAACATTAAGGATGCCTGAAGTGCCTTAATGCATGTATGCACCAGAATGAAGAAAATACTCACCCCAGAAAAGACTCATGCACAACTGGGGGTCTAACAACATGAGGAAGCTCTTCCAAAGGAATTACATGGTCAGCGTGTGTCAGCGGAAAAAACAAACAAAAACAAAAAAACATATACAGTATTTACACCAGTTCTCATTGGATCAAATAACCTTAAAAAGGTTCTGAAGAAGTATTTCAATGCATGCACATCAGAGGCGTCACAAGAAAAGGTGGGATGATGTACTGTAGAAACAGAAGCAAAAGAAAGAGGGAGGGAGCAAGGGCAGTACAGTAACACTAAGTCCTCTCCTCACTAACCTACCACCAACTTCATCACCCGCAGGAATAACAGTTGGGCACGGACAAAAGCCTTGCGGCTAAAGACACTCAGATAGCACACAGAGAAAAACTTTTGTAAAGCGCAACGCATGGGGAGGAGAACTCTATAACACTTTCTAACATCCCGAATGACAATGCCACATGTCAGCCTACAAGAAGAATCACTGCTTTCGGCTTAGTTGCATATGAATTGACTCGAAAGAGAAGCCCTGCAATCCATCAGGGGTTAAATAGTTCAAACAGGATGGGTGGATATAAATAGATGGATTGATAGATAGGTACCAGAAGACTCAGATATAATGTATACAGTAGATTCTCATAGGTTGCTTTGTGAGTTGCTGGGGGTTATGTGAGGTGTGTGTTTGTAAGAGTGTGTGTCAGCAAATATGTTGCCCCATGGGACCACAGTGGAACCTCACACCAGCCCCCACAGGGAAGGATAAGGCCATCTGCCCACCCTACACACCAATCCCACCTAGAGGATACACACTCTCAGGAGCAATATGGAGGGGCTTTGCAGACAGTGTTTGATCTGCTTTCATCCAGCCAGCAGCATGCAGGATGCTGATCCTCTCTGTATGTCTTACTCCTCTACTGTCCACTGTCCCAGTGGAAATCACTGGCCGAAGAAAACATCTTCAACCCGAGGCATGAATGGCAGGACACAAGCTGATCAGCTTCATCTCTCAGCAGAGGGAACAGGAGGGGGTGGCATAGCTCAGTAGGTCTTTTCAAACTAAAATGACTTAAGTCTAATATTTCTTTGAAAGAAAGGGTCACACAGAGAATACCTTCTCTGAAAGGATGAACTAAATGTCAGAAAGCTGGGATTAAAAATGCAACAAAGTAGATTTAAAAGACTGAATTAACACATGCAAAAATCAAAAACAACTGCAGAGTCAGTGCCTACATGCAATTGAACAACATGAAACTAATAAAATTAATTAAAATTAAATTAAATGAAAGATGCATTACAGTCATTCGAAGTACAAGTGAAACAACAGATGATTGAGAAATAAACAAATCACTGAGAGAGGACCAGAATCTTTCCTCTGATTCTTCTTCGGACTCTCTGGACATGGTGATAAAGAACCTACTTTCAGCTGCTCCCTTATTCACAGGGGTCTCCACAGCAGGAAGCTGTACATGCTTGGTTTGGCTGAGTTTTTACACCAGACACCCTCCCTGACACGAATCCCTCTGGGTTTGAGCTTTCTCCCAGGACTGAACCAGGGATCTTTTGTTAGTTAATCAAATGGTCAAAACGCTACACCACAGAGCCGCTACGGTGACAAAGAGGAGAACTCTGTCTAAAGTGAGAACCATGATGAACAATGGATCACATCGCACTCGTGAAATACTAGTCGTCAGAGGTTACATTCAATTATTTATCTCGATTAATAATCTGGCAGATGGCTGCCCCTCCCTGACTGGTGTAGATGTTTCTTTCTGTTAAAAGGGAGTTTTTCCTTCCCACTCTCACCAAGTGCTTGCTCATGAGGGGGTCGTCAGAATGTTGGGGTTTTCTCTGTATTATTGCAGTGTCTTTACCTTACAATATAAAGCCCCTTGAACCTGTGACATGTGATTTAGCTCTATAGAAATAAAACTGAACTGTATATTGGCTAAGAGAGTTCAGGCAAGAGGTGGTACAGGAAGTCACCCTTGTCAGCTTTTTCTTTTGTGTATATTTTGTGCATAAATTGCATATTTTGACCGAAATGCAAAAGACAATCAGGTAAACGCTGGATGAAGGGGGCAGTAGCAATCAAAACGAAACTTTGACCATTTGTAAAGAACAAGAAGAAACATGTTTTAAAGTTCTCATGTATCTTTTTCATCAGTGAGTTGCTGTGTGGTTTGACGCAGGCTCAGGCACAGATGGACGCAGAGCTGCTGTGGTTGTATTTTAAGAGTCCACTCAGCTGAAGATCTGAGGCCTGTCTGGAGCAACGGCTAGCCTCGACATCAGACTACAGCACACACAAACACACATACACACTGACAGCTATTAGGCAATCGATAGAAGCTAATACATCAGAGCATTTGACTACTCAGCTCTGTATGAGAGAAGAGAAGAGAAGAGCTAATCATGAGTGTAAATGCATGATTAGCTCAATATTTGAATCATACCACTGAATGTTGCACTCTTACGGGTCGCATTTGAGTGTTACAGAGTATCAAAGTATTGAAACTGCTTTGTGGAATGTTATGCTCTATTGCTTCAACCTCAGAGGGAATTAACTGCCATAAAAACTCCACTCCTCCAATCATTAATATCACATTAATACAGAGATGAAGCCGATGAATTGCCCTTTAGAGGGCCCTGTTAGCTTGCCAGGAGGTTAAGTGTGAAATCAATCCACATAAACAACCTAAATAAAAATTCTTCCACGCTTTAGCGCTGAGTTCTAAATCAGCCAATCACAGAGGCGCTAGTAAAACCAGTCTTTTAGCACAGCATGCTAACAATCTCAGTATTTCAGCTCTGGCAGCTCATTCTCGCTTTTCTCCTTCTGTCTTTCTTTTTGTCTTTGTTTCTTGTCCCGTCCTTCTCCTCCACCCCTTTTGCTCCTGGAAGACCACAAAGGGGAGTATCTTGTCTTTTCACAGTGGGCCCATTCATGGTGGCTTGAGGGGTTGTATACGTGGGAGGGGCTAGTCCATTGAAGGTTGATCTAGACTTGCTCAAGCATCCATATTTTGGCTATTTGAAGAGAGAGGGAGGCTGTTAAACACTGAGTAAGGAGGTGACCCCTGACCCTGACGACTGCTGTCCATCCATTATAGAAAATAAACAGAGAGGCTGGAGTGATTGCTAATCTCTTTACTGCTCTTATCTCTGCAGACAACCCAGGAGGAAGTCTAATTTTCAGTCTTTAATTGCTCTGAGCTGATGGCAACTTTGAATGTCTAATTTGTTTTACTGGCACTTGTAAAATGTTGTGCTTCGTGATGTGTTTTCGCTCACTTTCTTCAGTGTCTTGCTTCATAGTTTTCCTCTTCTACGTTCTACTTGAACCTACCTTTGCAGTGTGATTGATATTACTCCTCCAAACAGTTTGAAGGATGGCAGCCAAGAGGTTAAAGGTGACATAACAGAGCACAGAGACAAAGACTGGACACTGTGTCATCTGTCAGACCTCATGCTGTTGCCACCACCACACTACCAATTGGGGCTTTCCTTAAATTAACCCTAAGACACAGACACAGACACACACACACACTTTTCTCTATCTATCCGATCTCAGGGGAACACATGTGGGACAGTTTGTGCCAGCATGAGGGCAGATGTCAGTCATGGCGACTACCTTTGTGTGTGGAGAAATGACCCTTACTGCTTCATTTCATTGTCATTCATTTGGTCCTGTGGGGCTTGTTCATTTTTACTGTGAGCATGACGCATCCAATTCATCACGTGGCTTAAAAAAAAAAAGCTCGGCAGACTGTAAATGCATATGGAGTGACATGTGCCTGACTGGATGGATGCATGTCTGGAATTGGGAATGGAGATTGCATTAGGCATGTTGAGATGCAGTTATGTTAATTTACATAAAATAAAACTCTTGCTTCTTGGTTGTAATGGTAAATAACAACTGTTTAAAGGTTTTATTCATCATGAAAACATAAAAAACAAAAACAAAAAAAACCCTTTAAGACTATTAACAAGCCAGAGTGCACAGTGTGGGCAATGTTAATTTATTTTATTCGTTTTAGAAATACATTTTCTACATTCGGAAATAAACAAGAGCAAAAACACTCTTGTTGCATGCGCTGATTTTTGTTTTTTAGGTTAACCATGAAAAAGTGGACGCTCAAAGTGAACAAACGACGACTCTTGTAGTTGCTTTCTGGCAGCTTAACATTACAGTAAAAAACATTATCATACATTATAAATTAGGAGGGGGGGGGGGGTACATTTATACACAAATCGACTCAAATCTACAGCGATAAAATAGGTTTGCTTTTGAAGCGGTAGATGACGCAAGGAAATAATAATAATAATAATAACAATAATAGGCATTACAATGCATCAAAACTGTCCCGCACAACAATAGTAGAGAAGCTTTAAGCCATATGACAATACACAACATGTTCATATATAAACAGACGCGGACACAGTTGCCCAGCAGCTCAAATTATCCAGTTATTATCTACCTATTTAAATAGGCCTGTACAACAAATTTACCTTCATGTTTCACAGTCTCACCACAAACACTGCGTAAAGATTCTTCGCTGTGTTTGTGCTGTCTCAAATCATCTAGAATATATCACAGGATCAGTCATGTTTACAGAAGAAAGTGGAGTCTAGTTCCAGGGCCGATATTCTGGATTTAAAACTGTTAAGCCGCTGTAAGGAAAGTTTTGTCCGCTATTCTTCTGATGGTCCTTCAGCGGAAACAGGGACTCCTCCTGCAATCCTCTCTCCGGAGAAGACGGGAGAATGGTGCTGTCCAAGATTTGCCTTTCTGCGGGGAAGAAAAATACCAGAAAATATGTAGTTTAAAAAAAAGTATGCAACATTTTAGTTTGGCAGTTTGCAGTAGTTTTTTTTTTTAAGGGCATTGCCAATGACAGCAGTCTGTAGCAAAGCTAATTAATATTTCAACTGTCTTAGGTTAATTTTATTATGGAATATTATTATTATTATTAATAATAATAATAATAATAATAATAATAATAATAATAATAATAATAGTACTGAACTTCTATTCCTCTTAATATTCGATTGCTTCAATTGCTCTACTGTAATGAAGCTTTAGACAGCACCCATAAAAACGTCTGAACCCATAAAATAAACACCTGATGCCATGCTGTTAGCCTAAAACACTTCCCATGCGGGTATTTTAAATCGAGCGCTTACTTTTGTGGCTTTTCATGTGGTATTTAAGCTCCTGCTCTTCTTGGAAAGACACTCCGCACAGCTCGCATGGATACGGCTTGTCTCTGGCGTGCGTCCGACGGACGTGGCTGTCGTGGGCGGCGTGGGAGGCGAAGGCCTTCCCGCAGTGCTTGCACTTGAAGGGCCTCTCACCGGAGTGCTGTCGGATGTGTGTGCGCAGAATGCTGGAGGCAGTGAAGGCCTGGGAGAGTGGAGTTTAAAACACTGGGTAAATAAGCGCAATTTCAGTTGTCAAGTTAAAGGCAAGATAAACGTTGTTTATTTTTTTTATAAGCTAACAGTTACCTTTTTCACAGGAGCCATTAAAAAAATATTTTTCAGAAAAAGTTTTGATTTTTGATTTTTTTTAATGCTCCTTAACATTTCGTGAACACTTTTGTTAAAGGATTTTTTCCCCCTGTTTTTGTGGCATTTTTAGGGGCAGCCTAGTGCTCAAAGGCGGCAAAAACCTTTGGGCTCGTGCCACATTGCTAAAATAGTCGAAATAAAGGAGAAAGGGGAACAGCTTGAACAAAACGTCCACAGTCCGCATAAAAAGGGAAGGATATCGAGAACAAAAAAAACTTCTGCTCATTCCAGGGCCATAAAATAAAAGTATAATCTTGGCAGACAAAGGGGTGGGTGTACATCTGGCGATAATTAGCATGTAAGTGTCTATGCAGAGCGTGCCCTCCGCGAGGAACAATAAGGAGAGGCGCGTGCCAAATGCACCGTAACAGGAGGAAACCCGAAATGGTTTAAAGAGGAACGAGTAGAAAGCCTGCAGGTCTAATAGAAGCAGGTTGGGAAAAACCTCTCAGAGGACAGTGTCGTTATTGCTGGTAAAACAATTTATGTTTCTAAGATTTTCATTTTATTTTTTTTGTATATATTTATTTTTGGCAGCACACCCATGGCGTATTCAAACTATTCTGGCACCAGCAATTAAGTCGAATTCCAGGATTTATTCCTATTTTTCTTCAGCATCGAGCCAATTGTCAAACGGTCTCGTCTTTGTCAAGCCAAACGCATCTTTAGAAAGAATACAAAAAAAGCTTCTTACCTTATTGCAGTAGACACACTTGTACGGACGTTCACCCGAGTGCACGCGCATGTGTTTGTTGAGACTGGAGGACTGGGAGAAGCTTTTCCCACAAACCGAGCACTGCAGCAAATTCACATACACAAAGTGTCACTCGAATGCATTAAGCTCAAAATAAAGCTAAAAAGAACCTAACCTCATTTTGTGAATGGGTTTAAATACATTTCGGAGTTGTTTTCGCTTTTCAGAAACAAAACAAAATGCAAGTCTCATATAAATGTTATTATTTTTTTTATTTTTTTACGTCCAATAAAAATCTGAAGGTCCCTGTGACGCAGTGTAGGAGCTGTTCTTTCAGCACCATCTAAAACTTTTCACAGACCACAACCATGTAAAGGGAGGTTTGTGTGGAAATCCCTCACAAAAGCAAGACGGATGCAGGGATGTTGTACCTTGTGAGGTCTGTGTTTCTCGTGGACGTGGAGGATGTGGATCCGTAATCTGTCCCTCTTCTCGAAAGATCTGTTGCAGAGGTGACACGGAAACTTCCTGTCCCCCTGATCCACGCAGCGGGTGTATTTCAGGTGTTTGTCTCTGTAGTATTTGTACGCAAAAACCTTCCCACATCTGTCACACTTGAAGCCTTCGCTTGAATCTGGGGAAAAACTTTTTTTTTTTTACAAAAACACTAAATATATGTATGATGATTAAAAAACTGAAGAAGATTAAATCCTGACCTTCAGAGGGAGGCACCGCGTTGCTGTCCTCTCTAGGGTCTTTCAGTGTGAGGGGGATCCCGAGGAACTGGATGTAGCAGTCTCCGTACCACACCAAAAGCTCCTGGCCTGGCGTGATCTCCTTGCAGGCCTCGTAAAATATCTGGCCCTGGACCTGCACGGCAACCAGGTTCTGCTCCTCGGGAAAGCGAGCGCACTTCACCAGAGACATCCAGTTACCAGATCCCCCTCTTCCGTCCACAAAGTGACTGAGGCGGCCGTTCTCAAACACCTGCAGGGTGTGTTAGAAGTATTAGAAGTATCGACAAAAAAAATCTAGATAAAGACCAGTATTGTGAGGAGACAATTCACCACCCTACCTCCCACATCAAGGTGTTATCGTCGTATATTTTAATTTCGCTTGTGTTGACTAGTTTTCCTTGGAAAGGTCCAAAACGGGCGCCTTTAGGAATACTGCGTTTATCCGCAAAAACACCACAGCTCGAAGCGTTTCCCCAGGATGCCTGGAGAATGGTTAACCCTGCAGCACAGAGCCAAAGCGGTCTCAGATTTCATTACTCTATCATGCAATCAAGGACACACGTAAAGGTGATTCAAATAAATAAATAGATAAAAATGGTGGCTTCTTACCCTCTGGAAGTTCAAGAGTTTCTTTGTCCAGTGGGAAAATGTGTGAGTCAGAAACTAAAGAGAAAACAAACAAATGTGAACAAAATAGGGAGATAAAAAAGGTTTATCGTTACTATTTGAGCGGGAGTATTTGAGTAGTGTTTCATCTTTAACTGCATTACAAAGATTCTGATCGATGTGTTATATTCGGCTATAATAGTAGTGACAGGGAAACATTTATGTTTGGGGGATAGCGTGAAATCAAGGGCAGTTTTTATTATCGCACACCAAACAAAATGAAACGCCAGTCATTTTAATCCATAGTCCGTAATCTGAATTCTCACTTGAGTTTTCCGGCAGGGCCACTCCTGATATGGCGTGACCCACGCTACGCTCCTGGCTGCCGGAGTATCCGTAGAGCACCGTGAACAAGTCGTCCTCACTGAAGTTGTACGATGCGCCCTTTTTCTCTGTGGAATGGTCCGTGCTCCGGAGCCGAAGGAAGCTCTCCTTGGGCGGTGTGTTGGCGGATGTAGGAGCAGAAGAAGACCGTTCACTGGACGGGCTGCTGAAGTCTGAAGACAGCGGACCGGCGGCGTGTTCGGTCACCACAGCAGCCAGCTCCTCCGGTTTGGAGTAGAGTGGGTGTCCGGGCAACATCTGGCTCAGATACGGGATGCTGGAGGCGCTCAACATGTGTTCGTGGAGGACCGAGGCGTTGTGGCCGGCCTGGCCGAGAAAGGGAGTGGCCCCGCCGTGCAGGCTGAGCGGCAGGGAAGCCTGAGCGTCCGACACCAGACGACCGAGGGACTTGAGCGGGTGGAGAAGGTTGTGCGTACGCGGGAAGAAGTCCACATAGTGATGAGGGCCGGGGAGAGGAGCTGGGTAGAAGCCGCGGGCAGGACTGCCCTTCAGCATGCCGGCTGGATAGCTCTTCTCCTTCAGCATTACAGGGATGCTGGACAGGGACACCGACATGACAGCACAGGAGGTGAGGCAAAGGGTCAAATGGAGAAGATGATGTAGCCTTCTGTGGGGAAGAGAGATAGAAGCAAGTGGGAGCGTGGGTAGAGGGGAGGGGGTGTAGTCATAAAAGTTTAATGTAAGAAATCTAAAAAAGGAAACAGGACATCAAAAGAGGCCGAACCCACCAGAACTGATTATTTTAATGAACGTAAGACTTTACTTCGCTCTCCAGTTATGAGCATTTCTTCCAAATATTTTAAGATTTTTCCAAAGGTGTTAAGAAGCTTGGCAACCCTCTGGTTAAATGTGGAACTGATACAAACTGCAGATGATTATGGCTAAGAAATTGAAATCTACAACAGGTTCGCAGTGTTTTTCTTTTAAAATGAAAAGCAATGAAACTGTCGGCGACAGATGAAAATACTGCGCACATAAAGGGGGAAAGCAATCCGCAGTGAACTCGGACAGCCGATTTTGCATTATTTCCAGCTGAAGGGTCACACACAAGCCACACATCAAATGTTCATCAGAGGCTTTTCAGATGACCCCACTGCATGATGGTGTGCTTTTTAGGAACAGTTTACCAGTCAGCCAGTAAATAGAGAGACAAATCAGGGTCATGACACTAATTAAAGAACCGCTGGCCAGAGCAGAGGTCAACATTAATGAAGCTTTTAATGACTTTTACAATCAGCCCGCTGTATGAAGGGAAATAGGGTCGCGATAGGAGTGCGTAATGCCCGCTGGGGGGGCTTTAAAATTACTTTTTTAAAGGTACAAACAAATATGAATCATGTGAAATGATGACTGAAATTAAAGCGGACCGCTACAAACATTTTGTGAACTTTAATAAAGAAGCTTACCTTCTGAAAACAATTAGAGGAGCTTCACGCGGGCGATGTGTCCGTCATGCCCACAGGCCAGAGTTTGATCAACCTCCCGTGCTGTAAAATCAAACACTGCAGACAAACGTTCAGATTCTGCCGGGAGCAGCCGAAACTTAAGAGAGGATGTGCTGCTCTGTGGTCATCTGAGGGCACCTATGCTGTATACAGCTATCTCCTTACTCCTATTGGCCAGGAGTCAGCTCAACCTCATGCATTTCAATGCCACCCACCCCATAGGAATAGATTTTCTCAGGGCCAACCCACCCCCGTGTTCTTTGCACTTCGGAGTCGGCTCTCTTTGCCACAGTGAGGCCGATTATGAGAACGAGCCTAAGATTTCAATTTGCTCACGAGGCGTGGAGTGGATTATCGTGCTTCACACTTAGACGCTAGAAATAAAGAAGAGATTTAAAAAAAAATAGCGGGGAAATGACCAGGCATTTATTAGATCACTGCTCCGACCTTTATTGTATACAGAAAAAAAACTTAACCCAATCCCCATCAATACTTCAGTAAAGTGCAAATGTAAAGTTGTTTGCTTTTTTATAAAAGGTTTTTATTGCTAATTTTAAACAGGCAATTTTCTTGTGCTCTAGATCAGCGGAGCTTCTTGTGTTTTTTTGGAAAAATAAAACAAACATAAGAGGCCTACAGCTTCATAAAACCATTTAAAAAGCTCAGTTTTTACTGGCGAATGAAATATTTCATTCGAAACTTTTGGCGATTCGATGACTTGCGATCTTTTATATTAATAAAAAAAAGTCTACCAATTATATAACATTTACAATAGCTTATCATATACTGAAATATATTTGTTCAACTTTGTTATGTTTATGAAAAACTAAATAAAGATGTCACTAAGTAGCCAGCTAATAACTTTATGTTTCAGTTAGAAAAACAAAACCTGAACACTAATCTTCGTGCGCTGGGAAATGAAATAAGAGTCGCTCGATTAAATAATGCAATAACAGAATTCTTTATTTACAAGGCAAATAGCATCAGCGAAGCCATATTAGTTCACAACTTGCATAACTGTGGTTTTAACTTCTCTTGTATATCTAACTTTGCATAAAACGCTCACACACTAGGGGTACAATGATCGATGCGGGTATACAGTGTGACTCGTGAACAATGCAGAAAAAATATCTCGGGAGGAGGGGGGTAAAACACAACAGTAAGCTTTCTTCAGAAAGTCCATAGAGTATATTACATATTGCTTCGGTATCCCTATGTATCATCACCTTTGTCCATACAAACAGTGAGCGGAGGGCGAGGAGATGACCCAACACGGAACAGAGAGCAAAGGAGAACCGTGACCAAGTTCCCAGCAGCTGAGAAGAGTTGAACAATGATGCACCCATTCAATATTGTACACAAGTCATTATACAAATTTATACAGACAGCGGTGTAATGTACAAGAACGGACAAAATCTAAGGCATTATGCTAGGGTTTTTAGCATTTCAAGGTTGCATCTTAGCTCTAAGAAATTGGCAGACAATACAAAAGGGCATTTAAAGTTCTTCAAAACCATAAGTTACAGAGGAAAAAAATATTTTTGATTCATGGGTCCAAAGCCTGGATATCTGTGAGGGGCAAAAATCATTTATTTGCTCCTGTCCTCATTATAAGTGCTAAAAAGGAAAAAAAAAATGCACTGCTACCAACATGGCTTTAAGTCTTTTTAAAATCTTAACAATCTTTGGAAATTTTGCAAAGGGCTGTGATTCCTTTTTTAAAAATGGCTCAAAAGGCTGATTCTGCACGGCCGCATCTTTTTTTTTTTTTTCCCTTGTACAATCAAAACAGCATCTATCAAAAAGGTGGGATCTCCTGTAGGTCTACGACAACAACTAGAACAACAAAAAAAGCACCTGCAGAACAACCAAAGCGTTAATGCAGGCTTCCTTTGTTCCACAGTTGAATTGCTACAGCTTCAAATTTCATACAGAAATTAAAAGTGGAAAAAACAAGGAAAAAGAAGCAACGATGGATAACGTCAGAAACACCGAGAAGAGCACGGTGTAACCGCACATGTTGTCCACACCTCAATGCACCACCAGTCACATCCTTAGGCCTTTATGGACAATACATTCAGAGTGATTCTCTTCCTGTTTTATGATGTAACATTTACATCAGACCCTGTTGAGTGACATCATCATAAATTTCTTGTTTTTCCTGTGGGCCAAACCATGGTAACCATCAAATGGTTACTTAGAAAAAATAAATAAATAAAAAGAAAATGAGTAGAATTCAGAAATCCAATTGAAATGTGAAGATTATTTGGCTTGCTCAAAGTCTGTCCTGGGTTAAAATAGTCAATATAAAAAGTTTATTTTTTTTTTTTGAGGAAAATCTTCTGAGGTTAGAGAAGATGACTCGCTTTAGATCTTGTGAAGGCCAAACCAACCCCCCCGTCTGGTGGGGCACAAGAACAAGCAGGTCATTACTGAACACTTTATAGGTGAACTAACTGCCTGAGGTCATAAAATATGGCTAAGTGTCTGTCAGAGCAGCTCTTGTGAAGCGTGCAGTCTTAACTCTGACCTCTGCTATAGAAGAACGGCTGGAGGCAGAGAGGGCATGTGTCAATATGGGGACCACAAACTAACTCCCTCTCCAGATCTCAGCCTATGCTGCATAATCTAATAGGAACGCTGTGTGTGTGTGCTGTGTATGTGTGTGTGTCTGTGGATGTAGACTTTCTTGGTACAAACTGCAATAAAAAACTGTGTTTAATACTGCATCCAAACGCAGAGGAAAAACGTGTCCTTTTTTCCCAGGAAACTGTACAAAAATTACAAAAAAAAACCAAACCAAAAAAAACCAAACCAAAAGATTCTCAAGTAATTGTTATTGCTTGTTTACAACACACAGAACAGTTTGCACCTAGCAGCTTGTATGAAGCATTTTTCCACTCCAGACAACATAGAAAGCACACTTTATCTTTTTTTTTTTTTTTTTTTTTTTTTAGTGTATGGCTGTGTTGAATTGATTTTTTTCCTTCTTTTATTTATTTTTGTTGTGTTCTATGCTAAAGGCAGAGAAGCAAGCGATAATCTGTACACTGTATACACAGCACACCCATTTACAACCCTCCCTACCTCCCGCCCGCACCCCTGTCTGCACTGTACCAGAACTTTAAGAAGGTGAAGGTTCTCCCTCCACTTCCTCAAAAAACACACACACACACACACACACACACAACCCCTCCCCCCAAAACACTGCTCTGCTTCAGGAGGCAGTTGGGGACCAGGCTGAGAGACGTTAAGCCCCAGGGAATAAAATAAATAGGAAAGAAAACGATTTTACTTATTGTTATGTACAAACTCTGTAATTAATTTCAAACTATATTTGATTTTGACATCTTCTGAAACTACATGACCAAAGCAAAATCCACCATTCAGGTTAATAGAAGAATCTTCTCAGAAAGAATACAACCATTGCTGTTAAAATTATAAAAAGAAGTGCCTCTTTCACAATTTTAGAAATATTATTCTTCTTGCTACTAAGATAAAGAATAATCTACAATAATTAAAATGAATCTATACAGAAAATAAAACTTAATTTTATACACTATATAAACCTCTTTAATTAATCTAATCTTAGAATTCACCATTCAAACCAGTCTTCTGCAGTGTTTTCTTCCCCCCCACGTTCAGTTTCTCTCTCACTCTCTTTTCTAAACACCATATTTTTCACTCTACATCTTAAATTTTCACAACAACAAAAATACAAACAGAAACAAACAAATAGGAAAAATCTAAAAAAACAACAACAACAACAACAACAATAATAATAATTATAATAACAAAAACAATAAAATAAAGAACAGCAAAAAGGCAAAATCGGCTAAGTGTCTGAGCTCCATCCATAAGTGTGAACATAACTTGGGAGTATTTGCTGCCATTCGGAACTATGTGGAAATTTCTCCAACGATCCAGAGGTTGGGGGAGGGGGTGGAGAATAAAGGGGGCTCCGGGGGTAGAGAAGAGAAGAAATCAGTGTATGTGATCTTTCGAGATGAGATTGTAAATGGCCGCTGTCCACTGAGAGGAATACATTCATCTGAACAAAATCCACCCACTGCCGCCCCCTTAAGTCAGTGTACCCCACCAGGAGGCCTACAGTAAGTCACACTACGGTGAATGCAGGTGGACAGGCAGATTGACTGGCTCGTCACGAGGCTCTCCCTCCAGGAGGATTAGGCTTGTTGGGACAGATATCCGCGATCCTTCCCCAGCCAGTGTCTGAGTGGGATCCAGCTGGACAGACGGCAAACTTGAGCTGGGGAGGGGCGAGGGGTCGGGGGTCAGGGCACGGCCTGGCTGGTTCAAGGGGCAGTCGGTTGATTACGTGTTTTCTTTCTTTCTCTCTCTCTTTTTCTTTTTTAAATAATTAAAGGGCCGACGCGCTTCTTGAGCCAGGTTGATCACTGAGGTCCAGGTGAGTAGCTCCATGGGGGTCAACAGTATTTCTGCAGAGAAACGGCACACTGTAAGTCCCAACTAGAAAGGCAGTTACTGAATCCGCAATTCAACAGCAGCACATCTGACTGGTTAACTTGAACTTGCAGAACCTAAACTTGTTTGCAGAGCGGAGTGCATCGTCGGCTCAAAAACAAGTCGGTAAATCACAGATGCCTGCACTAATGGGCAAACAGTAAATAATTGAAATAATCTAAGTGCCAATATTTTTCTATAATCCTGCAAGGGAGATAAATCAAGTGACACGTATACTGGTGTGTTACAACAGTCTCAAGTGCAGACATCGAATGGCAGCCCCTTGGTTAAATATTCATGGCCCTTTATTGGCTTAAAAGCATCGCGGACAACAACAGTGCTTTCCATATACCAAGCTAACAATACCAGTGAGACAAAGGAAGAAGGATTAACTTGGACAACATTAAAACAATGATAAACACCAGCAACTAAGTGCTGCCAAAGTGAAAACATTTTCACATTTAGTGAGTGGGAGAAGTAGCTTATCTACATGCAAGTATGACTTCACCTCTCCTAATGACGTAGGGTCACTCTCCTGAATGTGTGTAAAGGCTGTGGCGATTTGACAGATCTGAGGCCTTAAGGAGTCAAGCTCTCCATGTTAAGCCAACCAGCTCGTGAGTCCACAGCTGACAGAGGCTGGTCTTTGATCGGCATACCCGTCTTTAGCCGTCTACAGTCTCAACGCTCCGGCTTGGAAGTGCACATTGCTAATTACATCACTGACCTCTAAGTTCAAGTTATGCAGCAGAACTACAGCAAGAAGAGTTACGTAAACAACTAAATTATTCACTAGCCTGCTGGTTCAGTAAGTGTACCCAAACACTCGGGGTCGTATGATAAGACAAACACTGATAGTAGAAGCCAGGAGTGGAGAGAAAAGCCTTTTAGTATTTCTTGGTCCCCTGATTACTGTGTAAAACTTTGTGGGGTCCATTCAGTTAACCTGGAACTGATTTCTACAGAGTACGACTGTAAAGAGATACCCTGAGGATATTACAGGAGCCCCTGAACACCTCTAATTCGGTCAGGCCAAGCCCGATGATGCCCGACTGTGAAAGGATGAGAAACACCAGTGGGTATTTCCTAAACCACTCAAGTTTCACCATTTTTGCTCTAACAATTAGAAAAAAAAATAAAAAAGCTTCCTAATGTTGTCTCATTTAAAGGACCAATGTATCTGGACTGGCCTGAAAGTATTTACCTGTTCTTGCCCCATGGAGGGCAAGCCAGGTGAGGGACCCGAGGCCATGGACGTGACACTCATTTGTCCGGCCATCTGGCCCATGCTGCTGGTTGCCATGTTGGAGGCCAGTGACGCGTTGTTGAGGTTTATGCCATTGCCGTTGTACATGTTGCTGTTATTCGGCTGGCTGAACTGCGGCGATGCCTGCTGCTGCGAGAACATACTGCGGAGGAGAGAGAAGTTGTGTAAGTAAACACAAAATCAATAATATGAATGCAGAAAGAAAAGTACGTGACAACACTCACTTTGGGGTGTGACCTGCTCGGTCAGCCAGAGAAATCTGGCAAGTTTTTCATCTTTAACAAGTGGTACAAACAACTCTATGGATAATGGATGTCAATACTCTCTATGGATATCAACAATGTTGTTGATAATCATGAATCTCCTCACGAGCCCTTCCTAAAAATAGCTACGCATATATTCATAGAACTCGAGTTGACAACATGAACTGATGCTGTAATGAGGTGCATCAGCCATCCTTACCTGTTGACTCCCATATTACCCTGCGGCCATCCATTCATGTCAGGGGAACCCTGGAAAGCAGCACTCTGCTGGCCCTGCTGCATCATTGGGGACTGTGTGTGGGCCATGCGGGGTGAAAGCAGAGGGCTCTGTGGTGTGCCGGGACCTCCAAATGTTCCATCTGCCTGTTGGCTCATACCTGTGGATCAAAAGAGGTCAGCCCGACTCAACCCACGGAGACTTGTTAATAAACCAATGCAATGAGTAAGGAAGTGTAGTCGACTCCATGCAAATGACACAAACATGCCACATAAAGACAAAACACTTTGACGAGCACCTCACGCGATAATAGCCCATTCCAGAATTATTAGCCAAAATTTATATTTCCGTCATGCATGTGACAAATAGAAGGCAGAGAACTAGAAAGAAAATGGATTGGGAGATAGGTCAGGAGGGAGAAAGGGGAGAGAGAGATGAAACTATTGCTCTGCAGGCACCCACAAGCCATAAATAAAAAGTTCTCTAACAAACCAGATTACCAAATTATATAGATCATACCCAGGCTGCATGTCAAGCTGTTAGACTGACAGGTACCAGAGATGATTCATGTCCTTACTGATCACAATATTTAGAGTTTGGCATCAGTGTGGAGCATGAAATAATGCTTTATTGTGCTTCTAGTGTCCCCTGGTGGAGCAAGAGTGAATAGCCAGGTCACCCTTTTTGGACAGCGCACAAAATAATAAAGACATATGGCCACACTTACAGACAACTACTCACAAGTTATTCCGTTTTAAAGGGGAGAATATTAAGTATGATTTGCATGATGCAATGGAAGCTGATTATTCTAGTCATCAGTATATAAAGTTACAAATTGCATGATAGCAGCTACCAAAAAGCACATGAAGCAGCTCAGGTGGTCACATCAACACACACATACGAACACGAACACAGGCAGTAGGGTGAGGTGTGTGGTTGGCTGGGGTGGTGGAGCAGTACCTGAGTTGGGAAACTGAAAGGCACTGTGCTGCATTTGGGGGCTGAGTACGGCCCCGTACTGTCCGCCCATCATGTTTGTGTTTCCCATCATCATCTGTGAGGAGGAGGAGGGAGTGGAGGAAGAGGAGGAAGTGCCATGCAGGTGGAGGTTGGGGGTAAGAGAGGGCAGGCTGGGGGAGAGAGGAGAGGGGAAGGAGCTGGTAGGGGGAGGTGACGAAGCCAGGCCTGTACTGGTACCGTAGCTGGGCGGGTAGGGGAGCTGCTGGGGGTTGGCCTGGGGATTCCGAGGGTTACTCATGCCTCCGGCGGCCATGTTGGGAGGCAGGTTGAGGCCCTGAGCCCTCATGGCCATGCTCCTTTGCTGCTGGACCTGCTGGGCCTGTTGCACCTGCTGCTGCTGCTGCTGCCTCTGTCTCAGGTGATTACTCAGCAGCTCCCGCTGACGTTGTGCCAACATCTGAGCATTGATGGTTCCCTTCAAGTAAGAGAGGTGGTTTGAATATAAAAAACAAAACAAAAACCCCCACTAACAGCATCTACAAAAAGCAAGTCTACACAACACTGACATCATAGCCTTTAATTTACTGCAAGCTATTAAAGAGATGAACCCTACCTACAGTCACAACATGTCTGTGCAGGCGGCTCATGTAATGATAGTGGGCATATACCTGGTTTGGAGCATTAGTTCTAAGAGGTAGGTTCACATTTGACACACCGCTCATCTGAGTCATCATTGGTTGGCGATTCTGCTGGAAGAAAAAACAGAGGAAAATGGTTGTTACAGAGAGAAATATACACTTTTTAACCCTCTGTAGCTGACGGAGATGCTGTGTGTCTAAAAAAACAAAAACAAACAAACAAACAAACAAACAAACAGGATTTTCAAGGAAAGCCCTCAAAGCACTAACACAAAACAAAACAAAAACAAGACACCTTTCCTATTGGTGGAAAAATACATCACATCAACCAATCACACACTTCTATGGCAACATGTGGTATTTGGTTGCTAAGGAAAAGGAGAAAAAAATGAAAGTAATGGCAAAAGAGAGCGATATAAATAGCAAGTTTCGAGACATTTAGCATGTTTGGATTCTACAGTTAGTGTGTAGTGTAGTCATGTTTTTGTTTGTGTGTGTCAAAACAATGAGGCCGCTCGTTGTGTGTCAATGAAGCCACTACTGAATATCAGAAATGGCCAAAAAGCCACCAAAGGCAGATTGAAATGTACACGCTATCTGCAGGTGGACAACAGGAGTCACACACCTCGAAGGTTTCATGCCTGTGTACAAATTTAGCAAACAACAATTTATATTTGCATTTCAAGTTATGAATATGATGCATTAAACATATTTGTGGTTTTCATAGTTTAAAAAAATAATTTCAACTTTATACTTAATTTTAAAAGTATAAAGTAAATTAAAAGTAGGAAAAAATGGCCAATTATATCCATGACCCTGGAGGGTTAAAACCCTTAAATAATCTAATTTTTATGAAGACACTGTTAATCAGGATTTGAAAATAACATAATCTATAGTTTTACATTAGAATTAGGCTAAAGTCCACTGGAAGCCTAATGCGTGGCAGGTAGATTTAAAAGTTCCTATGTTGTCATCGAAGCTGCTAAAATGTCACCCTCAAGGATAAAAACACAATTCCTGTCCGTGTGTTCTCGATCCTAAAGAGAGAGGTTATAGTAGAGTCAAGAATCAGTGAGCAAGAGTACTTCCAGCAGTGTCAGGACAGTCTAGATTCATGTGCACCTGCTGTGACTGAAGCCGGTGCTGGAGTTGCAGTCGTAGTGTGTTGGGCTGGTTGGGGACGACTCCAGTAGGCCTGAGTCCTGGCCGGGCCGGCATTCGCATCATTTGGAAACCTGGCCGTGGACCCATCTGGCCAGGCATCGGGTGGAAACCTGGCTCTTGCATGGGGCCACCAGGGTAGCCTCTCGGTGCCATGTGTGATGCTGGGGGACCGAACTGCTGGGTGTACATGGGGGGCTTCTGATCCAACATCACCGAGGGTTCCTGGGGGAACTGGTCTGGCTCCAGTGATTGGCTCTGAAACAGGCAGCCATATATTATTAAAAAAAATGCAGCACCAGAAACAAAAATAATAAAACATCACTTAAAAACCAAGAATGTTATAATGTAGGTTTGGCAGGATGGAAATCCCACCTGTTCTACCATAGCAGGGATCCCCAGAGCACGATCGAGCTCCTCCAGGCCATCAAAGTCTTTTAGTGCGGTGTACAGCTGAGACATCAGAGCCCCCTCGTCCACTGCACTGCCATCACTTGAGCTGAGCCCTGTATTGCACAGCAGATCATCCTGGGGTGGAGCCCTGAGCGAAGAGGAGACAAACAAATATTTTAAAAACATTGTCTTGTATATGCCACAGCAAACATTTAGACCAACAGTTAAACTATTAAAAAATATAGAAGTCTGATGAGAATAAAAATGTTAACTGTGTAAAATTATGCCACTGAGCTACGCTGGTAATGAGCTTACCTGCTCTGGTTTACAAAAGCTGTCTGATCAATTGGCATCATGCTGTCTGGCCAGGGGGCCGTCTGGTTGGGTGGAGCCTGTTGTTGTGAGAAATGGTCACCAACCATTCCAATGTCTATATCTGGTTGGGCTAAATAGAGAAGAAAAAAAAAAGATTGGCTAAATATTAGACAGTGAAGTACTTATGGGTCATGATGAATCAAGAGTGAATACTCTTTAAAATAAAGGAACGTGCAGGGTAGCAGATCTGAGTTAACGCCATGTGCTGCACTGTGGTTAACCACTAGATGGCAGCTTTTATAAGTATGACAAGTACACTCAACAAAAATATAAATGCAACACCTTTGTTACTGCTCCCATTCCCCATGGGATGGACGTAGAGACCTAAAATTCATTCCAGATACACAATATAACCATCCCTCCCAAACAGTGGTCACAAATCAGTCCAAATGTGTGGTAGTGGGCACATCTGCTATATTGAGATAATCCATCCCACCTCACAGGTGTGCCACATCAGGATGCTGATCTGACATCATGAGTAGTGCACAGGTGTACCTCAGACTGCCCACAACAAAAGGCCACCCTGGAATGTGCAGTTTTGTCTACAGCAAAATGCCACAGATGCCACAAGCAATGAGGGAGCGTGCAATTGGCATGCTGACAGCAGGAATGTCAACCAGATCTGTCGCCCGTGCATTGAATGTTCATTTCTCAACCATAAGCCGTCTCCACAGGCGTTTCAGAGAATATGGCAGCACATCCAACCGGCCTCACAACCGCAGACCTCGTGTAACCACACCAGCCCAGGACCTCCACATCCAGCAGATTCACCTCCAAGATCGTCTGAGACCAACCACCCAGACAGCTGCTGGAACAATTGGTTTGCACAACCAAACAATTTCTGCACAAACTGTCAGAAACCGTCTCAGGGACGCTCAACTGCATGCCCGTCGTCCTCATCGGGGTCTTGACCTGACTCCAGCTCATCGCCGTAACAGACTTGTGTGGGCAAATGCTCACATTCGATGGCGTCTGGCACGTTGGAGAGGTGTGCGCTTCACGGATGAATCATGGTTCACATTGTTCAGGGCAGATGGCAGCTGAGAATGTCCCAGTTCTTGCATGGCCAGCATACTCACCGGACATGTCACCCATTGAGCATGTTCGGGATGTGCTTGACCGGCGTATACGACAGCGTGTACCAGTTCCCACGAATATCCAACAACCTCGCACAGCCATTGAAGTGGAGTGGACCAACATTCCACAGGCCACAATTGACAATCTGATAGACTCCATGCGACGATGTGTTGCACTGCATGAGGCAAATGGTGGTCACACCAGATACTGACCGGTTCTGGGTCCCCAGACCCCCAATAGCGCAAAAAACTGCACATTCCAGGGTGGCCTTTTGTTGTGGGCAGTCTGAGGTACACCTGTGCACTACTCATGATGTCAGATCAGCATCCTGATGTGGCACACCTGTGAGGTGGGATGGATTATCTCAATATGGCAGATGTGCCCACTACCACACATTTGGACTGATTTGTGACCACTGTTTGGGAGGGATGGTTATATTGTGTATCTGGAATGAATTTTAGGTCTCTACGTCCATCCCATGGGGAATGGGAGCAGTAACAAAGGTGTTGCGTTTATATTTTTGTTGAGTGTAGATATCTGCTAAGGAGTTTTAGATGGATCACACCTGACAACTCAGATCTAATTTCCACAAAGTACAAGTAATTTTGTTCTGGGTTTCTATACTGACATGCTGGAGAATCTGTTACTCTCTTAGGGGCTGGGAAATAGCTTTATTGCATTGCTCAGTCTGAAAACCAGCAGTGTGGTTCTTTCTGCATTTAAAACATTGTAATATGTATTTTTTTGGTACACAGCGCTCTTACTATTAGGCATAATTGGAGACTGCATCATCTGTCGGGGCCCTGGTTGGCTGTTGGGCCTCATGGGAGTACCACTGGGTCCCGTCCTGCCCTGTATGGCATTTTGATGGCCAGGGCCCGGCGCTCCTATAGGAGGTGCAGAAGCTGGGCCTACCCAGGCCTCCTGCTGCTGCATGCCTGGCCGTGGACCACTTGGAGCCATCAGTGCTGGGGGAACACACACACACGAAGATAAGAACCAATGAGAAAAATCTCAGGACAGATTTCAGTAGATGCCCGCTGCCCCCATGATGCTACATAAGGAGGAAAGACTAATATGTGGGAGTAGCAGTCAGAGAACTTTGTGCCAGTGTGGGTGATTGTTTCCTGTCACAGGAAGTGAGTCACAGTGCCATGGCATGATACGTTAAAGGGTGAGCGACACACACGAGGAACGAAGTCCTTCCTCAGAACTCAGGAGCAGCTCTAAGTGTTACCACAGTTATCTAGGAGAAGAAAAATACATTTCTGTCTCTACTTGTTTGGCTGTTGTGAGATTGAAAGGTGGAAATCACACTTCACAAAAACCTGTCAAAAACTGAAAAGAGATTCATTACAGACAGTCAATCTAAACTGAGGAAACACATCCAGCGCTATGTAATCTGAGAAACAATGATCTCAAGATTTAGCCTCCGAGCAAGACGGCCAATGTTTCAGGGTTTCCGTCATGCAGCTAAAGCCTGCTCAAATGTGATTTATCATTAGACTACAAAACTAAAACAAAGCTTCTGGTAGCTAAATACCTGCACAGTAACAAGATAAGCCACTCTTACAGACTGAATATTTTCATCCAGCAATCTGAGCATAAACAAGCATTTAAACATGGATTTAATTCATTTTTTTAGGATATAGTGAGGTGTGAAGGCAGTATCACACACATTCAGACAAATACAAGCTTCTGCAAATCATAACCATCACACCTACCTGCATTGACCATAGCAGCCTGGTTACCCATCATGCCATGGTTCCCCACCATGCCTTGCTGTTGCTGCATAACAGTGTATGGGCTTGTGGTCCTTATGGGGTACTGTAATGATGGCTGCTGGGGGGACATATTCACGTCCAGAGACACACTTCTAACAGACAAACCCCTTCCTGGCTGGCCTGGTCGAACACCGCCAAAGTCTGAAGACAGGAATAAATGCAGCTTATTCCTGCATGCTCATTGGAGTATTTTATGAATATACAATGTGGTTAGTGCACTTTTTTCTGTTTTTCAAACAAAGAAAGGGACTCACTAGTGGGTCCCATGCCGGGCCCAAGGCCCCGGTGTTGCGGCTGTGCAGCCATGACAGGACTGCTCTCGGACATCTGCAGGATGTCATTGATGATGTTCTGTTTGTCCATGGGACTGGGCAACGAAACAGGCCGCGGCTCACAGAAGAGCTGTGGCTGAGCGTTCTGCAGGTCATTCAGGATGTCATCCAGCTCCGATGACTAGAGGACAGATAGACAAGTGGGGGGAAAAAAGTGAATTAAATTTGCTGTTAAGGCTCCCATTAAGAAACCCTTCACTCATTCACCTGTAAATGCACAAATCTAAATTATTATTAAGCACATCTACCGAAAGCAAACTTCCACGAGGTGTCTTTCAGTGGGATTGGCCTTGTTTATAAAACAGGATAACTAGAAGGAAAAAAAAAATGGAGCACTTTACATCAAATCTAGGCCAGACTTCACTTTGACTTAGCTTCCCAGATTCTCATTCTACTTTGCGCTTGCTGAGTGGTTCTTTCAGGAGGTTTATTACAACTTCTCTACTTTTAAATCCAAAATTTTACTCCCACTGAACTAAGAAAACAACAAATACAGAAAACATGTGGCTACTTAAACTTTGTCCTGCCAAAGTAAAACAGTAGAGCAGATATAAGCAGCAGTCGGGCTAATGCCAACTGTTTGAACTCCTCTCTGCCTCCTTACTGTAAACAGCTGTACTGAGCCAACTCTTTGCAGCCTGAAGCTGCATTCATACACAGCTGGACTCTCTATACAATTTCTGTTTCATTTCTCCACACACACTCAAACACAAGGGCATGCTGTGGACCTGATCTTGAACAAAAGAACTGGAAGAACCACAAAAGAATAAACTTCTTAGTGTCCGTTTCACAACACTGGCATGGCGTGTATTTATCTTTCTGTCACAGATGCGGAGGACACAATAACAGGAACTCTTGAATAATGCAGCTCAGTAAAACATCTCGGCAACCCACACCCTTTAAAAAAAAAAAACAACAACCAAAAAGAAACTACAATTTCACAAAAGTGATCCGGGCACTTTCTAGCGAGGCTTGAGGGACTTTGAGTAAATAAGTTGCACTAGCTGCAACTGTCCACCAGAGTGCAGCACATACAGAATCACTGAATCCCCTGATCATGACATACTGTACAGCAGGAAAGCAGCACACCAGCACTGTTTCAATGTTGTACTTGACAATGACATGTATTTGTTGGGCATGTAACTGCTGCTACAGATAGAAGGCTGCCAAATATGCCTGATAGAACAAATTATCTAGACGGCTCAAGGACTGCAGCCTCGTCTCGGTTATGCCCAAATGCACTTCTTATTTATTTATTTATTTTACATCTTGGAAGATTTTATTTAAATAGTATCTCAGTACAGCCGAATATAGACAGCCGCACATAGCTGATCACAGCTAGAAGCAGACAGGATATGTAGGAAAGCTAGAGAGAGTAACAGAGTGAGGGGTGGCGGTGGTGGTGGGAGAGAGAAAAGCCCTAATGAGGTCAGGAATGATGTAATGCTTCTGTACACTCTCAGTTTGCTCTCCTCCTCCTCCTCCTCCTCTTCAATTCTCTCTCCTCCCATTTTCTATTCTCTCCACTTCTCCAGTTGCTTTTACCCTTAATGGGTCCCATTTCTATCAATTCATGTTACACTCCACTTTCAAATGCATGTCGGTGCATGTAATGCAATGTGAGCCCTCCTTTTCTGCATCTCTCACCATTTTACTGTATTTCATTTAAAACAAAATAATGAAAGAAATCAAAGATTTTAAAACCATAAAAAGGATCATTTTTCACTGCAGAGCTGATTTACATTTCCAGCAGCCTTTGTAGGACAAATACACAATATATATATGAAGTGGGACACATGGCTAGTTGTAAGTTGAAGCCACATGTGAGTTATAAACAGCACTTGTATCATAAAAGGCATCAAAGTAAACTGCAAGTAAACTATTCCAGCGCTCCTGTATGAAAGGAGCACTGCAATTTTCAGGGAGTGTAGTAAGATCGTGATGTTTGACCTAACAACTTCTTTACTGAGTCTTTAAAAGGTCCAGCAGAAAAAAAAATTCCAAATGGCAACTACAAAAAGCACTACTTAAAAACTCTGTTATCTGTTGCAATAGTTGTATTCGAAACATTAGTTAACATACAATTTCAAAGCACGCTTTCAAAGTACTGGTATTTAGTAACAGACCAACACTGCGAGTGTGACATGCGAGTAATCTCCAACTCTTCCATTAAACGTCCAGTGCCCTAATGGTGATGTGGACTTCAAAAGGACACAGGAGCCCTCCAGAAGCCATGATATAGCGCATGAAATTTTATAGGAAAGGGAAGTGAGAAAGGCCAAGAAAAGCAGAAGTGGCACTGTCAAGTAAGGAAAAAGGAAAAAGTCACCCCAGAGTCATGCTGCTCTTTTGTTACCTAAATGTAAACAAGTGTTAAATAAAATAAAAGTCAGGACAACACATGGCTCCAACATTAATTGCAACACTTGCACAGACATCTGACATTTAACTGGGAGTACAAGTGAAGATTTTCTGCTTCTGCATTTGGTGCAGAAAAGTTATTTCAGTCATTCTGATTTACTTTTTTGAGTAAATCAGTTTTTTGAGACTAGCTTAATTCTAGCTTTTTAGAAGCAGAATTTAAACCAATTTTCTTTTTTTCCCCCCAGTTAGATCCAAAATTAGGTGTCGATTGATCAGCTAGTTCTTGAAGTTACATTGGTGGACGCAGGAAAAATAGGCAACGGAAAAAAACTTGGACTCACTTTGTGAAGAGCCAAAATGTGATAGCTCAAAGAAGCCACCAAAGGAAGTGAAGACTAGTCTGAGAGTTACTGTAAAAACTGGTGAAACCTGCATGCTGCCCCATGTCCGCTACTGAAAGCACCACTACTGGGGAATGTGGCCTAGTCTGACCACCTGTGGGCTTTTAACCCTGGGAAGAGAAGGCAGAAGGCAAGCTGGTGAAGGTACGTTAATACTCTGGGAATATTCAACTGAGAAACTTTAGATTCACGGATTGATGTGATATATTTTAAAATATATCACCTAGCTAAATATTACAGACCACAGAAACACCTTAATCCATGATGGGAGTGACCTCTTTCGGCTGGATAATGTTTGCATCATAAAAATTCCTCAAGAATGATTTAAGAACGATAGTGGTGAGTTCAAAGTTTTCACTTGGCCTCCAAATTTCACAGATCTCAATCACACTGAGCATCTGTGGAACATGCTGGAAAGAAGAACCTAACAACTTGAAGAAATAGATCTACTTTAAACTTCTTGGTGCCTGAAACTGAACCTAAAAGCACACACTCAGACATAATGTGAGTACCATGTCTCAACGGGGAACACGGTGCACCACAACAATGTAGGTGGTTTTGACGGTGTGGTCTATTGGTGTATATATGGTACAATAAGAAGTCAATTTTAGCTTCAGAGATAGTCTTAAGAAAACAGAAAATGTAAAGATAGTGAAGCAGGTAAGAGAGTGAGTCAGATACAGCCTATTACCTCATTGTCACCTAAACTTCTAATCTTATTTGGCAGATGTGACACAGCGAACATGTGACAAAGCCAGATGCTTTGGTCATGAGCAAGCACATGAAAAATGAAGTTAAAGATCGGATGAAGGAATAACAAACTGACTTCCTTAAATTAGGGATTAAAGAGCAGAGTCACTTTTACGGATTTAATATCAAAGATTATCATTGTCAGGGAAAATATCTGTTAACTGCCTCGTCAATCGCTAATAGTCGATCTGATCGGCAGTTTGGTACAAGTCTGAACCACCCCTGTTTTCAGCCATACTCATAACTCCATCAGAGCTCTGCTCTGATTTCTCATTTAGCTCTGCTCCAGCCATCAATAATTCAGCCCTCAACAATCATGAGGACGAGAAAGGCAGAGGAAGGGAAGGAGCGTCAGCGAGAAAATAGTGGGTGAGGTTAGTGGAGAGGAGGATGAGTGGACTCAAACTAGTACAGTCAGCTCTCACACATGGCCAAGCAGCAAGTCACCAGTAAGGAACAGAAGCCCACTCACACACATGTAAAGGCTCTAATGAAGCCTCAGCTTAGTGCACGTCTAACAAAATGCTCTTGTTCTAGTTAATGAGATCTGTTAAACTGGAATGTGTCACCACATTAAGTCGTGAGTGTGTTAACGTACTAAAGGCAAAAACCCAGAATTCCCTCATTTCAGCTGCACTTTAAATGTAGGGCAAACGAAATCCTTTTAAAATACAGTCTAACTGTGTTCCCTTGTATACTGGCCACTTCCACAAAATAAAACCCTTTGGCATTACACATTAAAACCTGGATTTCTCTCAATTTCTAATTCTCTTTATTGTTTCTTGCACGTTCTGCAAACACACCACTCCCTCTCCCCTCTATCTCCATGGTAGCAGAGAGGACATGCAGGAGCATATGGCTCATCATTTTCACTCTGCCTGCCGAGGCTGGCCTCTCCTGGGGGTATCTACACCTCTCTCCTCTCCCGTTCTTTGTTCAGTTTAACAGCGGCTCTTACTGTATTATCCAACCAATCACCTTTCCCTCTTCTTCACATTATGTACCCCAGCACACGAGCACATACTGTACATACACTGCGAGCGTGCATAGCTGCGTGACAGTCGGTGCCGCTGTCTCTCTGTGAATGGAGAAAAAAAACAAAGCCTAAAATATATTAAAAAATAAATAATAATAATAAAAAAAGATTGATTTTTATAAATTCCCTTAAAACCCACTCTGACGCAGGTTATTCTTTTGTAGGCGGACATTTCAAATTGGACAATCAAACCAGGTTATCTGCACCCTGATCCACAGTAAGCACAGTTTGCACACAGATTACCTTTTTATAAAAAAAATGAACATGCACTTTGACAAAAAAATGTGACCTCTGTTCAGTGTTACTGACATTTAAATGGCATGCATGCAACCCAGACTACGTGACTGGTCGAAGAAGAGGAAGCTAATGATACAGAGACAGAAAAGAAAAGGAAGGGCATTTATGTAATTATATGTCATTTGTTGTAATTCTGCGGTTTAGCAGTGAAGAGTATGTGATAGAATGACACTTGCAGGCTTGCATAGGTGTTTAGTAGAGCGTGTCATGTGCAGGTTTCCTGTATGAAAGCTTGTGAGTGTCTGTGATACCGGGTTTCTTTCCTGCATTAGGGCATCAGCAGGTTGTTCTAAACACTCTGCCTTGCTAGAACATCAGCTACAAAGAAATTTTGAGTTTCACCAGCAACACTCTGCCCGCTCACTTCCTTTGACTCCTTTCTCTCTTTCAGCGCCAGTCTTGACCTGAGCACGGTGCCAAACCTGAGGAATCTGGCCAAAAGCAACCAGGATCAAATGGCTGAAGAACCACAGGGGCTCCTTCCAAATGTCACAGTTGTTTGAAGCTGGCGGATAGATTCCCTCAGCTGCCAACACACAGGCAGTGAAAGGACCTGATGTGTTTATATACATTAATAAAGAGCATACACAATGAGTTCAGTGTATATGCTGGTCATTTGGAATGTATATATGCGCAACAAATATTGTTTGCCTTCTGCATTCCCTGACTGTTTGTACATTTAGCTGTAACATCCTGCATGGACGTGGCATCTGCTACCTAACCCAGATTCATGCAAAACAGAGAGAAGAGGCAAGTGGAGCAATAGAGGGCAGAAAACTTTTGCTTTTTGCAACAGGCTAAAGAGGTTACAGTTAGTTTTGGGGTAACTCTAGTCCTTTACTCATTTCAAAGAAGAAAAAGACAGGAAACAAGATTAACTCCGTTAAACTGACCTGTTCAGCGCGGTCGTATCCTGCATCTTGTTTCTCCGCCTTGACCTGCGGGTGTTTGCCCCCTTCGACTTTCACTTCCCCAGGCTCTAGCTTAGGGACCTTGTCCTTCATTACAGTGTCATCCTTATCCAGTAGGTAGCGTAGCAGGGCATTGTCCTTCTTCTTGGGGCTCAATGGCTCCTGCTTAGGAGTAATGTCTGCCGCAGAAGCAGCACTACCGGAACCCTGGGGTTGGTCTTGGCCCATCTCTTTGCCTGTAGCCTCTGCGGTGAGCTTAGCAAGATCCACGGGGGATGTACTGTTCTGAAGCAGTTGGTGGAGGATTTTATGTTTTTCTTTAAGGGACGTGGCGTGAGTGTTGCCACCCCGGACCCCTGTCCCAGCCTGGTCCTTGCCCTCAACTCCTGCACCAGGGGAAAGAGGAGTCTCCAGGGGTTCTGGCTTGGTGGTGAGCAGTTGCAGTAACTTGGTGTGGCCCTTGTTGTCATGTCCACGGCTGTGAGCATCATGGCCCTCGAGGGGTCCATCCCTCTCCTCCTTGGGCTCCACTAAGTTCCCCTCTGTTTGGGCCTGGGTGTGTCCCTGACTCATCTCTGAATGAGGTCCAAATGAGTCTCCTGAACCACCAATAGCACTGGTGGATCCTCCAAGTTTTGACATCAGATGAGCGTTTACCGCTGACCCTGGTGTGACCCCAGCTGGGGAGCCCATTTTCCGGTCTGGAGACCCTAGTGTATGTGTATGAGGGGGTCCATGCCCGTGTCCTACACCATGGCACTCACTAAGGGCCTGCAGAGCTGACAGAGAGCTGCTAGTATAGCTGTTAGCATGGGTGCTAGCCGTGCTACTTCCTGCACCTCCAGGCCCTCCACTGCACATCCCCACTGGTGAGGGTGAATGCAGACCCCCTGCTACACGAGGGCTGCTTGCACCCCCAGGACTCCCTCGGTGCCTGGGTGATAGCATAGAGTTCTGCGGAGGTGGATGGGGTCCTCCGGCTGGGCTTGGGCTGGCACGAGAGGGGCTATTCATCCTCCAGTTGGGGCCCTGCTGTGGTGGTTGCATGCTCCCATTGTGGTTGTGTGGCTGAGGACAGCCAAAGCGGTAGACCTGCATATGCCCCCCCATAGCCGTTGGTTCTCTGGGACCAGCAGGACCTGGGGGGGAGAAAGGCGTGCTGTTGCTGCTGATGGTAGTGTCCTGGCCCTGAGGCCCTGAACCTGGCAAGCTGCCTGGGGTTGGAGGAGTCATGGAGGGAGTGGAAGAGTTCATTGGTTTGGGAGCCATCCCTGTGGCCTGATTGCCAGGGCCCATGTCCTGACCCATTCCACATACTGTCTGCTCCCTGGATTTTAAAACACAAACACACACATTAGAAAAAAACAATACCAAAAGTTGTACATGGGAGTTAGAAATCTTAGAAAACTGGCTGCTTTAAACTGAAAAGGAACATTTCTGCATTTCTTCAAATACGCTTTTTACTATCATATGAATGCATGCACAATGAGATGCGCAGAAAATCAATAGGGTAAAGGGTAAATAATCTATACAGTATAAACTATACTGCAAGAAAAATGTCAATGTGCATGCCAAGGATGGGATATGACATGTAATAAAACTCTTCTGTTTGCCAACAATGAGACAAAGTATGAATACAACTACATGAATTTACCATGAGGAGGAAGTGAGAAAATATGTTTGTTTTGGTTTTTTTTCTGGTTTTGTTTCTCTTTGGGGGGGTGTAACATATCGCTGTCTGATTTTGACCAAGAACACTTGGAAGCACATATTTTGAAAACCGTGCCATCCTCACAATTTCCATGAAGCCAACAGGCAGTGCTGCAGGGAACTCACAGGACAAAACATGCTAGCAAGTTGATGCCTCGGGTTTATGTCAGTCTTTTTGACTCACGTGGAACAGGTAGGACATACCTCTGTAGGATGTGCAGGGACATGTAGAGCTGAGGTTCGTTGGTGGCAGACGAGCGTACCAGTTTGCTCTTGGTGTGGGCTGAGACGATGGTTCCGTCAGAGAGGGAGAACCGATAGATGGGGCTGAACGCCTGGCCGTGTCGGAGCACTAGGCACACATGTACACACATTGATGGCAAAATAACACTTTTCATTTGACCATTTCCTTAATGTGGCTGCAGCCCCTCTTTAAACAACCGTTTCATGCTAATGCAGCCATCCCCAATGACTCTAATATCCAGAGCAAAAAATTAAACACGATTGTCCTCATAGTTAATGGAATTACCTTCCTGCTGGTGTCTCTTTGCAAAAGACATCTCTCCATCATTCTGTAGGTGGAACCTTTGGATGCAGCGCCTCACAAGATCTTCCCAGCCCGGCTTCATGGATGCTCGTAGCAGACTGGTATCTAGGGATGTTATCTTACCTAAGCACACAGTACGGGATTAGAGAGACCTTAGTCATAAAGGAAAGCATTTCGGTTGACATACACAAATGTAAAGATTTAATGTCGACATTAAAAATAAATGTCTCTTCTGTTGACTCGGCCAGGATCTCAGTGGTTTAATATTACTTAAAGAATACATTATAAATCTTTGTTTACATTCTAATTACAGCTTACCCAACGTTAGAAATGGCTTCTGTGTTAGTAAACAGAATAGAAGGTCCTGACTATATAGGATTAGACATGGAAATACAATTATAAGTGCTGTCAGTATAAATTTAAAAAGACCACCATTTAGACACTCATTACAGCAGGTAATGAGTTCAGGGCAGCTCAGCCTCAACTATCTTTAGAGTCCAACAAGTACTCTCATGCTGCGTGTGTAAACACAGTCACAGCAGTGTAACAGTTGTCCCTCACTGGAATACAATTTAAATGAAAGTATGATGCATTTGAAAGGGTGACAAGCACACTGCTGCTTGAATGACAGCCATAGGGACTGACTAAAGACTTGTCAAACTAGCATCCATAATAGAACTATTCACAGCTCCGCACCATGTCCAAGAAGCTCTTGTAGGCATAACAAGAATGTAGAGGCAGTACTTTCAGCAAAATATGAGAGAAAAATAATGCTGTCAATCTAGAATAAAACAAATCACAGCAATTATTTAAAATTATGCAGTCCAAATAAAGAGGCAAATAAATAATAGCCCTGCCTAGATGCATGGCTACTGAGGTCTGTGTGGGAAACCACAGTAAATTACTATACATGAGTGACTAAGTGTGTGTGTGTGTGTCTGTGCCACACAAGTGGTACGGGTACATCAAAGACCAGGTGAAACACAAACAGCTGTCTGTGTCTGTGTGCCAGCGTTCAGGCAGGTACTTTACCTCCCAGAGAGCAGCCTGTGGTAGGAAGCTGGGTCTACTAAGTTGTTCAATCCTAAGGATCTTTACCGAGGATATAATATTCTTTGAATCCCTAACTGTAGTGCAAAGTGATTTACAAGCTGTTGACATCAAATAAGGTACTGCTGGAACTTTGCCTTACTAGAATCGTTACACCATTCTTTTGATGCAGGGCCAAGTTTTATTTGAAAAGCCACATATGGAAAGATGCTATGCTAAAACAAAGATGCAATAAAAAAATCAAGAGCAAAGTTTTCTGTGAACAGCGGTTTGTAGTTCACTGCCGGCTGACATGTTCGTGTACCTTGTAGGTCCTGACGTGTAGTGAAGCTCTCGTGCGCGGGAAGCATGGGTCTTTCCTTCGTTGGCACTCTGCGAGCTACACAAATCAGGCACGACTGAAAGTCTAAAAAAAAAAAAAAAAAAAAGTAAAAATAATTAAAAACTCAGAAAGAGAAAACAGAATAGCACAGGAAAGAAAATAGGAGATGGAGTATATAACAAAAAAAACAAAAACAGAGAGATAAACAGAAGAGGTGAAAGGGGGAAGGGATGGGAGAGAGGGGAGGGATGGGGTGTAAATGATAGAGACAGAGGGAGGGAAAGAAAATGAAATGCATGTTATTCCCAGGCAGCATAATTAATACAGTTATTAATGAGCATAGGGATCAGGGCTCCGCTCCTTTCATGAGGAGCAGCAGCTATCGCTGGCAAGGGAAATGATGAAGTGTGACCTTTGAAGGCGCGTGTGTGTGTGTGTGTGTGTGTGTGTGTGTGTGTGTGTGTGTGCACGTGTGCACGTGTGTGTAAGAGAGCTTGAATGCCCATCTCTGGCTACTCTCACCTGCAGGAACATCTAACACTGATGACACCTCTCCTGGCTCAACATTAAAGTCTGTGTGTGTATGTGAAGCGCTGACTGACTGATGGCAAATATGACACTGCCAAGTCCAGGACTGGGGTGACCCCAAAAAGTCTGCCATCTAACTTTTCGGTGCCAGTAATACCCACACTCCCATACACGTTTCTTGTAAATGAATGCATGCCAGAACTAACACACACGCGCACACGCACACAGTCCTATTAAAAAGCCTCTTGGGTGGTCCGACCCTCAAATCTGTGAATCTACATTAATTTCTTGCTTTCCATCGCCTCCATTCCCCCTGTTTCTGTCTATAGCTGGACAGATTCCTGCACTGGTAACCACTCATCTTGCTTTGCCACTTCAGTACACACAAACACTGGCACACCTCTGGCCCGAGTCCTATTTGGCCTACTTGCCAAAGTATGGCTGGCAAACAGCTGGTGCACAAAAAGCAAGCCAGAGAGTAGGGAAAAGGCTCTAACTAGATTTGGAGTAAAACATTTGCTTATTGTTTTAATTTGCCGCTGAGTTAAAGATTGGCAATATAGCCTTTGAACAAAAGGGATTTAGGCTGCTGTACAATCACAAGTCCTGAAATATTCTGGCTAAAGGTCGTTTGTAATGGAATTTTACACTCTTCAGCATCTCATGCTCCCATCTAAAGCCTTGAATACCACTGGAATAGCCCTGTGACCTCTCAGTGACTGAACTCCGAAAGCAGAGCAGAAACAACATACAATTTAAAATCGCTTCCCTGGAAAGGAGAGCAGATGTTTATACAAGAAGCTAACACAAATTCCTCTTCTTTCTTTACACACAAATGCTCCCAAATGTGTCGAGTTTGTTTGTATTCTGTTGTTGTGTTCAAGCTGTTGTGAAAAGTACTGAATGACTGCTTTTGCTGTTGCATTACATGGTTAAAGCACATGGTTCCCTTGGAGTCATAAGCCCAGGTTTGGAAGGGATGTACATGAATTATAGATGAGCTTTAATGACAGCTGCCCAACCTCCCGTCTCCCTTGTGTCACTTAACTTTTCATGGGTGTAAGTTGAGTGGCAGCAGCACTGCTCTTCATCATTTGGCTATACAAATCCAGTTATAAGACAGATAATGGTCAACAATCAACGCCCTATGAATGACTAGCAGCTGATTATTACTTTAAATGATTTTACATTGGGTGGCAACCAGCGTTTCTTAAAGACAAGCAAGCTTTCTTATTTTCCTTCTCCAGGTTTTGTCGATGGTGTGTGTATATCTTTACACTACTTTTAAAAAAAAAAAAAAAAAAAAAAAAAGTCTGATCCCGCTCGACTCAGCTCTCCACTGAAGAGGGCAGAATTCAGTCTAATGTTATACGAGTAGACAAATCCTTGCTTTTGTTTGCTTTTTAATTGAACGCTCCAAAGCAAACTGTCAGTTTTAATTGAATTACTTTCTGAAGAGGTCTTTCAGTCCTCTGTCAAGTGTTTTAACGTGCTGACATAAGTGTGTGCAATTTCTAAAAGGGTCAGGTTGCTGAATGTTAAAATGCTTCCCCCGATGATTCAAACACCTTTGTACTTCAGGCTATATTATTTTCTCGCTCTTGGAACCTAATCATACTATAAAACTATTTAACAAGGTTACTGCAAATGGTTTAGACTTAATCAAAGCAAACTATAACATTCAACACAATTGTGCCTAGTAGGAAATGCTTAAGTGTGTTTCATAGGGTGCCACTTTAGTCTCCGTTTTTCCCTCCTTGCATACCGTCTCCTTCCTCCTTGATGGACTTGGGCTCCGAAACGGCAAAACACTGCATGGTCTCATATTTCTGCTGCTGCGGCTCGTGCTCGTGTGGCTCTTCCTGGCTCTCGCCGTGTGGATTGACCAGCATTCGGCAGTTGAAAGTGTGACTGTTCCTTCTTGGACCCTCGCTGGACCACGGGACACCATTTACTAAATCGAGGGGGAGGAAAGGGAACAGGAGATTTTTTTTTTAAGCAAATTGTACTGCAGCAAAAACTGAACAACAGAACGTGGAGAATGGGAGCTGCAACGAGCGAGCCAAGAGAGGCTACCACGCTGCAAGTGAAAGACATAATGAGAGCAAGACAGAGAGAATGAAGGCAGAAAAAGTGTAAAAAAGAGAGGGTTGTTGCTGGGTAGAGATCAGTCATAATGAGCAGTTGGAACCCTGAGCCCTGCGCCATCTATCCACAGCTATGCATCACAGCCAGGCCTCCATATGCATGTCCTGTAAAACATCATTGCCAATCTTTCTTCTTCTCTCCAACACTTACACAGGCGCGAGCAAACACACCAGAAAGGGCACACACATGTGTAAGCGGCCGTGCGCGTACGTGCACACAAAGAAAGAAACGTATAGTCACACACGCCACTCTGTTCACTCTAACAAACTCCCATCACACTCCATCTGGTTTGTGATCTCATTCAGTGCATTGATAATCTCCCAGTATCTGGGACACAGCCCACTGATCGTTTCCAGGGTGCTTCGCTCTGCGCTGCTCTCCCACCCAGATGGGCTGGGTACTCAGACCTCAATCCGAAGCGCCACGAGAGAAGGAGAGGAGAACTTCGAGCTCCTGATGAGCTCCAACGGCACAGATCAAAAATCACCTCTCGTGCGGAAGTCATGCAGAGGCAGGATGTTAAATGGCCGCGGCTATGAAAGTAAATTCTATCTTACGTGACAGAATAAATGGAGTAAGGTGAGGATAAACGCAATGTTTTCCGTGTGTGGGCTAAAAAAATGGGAAAGTGAGAACATGAAAATAGGAACTTGGTGAGCGTTCGTGGCAGAGAAAGAGAGAATGACACAAATAAGTGAAGAGAAGGAGAAGGAAGGACATGAAATGGAAATATAGGAGGCGCACGATGCTGCTGACAGGGGAGAGAAGCCAAAAAAAGGAAGTTAATTAGCTGAAAAGGGAGGGAGGACGAGTGCGAGCAAATGTTTGGGCTGAGCGTCAGCAAAAGGGACAAATGAAGAACCTATAGGTTTTTGCAGCATCCTAAAAGTCTCTGTTAAACAGCTGAATCAAATGCTTTCTGACCGTGACCGTTTAAATGTTTTAATTAATCTGACATCACTGCAACAACAGCCACCTACAACATACCTGTTTGAATAAGGAGAACGAGAGAGGCGAGGGTGTTAAGAGGCAGCGGAAGCACAGCACAAAGGACATACATGCAAAGTCAGGAAAACACAGTGAGACAAACTGACAGCAAGAAGAAAAAAAAGGGGAAAAACAATCTCTGAACCAACCGAGGGATTTAGGCAGCAGGTTCTTGATGAACTCAGCATGATCCCCGACATGCAGCACGCTGTAGACACTGGTGTTCATCAGCTCCTCCTGGTTGTAGCGCAGGTACTGGGTCACGTTCTCTGACACGAACACAATGTTACCCTCCATGTTCACCACAAAGAAGAAGCCATCCAGAGCCTGGAGGATTAAAAAAAAAGACAGTTCAGAAGTTTGTTCACTATGGACTGGGTCATTTTTCTTTCACTGGTTAATGGTCAGGATATCCAGTTTTAAGCATATAAACTCCACAAACAGATGCAGAGAAAGATGTATATTCTACTGAATTCTATTGTTTGTTTGTCTTATTGTAACTTAATTACCAATTAGCTCGTTAGCTCATTATCATTAGGGATGTTCTATTTGCGCCTACTGTGCCTGAGATGTGATTAGTGTGCTCCAGCAAGAATGCTTATACAGCACAAAAATGTTGGCACAAATCATGGCAAATTCTACAATACGCAATACTTCCACAACTCCCTAACAAAAAAGGAAATCTTGCCACGTCTGGTTATTTTCCGCAACATCATCTAATGCACTGTTACCTCTATGATCTCACAGATAATGCCAGGCGACTCAGTGAAGGCACAGTTTATCTAAAAACTCCAATGACTGCTGATGCTAACATCCCCATGACAGCCGACACATGTACTAGTTGTGTCTGAAGAGGAACGATTAGTACGCCATGTGCCGGGTACATGGATCACTCCCACAGACGCTCACCATCGCTGTGGCTGATAAAAAGCAGGATAAAAGCATGTGCCTGCAGAGACGGGCGGATGTGAAGGAGGAGCAGTACTTAATTGAAAGAATACAGCCCCAGGTCAGCCATTACACACAAGGTGGTGTCAATTAGGCCATCAAATCACCGGGAGCTCTTAAAAAGGGAATTCTGCTGCTTGTAATGCTGTAAAGTTGATGTCAAGATAAGACGCAAGAGACTCTTCTCAAGGTGTCTCACCTCAGCTTAAATAAACATTATCTACACTACACACACACTTGTCAGCGTGTAGGGTCACATGACTTGTTCAATGGGTAGCAAGAGGATTTATAACGTAAATGTTTATTTTGTATCGTGTTGGGTTTTTGGCATCCTTGCTCATCTATAACTATAGTGTATATGTCTCAAACTACACTTCCTAACAAATCTACAGTGAACAGACAAGTCTGGATGTAGCAAACCCATATCCCGGGAACACATGATCATGTTGAGAAGAAAGTTTTCCTTTGCACGCCTTAACACAGCACGATCTGAAAATAGATTAAGGAGATCTCATCTATCACTGCATGAAGCAGAGCTGTTCCAAAATGCAACACGGTTGTGTAAGTCCAGTCTGCATGAAGAAAGGCCATGAACTGCACAAGTAGGGCAAACAAAAACAGAGCAAACACTCTAGTGCCAACGCCTGCCTTCCTCCAGACACTCTTGCATAATGTTCTTAGCCAATACCTTAATTTGCAACACCCTCCCTAAATACTAAATATAAACACTAGAGACATTTCTACAGCAACTACAAATTAATAAAGCCTGAATAAATACATTGTGAGTGATATCATAGAACCTATTGTTTTCACATATGATTAAATATTGCTACACAGCAGGTAATGAATTGCAGCAGGGTAGGAATCTGGGAATTTCTCTGGATTATTTAAATCTGAGCAGTGCTTTGCAACCAGAGTTCTCTCTACTCATAAATTCTCGCTTAATATTAGCCATTTTCTACATTTCTGTCTTAAAGCAATTCAAACATGCCTCTAGTACTGTATGACAGTGATGCTTAACACTTTGTTGGTAGAGGCAAAAATATGCATGAAACACACAACAGCCTCTGTACCGCGTGGGCTAGCAAGGATGCAAACTACATGCCACAATAAATCATGTGACAGAAGAAGACTGCTCCCAGAAGGTTAAAACAACAGCACACTAATGTTTCTTCACAGCCTTGTCCGTCTTTGAGTTGGCATGAGAGTGGGCAGCAGAAGGCCTTGAAGGAGGGTCATGGGGCGCGTGGGTGCATTTCCTGCCGACAGCCATACTCCGCAGAGCACACTGTAATTAGCCTGGGCTGGCGGACGGGGACATGGCTAGAGCGGAGCGGGTGTGAATGGCCGATCGCTGTGTTTTGGGGCTGCTGACAGATGGGAAAGCTTGCAGGCTGCACTGGTCTATATTTAGCTGCGAGTTAGTATGTCGATTCAGTGACGCTGGACCAGGAGAGCTATAAATATTCCATGACAGGACAGATCTAGAGGCGAAGGAAGAGAAGATGGGGAGGGAGAGACAGAGAGGAAAGAGAACTGAACAAGCAGGAGAGAGAAAGGGAGGGAGGAAGTGAGTGAGAGGACAGGCTCAATGGACTGATTCATCCGCCAGGCTGTTGCTTTCTTTCCTATTATATGTAAGCACTCCAGTGGTCCTTCGTGGTACAACAGGGCCCCATTGGCCCGCTTGTGATTTATAGCCAATCAGGGGCGGATACAAGATGCTGGCAGTGTGGGGTACTTCAGCACGAGTCTGGCATTTCATAATATTTTCTTCACATATGGCGCTATGAGTAAGGAGGAAAAGGCCGTGCACCCACCTCCAGCATCATTGGTCCCAAGGCGTCTTTGTCGATCACACTTTGGCCTGTTGATGAGACGTCAGCCTTCTGCACCTCCTCCTCGTTTGCTGCTGCAGCTTTTTCTGTTAAAAGCAAAGTTAGTAAAAATTTAAGAGACTGTGTCAGGGCTCCTTACTGTTTCACAATGAGGAAGTTACTAAAAAAAAGAAAACTGTAACGTACTGTACTGTCAAACATGGAAAAAGAAAAGGCTGAAACAAACAACTTTACTTTTCCTCTGAAACTAACCCACATACTATAAAAGAGGTCACCCACTGACGAGTCTTTTAACAGCAAACACATCGGTCCCCTTTGTGAAACCATGTGGCCATGGCTCACACCGAAGCACAGAGCAGCAGCACAGTGCGAAAGGTGTGTTAGAGCACACAGCTGCCTTGTGGGGGGCAGTCACTGTTTAGATTACTCTGTTATGCCAAAGCCCTGACAAACAAACAAACAAAAAAGGCCAATATGGAAACAATTAAGCATTGATGGTGTCCAAGCAATGTTGTTCCAAATTGGAAAACAAGTTGTAGCAGTCAATACTCCTGTTGATTTTCTATTAATGGATATGGAGAGTATGAATTACTGAGCACATAGATGCGTATGGCTTATAATTTACTACTGTTTTCATCTTATCTCCAATCAAAATCCACTTAAAAAAAAAACAAAACAAACATAAATAAATATAAATATCCTGTAAGCTCCTGTACCTGTGCTATAATGCGATGCATGTGTCCGTTTGAGTGGGTTAATAACCATGCAGAGAAGCCTTATGTTCAAAGCGTAGGCTGCCCTACTTTTAGAGATGATGATGTGAGGCGGAATATCATTGGGCTTTTTGTTGTTGTTGTCGTTTCTGGCTTCTTCCTTTTTTTTGGGGGGGGGGGGGGGGGGGGGGGGGGATGTTGCTTTCGCACGATGCCAAGAAGCAGGCTGACCATATGGTGAATAAATATTGTGGTAAGAGTCAAACAAAATTATCCCGTCCCTTGTATTTTCTTTTTGGAAGGGTGAAAGCAAATGCAGGGTTCCCTTGGCTTTGTGGGTTTGTGCACCATCGCACAGACACAAATTCATCTCTTTCAGCATTAATGATGTGCGCATCAGCAGGGCCTCTCTGGGCCCAGCGGGGCCCTGTAGACCAGCACAGCTGCCCTGGGTGCAGACCCATCACTCAGTGTCAGTGCGGCCCTCCCTGCCTTTCTGTCTGGAGAACTGTGGAACTGTGCCAGACACAGAGAGGGACTGACCAGTTGGGTAACAATTGCTGCTTAACACACAACTAACAAGACATTTGCTATATACTGTTCCTTCTTTCAGATATTTAACAATTTGCTCAGTTTATTTTTATATTTTGAATATTGGAATAAATAATGTACTAGGCTCAGCTTAGCAGCTACACAGACCCCAGTCCACAGTTTTTATGAGTCTTAACTGGGTGCTCCTGCCAACACGGAGTGTTAAAGAAAGAAAAAAAAAAAAGCTGTAAAACTCTTGGCTATGCCATTATTCTAAAGGCTCTATAAGCATATTTCTCCACATATTGTCTGTGAAGGTGCAACAAGCTGGAAAGAGAAAAGACACGCAGAAAATTGCAACCAGTTTCCAAATCAGGGTGGAAAATGTACGCAGACAGTGTGAGAGGAACAAACAGGGATGAATTCATTGCTTTTTTTTTTCTCGTTCCTTTTTCCAAAGGCCATCTTCACCACATGGCACATCTCTACAGGAAGTCACCAATCAGAGAGAGATATTAAGTCACATAAGTGTATTTGAATACATGTAATATTGTCGCTATAAGCAGAAAGTAAACTAAATGTGGACAACAGAAAAAAAATATATACTACTAAAAAATAACTACACCTCTGTTTCAGATCACATTAAACACATGAGGTGCAATGAAAAGCAAATAACAGTAGGACATAACATAAGCTCACAGCATCCCCGCTTCACTTGTGTAGGATGAGATGCAGTAGCTTCCTGCTTTAACTACACACACACACACACACACACACACAAAAAGGTTCATCTACGTGGCCGCTGACGTATGGAGGACAAAGCAGAATAGGAAAATTTAGTCCTTCCCTCAGGGGTTCCTTCTGTACTAAAATGTTTTGCCTTGAGAGTCAGGCAGAGGATGTCATTATAGCAAAGGGTTAAAAAAAGAAAGAAAAAAGATGATAATGCAGAGAGGAAGTGTTGGAGGTAGAAAAGAAGGCAGCACAGAATAAGACATCAAAAAAAGGGGGTGGGAGCAACAGACGCTAGCAAGAATTTGATTGTGATTTTTGCATCACCATTACATAACAGTTGGCTCTGTGAGTCACAAAACATGATGACATCATCAGCTGGTCTGATTCATACACACCTCGAGTGGGCCACTCTTTGTCTACCAGCCACTCGGCTGTTTTTTCGGCTGTGCGACGGTAAAACATTAAGATCAGCACGTTCCTTCAAATTGAAGCAAGAGAAGAAGCCCTGTTTTTTTAAAAGCTTTAAGTGTTCTACCACTTACTAAAGACCCCTACTTCCACCCACACACACACACACACACACACACAAAGAGGCAGCAGCGAGTACAACCAAACATGCTGATCGATTTGCCTGATGTTCTGGCTCAGAGCGCTCCTGGGAAAGACTGGCAGCCAACAAAAAAAAGAAATAAAAAAAACTGCTCTGGCTCATCCACATTGTATGATGGAGTGTTGGAGGGAACATTAAATCAATTGTGCTGCTCTTTAATAAGAACACCAGTTACTGTGTATGAAACAGATCCCAAATCATAATATTTATGCTATCAGATCTGAGGTTTCTGTCAACACAAAGCCACCCGTGGAAGCTGTGTCAAACTTTAAAGGCACAACTAAGAACACAGCAACGAATTTGATTTGCAGCTGTGTCAAAGCCACTGACGTGTTTTCACTAAGGTTAGCCATGGTATAAAACTGGGCTTTATGACATAAAAAAAAGCTGAAAGGGGAAAATTACAGAACTTCATGGGAATAAAGAAATAAAAAAATAAAAAAAAATAAACAGCTCAAATAACTCCGTATTCCTTTCGCTGTTGCACTGTAGGGATCTTGATTGTTTCTGCAACAAAATATCACGTTTCAAAAATATTAGAGGCTGCCATTTGTACCTTGCTCCTTTATTTGCCTGATTTGTTTCACAGTTTCCTTCAGGATTGCACATTTGTCAGGTTTGACATTGAAGTTGTCGATGTCGTTGAAGTTGGCGAAGATCAGCTCGGCGAGCTCTTCGATGTATTTGTTCTCGTGCTCGCGGTTACGCTTCTCGTTGCTCCGTTTGGGACTGCAGAGACAAAAACAGAAGGGTGAGAAACTGCACTGAGGACAGCAGTAACACAACACGGGCGATACAGATTGATGGCTAAAGGTTCAAGAGAGTGGAAGTGCATCAAACAGCTCCAGGGTAGCAAAGTCCATCCATCTATAAAACTACACCAGGGTTCCAGTGTCCACACATTTTTCCTGAGTAGGGCTGAAGAGGCCTCTCATTTTGAAAGCTGCCAAATGACAGCACACTGACAGTGCAATATATCTACTGAGGCATCGAGGAGAGTCAACACTAGTGTCAATTCATCCTTCTAGGAGCTTTCACGCTGCTAACATGGCACAAGGGTAAACCAATATTACACTTAGAGCCCGATTAAATACAGGATTTTTAACATTCTTGCCGACTTAAAAACTCTTTATTTCAATATGTCAGCCAATATTTTTCTCTTTCGTACACATGAAACAAACATTTCCCCCACATTGGATCTATATAGTTATTTATTTACGTTCTGATTTGCCAGACTCTGCTCAGTCAGCAGGTGGCTGTGTTTGTGATTGGGAAACTGAAGGGTGCCCTCTGGTCTACAAACTATTCAGCGTCAGTCAGCTGAAGGGTGTTTCTCTCGTCTTTTCCTTCATTAACAGTTATAAATGCAGATACCGATAGATTGGCAAATAGCTAATATAGGTCGATATTATCAGCCTGCTAATAAATCAGGTCTACTCCATTTATGTTACAATAGGTTAAAGAAAAATGTGTGCAGGAGATTGTGAACCGGACAACTTTGCAAAGTCGTTACTCATTTGTGTGGACCGACTAAAACTGGATCTGACCTTTAGTGCATGATAACTACTTTGCCCCACATTACATTTAACTGTACACAGCAAAAACTCGCAGAAATGTCAAAAACATAACTCCTAAAGGGACCAAATACCTGGGTCCAAGAAGTTCAGCAGAACATTCTTTGCGTTTCCGTGACTCTGCCCTGCCAGGGTCAGATGAGTTTTCGCCGACTCCACTCATCCTCAATGCATATCAGCGTCTGGAAAATGAACACAAAGAGGCACAAAAGAAGAGTTTTACATTTGAAAGAAATGCTTCAGCACTACAAGCATAGGCAGCTATATAATGTGAAGAACACCCATGCTGGCCTGTATACATGCCAACATCGGAATCTGCATACAACACACGCACACTCTACAATGTGCTGGGGGCACAGGCAGATCCACTCCAGGAGAAATGAGTGAAAATGGAGCAGAGAAAGAGATTCAATCATTTCTCTCTGATGGTGGAGCTCTCCCTAGAGAGACTGAAATGAGAACACAGCACCTTGCCCACAGCACCAGACTGCACGCTCAACCATGTACCAAGAAAAACCCATTTGTTACACAAAACCAAAGCAAAGCTGGCGCACATTAAGAGCAGAGTGGGTTTACAATGACAACATGTGTTCTTTGTTTAAGTGCCTCTGAGAATGCTTCACATTGGTTTGTAAGAGTCGCTTAAAATGTAAATGCAGGAATCATATCTTGTCTGTTCTCTCTGAACTTATGGAACAGACTGTAAGATTTTCAGTGAGTAAGAAATCATGTTATGACCGTTTTGTGTTATCAGAACTGACAAGGAAGCTGAGACTTTGCTGAATTTGTCTCAAACCCTACATGCCAACACGTTTTGAATGCTGCTTTTACTCCAACCCTGAAAGCAACCATAGGCTGCCACTAAATGAAAGACAATCAATTATTGATCAGAGTAATGTCTTATTAATTACCACCTGATCTGAACATCTGATGGTGCCTAATGGACTTGGGTTTCAACATAAAAGGATATCCTTCTTTATAAAAAAAATGCATTAAAAAAACAACATTGCGTTGGCTCATGCAACATGATTAACTACACCTTTTTCTGCTTTCGGAGTTTGACAGAGCAAAGGAGGGGAGGTTAAAGGCAATTAAGACTAAGAAACAGGCAAACCTGGAGAAAGAAAATGGAAAAGTCTTTCCTCACTACAGTGCCCAAGACTGGGGCATGCTGTGTTGTTCTACGCTCTCAGCCACTCTAACCATGGAAACGGCTATGACATACACACACACACACGCCGCTTTACTGCTCAGCCATTACATAAGGAAGAACAGAGCAGAAAACAACACAATGTAGAGCAGAGTGGAAAGGAAAAGCTCGTCAGAAGCAGGCTAAACTAAAAGGAGAGAAAGTGACCATGCAAACTTGAGTCTGGCTCCCTCCTGGCCTGAAATGACCTACTTTAAGCTAATGGTAGGGTCTGTGCACAAATGGATGAAGCAGTCATGATTGGCCAGAGAGACAGAGGAGAATCTGAAGGGTAAAAGACATTCGGTTGACAAGCGACTTGAGCACTGTTGTTGGCCTGTACAGTGAATGAACAGAGCATGATACACAAACGTCACTGTGCATGTGCCCTTGTGTTACGCTCTTTCAAATGCCATTAGGCTGCTTTCATGCCGAGGCACTGTGCTGTTCACTGAATGTATAACAGTCTCTAAAAAGAGAGGTTACAACTTTTATTAATGACAACGGAAACAGGCAATTAAACCCTAATAGCTAAGTGGCACTCTCTGCTCCGATTGGCTGTGCCCTGGCTTTCAGGCACAAGTTACCATGGGAATTCTAGACCTGATTGGCTCCACCAGCCCCGCGAGGCCAGATATGATTGGTTGCTTCCGTCTCCTTGACATGGCAGTAATGATGGGTCATTGTACGTTGAGACAAATAAGAGAGACTGGATGTAGAAGGCACGTCTCAATGACACCAATACAGACAGCCAGACACCCTGGCAAGCAGGCTGGTAGGCCATTTTTGTTGCTGGGGGAGGGCTCTGATCTTCACATGGGCAAACTAGGAAAGGATTTCTAATCCTGGAAAATGCGCTGGTTCCCAGGGCAGCTATAAACAGCTGGGCACTGGTGTTAGTACTTACTATACAGGAGCTAAGATTTGACTTAATTATCAACATCACCCCCTCGGGAAGAGCTCCTCAAAGCTTAAATGCTCTTGGACACAGTAGGTATGAAGGAAGAGAATAGTGGCATGCTCCCCAAGTGCGTCTCTGGCATGATAAATTCTTATCCCCATCCCCCAGACCTGAAGTGATGTACACAATTATGATGACAGAGATCTCAGAGGTAACACAGAACATCACAGTTATAGTTCCAAATGCAGGGATGGCTATGCCTAACGACTCTGCTGTGATCCTTACCGACTTCCCATATGCATATGCTTTATTCAATTAAAAAAATAAATAAATACATAAATAAATAATTTACCACCATACTTGCATTTTGCTTGTAGCAGACTAGGTAGTAGCACGAGGGGAGAAGTGCAATTCAAAACAATTTAATTGGACTAAATGATATTTTAATGCAGGCTATGTTAAACTCTGCAATAACAGGGCTGATGAGACTCAACACAGATTAATGACCGCATAAGAGAGTAACCTCATTATGTAGGGGAGTGATTGGCATATTCTGGAAGGCATCTATCAAATGTTCAGTTCATCAAGCTGTCAGCTCATTTAGTTCATTAGTGCTGTAAGTTGAGACATATGGTCCATCACTCATTACAAGCTACCTTATGTTAGTCATACACAGTGTGACATCTGTGTAAGACCAAGCAGGTTTTGCCAAGATTCGCACAGTCACAATAAAAGAGAGCTGGGCCACTTCTAAACAAATATTCTTCACAAGCCAAAAGAGCTACAGAACTGACGGATAGTACCTCAGCTGGTCATACCACATGTCCACTGGAGTAAGAAAGTGAAATTGAAAAGAGAAGTGTGCCCATACACAAAATTTGGGCCTCTCCATGAACTCTTCCTACGCAATTAGGAGTTGCACAATCAAATTAGCACACATGTATGAGAATCAACAAATAAAAAACAAAATAGTGTTGTGGAATTTTACATAGCGATACTGTAACAATACACAGACACCAAATATTGGTATTTCATTAAATAAATGAAAATAGTCAGGGAATAGTAGCAACAAGAGGGCTTGACATTAAAATCAACCCCACAAAACCAAAAAAGACACCTCCTAATTCAGAGCAAGTTAATGAGTAAAAATTCATCAGCAATTTCCTTGCATCCACCAAACAAAAATTCATGGCTGCCTGGTCAGTGTACTGATTTTTTTCCCCCCCACATTTTGCCAATGACTACGAGCTGTGTTGACTAAATGTGTATTCGCGTTGCAACGATTGACTCCTACCAGGCAACCTGTGCAATCTTTCTGCAAAGAGTCGCGGCATGACTTGGACTGACTGCCACTGCACTCAGAGAGATGGCCACAGGTTTGCAAATAATACTGATTTATAAATGTAGACAACTGGTTGCTGGCTGTATTCTGGTCATATTCCTATAGAACGGGAAGGCTGATGAGCACAAATGTAATAATTAAATGTGAATTCCTATGTATGTAGACAGCAACAGATATGCGTTTTTGATGGGTTATCACAGCTAATTATTATATTATCAGATACTTTTCCAAGTTGCATGTAATTGCCAACTTGACCCCATTCAGTTGCAGACTGATGGCAGACCAACTCCATGTTACATTAACATTCTGGTGATTCCCACATCTAATTATGATGTCATTATGTTGCCTAGCGGCCTCCTACCAATGGGTTAAAACCATCTATTTGTAGTTTATGTACCTATAGCACTTCATAATGGTTCATAACAATAAGACATAATCTACATCTCATTAAAAAAAAAAAATTGCTTTGCTATACAATGTCATTTTATGCTTTTTTTTTGTGTTGTTGCTCTTGACATTTGTCAACTATAAGGCATGGATCATAATCAAAATTAGATCATGAAATCCTCTTTAACATGTCAGTATACACTGGATTAACACAACCTTTTATACCAATTTTTCATTATACACTTCATAATAATGGATTGGATTTATATAGCGCTTTTCAAGGCACCCAAAGCGCTTCACAATTCCATTATTCATTCACTCTCACATTCACAGACTGGTGGAGGCAAGCTGTAGCCACAGCTGCCCTGGGGCAGACTGACAGAAAAAAAAAAGAAAAAAAAAAAGTACATAGTAAAAGAATAAATGTCAATATTGTGCCATCGGCCCCTCTGGCCAACACCAGTAGGCGGTAGGGTAAAGTGTCTTGACCAGGACAGAGAGCCCAGGGATCGAACCGGCGACCTGCCGGTTACAGATGCGCTTCCCAACCCCCAGCGCCACGGTTGCCACTTCATGTATAATGTCTTTCACTTTTCTCATTGTGATTAACTATATCAGTTTTCAAACAAGCCAAACAATACCGCATCATGGGGAGTGTAGTAGTAACTATGGTAGTAAGCAAGTCAGTTTTGTTTGTTTGTTTTTTTATATCATGAGGAAGACCATGCAACCATGACAAACATTAGCCTGTAGACTGTAAGAGACTATCTGGAATCAATTTGTTTAAAAGGGGGATGTCTTTTACATACTTTACAGCTGGCTGCAGCGGGCTGGGAGGAGAGAGAGAGGAGGGGGAAAAAAAAAAATCAATGGGAAAGTACAATTCCATATAACATGAAAATGCAGCCATTCCTGTTCTATACTTTTCAAATCCACTTTGAGAAATTCTCCTCAAGGGCACATGCAGTAGTTGCTGCACGTGTTGTGGTCTAGTGTCTTTCACAAACCCTCTGGCATGTGGTCGCCTGCAGACAGCCTTGCATGTACCATCTGATTACAGAACGTCACTCGTACACAAGCCGGCCATCACACACTGGCCGTGGAAACTATAATGCCTGCATAATAATGCACTTGGAAATTATCCTGTGGTCACTGAGGTCCTCTAACACACGTTTCCATGCAGATTTTCCACAACTTGAAAGCTGTTAGGTCTCAGCTCATGTAAGTGCAGTAAACACTTACCCACTGCCCCAAATTGACACTTCATTACAGTTTTACATCTTTAGCGCATCTGTGTGGCTGATTCACAAGGCTGAATTAAAGGTCAGGTAATTAAACCTCTGTAACAGCCACACCCACTAGCATAGCAACACAACATTGATGACTTTCCAATAAAAGTATCCGATCAGTTTTAATCAGAATTATTGATTTTGTCAGAACTTAGACAGAAATGCAAATATGTAATGCTTCCCAGCGTATTAAAACACCAAAGTGTAAATAAAAATAAACCAAAAAACAAATGCAAGCAAAAAGCTGGAGAAATCAATTGACTTTGAAAGTACTCTGTGCACTTGAGGGAGGTGCTCATAGGTGAGTGTCATTGCTTATATCTTAGGTGTCACCTAAGTGCAGACTCTCCACAACGGACCTGGAGCCAACCAGTCTGGCGAGGATGGACTGAAGAGACAACGAGGGGCTGCTGCTAAGGTTGCCTCTGCTGCTTGAGGCAACCATCTTTCCTCTGATCAAACTCAGCTGCTTCAACCTTTACATGACATACACTATTAGATGGCAATGAGCACATCCACAGCACAAAACAGAATTTATCTGCATCTGTGAGGAGAGAATGGCACAATACAAAACACTTCACTTAAAGAATACACAGAAGCAGAGGAATTTGCTCTGCAGCGACTCAGCTGGGAAACAGTAAGATGAATAGATTAATGTGCAGTATCTCCACCTTTATGGGGTAATATGTGAGAAATCTTTTGAGCAATTTTAATAATTGAACTTTCATTCATGCACACAGAGAGGCTGGGAAAGAGCATTTTAATTCAGATAGGACTTTATAAACATTTACAACACCCTGAAGTAGGGCTGGGCGATATATTGCGTTTTTAAATATATCAATGTCTAAGGAGCTTGGAAAGAAAAGCGTCTGGACTTATTTGAGTTGCTTGAAGACGTTTCACTTGGGAGTTCCCCCCCAAAGATTTGGGGGGGGATACTCCCACTGGGTTTAAATCTGGGACTCCCCACCATTTGACCTTAGAACTGAAGAAGCTTCTCGGATGAGAGGTGAAACGTCTTCAAGCAACTCAAAGAAGTCCAGACGCTTTTCTTTCCAAGCTCCTTAGACTATGATGACCTGGATGACTGAGAACCTTCACAGACATAAATATATCAATATATTTTTATGTGACAATATCGTTTATATAATGTTACTCTGCCTCGCCTTTCTCCTTCACTGAACACAACTTCCCCTCCCCCATCGCTTCACCTGCAGGCAACGACAAGATGGACACGGCAGCTATCAAAGAGGAGCTGGTCGGTAAAAAGAAAACATTTGGAGATTACGATTTTAGTGCTGTCAGCGTTAATCTCGTTAAAATGACTTTAACGCCATAACTGCTGTCAGGGTGTCAGTCACTCAGTAGAACTTGGGAACAGAGCAGCTGCAAAATCTGTCTTTGTTATTATGCTCAGCGTCTTTTAGTTTACATTTTGACTGCACAATTGCGAGCTTTTTGTTATGCACAAAACCAACATTGTTTTATTTTATTTATGGAGCATTATTGTTTAATAAATGCTGATAATTTATTTGAGTAATTTTTTTATGTACATCTACGCTCTATGATAATAAAAGTGCCCGTGTGAGATCTGGGACACAGCATGACTAAGAACTCTTTTTGCTCTTACTTTATGGCTTTAAAAAAAATATATAATAATCGCGATATATATCGTATATCGCCATCCAACTAAAGAATATCCAGATATGAATTTTGGGCCATATCGCCCAGCCCTACCCTGATGTTTTTAGCTGTATTTCCAAACCGTTAACAATGCAACGGTTTCTGCTACCTTAAATGGGTTTATAATACTATTAACAGTATACAGCTCATATACCCACAAAAGGTGAACCAGGTTTAATGTGTGCCACCAAAGGGGGCCTTTAAAAAACACTGAATCACCCATTCTAGTCATACTATAATGATGGGGGAAAGGGATGCAACGCGGGGGGGGGGGGGGGACTGTGTCTGATTGCCAAGAGGAGAGGGTATGTGCCAGTGTGCCATTCCTGTAATCATGTGGGTTAGCAGGGCTTTGATTATAGAGACACACCCAGTGATTCTGGAGCTCAGAGAGCTGGGCATGACTATGCATCAAACTGCATCAAAAGCTACTGGGGAATCGTTTGAAGTCTCCTGCGCTATAATAATGAGAGCCCTTCCAGAAAGTGCAAAGCCTCTGTGGGGCACTGAACATTGTCTCGCTGGTGTGTAATCTCTCCTCAGTTGGCTCCTTGGTTCAACAGGCCCCCTGAGAGAGAAACGGAGAGCAAGAGTGCACCAATAAAGACTGCTTCTGGAGCGCTGCAACATGGTCCATTTATTTCCCACAAACTGAAGGGGAAATAGTGAAAGGGGAGGGGCACAGAGGACTCGTGGCTTCTCATTTTATGCTCTCGATATTTGCGATGGGTGAAAAGATGTGCAGAGAGTGCCAAAACACAAAGAAACATGACGGGATCATGTAAGATGGTATTAAAGACAAATGCGTTTGTCTTAAAAACAATATAAATATCAGCAAAATACCCAGTGGGGTGGGGTCTGCAGTGAACTGCTGACAGCTGCTATTACCTTAAACCAGATGTTGTGATATTAGGCTTGGGCTGAGAAAAAGGCAAAAAGAGATGGAGGGATGTATGTGGTGATGGATTTAGTGTTTTGGAGCAATATGACAATGGCGCTTGAGTGATGGGTATTTCCCTGTAGATATATTCCATGTAGAGGAATCAATGGTGAACTGTGATTACAATAATTCAGAGTCAGTAAATGAACAGAGGGGACAGCAACACAGCACGTTTTGTTTTGTCTTGGCTTTTGTTTTGTTTTTTCCCCATTTAAGAGGAGGTTTGCAGAGTGTAATGGCTTGTGTTTAGTGGTTCAAATGAGTGGTTCAAATCTGCAACAAAGGTTAACTTTCAGTTCTCTCCTCAAAAACATAATCACTTACCCACCTATACGCTTACCATGACATTCAAACAACCATTGTTATGAGGGTTAGCCAGTAAACAAAGTAAATTCTTTATTCAAATTACATGTGTCCAAAAAGTTAGACACAAACACACAAACAGACCACTGCTGATTAAATCAACAGAGAGGTAGGATATTTGCCTGCTACCAAGTCCCACTCAAGCATTTGTCCGCTCTAGAATCACTGCAAGGTAATGGCTCTAAAGTGCCCGAGTGCAACCAAGAGCCCGGTCCCCATTTACTGAAAGCTGATCACGCTCATCAATCTTTTAACGCTGGCAGTCACTTCAGGATGTCGCAGGATGCGAAGCAGAGGTCTGTCGGTATAATAAGCACAGAGTGCTGGCTTCTGGCTGTCCGAGAAACACACAAGATTGGTCAGATAGGTGAAGTGAAGTGTCAGCTATCGAGGGATGGTGAAATTGATTAACTGGTATAAGTAAGCGACTCCCCACAACAATCCAGTCAACAATTCATCTGTGGCTGACAGCAATGCCAGAAAGGAGATTCAGATATCACTGCACAAATCCGATTACGGAAGAAGCTGGAAGTAGGGAAACTATGAGCTGATCTTTGAAGTATCAGTTGCTTGATTATTTACTTGCAGCTGTATATGGCAGTACTAAAGGAATTACCACGGTTTCTACAAAGGTCAATAAAATGTAGCCTGATCTTCATCTAAACCACAACTGTAGAAATGCACTGATGAAAGTACTGAAAGTGCGTAAATCTCTGTTTTAATGAATCCCCCTAGAGTCAGGTGTTCCAATCAAGGAGATGCTACTGAAAGTGTGACTTGCAGAAGGTTCCCCTCCCTCTAGATTAAGCCATTTTTTATGTCATGTCTTAAGATTGAGGCACAATTCCCACCAACCGCTCAGAATTTTCAAATGATCTCAGAGGAAGTGGCATAAAATTTAAGAAAGGTTAGAAAAGCATTTCTAATTACTTTGGCATTCATGAAGTAAAAAAGACACCAAGAATGTCTACAAGTCATGTAGTCATCATTGTCATAGGAGTGGAACAAGTTTAAAAAGGATAAAATTCAGGTTTTTGAAAGGCCGAATTGAAGAGTACTGACCTTAACTGAACTAAGATGCTTTGGCAAGACAGAAAGGTCTATTCAATAAAAATAAAAAATAAAAAACACACAAACAAACAAAAAAAACAACAACCCCAAAACAAAACACTCAAATACTCAAGTATAAAAGGAACAGGAACAGTCTAAAATTCCTCCTAATAATTGTGCAATAAGTATCTGCAGGAAAGGAGTTACTAAAGTTAGAGTTTCATGTTAATAGTTTAGTCTGATTGTGTGTCTAAAACTATGACTTTGATGTAGATGAGAACAAAACAGAGCACTCCAACAGCTCAAACTTTATTTTGCAACTGTACTGTGCGGTGCTGAGAACTGCATACCATCTTTTTTTTTTTTTTTTTTTTTTTTTTAAATATTCACTGTGCCACTGTGGATCAGCACGTGGCAGCGCATTCAAGCCACACAGACACACTTAGAGTGTAGCTACGTTAAACAAGTGCAGGCTGCATCAAAAATACAACAAAACTCAGAACATGAAGAAGAAAATCCAGTTTTAGCAACAGCAACCAAAACCATGCCATCTTATGCAAACTATTATGATGATGAATCCCCTCAGAAAATGGTGTAAGAACAGTGAGCAATACAATAATCCCAGGCCCCAACTGAAATGTAACCTTTAAAATAACAGAAACTTAGTAGTAGTAGTACTGGTTCCAAGAGTAAAACATTCTTTCCCATCCATCCATCCATCCATCTTCATCCGCTTTATCCGGGGCCGGGTCGCGGGGGCAGCAGCCTAAGCAAAGAGGCCCAGACCTCCCTCTCCCCAGCCACCTCCTCCAGCTTATCCGGGGGAATACCAAGGCGTTCCCAGGCCAGCCGAGAGATATAATCTCTCCAGCGTGTCCTGGGTCTGCCCCGGGGCCTCCTCCCGGTGGGACATGCCTGGAACACCTCACCCAGGAGGCGCCCAGGGGGCATCCTTGTCAGATGCCCGAACCACCTCAGCTGGCTCCTTTCGATGTGGAGCAGCAGCTGCTCTACTCTGAGCCCCTCCCGGATGGCCGAACTTCTCACCCCATCTCTAAGGGAGAGGCCAGCCACCCTTCGGAGGAAGCTCATTTCTGCCGCTTGTATCCGCGATCTCGTTCTTTCGGTCACTACCCACAGCTCGTGGCCATAGGTGAGGGTAGGGACGTAGACCGACCGGTAAATTGAGAGCTTCGCTTTTACACTCAGCTCCCTCTTCACCACGACGGACCGGTGCAGCGTCCGCATTACTGCAGCTGCAGCCCCAATCCGTCTGTCGATCTCCGGCTCCCTTCTCCCATCACTCGCGAACAAGACCCCGAGATACTTGAACTCCTCCACTTGGGGCAGGAACTCATCCCCGACCCGGAGTGGGCACTCCACCCTTTTCCGGCTGAGAATCATGGCCTCAGATTTGGAGGTGCTGATCCTCATTCCCGCTGCTTCACACTCGGCTGCGAACCGTTCCAGTGCGAGCTGGAGGCCCTCACCCGATGAAGCCAACAGAACCACATCATCTGCAAAAATCAGAGATGAGATTCCGAGGCCACCAAAGCGAAAGCCCTCCGCCACTTGGCTGCGCCTAGAAATTCTGTCCATAAAAATTATGAACAGAACCGGAGACAAAGGGCAGCCCTGGCGGAGCCCATCACCCACCGGGAACGAGTCCGACTTATTGCCGGCAATGCGAACCAAGCTCTTGCAACGGTTGTATAGGGATCGAATGGCCCGTAGCAATGGGCCAGACACTCCATATTCCCGCAACACCTCCCACAGGACACCCCGAGGGACACAGGCGAATGCCTTCTCCAAGTCCACAAAACACATGTAGACTGGTTGGGCAAACTCCCATGCACCCTCAAGTATCCTGGAGAGGATAAAGAGCTGGTCCAGTGTTCCGCGACCAGGACGAAAACCGCATTGTTCCTCCTGTATCCGAGGTTGGACTAATGGACGAACTCTCCTTTCCAGCACCCTGGCATAGACTTTCCCAGGGAGGCTGAGGAGTGTGATCCCCCTGTAGTTGGAACACACCCTCCGGTCCCACTTCTTAAAGATGGGGACCACCACCCCGGTCTGCCAGTCCACAGGTACTGCCCCTGATCTCCACGCAACATTGCAGAGGCGTGTCAACCAGGACAGCCCTACAACGTCCAGAGCCTTCAGGAACTCGGGGCGGACCTCATCAACATCAACATTCTCTCCCCTCACACACAAAATGGTTGAAAAGGTCTCTCACTTGCAAGAACAGCTGAATCTGGACACTGTTAAGCCTTTAAAGCCGGTCGGAGCGGGCACGCTCCGTTTTGCAGAACTATTTTTAAATCCCACATAGAACCGGAACCATGTAAGCTAGCGCAATAGTTTTTTTTGCATATGAAACCGGAGGAGTTGTACTTACATCTTATGCCATCAGCTTGTCCTAGGTCACGGTTTCCTTCCACATATAGCTTTGCAAAAATTGCATAAAAAGTGCTTGCAGGAACAAAAACATAATATTCCAGAAACACGCTTTGCCGATCCGATCAGCTGTTCGTAAAACTTCCTACATTGAAATAGACGTCAGCGCGAACGATCGCATGTCCGACATGACCTGCCCGAAACTGGAAGTGACGTCATTTTCACGGAAAATGTCGTTTTTTTTACTTGTAGGCCTTAAAAGCCCATACTGATGTTTTTAAAAGTTATGTTTGACTTTATGCTTTTCTGAATAGTTTCTGGGATGCTTAGAACTCAAATTGCACTGCTTTAAATAGTTTATTTTGATGCACATGCTGTTTTTTTGCAAATTTGCATCATAGGTTTGTTTTTTCTGCAGTATTTAATAATTGGTGTATCTCAAAAATAAAACTATGAAGACACTCAAAATAAATTTCCTGTTGTTGTAAACTATTTTTTGCAACTTTTTTGTATTTAAAGTTTTGAGGGATAAACCCATTAAATTTCTCCAAGTAGAAGTATATGTAAAAAAACAAAAAACAAAAAACGATTTTCAATTTTTTTATAGTTTATTGCACTTTTTTGCAATTTATGTAGTTACTATGGACTTAATGCATACATATAATTAAAATTGGGCTATAATGGTTGTATTGATGTATAGCAACTTGAAATGCTCCCAAAAAATGGCACTACAGCATGTAAAAATATAAAGTAAGCTCTGGCGGACTTGGTTCTATGCTAGGTCTTAAAGGGTTAAACACAAAGAAAGGGGTCAGGCAAGAGCTGTGGTAGATCAGGAGAGACGGTTAAGAAGGCCTCGATCTCCCAGTAATATCTGCATCAGGCAGACTGATCCCTCCAAAGGGAGCTCTAACCTGTAACGAAAATCTTCACTGTGTAGCTGCTCCTCTCTTAAAACTACAAAACTGATCTAAGAAGCTGGAGATAATAGAACACATGAACAAGGTGCTGAAGAAGACATGCAAGATTGTTTTCAGACAAGCTTGAAGACAAATCTAAACTCCCCCCCCCCAATAACTTATTAAGGATTGAAGAAAAAAAAAGAAGGTTTGAGCCTTGCATCATCAGTACATCTGGTCTCTCTGTGTTTGGAGAGGAGTGCTTATTTGCCATGTTGCACAGCAGAGTTGCGTTAAACAAGAATTGGCTTTGGCTTTGCTTCTCACCTTGGCTTCAGTCCAGAGAGTCCCTCAGGCCATTGCTGCAAGACGTTAATGCTAGGAAACCTTTATGCATCATCCACTTCTCCCTGATGAAAGAAATAACAGCAGAATTGGGGTCCACAGTCCACAGTGTGAATCAGCACAACTCAGGACAAAAATAAATTAAATCTGTAACTGTGGTATATTAGAACATGTTCTAAGTCAATAATGCAACATCTGCATGTTGTAAAGTGAAGACATATCACGAAGCAGAAAGCCTGGCCTTATTTTCTTGCAACTGTAGCATTAACAGTTTACATTAAGTTAGTGTGAAACTGCAAGTTAGTCGTCTGCAGTCTTATAATATCCTTGGGGATTGTGAAGCCTATTACATCGTGGAAGACAGTGAGCACCTTTTTAATCATGGCATACAATTAATTAGATCCAGAAAAAAAGGTTTCAATTTTAAATGATATTCCCACTTGGGTAATTATAAAATGCAATGGTAACTTTAAAAAGGACTCTGCCAAGTTATTTGGCTACACTGGGGGGTGGGGGGTGGGGAGTAAATGAAAGGCTTCAGTAGCCTCACGCAGTCGTCCTTCTGCATGAAGGTGCCAAGTGAGTCAGCCGAAGGAATTCACTCACGTGATGTCATGTGCTGACATAAGAGTAAACTGATTCCTCTCGTGAACGCTACACAACTGCACGGCTAGAAGCCATGTGGAAAGGTGATATTTGGCATTCTCAACTGCTGCACACGACACACTTCAATACCTGGCATCTAAGAGGAGTCAGGGAAGGGTTACCAAATACTTTAAAGACAAAAATAAATTAACAATTACTGTCAATCTGCACGAATTAGCTCACATGTCTGGAAAAACTGCTACAGTCAATTTCATTTAAAGAAAAATGTCAGTATTACTGTATTTATCAGCTCCACCTTTCATTTCCTCTTTCTAGTGGCTCTTAGTTTTCATCCTCTGGAGGAATTTTCACTAATGCGATCACATGCGAACTCACAAAAAACCCTTAATCTGTGGGCTGAGTACGAAAACACTATAGAGTTGCTTTAACATTAATATTCTGTACATGCTCAACTGGATCAATACATGTCAGAAGCTATAATCAAAAATAAAATGGATCTCACGGATCTGTTGTTTGGATCATGAGGAGTTATTGCTATGATGCACCACAGGGGGGAAAAGGGTGGGTTACGAGTAATGCTGAAGCATCCTTCCCATTACATCACTTTAACTGGCAGGTAGCATCTCTCCAATCTCATCTAACAATATCAATAGTTCCTGTGACACAGGGAACCCGGTGGTGACATTACCGGTGTCATCGCAGACTAGGATCAAGAGTCATAGCAGAAATATGCAAGACACAAGCATACAAATTATGTAATTAAAACTGAGCAGAGCTGCCCCTAAGAAAAAGGCGGCGTCCCTTTAGATCCATGGAACCTTCATGTTGTGATTGCAAAAACAACAACAACAAAAACCAAACACACACACACACACACACACACACACACACACAACACTGTCAAGCCAAGCTACCACTGTGCTTAAGCCGCAACATTAACTGAGTTATGTACTAACATTTATCCAGTAAGACACAGACACACAAAAGACGCTTGCTACTAAAAAGGCCACAAAACCTCAGTACTAGAAGTCACAAAGTTGCAGACTCACTAACAGTGCTGGTCACACAAACCTCAAAACCTGTCACTGCGCTCTGTATGGCCTCAGTCCAACCATCTGTTGGCATTTAGAAAGAGGTCAAAGATCATGAGGTCAGAAGTTCAGGTTCCCCTTAAACAGACTTCAGCCAATTAAACAGTTAACTGATAAAAGACAGTTTCATTATACGCAGCAAAAATCCCAGCTGAATGAAAGAGAAGCTACAAACTATGAGGGAACTATGAACTACTATTTTATCAATAGCGTTTACTTCCAGGTTTACACAGCTATAAGGTGGAATCAAATGTGTGCGTGAGACTTGCACTCCACTCTCTGATATGACACATCAGATGGAGAGCTGATGCTGCTATGTGGATCTCACTAAATCAGGGACTACAATCACCCACTACATTTTTAGTTAGTGAAGTTGGGAGTCGACCACACTGGAAGAGGGGCTTACTAGAGAGGCAGCATGTTACCGCTGTGTTATATCCTGACATTAGTTTGCTCTGCTGTGATGCATACTCTGCCACAGGCTCTTCAGATATGCTATTCAAGACCTAATCAGCATTTCTAAGGAGCCAGTTATGGTGTACTTTACATTTGGCTTGTAGTGCTCATTATCCATGTAGATAAGTGCGGTGCTAATTGACAAGATAAGATAAGACGAGATAAAATTCCCTTTATTAGTCCTGGGGTTGGGAAATCATTACGGCAGAAAAATGAAGAGTACAGGAATAAAATAAATAGATATTGTTATTGTTAGTGTGTTCCTTGATTTTTGGTGCCCACTTAGGGCTGTGCGATATGAACAAAATCTCATATCCCGATATAACAATTCTATCGTCCCGACAACAATATAAATCACAAAAATGTAACATTTTCTGTAATCTCGGGCAGCTCGACTTGCGGGAAGTGTTTCCAGCTGCGCATCGTGTACCTAGAGTCGAGTGTTTTAACCGATGCATGAAACTATACATTTTTAGACATAAGTTGTAACGGCCGCCGTTTTCTTTTTGAGTATTTATTACATGGCGTGCTGCGGGGAAAAGCCTATTCTAACGTTTGAGTCTAAGGTTTATTTTTTTAGCACCTGGCGGCTCTTTTTTACTTCTCATCCGTAAATAATCTGCTGTCTATGCACACAGCAACAGATATATGATTATCGACAACTTGTCACAGTTAGTTTCTGTACTATCAGAAACAGATTGCATGTAATTGCCAACTTGATCCCATTTAATCGCAGACTGACAGCAGTCTGACTCTGTCTTACGGTAACATTTATAACAGGTTTTAGTGTCCATGTTGCTTTTTTTCAGCAGTATCATGATAATATTGTATTGTTGAACCTTAACAGCAAGACAGACTATTGAACATTGCACAGTTTGAAAACTATTGTACTCAGAGATATATCAGACCTCAGACAAGCCTTAGTTCATAGCCTTAGTTTGTAGGAACCGGGTCATGATTCCTGGAAAGACATTGCTGTTAAGTGACAAATGTATTTTTTTGGCACATTGAGTACCACAAGGCAAGTGCCATCAAGTTCCATTATACTCAGAGGGCAGAAATTTCTAAAGCCAAAACTGGGTAACCCACACCAAAGCAATTTTGATTGGTAACATTTTTGCTCTGGTTGATGCCGTTATCTAAAGCCAAAACTTAGTAGTTGCAATCCCTTACTGCTTACTGTTCATTTTGAGTCAAAGACTTTGTCATTGAGGCTGGGCTAAACAATGCTACAAAGCCAGCCAATCAGGTTTTCATTGGACAAAGGGTAGATAGTTCATGACCATAAGAGCCAGGTCACACAAGGGTTAAGCACCAATGGAGCTATAGCTATGTGCCTTCTGAATAGGGCACTAATGGCCATCAATTTAATTAAAAAATAAAAATAAAAATAAACAAAAAAGGTTGATGCCTATCCTCATGGAAATACCTGGCCGTTAAGTCCTTTAAGCCATTGTGATGTCAAGATATGGTCAAGACGCTGTGGTAAAAAGAAAGGCAAAGGAGAAACTGCAAGGTGTACAGCATTTTGCCAAACTGAGATTTCCTACGATCTTGAATAGTTGTGATGATGATGATGATGATGATGATGATGATGATGGCGGCGAGTGCTAGCTAAACAGAATCAGCCTGAGGTGTTGGGTTGAGATCTAGTGACCGCAAACGCAAACGCAAAGAGCATTCACATACTTATTTAAACACCGAGTCCCCCCCTCATATCTTATGAAGTGGGACATTGTCACCATTGGATACCATTCTTATCAGGAAATAAATGTGTCATCGTAGGATGATGATAATCATTCTGAACAACTTGTACAGATTTTCATTTACTGCTACAAAGAATACAAGCAGCAAGCACAAAAGGGGAGAGAAGGAAAGAGCCTGCTATCTAAACTATTTGACTAAAAATTCAGTGATTTTTAATCCAGTGATCAGTGAGATCAGCATATACAGAGATACGCTCATTAATAATTCAAAAGACTGGTGCAGATGAAGCCCGGTGTTTGGTGCACTTACATATGTTGCTCAAATAGCAACAGCTAGCACCTTCAACTGTGACCTCACTGGGAGTAAACGCAAATGTATAACGACCGTAATGACATTAATAACGTGTGATGTGAAAGGTGAGTCACAGTGACAAGAGGAAGCACATGGATACATGTGTGTGTGTAGCTAAAAGAGCCACGGGAACACAAGGTTGAGAAAGGGTGTGAACAGAAAGAATAATCTGTGGCCAATTGTATCAAATTTTAGGATGATCTGGAACTTGTCTTGTGACTTCTCTATATATCGACTGCATATCTGTGTGTGTGTGTGTGTGCGTGGGGGTGGGTCTGCCATCTTTTATTGGTTGTCACAGTTTGTAAGGAATTAGTTCCCATGGCGCCTGAAGCTGTACAGTGGAAGCAGAATCAGGATAAGGCTCCATATTAGCGGGGGGGGGGGGGGGGAGGGCAGATCAGCTGACACAACTATGTCACTTTCTCAGCCAAAGACTGAGACAATGTGACAGGCTAACAGTCACTGCAAACACACACAAAGACTGATGAATCTGCAAAAGGCTTAAATAAACGTGCTTCAGTTTTTAGTTCTATGACAGTAGCAAGGATAGGGAAACGGTTCCAAATGCTGTCTTCTGCTTCACGCTACACTGTAAGCATGAGCCCGGTAATCATCTGTGAAGCATGTTTAGGGGGATGACTTTAAACCTCAGCATTACCTGATTAAGACAACTGCTGCTGCTCTGATAGTGGAACATGTAATTGGACAAGACAGACTAAAGACCTACGCAAAGCACCCTTCTCTTCCTCTCTCACCATTCCTTCCATTTACACTGTATCCCACTGAAACACTTGTATATGCCAGGTCAAGTAGACCCTAACCTATTTGACCTACACTTGGCAAAGCACACACTGACTATCTCAGTGGAAATTACTAACAGGAAGCAGTCGGTAGTAGCTGAGTTGGTAGCACCACTGCCTCACAGCAAGAAGGTCCTGGTTTCAAATGCAAGCATGGTTATCCTCAAACTTGTGTAAATGTCATGCACTAACTTAGTGTCCAGGTGGCGGGGAAAAACCCACACAAAAGATTCTTGATCTCAACAGTTTCACTTCCTGGTTTCATAATTTGCCAAAAAAAAAAAAAAGAAAGAAAAAAACCCCCACACACAATCATCTAACACAACAGTAATTCATACTTTTCAAAACATAGAGATGCTTAGAGATGGACAAATAGAAAAGCCAGGGCTTAAGTTCCTTAAACTTGCCTTGTGATTGCTGGGGGGTTACATATTCCTTATTGGGCACACATTGGATGTTAGGCTCTAAACGGCTTGAAAAGACTGAAGATCTGGATCACTTAAACTCTGGTGTCATGTTTTCTGAAGAACTGAAGCACAAATTAAATCTAAATTGAAAAGATTATAAATGAAAATAGCTTAGAAGTTTTAGTAGGTGCGATTTTCTGCCCCTGCAGTTCAACTTGTGTGTTCAGAGGTGCTCTTCTGCAAATCTTGGTTGCATGTAACCAGTGGTTGTTGAGTTACTGCTGCCTTGCTATCAGTTTGAAGCAGTCTGACCATTCACCACTGACCTCTGGCATCAAAGCAGCATTTTAACCCAGAGAACTGCCACTCACTGGATTTTTTCTCTTTTTAGACCATTCGTTGTAAACCCTAGAGATGGTTGTGTGGGGAAAATACCAGTAGATCAGCAGTTTCTGAAATACTCAGAGCAGCCCATCTGGCAACAACAACCATGCCACGTTCAAAGTCACTTAAAACACCCTCCTCCTCCATCCTGATGCCCAGTTTGAACTTCAGCAGGTCTTGTCGACGATGTCTACGTAGCGTTTTACTGCGTTTGGCCTCATTCCAAAATGTTTTTTTCTGTGACTTCAAAAGAATTTTAACTAGACCCAACAATACCTTTCAGTCCTTATTAGTGCGCATTTATCTAGTGCATAATGGTTTTATACCTTTAGTGCACATGGCTATTGTGCACTAGATAAATGTTGCCCAGCTTGTACCTGAAAGAATAACAAACTAACAGATAAAAGCATTTGGAAATTATTGTAGACTCCAAATGTTTAGGATAGTTTAAATCAAGCCGAGAACAGCAAGAGTAGCTGTTTGTCATGGGTTATGTAGTTCTTCTTTAATTGATTTTTATTTCTTTTAGAATTTTGTTTACTATAATTGCCTTTTTATCTCTGAGGAAAGACTTTATGGACTGCCATGAGTGAAACTGTTGGAGGCATTTCTTGTCTTTTTTGTCTCTGTTGGTTAATTTCTTAAATAACCAAAGAAAAAGTAAGTACATTTTTGATTAAAAAAAAATGGAATGAGAAAAAAAGAAGTTGAAGTGCCAGGCAACTTTCCAAACATTAGTGATATATTATTTAAATATTCAGTTTATGAGGATACGAAATTATTTCCTGTCAGCACTGCTTTTAATACCAAAGAAAGCTCTCCCCACTAGAAGAGTTGTTAAATTAAGATACTGTCAGTTGGCTTCCACGGCGTAGCATCAGTGCTCAGCCTCTCCTGTGTAATCTCCTCTCCAGCGAGGGCCTTTGTTTTGAACTCCACTGCCAGATGAGATGGGAGGGAGTTTTGTTTTGACAGCCCACATCTTCAGGTGCCAAAACCACAAATCTCTAGAGTTCAGGCATGAATGGTAGCACGTTAACATGCAAACAAACACATGCACACTCACATACAAACACGAGCGACAAATATCTGACAGTTCTGACAGGAAAGAAAACATTTTATTAAGTTATTAAGCATTTGAATGCTTGCACATGTGAATTTCAATTACTATTTTTTTTTTTTTTGCTTAAATCCGGACTAGAGATTTTTGTGAAAAACAGGCACTTAAATGTTATAAAATTCGCAAAAACAAAACCAGGTTCCAGCTTAAGGCCACTATAAGAGCTGGCCTTTAAGGATGTGTGTGGGCTTTAACTGCACCTTGGTTTTTTGACGTAGGAATTGGATGGGTTAAGGTTACCAAACAGCTAACCCAAACCAGGCATTTATCCTACAAGCAAGTTGCATCTCTTTAGCCTAAAATTGTTCTCGTCTGTATCTTAGGTGGTAAAACTCCACTGTTTACCAAAATCAAATGTCAGAGCCACACTTTTGCATGGTGGTATGCATGCATACTTTCAGTACTCTGAACAAAGACTTAAGTTTACATCTCTAAGGCTGTCAGCCTCGCTGTCAGTATTTGCATGATGTGAGCCTGTTAAACTTAACATCTAGAAAAAAAAGATGGTTTTGTGTAAAAAAAAAAAAAAACAAAAACAAAAAAACACTCATAAGTGAAACATCACAGAGGAAAAACTCAACATACGTGTTGCTTTATTTTTACTACTCTCTCCTTCCGCATGTAGTAGATTTAGATTGAGAGCTGAAATAATTTGAGCAGTCAGACAAATTTTTTGACTATGCTCAAACCCATCTGCTGTTTGGTCTCATCACAAGCTCTCTTCTACATTCAACAACAACAAAAAATAAATCTTTCAATTTTTACTTTACACTTATCATAATCGAAGCAGATTAGTTCAGCAAATTCTTGTTAATTATTTCCTCAATTATATAAAAGCCCAACAGCTGAAGTGCTGTTGTTATTTGGTTACAGTACTTCTGCTTTATACCTAAACTCTAGTCCAGATTGAAAACACAGGTTGGCTAAGGAGATTCCCATGCCCACGGAAAGCAGTAAAGACAAAGCACGCAAAACCACATTATAGGTCACTGACGAAACGCTGCTGAGTCAGCAGAAAGAGGTCGACAGAGAGATGAGAGAGATGGGAGGGTTAGGAGAAACCGCACTGGTCAGAGTTTGACTCTCACAATGTGCACAGAAGTGAAAAGCCTGAAACTCAATCCCCGCATTCCTCTGGCTTTATGACAAGCGGGTGAGAAATGCTGCTGCTCTGCACATCATTCCCTGCCACCCTAGCTCGGCCTGTGATGGCGGTGGAAGTGCGGCGTTTACCTCTGTCCTAGAACAAGAGTGAATGCATGGCTTTCTCAAGACCAATTCACACTGCATATTTTTGGACCACCCACCCAACTCCAGCAGGCAGCTTGCTCAATCCAAGTTTTCTCTCCCTCCTTCAGTGCCAAGGATTCCATCCTGGGCAGTGGGAAAGATGCCAACCACATGCTAGCACCCAGAGCCACAAACACATTGTGGCAGAGGAAAAAGGCAATTCACCCACTCACACAAATTAAGACAGCATACTCAAAGACCCTTATCTACAACTCACTACATCCTGTCATGCATCAAATTAGAAAACACCAAGCTCCCTTTATCATAAAGCTCTCCATGAATGTCTATTTATTTAGACATTTAGTTTTATTTAAGTAATCTTTCCATTACACTAGCGATGACTGTGGAAGGAGCTCCTCTAAAATAATAATGAGCACCTTACGCATTGTTAGATCTACAGTATTGTACAGCTGAGCCATACCAGGTTAACAAACAAAAGGGCAAACAGCAGCAGAAGAACAGCCACACAGACATGTGACCTCTGCTGTCTCCTCTGGTAAAGCCAAACAGGCTAAGGGCACCTTCTTCTCAATAAGCAGTAGATATCACAATATCATTTAGCTTAAGAGATCAATATGCACTTTGCTGTGGCTGACCTACATAAGTGGAGGAGCGCAGAATGTTGAAATCATTGGATTGTCTGTGAGCATCACCATCCCGAGAGGCCTGGTGGAGTCTCCATGGGAGTAGGGCATGAGTCAATCTTTGTGTGTTGATGTTTTTAAAACCTTAATGTCAAAACATTCTCAAACATCTCGCAGGGTTTCTCCTGCACAGAAGCACCCCCAGAAGAGGAAAATCACCAGCATTTGTAGTATTTTTTTTTAAACAGATCTGCTAAATGAGATTTCATCTGTTTAAATAGTTTCACTAAAGGTCATAAAAGGAAAATGCACTGATGTCCAAATAAGGCTACACAGACTGCAAGTTGATGTATCACAATTACATCAAAGGCCCATCTTAAGCCAGGAGTACACCCTTAACAGTGCAGGTGTTTCATAAGCTAAATGCCACAGAGAAATAGCCCGCCCTTATTATGATTAAATGCAAGATTAATAACATTTACTTACTGAGCTTAAATGTTCTGAAATATTACATTAAACTGACATACTCATTATTTAGCACAGACTGGTGTCCCTGAATGCCAAATACTGAGCACGCTTAAGGCACAAGTTATAACTCTAACCTCAGAATTAAACTTCTAGAGTCCTGATATCAGCACAGCTACCTTTGCTCTGTTTACGGAATAATACAGTCCCAATCTAATCATTGAAGCTGGCCTAAAGATTTCTTGGTTAAAAATAGAGCTGGGCGATAGAACGATAACGATATGTATCGCGATATAACTTTTACTCGATAGAGAAATTAAGCTATCGCGATAGACTTCGCCGCTCTTGTCCTCAAAAAAAAAAAAAAAAAAAAAAAAAAAAAAAAAAAGGTCAGCCAATCCAAATTAAGTAGCACAGAGCCGAACCAATCACAGCCGCAGCGTCACGTCCGCGTGACTTGTTACGTACAGCACAAGTGCCAAGCCGCACGTGTGTTTGTTTGGGAAGCAGCCAGCGGGTAATGGAGCCAGCGGGTAATGGAGGAAATGAGTGTGCCGACTAGAAAAATCAACCGAGCGTGACCGAAGAGAAAACAGATGATGGTTCCAATGCCGGAGAGATTGTCGAACGGAAGAGCCATAGAAGTTCCGTAGTGTGAAGGTATTTCGGCTATTTCAAGTCTGACAAAAAACAGAGTAGCGTGCACTGTAAATTGTGCCGAAAGCAAGTCTGGAAATACAATAAACTGGTGCATGCGTCACACTGTGCGCCACGTTATTGTTTTGGTGAAATGAATTTCTACAATACTGTTACTGTTAATTCTACTCTCTGCAGTGTTTAAATGCTTACACATACACACAGTTACTGTCCCTCCACACATACGACTCGGTTCTGCTTCTATGCCGCAGCTTTGTTTACTTTTTCCCACTGAGGCTTCTAGACTTCTGATTGGCCAACATTTCGGCACGGTTAGGAATCTAGCGCCACCTGCTGCTTTGGCATGTTCATAGCAGCGTTTTCCTTCATTTCTGCCTTTATGTGTGGACGGGATTATTTTTTAAAACGAAAACGGAAAATCTCCGTTTTCAAAAATACCCGTGTACCCGTGGACGTAGCCTCAGTCTCTGACTGGAAGCGCTAATTCGTCATTCGGCTTTTGTCAGACTAAAGTAACTGTTAAAAGTGTTTGAAAAGCTCAGCTATACAACAAGGAGAGATTGAGAATTTCCTTTTAGTTCTCAGTTTATTTGATATTGACAAAAGTTAGTCAGTTTTGTCTGTTCTTCTGTAAAACAAACTAAGATTTATTTTTAGAATTAATATTTTGTTTCTAAGTGGAATTGACAATTTAGTCTGTTTTGTTTGTTCTATTTTGAAACTTAAACGCTTTAGTGGCTGCCTTTTGTGTAGTTTGCAATATTTGCCTTTATTTATCTGAAAAAGTCTCATGTTCCTTAAGTACATCTACCCTGTTGAACTTATTATGGGAAATAAATATTTAAATAAAAACAAGCTGCTGATTATTTCACATTTTACTTGTGAGCAACGGCACATTTAAATCTTACAAATATAGTTATTTGGCTTATATCGTGATAGATATCGTTATCGCCTGAAATGAAAAAAAACATATCGTGATATGAAAAAATCTCATATCGCCCAGCTCTAGTTAAAAAACAAACAAACAAAACAAACAGGGGAGTTCTTCCTTCCTACAGTTGCCAATTACTTGCTAATAAGACAAGTCTGATTTTCAAACTGTAGAATTTCCTTCACTCCCTCATGAAGCACCTTGACATCTGTTGTGAATGAGCTCTATATAAATAAAAGTGAAATTAATATCCAGTATTCGTCACGGGAAGGAAGGACACACAGAAACTGAAAAAATGAGAGCGAAACTGACAGTAGCGACATTGTCAAAGGACTTGCCCATAGTCACGTGTGTCAAAATTTTGACACAAATTAGCACAAACAAAGAGAACTTGTTGGCAAAGTGAACCTTTAATGCCTCCATACTGGAGACCCTTTGTTGTTAGCTCTTTCAACGCTATGTAGCTAGCCTTCTAGCCAAATTGTACTGACGCGTGACATAGTACAAGGACATATGCATTAAAAAAAATTAACATAATTGTCCAATAGATCAGTTCCAATCCTGTATATCAACTTATCTGACAATATATGATGAGAAAGCATCTTCAGAACTTTCTAGAAAGCCCACAAGCAGTTTAACTAAAAAGAGAAACCATATCCAATGTGGTTTCTCTTTCCACTCCACATCGCAAATAGATGAGATGATTGATTTGAGTTCATTTAATAACACAATGAAAACAGTCTTGAAGCACAGAGGGGATAAATTCTCCCCCCCCCACACACACTTCTCCTCTTGGCGTCAAAGCCCTCACAGCTTTTTCACCAATCATCTCGGCCTTGCTTCAGATACCTCTCCTCTGCCGTTACACCCTCTTCTCTCCCTCTGCTGTAAAAACCTGGCCATTACCCCACAGCTCATCCCTCACGCCCACCCAGGACCTGTCACATTGCTGTTTCCATGACAACACAAACGCAGAGACAGCAGGGTGAGATGCCCAGCAAGACAAGGCATATAGATACCAAGGGGAGGGGTGCACCATGTCAAGAAAACACTCACAGCATGTGATGGATAGATAACACAGCATAGGTAAATCTGGTACATCTAACCTACCTACAAACAAGAGCCACTTTAAGGTAATAATTCCCCAGTGGTCACTGTAAACTCTGTTAAAAGCAAAGAAACACACTGAATTAAATGTGCACACTTGAAAACAGACCAGCGATACATTTCAACATTCTCATAAATATGAAGCTGCACAACTGTGAGTGTTAGCTGTTGTCTTTAAAACATTAAAGCCCTCAAGTAAGTCAGAGGTCTGTGGTGATGGTCAGAGCGGACTGTGCTAAGCAACAGACACATGGATGTCATCTTCCAGCCTGGTTCAAATGAGTCAGCTTAACAATGTTAGCAACTGTGTGTAGTAACAAGAGGAGTAGTTTTGTTCACCGCTAAAATGTGACATGGTTAAAAAGGCTTCTGATGTCATTGTTTAAATACTTGTGTGTTAAAATTAACCCAGCATTATCATTGTTCACCAGATTGCTCATGGGTCACAGAGGTACCATATGACAGTGGTTCTCAAACTTTTTTTGCTAGGTCCCCCTTTGTTTTACAAGAATAATGTTCGCACACGCACAAACACATCCTCCAACCACACACACCCCTATTTTGCTCCATTGCGGTTTATTTCACACCTCAAACATTTAGTAAACAATTAAGCAAATACAAGTAATCTGCAATAAATTACAGGTAGTAATAAAATAAACTACTAACTCTGTTACGCTACGTCCGCACCTACACGGGTATTTTTGAAAACGCAGCTGTTTCGTCCACACGTAAACGGCGTTTCGAATCACCGAAAACTGCATTTTTTTTTTTTAAAACTCCTTTTTTGCGTTTAGGTGTGGACGAGGAATACAGAGTTCGTCATGCAACGTCAAAGGTATGTGCCTTTTTTCACGCCACGTTATTGTTTACATGAGATGAATTGCAGAATGGCAGATAGAGACGAAATACTGTTAATCTGACTATCTTCAGTTTTTACACGCTTACATACACACACAGTTACTGTCCCTCCATTTAGAAAGGCAGAGGCATCATGGTGTGATTATTTTACGTGTAGTTGTTTTTTTCCTGTGTAATAATATTCAACATTGCTATCAATACATTTTTCCAAAAATGTCTCTCTGTGCAAAATGGGTTTAAACACATAAACAGCTGTGGGATACTGTTTGTCCGGGATTTGAACCGGGGGAACAAATTGTGGCAGGATCAGCCTGATATTATATGTATCCCGCTGTACTTTTACTGTATAAAGAGCTAACATCTCCAAAATGTCAGGAGTAGTTAGTCATTATGAGAAGTGTTTGTGAACTAAAAATCAAGAATGTGGGATACTGTTTGTCCGTGATTTGAAGAGCCCAGCGCTACTCCCGACGAAGGGAAAGCCAATTATGCAGGGGAGACCTACCTCGGCACTTGTGCCGGTGAAATCAAAGGGCAGATATGCTTCACCATATTTTCTAGTCTGTGGCTTAGAATGAGGTTGGTTTGGAAACATATTCAGCGATGCTTCATCTCCTGCTTTACGTTTGTGTGGGAACCCCGTGCTAGCAGTGTCCAAGCCCCCCCTTCATACCGCGCCCCCCTGCAATGGCTCTGCGCCCCCCTAGGGGCGGGCCCCACACTTTGGGAAGGTCTGCCATATGACAAGGCTGATTTCTCCAGCAAGGCTTTCCCTGGAGGGAGATCCAAGTTCTGCATAATTTTCCTTTTGAAATTCCTTTTTTAGGCAACCAACAACCCCAGTGACCATCAGTTAACTCTCCAAGAAGACTAAAGAAACCAACTACAATTAAAAACTGTAAACTCGAACTAGAAAGCAGCTTACAACTACCTCTTAACAATCTTACCAAAACATATACAAGTGATTACTGTCAACAGATCATATTAATAACTCAATAAGTCATCGACTGCAACTGGGTTTCGAATCCTAGACACGAGTCGTCAGTCACTGTTTATTTTACTAAAACTAACTGTTATTTGAATAGAACTTTGGTTACAAGTCTAAAATATACAGATTTGCTAAGATAAACGTTAATGTACCAATAACTAGTTTCTGTGTGTCCAATGCAGCGTCAATCAGAACCTGTTGATGCTAGTGCTGTCTTTCCCCTCTCTTGTTAAAAACACATTTGTCTGAACACATGTCAGGGTGCCAGATGTCAGCTGTGAAACTACCCATGGCAACATTATCCGAGCGTCATGTTGACACATCTCTCTTTGCTGCATGCCTCTCAAAGTTTAGTTAAGAATTTATGCGATTGTTTAGCTTAATTGATCATACTGAATTACAATCTTCCATCCCCTAAAATGCGAAGCAGTAATTTTGCCAGCATCTGAGTGCTACCTCTCCTTTCAAATACCAATGGACAAAGATTACAGGAAGCTTATGATTTAGGAATTCACCTGCGCATGTGGTATAGTTATTCACACTGTACAAATAAAGTAAGATAAAATAAAATAAAACTGAAAACGAGCTGAGACCACAGGTGACCACAGTGATAAGAGTTATGGCAGGCAGACCCTGTGACAGGACTCAAACTTAACAGAATCACATATTATTATTATTGTTATATATTATTTTACTGTCTTAACAGCATTTATAAATTGCAACATGACCACAGACATCATTACAGTTTTTTCCCCCCACCAGGTCTAACAAAACTGTTTATAGTGCTGTGGGAGGATTTTCTTTACAGGTTAATGGAAAACTTAGCTTGCCAACTTATCGGTCAATAAAAACAATGTGTATCAAAAAAATAATAATCTGGTTTCAAAAGACTATATTTTTCAAAGTAACAGACACATAAGCTTGCAGTAAGTTGTAAAAAATATGGCTAAATATACAGTTTTACATACAAAACTTTCAATTTTCACGTTTTCCAAGCACATCTGGCATCACTGCAGCCACTGCTACCTACCAGCAACCACGTGAAACTCACAAATCCCCTCTTTCTCAACAGTACGTGTTTCAAAGGCTAACCCGTGAACACCCACTGATTTAAAGCACTTTGAAATTGTTTTATACTTTTTGATACACCCTGTATCTAAATAAATAAATCGATCATTCCTTTACCACTGTCAAAGTTGTCTTCATATGCCCTGCTTTGCCTGACAAATATTAAATTCCCTAAAATTCAGTTATATTCATTCACAGCCAAAGATGACATTTTGAATGAAAGTCTGTACAAATCACTAAACACACAAGTTGCATGCAATTCTATAATTGCACTGAAATCCAAAATAGACCCATTACTGGGGCTAGATATTAGTCCAGCTGTGATAATGGAATAATAAAAAATAAAAAGCCAAGAATTGGCAACACAAATGCAGCAGAACAAAGGTCAAGCTAATACAGTATCACTTCGTGTGACACAAAGCAACTCACAATAGGACAAAAGTCAGCACGTATATTAGGAGGGGCTTATCTCCAAGTTCACAGCAACATATTGGCTTGATTTAGGAAATTATGAACACACGGTTAACAGGCAGTAGGACGCCACAAGGACCTTAAGGGCAATATACAAAAAGTCTGTCACCAAGTGAGACAACAAAAAGAAAGCAAGTATGCAGGAGAAAGGCTTGATTCTGAATCATGTGACGTGACCAGCACGTCTGTGCCACACACCTGTTGCTGGAGCTGCAGTTTACAATGCGCTCAGGCTGAGTTCTCCTTTTAGGAAACGCCCATCGCACAAATAGTGCCAAGTGAGTGTGAGAAAACTTCCACCCAGTTATCCTTGTATAAACATCCACATACTTGCTTACATGCTTGTGTGAATCCCAGCAGTCATTCTTTCACTCTGTTCAGTGAAAGCTATACAAAAATATTTTCCTTTTTTCTCTTCCCCCCCCCCTTTCTTCAGTAGTCTAGTATGTCTCCTCTTTTAAACTAGACAAAAAGCATACAGGCATCTAACAACAGCGCTGGAAAGCAGGTTTGCCTCTGAATAGGACTGCATTCCTTTAACCAGTAGTGGGCTGTCACATACACGTCATACAAGAGATCCACACCCCTTATCTAATACAGCCTGAAAATTTAAATCGGGTCAGCTCAGGAGGACATCTTTACTTTCTCACAAGGACGAACAGTTTAATCTGCCTCGATCCACCACACACTGAAATACCTGAACAATTTTCTTTCTGTGCAAACTACAAAGTCAACAACTTCTATGCCCTGGAGATTAAATGCTGTTCAGGCTTGCAAAGAGGGATACTTTCAAAGCGGTTTACACACAACACATGCATACATGGATGGGGGGGTTGAAAAAAAACCCCACAATAAGTTAAAGAAATACACTTTTTGCATATTCCTCTGGTCATACTTCAGATGTATGATTACAAGATGCATGCAGACATACATGCACAGCAGCACACATACACTTTTCTGTCTGTTACATCTTCTCCAGAATTTGCATATGACTACTGTGAGATCTGACAGACTCCCATCTCATCCCATTTCCATATAAGCAGTGAAGCCACAGTCAAACCTGCAGCTGGACAGCATGTCATGTTAAATCTGGTATTGGTGATGTGACAAGCCCTGTGCACCATCAGGTGGGGAGAGGGATGCAACAGAAACTGCTCAACTGGTTCCACGGGATGCGCTCCTGCAGCATTACTGAGAGAACAGTTGACAGACATTGAAATGGCACAAGCTGTGTTGTCTGTATAGTCCAGAATCAGTCATGCAAGAGGGGCCCTTAAAAAGGAGAGTGCTGCACTCCTTCAACACAGGCACAACAATGCAACACACAAGCAGACCCACCACACACACACACAAACACACACAAAAACAAACAGACACTCCATTAATGCCTAAAACTGTATTCCAGATTAAGTTCCTTCCTCCACCAACATGCGACTGGTGCATGTGTGAATCCATGGCAATTTTACCCTTTTAAAGCAAGGCCAAAATACACTACAAAAAAAAACAACCCTCCAATCTGTGCTCGTGTCATGTGACCATGTGTCCATGGGCAACTTTGACACTGACTTAAACTGCTACAAAGTTACAGTTACAAAGCGCTGATTCTGACTGCTGTAACCAAGTCCACGAGTAGTACCGTCAAACACAGGAGAAACATTAGTTTAGAAAAAAAAAAGAAAAAAAGAAATGAAAACCAGCAACAACAAAACAAAAAAGTAGTCTATGCTCCCTAGAGAAAGGGGGGGGGAATCGCCAACTTACCTAATGTGTCAAGTAGTAATGAGGCTTGGATAGTACAACAACAAACAACAACAGCCCGCTCAAGCACATGGTGATGGGAACTGTCCTGACTCACGTTTTCTGACAACAACGTTAAAAAAAAGAAGGAAAACATAAAAAAAGGGACTCCAGCCTGTGCGGCTACATCGTTAGCATGCTAACTGGGCTCCTGCTTACCCTGGCGAACTTCGTCCGGTGTTGTAGGCACGGTCTCTAGCTCACTCAGCACAAAAAAAAAAAAAAAAAAAAAAAAAACAGACACACACACACACACACACACAATGACACATGAAAGTGTTGTGCACTTCGCATTTTCACTTTTTGCCCATTTCACATGCGGCCACCGCCGAATAAAAAGCGGAGCGCGTACGCTGCAGTAACTCCCCGCTTCAAGGCTCGCTTTTTGCCCGTGTCGTCTAATTAAGTTTGCTGCAGAAAACACCACCGATACAGGCGGCGAGCTTAGCCAAGCAGCTAGCGCTTGCTAATTTAAGCTAACGCCGAAGCGAGAGCCTGTGCCAGACAGACAAGACACAACCGAGATTTGAAGAGCCTCTCGCTCCTGCTCAGCGGATTTCACACACAAAAAAAAAACATAGAAAACAAAAACAAAAACACCAAGCCGCGTCTCGACAAGGAGCACAAAAGCGTGTGGCTACTTACGATTTAACACTTTTGGCCGTGTCCTCGCTGTTAAATTCCGCTTATCCGAAGCAGCTCTGACCTTCGCGATAGTGAAACAACATTTCTGCTGGCTAACTGTGCCGCCATGTTACTCCTGCTCTGCAAACCAATGCCGAGTGTTTATCTGGCTGGTAGCGATCCTATCCTCCCCCCACACACACGCCACACCACATCACGGGGGCTCCACAGCGCTATGAGCTCGGTTACGACCGGGGGACTCGTGAGCAGTCCTACGGCGATTTACCTGTCACGATGACCCGGCCACTTGCAGTTTGATTGATCGGCGTCGGATTTGGCAACATTTTATCTGACAAGCAGTTACTTTGACGCGCCACTGTGCCACGTCAGTGTCAATAATATTTCAAAAATGTGTTGTACTTTTATGCGCGGATCGAGCAACTCCCCAACTCCAGGTTCACACAGGAAACAAGTGCATTTTTATGTATATATTTAGAAAATATCTCCAGAGCTGTGGTGAAATGGCTCGTCAAGATGTGTGTACATGTAAGGTCATAAAGATTTATGTGTGCCTATAAATGATGTGTGTAAGCACTGTGCCTTGAATAAAACGCCTGGTGAAAGCAGTGTTGGGCTTCCCTTCAACCACAGCCCTAAAAGTGCAATTTCGGTCTGTCCTGGTTAACCCTAGTTTAAAAATCGCTATTACACTCGTCAGATACAGTAAATGCATGAGGGAAATGTACAGCAAGGCCATGATTATTCACCACACTATTCCACTTTGGTGGCTATTTAACGAAAGGGACCTTTAAAAATACTAAAGGGGCTTTAAAAACCTAGGAAATGTGACAAGGCGTTTCCAGCTTATCTGGCTACCTTGATTTACTGTCTGGTCAACTATCTGTGGATCAAATGAGCAAGCAGGCGTTTTCTTTACATTTAAAAGTTGTACAACATCACCTCCCAGTGGTGCAAAGCTGAAAAATTAGGCTTAGAATGGAAATCCCTCGGAGACCTTTAACCCTATTTGAAATACATGGAAATTGAAAATTACAACCTTTGAATTTTTACCTTGTGTGACTTGCAAACCTTTTCATTCTTATGTTGCAAATCAAGTTCAATGAAGTTAACATATAGAGGGCAGTTGTGGCTCAGGAGGTTAGAGCAGATCATGTACTGACTGCAAGGTTGGTGGTTTGAACCCTGGCTGCTCCACTCGCTTTCATCGGAATGTGAATGTTACACAGAAAGCACACTGAAGTCGATTTTTTTTTTTTTTTTTTTTTTTTTTTGGAGTACGAAACAACTGCTTTGTGGTACTTGGTGAAGCTGCTGTAACTCTGTAATAATGTCAAAAAAGAAACTTTGGCTAAACATCTTCAAAGATATGGCATGTGATGTATATATAAAACAAAACAAAAGACATTGTAATTACTATGGTATAACTATGGTGCCCTTACTATTTTTCCTAGATTTTTCTTATTACAATTTATTAAATATTATATTTTATTTAAAAACAATCAGGCCTTTACCACCCGTTTGATTATGTTAATAATAATAATAATAATAATAATAATAATAATAATAATAATAATAATAATAATAATCACTTTATTTATGAAGCAGCTATTTGAAGATAAAAAATATATATAAATAAATAAAAACTATACAGAAAAAAATACAACTTAAAAACTGGTAACATAAATATTTCAGAACCAAGAGAAGCGAGAGATGGCATGCCATGATACCCAGCGCCGTCTTCCACTCTCTCACATGTCCTTGACATAGTCAGACATCGTTAGCATACTTACTCAATCATATATATAAAAAATAATCGTCATTTTATGTGTTAATAACAACAGCTGCAATGCTTTCAACAAAGGATATGAATGGTTGCCAGGTAACCTAGACTTTCCCAGCAGCTCTTCTGATGGTGTACCTGATCTTTTCTTTCTAGATGAATATAACATATAACCCCTCTAATCTACTAGCCAGATGTTGGGCGCAGAGAATCCTTCCACCTCGAAAGAATGCACACTCTCGCCAACAGAGAAGATACAACAATCATGTTCACATCATGCTCACTAACAGAGATATTTAATGAGACCAACCCTGAGCAGTGAAATCAATAGAAATAGATTTACTGTTTATCCGCGTAATTTAGAAGACGTCCCAAAAGTGTGTGTGAATCTGTGTAGCTTTATACAGATTTTACTTACAATCTCTTTGGAATCAATTTTGCATTAAAAAAAATCAATCTAAAATTGACTGGCCAGGATATAAAGGGTGAGAATCTGAATTAGATCAAACAAAATACCTGAGCTGCAAATAGCTTCGTGTGTGTGGCCTACATATATATATATATATATATATATATATATATATATATATATATATATATATATATATATATATATATATATATATATATAACAAAAAATAAATAAATAAATATATATATATATTTATTTATTTATTTATTTTTAATTTTTTTTTTTTTTTGAGAAAAACTATTAAAAGAAGGCAAAGCTATTTCCTATATATAAATCATAAAGTGACCATATCCCAGATTTTAGGCATCAAAGACTGCATCAGTTACAGTAGGGATAAACACATTGCTTTTCGTTACCTGTGTATGAAACTACAAACCAAAAAGGCTGGCATGTGGTTTTAACTGTATGAAGAGCATTGGATGTATAGCTTGAAACTGGCTGTTTGAGTGGTAAAATAAGTCATTCCTGTCTTGTATTCAGTTGTAGATTAATTTACACCTTTTTTTATTATATAGGTTTTGAGGGGTCTCATGTTGTCCATAATTTTCTGTCATATAACTAGTTGTTGTCAGAAGCTGACATCCACTCGTGATGGGCATGAACATTATAGTAGTTATGGGCTTTTAATGATTTCTTTGAGGCCAAGACCTATTAACTTCCCGTTAGTGATCGTGATTGACTATAACAGGTTAATTCTCTTTGCCAGCACAAAAATTAATTTGTTTGACAGAAGTTGTTGGATTGATCAATACTCCGAACAATAGGAACGTCCAGTTGCCTCAGTGAACATCCAAGAACGAAAATTGTAGCTTTATTTTTGGCTCAAACAACTGTACATAAATACAAGTTATTTGGACATACCAATGTCATGGTCTGTAGGAAGACCCAAATTATCACCCTCAGATAAGAGGAAATTGTTCATGATGTTCAGGAACAATCACCACCATGAACCACCAAGGGTCAAATCTGCCATGAACTGGAAACTGCTAGAATACCAGTGCCGCTATCCATTGGTGAATCAAGTTTTACATTAAAATGGGCTAAAAGGGAGCTGACCAAGAAAGAAGCCTGTGCTCCAAAATCAGCACCTTCAAGCTTGACTTAGATTTGCAAGTCTACCAAATGTTTTATGGCCATACAAGATAAAGATTGAGTTATTTTGCCACAATGACAAGAGGTACATTTGGAGTAGTAAAGGTGACGCTTTCAAACCCTAAGAACACTGTACCAACTGTCAGGCACAGTGGTGATAACATCTTGCTCTGGGTCTGGTTTGGTACAAGTGGTAGTGGTACATCGAACAAAGTGGATGGAATAATGAAGAAGGGGGACTACCTCCCAATTCTTCTAATTTACCTCAAGTCAAAAGCTAGATGTTTGAAAAATGGACACAGCTGGGTATTCCAACAGGACAATGATCCAACAGCACACATCAAAAGTTGTTCTGGAACGAATAAAGCAGGCTAACATTGTACTTCTACAACGACCTTCCCAAACCCTGACCTCAACCCTATTGAAAGTTTGTGGGCTATGCTTCAAAGTCTGGTCTGTACCAGGAAACCAACCAATTGAAATAAATGCTACCAATTGTGCCAAGAAGAGCGGTCAAATATCCAGCCAGAATTATGCCAGAAGCTTGTGATGGCTACTAAAAGTATATGGTTGTGGTCCAACTTGCTAAAAGACACTTAACCAAAAATTAGTGGGGCTGTATGTAAATATACTTTTGACAATGCGGATTATAGAAAATCCAAAATAAATTTTAACTTGTGCACCCAGTTCTTGTGTGTTTTTTTTGTTTTGTTTTTTGAAGCCACTTATGTCGTTGAATTGTCCAATCCTGGGAAAACAAACCAAAAACATTTAAAAGAAATCATTAAAATCCCCAAATTACCATGAAATTCACACCCATAGTGAGTGGATGTCATCTTCTTACCACAACTGCACATACCTACGTGACAGAAAATCACGACAAACACAAAGCCCCCTTTTAACTTGTATAGTGAAACAATTAGAGATCTTAATTTCGGCGTCTAAAATAAAAGCTTCATACAGTGTTGAGGCATAATTTGTCGTAACACTGCCCCCTTCGCATTAAATATCAGTGAAATGAACTATTCTTGATTTTTCACTCCAGGTTCCCAGCAGGTGTTGCGTCTATGTAAGAAGTGATTGCATTCAAACGTTAAATACCAGGCTTCATCTAAGTTATCTCAACTGTGTGCCTCTTTCTTCAAATAAAAACTAAAATGTGTACACGGATAATAATACACAAGTCACAACTCCGAGAATTTGTTTTCAATACATTTTATTCCTTTATCAAGATAACCCCTCAGGACAGGTTCAGAAATCCACATGCAGCTTAAAGGCAACCACTGCATACCCAACGGGTTAATCTTTTGGAACAGGCCGGTGTTAACTGGGAAACTACTTGAAAACGTATTTGATTGCTCTCTGTAGCTTTGCAAATTTATCTTATGGCATGTAAATAAAAGGCATATCAACCAGGCTCATATGGCACAGTGAATAGTAGGGTAAAGGGAGGGGAGGGGGGTGTTAAAAGCTAAACAAAACATAGTTATGTTTCATTCTCGGTCCATGCTTTTACAACAAGTCATTCATGTGAACATTTTTCAAGCAGGCCATACAAACACAGGGAAACAATTCCACTTAAACAGCAAATGAGGCAGGATCATACAAGACAGCGATTCAAACTCACTAAACCGACATATTGCCTGATTAAGTCTTTTCCGTCTCTCTTAGAAAGTCATCTCATCCAAAGCTAAAACACAAGGCGTGTTTATTTCTTAGAACTATAGATACAAACGCAACAGTTTATGATCTCAGTACAAAGCTGTTCTGAACTCTGACACTTAATGCTACATCAGGTTACTTTGCTGGCAGTTTTGCACAATACTGAACCGTGAATCTACTTACATTATTACACAAAGATGTCTCCTGTTTTCCTCGAATGCTTTTTGCACACTCACCTTTATTCTTATTCATAAGGGGACTTTAAAATTCTCCATATTCTACCTTACGTTCCATCTATAGGTGTCCGCTGAAGAACGAAATGGAGAAAACACTGAGTTTGAGTCGATTTGTGACCCCAGTCTTAATCTGAAAGACAAAGATAAGATTTTGTTTCCTTTTCGCATCCCTCACTTAGGGGAAAACAAGAGACATTACAGGGAAATTCACATATAGTGTCTGCAAAATCCCCCCACAGAGGGGCAGGAGTCGGTGGCAAAGAAAAGGAGCAGAGCGAGCGGTTATAAATAAAAGGAGACGAAAAAAAAAAAAAAGAAGAGACGAGTTGAAATACACAGTATTTAGAAAAAGCATGAAAAGATAAAATGGGAGAAACATTAAAACACTGCAGTGATCATTCCTGAAATTTTAAAATTACACTCTGTACAAAAAACGCTCCGTATCAATAGGCACTTCTTAAATAAAGGTCTTTTTTTTTTTTTTTTTTTTTCCATAGTTTATTTTCTTAATTGGTTTTCTTTTCATTCACAATAGCACAGCAGGGCAAAAATTCAGAAATGACGGTGTGCTGGATGAGAAGCGAAGCTGCATTCTGGTCCTTGAAGTCCAGCTGGGAGGTCAGTCGTGTGTGGGAGCTGAAGATGCGTGTCGTAGATCAAGGACCCGGAGGATCTGCTGGGCCGGACGTGAGGAGGGGACAGAGAGTGAGAGGAGAGTTCTCTGAGGTGGGGAGGCGATGGAAAGGGCTGAGAGGAATGTTTTATGAGGATTTCTCTTTTCTGGCTCTTGGTGAATCAGCTTGGTGAGAGTTAACTCCATTTACTCCGTTGGCTAAAAAAAAAAAAAGAAAAAAAAAAAAAAGGAGAGATCAAAAATGTGAAAGAGCAGACAAGCCTTTAAGTTATGTACTGTTTTGTCATTTGAAAAACTGAAAAATAAAAGACATTTAATCGTGTATTTTAAAGAACAACTGTGGTGATCCCACTGTGTGAATGAGAGCTGTGTTTTTGCAAATAGGGAGCTAATTCATGCTCGTGCTCTCACCTTTGTCTTTCTTTGATTTGCTCTTGGAAGGAGCTTGTTTCTTTTTCAAGGTCTGAGCTTGGGCATGCTCTCTCCACCGGCGCAGCTGAAAGTTGATAAATTTCCACATCATAAAGGCCTGTGTGAGGCAGATGGCAGCCAGGACAGTTACCCTAGTAGAGAGAGGGATAAAAGCATCGCACTTTATCTTACGCACAAGACACTGGTAGAAACGGCACACAAAAACAAAGTAGGAAGTGTTTAATCTGCTTAGCACAAGATGCATTGTGGTTGCGCGTCATGCTCATTTATGGACGCAGGAGTGCACTTCCTGTTGTATGACAATGTTCTTGCTGTAGGTTTATTTTAGCTCTATACAACATGCTCTTAAAGGTCTACAAAGAAGGCCTCACGTCTCCACTGTGAGCAGTCTATGAGCGCTTCTTACAAATTTGCATTTGCCGCACATGAATTTTTAAAAAAAAATATCAAGAAATTTAGCTTCAATCTCCACGAAATACACATTTTAAAAAAGGTTGTCCGAGCAAAAGAAATTAATTTCAGCTCCGTTTGCAAGTTCAGATATTTCAGTTTCTACTCTCAGAAACACTTACCGAACAAAAAGGACGTTAAAGTTTCCTGCAGCCCAATCGAAACCTTGGTTCTCAGCTGTGGAGAGGCCAAAGCCCACGGTGAGGACAGATAGGGACAGGGTGAGCAGCCGTCCGAGGACAAACAAGACCGCCCAAATGGTGAAACTGCAAAACAAGAGGACAAGTTTTAAGACTTTGCCCTCTTTCGAGCTAAAACCTCCTAATAGTGAACTCACCCCAGTTGCCTGTTCTCATTGCTGAAGTAGATCAGACGGGAAATGTGGAACAGAAGCTCGACAAAGTAATGACACACAAGGAGGACCAGACCCAGGCGGTTCAGGCTGTAACACACAAAGAAACATCTTTAGAGAGTTTTTCATTACAAATGACAGGAAAAAAAACCCCACAAGGACACCACAAACTTTCTCCTAAAGGGCAGTGTACAAACACAAGCCACACCAACTCACACACTTAATTAAAGGCTTTCTACAGTGGGCGCTTCTTACTTTAGAATGTAGGCGCCAGCGATGTGCACCAGGTACAGGGAGATGTACACAAGCTGGCGTGGAATATCCTCCTAAACAGTAAACACAAAGGGTGGGAGGCCAAACATGGTCAAAATATTTACAGCAGTGCGGCTCTGCACATGGTGATTTAAGCGAGAGGATGATGAGACTTTGAAACAATGCGGCTCGGCCGTGGAAGTCAAACAGGAAACTGCGTCGCATCGTCCCATCCCAAAGCGACTGGCTCCGCACGTCCTCTTACCTTCTTTGTCTTTTGGAAATACAGCTCCGGTAGAGCATGCAGCCAGTAGCCCAGCTGACAGATGTAGTAGAATTTCATCTGGAATCTGAAAGAAAGCGAGACATTACAAAAAGCTTAGAAACGTCCCAAATGATTGATGAATTTCCACAATCAGCATCACAACTTACGGCATCAGTGTATGCGGATAACCCTCCCACAGGCTGACTGGATTGGACAGGAAGTTTTCCTAAGAACAAGCAAGCTTTTAAGTATGTTTTATGGGGCCAGGCATAAGCAAACAAAAACCAAAGGCAGCTGGCTATTGTACGTACAGAGAGCAGGATGCTTGTGCCCCAACCAAAGGAGAAGAGGTAGAAGGCGCTGAGCTGGCCGGACTCATTGAACTTGCTGTGTTTGGTTTTGGAGAAGTGCTTCTTCCTGTTGATTTTCTGCAAAGATGACCAGCAGTGAACAATACAGAACAGTTTCTAACAGAGATGACCTTAACTCCGTGTCTTTATCCCACTTACATCCAGCACATACTCCTGGATAATGGCATGCATTATGATAGCCACCAGCATGTAGAAGAAGATAGTTGCCAAGTCCTTGATCCCGTGGTGGAAGTGGTTCACGGCAGTCTCCTCTGGTGCTTCTGCAGCACACAAAAGTCACGCAGAGTGAAAAATCAACACCCATCTGTGATTGATTCACATCCAAAATGTCAGGTGCGCTTTCCTGGAGTGAGATGTTTGGATTAGTGAGCCCCGGCTGTGCAGAATTACACCGCTTTGAAAACGCAAGAGACTGTATTTGAACTAATATACACGCTGAATCTCTTCTAGTTTTCTAAAGTTACATTTATTTCCATGCACCCTTGAGCTCAGTGTCCATAAAAACAGATATAGCCGATACGTGAACACAGTTCCCAGCAAGTATTCTAGATGGACTGAGTGGTTTTGGTCATCATTTACAGAAACTCGCAAAGAAATCGATCCAAAAATACAGCAGCCATCATTGAAATCGTTTCAGAACACTCACTGCAGAGAGATTAGGACGCTGGATGCTATGTGGCTCATGAGATTCGAGCTGTAAATAAGTTACAGAATACGGCAAGTCGTCAGGTGCAGCAGATAAGAGCTGAATCACCGAGCTGGAAGCCTGCACACCACACACAGCACGAACAGGTCCTGCAGTGTCGGTATCTGAAGTCAGCTGGCAGAGATTCTGTTAACCTTGAAAGGAGCAGGACTCGGATTGTGAGGCCTATATTACACCTTAGCCCATATTCGCCCGGCGCAACCTTGCCACAAGAGAACTTTATAAATCAGGCAGACTAAATTTAGCTCGGAAGCAGGGGGGGGAAGAACCCTGAAATGGGTTTGTGCAGGGCTGCGTAAGTGCCACTTTAGAATCCAAATGAGAGGAATGCAGCAAGTAAAAGAAAGTACTGCACTGAAACATCTGTTCTCCCCACACACCATTGGTTAACCTACCATTTGTTGATATGGTGACGTTGTACTGGACAGTTATGAAGAAGACTGCAAACTTAGAGGTGACCTGCAGACAAAAGGCAGTCGTGTCAATCTCAGTCAGACAGCAATTGTACAAAATACAAGTCAAAATGCTTATTAAAAATTGAAATAATACATTTAGGATGTGTATGAATATAGTGGTAATATAACACACCTGCGTTAATGCTGTTATGTTTAACACAAACTTACCGATATTCAGTATTTTTACCTGTTTGCTTTCTCTGTTATGCTTTTCCCTATTCGGTCCAGGAAAGCAAACATATCATCACTATAAACACAACTTTTCTGCACAATAGACACAGTGGAAAAAAACACTTAGAGTTTATATTAGTAAAAGTCTTTTTATTAAGCTATACACCATATAGACAAAAGATTCTGGCCCTTATCTTTTAATCACTGAATGCTGTGGGGTTGTTTTGGGGGCCCCTGGGCCCTTTAGCCCCAGTGAATCTTAAATCTTACCGAGCCATTTTGGACAATTCTAGGTTTTTCCAGGTTTGTGGGAACAGTTTGGGGAGGAGTTTTTCTGTTCCAGGACAACTGTGTCCCCGTGTATAAAGCAAGGAAAACGGGTGGATGCGTTTGGTTAGGAAGAACTTGACTGTGCCACCTTGATCTAAAAAAACAAAAACAAAAACCTCTTTGAAAGAAAGACTTTGAGCGAGGGCCTCTCGTTCAGCACAACGCTCTTCTGGATAAAAGGGCAAAAATTTCCACAGACACACTCCAAACTCTTGTGGAAATCCTTCCTAGAAGAGCGAACACTGTCGTAGCTGCAAAGGAAGGGGGGGTGGGGACCAACTCCATATTATGTAATACCTATGTACTTAGAATGGGATGTCATAAAAGCTCCTGCAGGTGCAGTGTGTAGGTGGCCAGATACTCGTGTCCATATGAGTAAAAAGGCTTTTACTAATACAAGAAGTCAGAGTTTTTCCTTTGTGTCCCACTAATTTTGTGCAGTTATAGTTATATTTATAGTGGAGATATTTGTTTTCCTGGCCTAAAGAGGGAAAACTATAACAGAAAGCAAAACAACAGGTACAAATACTTGACATTTCTATGCCTTCCAATTGTTTTACTTTCATTTTGCTTATGTATTTTTTTGTATACAATATTTTTAGTCAGAAAATTTAAGAACACGAGATAATGCATGACACTAAATGTGAATTATGTAGAGCAACAAACTCCTTACCCTCACTGAAAGTAAAGATAACTTAATCAAGGCAGGCAGCTAATGAGATATCAGTTGGAAGTTGCATATTAGTCCTTCACAGCAAGACAACCCGGCTTGCAACAAATAAATATCTCAAAGCAAAGAAAAAAAGAGCTAAAGCTAAAGTAGCACAGATAAATCTAACAATTCCTGCAAATATCACGCTTTTCAACATCCACGCTGCCAACAGCACGTAGTTCCCAGGAGTTTTACTTTGGAAAGTACAAACAGGAAGCGGTTTTAATTATGGCCGGCTGGACACCAGCAGCGGTGGTGCTTTTTTTCCGCCTTGGATGAAACGCGCTTTGACATTAACACACATTTGCTTCAAAGCAGAGCAGATTGAAGCGCGTTAAGACACTGCCGTGCTGTGTGACACGATCCCGTGTGTCAGCTCGCTGTGTCCGGTCACGTCTGAAGCGCTCTCCAAGCTCCGGTGACAACTTTGAGTGACGGAGAAAGCGGGTTTCGGTGATGACAGCGCTGTGTGAACCGCTGCGCGATTGCCACGTAACACATACAAACTAACCCAAGTCCAGAGTGTTGCCAAACACCGTAACCACTGAGCTCGATAAAGTGCTGCAATGCAAACTTGCCGCTTGATGGGAAATTTCTGCAAAACATATCGCAAAAAAATACTTTTGTTTTTGATTTTCTTTTTGCGTGCATACTCGATCCGCGGGCCTTAGTGTCGATGATTTTTTTTTCTTAAATAGCTTGTCGAATTTTAGGTGGGAAAGCAGCCAGATGTGAGTGAAATAGTTCCCACGACGCTTTAAAAAACCTCATATTTAGTCACTGTAAATAACATTACCCGAGAGCAGTTGAGTGAGGTTAGAACGCTCTGGAATGAAACGCAAACGCGAGGCCATCGTGATGGGGAAAAGTTTCGATTACGAGAGGAAGTAGTGTGAAGAATAGATCAGACAGCCATGTCAGTTCTCATGAGAACCGATTGGGAGTATTCGGCATTCATTCTAGCGATAATCCCCCTCACTTTTCCTGCCGAGCATCCCTCGAGTGATCCACAGTTTAAAATAAGCCATTCAACATGTGGACTCACCTCAAACATCAAGCCGAGGAGAAACACCATAGCAACACAGGAAACAATATCTGCATGGTTCTGGATGACAAACTCATGGCTCAGCACCGGCGGATTCTTGTTAGTCTTTTTTCGGATCCCCATGTCGACGCGATTCGTCCAACTTTTGCTTCACTGTAGCCGGGTTTTCTCCCTCCTCCTGCCTGATAGTAAGATATCCTTGTGCTCAAAGCTCCCTCCTGTTTCCTACATGCAGCGGGCCAGGCAGCAATTGAATGGCGTGTCACTCTTCCACTAGTGGGAGGGTCCACGGATAGAGCTGGTGCGCCTGACCAACGAGCCATCTTTACGCACAGGAGAGTAACAGCTGGGGCTCTCTGTCGCTGCCTAGAGGTTCGGAGTACAAGATGTAAGCTGAGTTTAGTGGCTGGAGAAAGCCTTCCCTTAAAATATTTTCTATCATATCAGCTGCTTAATTTACTCTAAAAATAACCTGGACCAAGCCACACCTTCATAAAGTAGATAGTGAGAATTAGTTTGCACTCTTATGTCATTTTGTTAAAGGATAGGGAAAAACACAATTTATGAGCAAATATACACTGGTCAAAAAAAAGAAAGAAAGAAAACTCAGTGGGTAGTGATGGGATTTCTCTTTTTAGAGAACCGGTGTTGTGCCAAAAAGTGATTGTCTGCCAAAAACTGATTTCCAGTGTTTCTGTGTATTTTTTATGTGTAATATCTTTACGTATGTTCGTAAATAGACTTCGGTGAACAGGGTTTACAAAGGGGTTATATAGAGAATTAAAAAATTATCCGTTTTTCAAGTATCTTTACAACTCTGTGTTATTGTACTTACATTATAACCAATCCGGTCCTTTATCCCCACTTAAAATATTTTTACAGAACTATTGTAATATTTGCTGCCATTTCTGCTGTGCTCTTGGCCAACTTACTCTTACAAAAGACATTTTAATGTTAATGAGATTTTTTTAACTGCATAAATAAAGGTTATATAAAAGTCACTGCCAAAAACTGATTGCGGCTTCTACCTTGTTACACGAATGTTGTTTGTGGCTCAAGATGACTTTGTCATCCATAAGGGATGCATTTGACATATGTTTACCATATTATAGCCCAACAAGTTACTTATAGCAGTTTAAATACGAGCAATCAGTTTTTGGCAAATACCGGAAATCAGTTTTTGGCACAACACCAGCTCTTTCGGTTCGGCTCACTAAAAAGAGCCGGCTCTTTCGGCTCCGAACCGGCTCTTCAGGTTGTTTTGTTGCTTTAATTAATTTATTATTAACAATAATATAAAATTATGCACAAAATGAATTACTAATGTAAAAAAGAAAAGTGGTTTTATTTATATATGTTTATATATAAATATATGCGGTGGCCCCTAGAGACAAAACACGTACAAACTCCAAAACACATTTCTAGCATGAACTGAACTTCCAAAACAGAGCTACCCAGATCAGCGTCCCCCAACCTTTTTTGCGCCACGGACCGGTTTATGCCCGACAATATTTTCACAGACTGGCCTTTAAGGTGTCGCGGATAAATACAACAAAATAAAACTAGTACCGGTACCGAAAAAAAGAAGATTTATTCATAACACACGTGAAAAGACCCAGGAAAACAGAGTAAACGATAAAAACGATAACAAAATAACGCTGAAAACCGATAAAAACCCTGAAAACCATACATTTCACACCTGAGCCTCAACTCTCGAGGCCCGGTACCAAACGACTCACGGACCGGTACCGGTCCGAGGCCCGGGGGTTGGGGACCGCTGACCTAGATCATTTAAATTACACAATTGAAAGCATATGTGTATTGTTTGTGTATTTATACACAAGCATTCATATATAGTCAAATAATAATAATAAAAAAAGTACATTTACCTGTTACTACCACACACCAAATCCGGTCGTTGGTACTTGCTGGCTTGTGTAGTCACTAGGTAACAAAAGTTCAACACTGCCCCTAGCATCCTGGAGCACTTCTGTTGTCTTTTGTACGTGTTTTGAATTTTTATGTGCTTCTGAGGTTTTTACGTGTTTTGGAGTTTTTACGTGTTTTTACGTGTTTTGGAGTTTTTACGTGTTTTTACGTGATTTGAAGTTTGTATGTGCTTTGTCTGTAGGGGCCACCGTAAATATACTTTTATTTATTCACTCCACATAAAATGTAATAAATAAATCATATAATACAAAAATCAACTATTCACATTTCAACTTTTAACTATTTAAATTTTCAGCTTTTTCCTTTTACAAATTTAAAGTGACACAACACAAAACACTGCAAACCACAACACAATTAAATATAAATGAAAATATGAAAACAAAAAGAAGATGCATATTCTCTGTCATATGGGCCTGCATGAACAAACTTTCTGAATCCTTTATCATCTGCAACTGAAACTAGTTGTGGATGATTACTATACCTTTCTATTGTGACATTGTTGTCCCTGGCTCTCTCTCTCTCTCTCTCTCTCCTGCTCTGTTCCTGTGCTACTGCCACCGCCCCTCCCCCCTCTGCCCAGCGCAAAGCACAAGGCTGCATGCGGAGTGAAGCGAAAAAAAAGTGCAAGAGAGAGGGTGAGCGAAAGGAAAAAAAAACACGGCTCGCGATAAGGAGCGGCTCAAGTCGTTCACGTCAAAGAGGCGGCTCTAAGAGCCATTTCGTTCGCAACCGACCCATCACTATCAGTGGGGGAAAAATAATGCTGGATACCCACAGTGATACAAGATGGTTCATGTGCTTGGAATGAAAGGATGCCACACCATTTGATAGAAATAGAAATAATCATCCGACAGAGGGCTGAATTCAGAAACACCCCAAAAAATGTTGTGGCAAATGAGTCCATTTTGGCCCCCAAGTGCTTGTATGCATGCTTGACAAAGTCGGGGCATGCCCCTAATGAGATGATGATGGCGTCCAGGGTGGATCTCTTCTCAGATCTGTACAACCTGAGGTGCAACCTGGTAGCGTCAGATGGACTGAAACATGATGTCTCACAGGTGTTCTGTTGGATTTAGATCAGGTGAGTGTGGGGGTCAATCAATGGTATCAGTTCCATCCTCCAGGAACTAACTCTGTTCACGAGGTTGGGAATTGTGGCATGCCAGGAGGAACCAAACCAGACATGATGAACAATGTTACAGCATAACATTCTCCATGCCCAGTTTGATTCTGCTCTTGTCTGTGAAAAGCACAGGGCACCAGAGATGGTCAACTCTGGTATTCTATGGCAAATGCCAATCAGGCTTCACTGTACCAGGCAGTGAACACAGAGCCCACAAGAGGACATCAGGCCCTCAGGCCACGCTCATGAAGTTTGTCTTGACAAAGACATTCACTTCACTGGCCTGCTGGAGGTCATTTTGTAGCTCTGGCAGTTCTCATCCTGTTTCTCCTTACACAAAGAAACAGTTACGGTCCTGCTGATGGGTTAAGGCCCTATTCAGCTTCTAGAATAACTGAATAGAATAAGTCCCCTGGAATCTCCTCCATGCTCTTAGACTTAGACTCAGCAAATATTCTGGCAATGGCACATATTGATGTGCCATCCTGGAGAAGGCGGATTGCCTGTGCAACCTCTGTAGGGTCCAGGTATCGGCTGATGATATCAGTAGTCACACCGACCCTAGCCAAATGCAAAACTAGTGAACAAACAGTCAGAAAAAACAAAGAGGGAAAAATGTCAGTGGTCTGTTTAGGACACTGTCTCATTGTTGCTCCTCTAGTGCACCTGTTGTTAATTTCATTAACACTAAAGCAGGTGAAACTGATTAACACCTTCCTCTGATCAATATGCCAGAGGTTTTAATGATATCAGCTGCTTATTTGACTCAGAAAATATACAGGGCAAAGCCACACCCGGCCTCAGGCCACAGTGTTTGTTGCCCTCATGTGATTTTTATGTATATAGCAAGGGAGGAACTCAAATCTTGGCTCCCTTATGAACAAATGAAAAACATATGAATATATGATTTAGCCTATTTGAATATTTGACAAGATCCAAAAACTTACAGTGAGGATCCTGTGCCTGTTGTCATAAAAGGAAGCTACAGTAGTCATTGTTATGCCAATATCAATGTTTATCTATCAATATATTATTTATTTTTTTAAACTAATTTCTATTTTTGCCATTTCTATGTTTCACTTTTGGAAAAAGGGAAGGGCAAGCTGCTTATTGAGCTCAGGCAAAGGTAATCACATGCTTGCAGTAATCATTCAGATTACAGGAAATCCGCTGAGGTGTTACATAACTTCACCTGTCTACGCCTATGTGCTCAGAGCAATTAAAAGGTATGTACACAGATCGTCGTGCACGAGTTTTCTGTTATCAAGTTTTAAAATATGTGGAAACCCGGGCATTTCGTCACTTGCTGGTGATATCAGATATGAAACTGTTACAGGGAAGTGTGAACTGTGACCCTGTTCCTATACACGTATACACATTTCCGACCTGACTGTATAGTTATGTGAGGTGGAGCCCTTTAAAAGAGAAAGGACAGCGGCATTTACAGTTTCCTTCCCTGAATGAACACCTCTCTCCTCTCAGAGTGCACTGGTAAGTTAAAATGCTTGTGTGTGTTTGTTGTAGCCTGATTTCAGTGTGATAACACGCAATGATAACTGTGTAGACTGAATATTATCAAACAGATCTGTAAATGACATCTGAAAATTTTATAAATCAGCTACCTGAACATAAACTTTTTTTTTTTTTAATTGCAGTGCTGTTTTATTCAAAATGTTTCTTTTGCCAGCTTTTGAAAATTCCTAATTGAACAACATAGATTTGGCTTATTTGTTGTGTGAAATGTAAGAACAATCCAGTCTCTTATGTAAGAGTTCTAATGCTCTGATTTGCCCTGATAGAAATAATCAATAATTGTTCTATTACATAAATTAAGTGCTTATCAGGACTTTTTTATGTGTTCATGACATGGATCAAAGGTCAGTATCACGCAGCACCTGACTAAAGTCACGCTGCATTTCATATCAATGACAAAAATAAGCAGCAGTTTGTACAAGACAAAATGTTACACACACACACGTATATTATATATATGTCTTTCTTTGTGTGCCTTCTTTGCAGATTGACCAGAATGGCCCCTGAAACACTGGAAAGGGTCCACAGCAGCATTTCTCCAGACCCTTCAAAGCAAAACTGAACTTCAGGCAAAAGCACATCTGTCTGCAACACAGACGGATACTTCAAGTTTCAAGTGACAACACGATGCTTCAGCCAGACATTCGGTACACCAAAGTGCGATGGCTATTAACCATCGCTGGAGTCTTCCTGTATGTCGGGGACATTTGGACAGACATTGTACTGGCTGTGAAATATTTTCAAGAGGAACAATACGTCTGGACTGGGTTCACCGTGATGTTTATTCTGATCGGGCTACTGGTTACTCAGATCTTCAGCTATGCCTGGTACTGGGATGACTTGAATGACCCTCTCTTAAACCCTGAAGGAAAAAAAGAAATATCAGACATGTCAAAACCTGGGCTTGTTGTCCTGCATGCATTTGGATTTGGCATCTTTACCAGGTATGCCATTAAAATTACAGCTTTCATGAGACCACAGTAGCCGAAGTAGGATATGACCTTTGAGTTTAACACCTGCAAATTAACTTGAGGTTGCTTGCTGTACCTACAAAAAGGAGTGCCTGCATGTTGTGAGTCAAAACGTGCTTTATGATAATCACGCACATTGACAAAGTGGTATTTAATAAACTGGAATGCCCACATTCAAGCTGTGTTCAACTTGTTGTATGGCATTAAGATAAAAGCCTTACAAATGAATCACCGTCTATGCAGCAATAGCACGCTATGCAATAACACGTGCACTGCAGGGTGGCAGCTTGTTTGTTTTCATTGTGTTTGCCTTGTCTCTAGGTATTACCACCTGCTGAAAGAGGGTTTCCAAGTGGTTTGGACGAAATCAAATGGCGATGGGGTGGATAAGCTGAGGGAAGTTCACAAGAAGCTGTTTTGCGTGGCCACCGATCTGAGCATGCTCAAGCTCTTTGAGACTTTCCTGGAGAGTGCCCCCCAGCTCCTTTTACAGCTTTACATATTACTGGGCCACAACGAGGTCTCAGTCATGCAGTGTAAGTAGAGACAAAAGATACTCTACACATGTGTGCGAACTTGAAGAATCACTACTTACACTGCCTGTTCTTGTCTTTCAGGTCTATCTGTGGCCTTCTCCTTCTGTAACATTGCATGGTCACTGGTGGACTATCGCCGCTGCCTGCGGAGATCTCTCCCCTATATCAGAGAAATGCCCTCTGGCCTCCCCACAGCAATCTACCTCCTCTACAAAATTTGTACCATCACCAGCCTCATTCTCAGCTACAGCCTCCTTCTCATACTGAGTATCTACACCACAGTAGTGCTCACTGTCCTCTGGCTGCTGGCAACAATATGGACACACTTGCTTGAAACCAAATTCTGCTCAAGCAGAAGCCTGGAGTTTCTCTACAGGGCAGTTGCAGGAGTCATCCTGACATTCACATTTTTTAATGTGAAAGGACAAGACACAAAAGTAGCCATGACCACCTACTACATTTTCTGCACCGTTATTAACATTATGTCGCCGTCGTTGATGGCTTTGTTGAAGCCGGAGCTGCAAACAAGCACTTTGCTGCTGACAATCAGCGGTTTAATCTGTGGATGCTCAGTGCTGGGACTGGTGTGCCTCATTTTGTACTACGTCCAACTGCATCCCAGAAGGGTGCAGCGCGAAGAGGATGAGGTGGACGACCCGGGAAAGGAAACAAAGTCACTTGCAAGAATCAAGAACTTCTTGAAACCTTAATGAAGAATTTCTTTTTCAAATTAGTGTAAAAGGGTTCAAAAAGACACGCACAGATTCAACCGGCCTAACGATTTCACACGGAGATAAAATAAAGGAGCTTTTAGAGGTTTTGAAGGTACCATTTGCACTATTGGTGGCTAGCTAGACAATAATATATGTGGTTGAATGTCTATTTTATTTTTTCTTTACCTATTTATTCTTACAATGTGCAATACAGTAGGTAATCTGCAAATATTAATGAAAGCAGAATTATCTCTTGATGTTTTCACATGACTTTTAAATCTGAGAAGAAACTGAAAGACAAGATTAATAAAATAAAGGATTTCCCCCAAGTGTGTGTAGTATAATATACCAGTGATGAGAGCAACATAAATACATTGTTGTGCTTCTTAAAGGCTTGTTTGTCAGTGCATCACCCCACCCATATTAGCATTTCTACCCTTAGCAGCTTGGTGAAGCACCAACCAAAGCGTTGTGCAGTGTAACATTTGTATATCCAAATCTTGCAAGTGGACCTGTAGTGCATATGCTCAACACAGGATGGCGCCATTATCTAGGCTGTGAGCTCAATGGTGGCGTGAGCAACAGTAACAAAGCCACCAAAGTTGTTCTTTTAGTAAGAAAGCATGAAAGATTACTTAAAGATGGGGTCAAGTCATTTTTAATCCCTCTAATGTTTTCTCCTTAACATTTTCCATAATCTTTAAAATTATACTGTAGTTGATTTTTTAGGATTCCTAAGTATACTATTTAAGCCTTTAACCTATATATCATTGCCTTATATCGCTTGTTTTTGCCGAAAAGTAAAAAAAAAAAAAAAAAAAGTTCAGCTGATCAAGTACAGGATCACACACAAAACAGGAAAGCTGGACAGTCGAGATGCTCACCAAGAGTTGAAGAGTGGATCATCTACCACTTCAGTAATGTCACTGAACTTGAATATTACTGTAAATGTAGCTACCAGAAGGATCCTCAGCATCCTAATACTCAGAAACTGAAAGGTGGCAACTAAACATCCCCCCTCCCCTCTTGAGAAGTAGTGAAGACAGGGGGTCATGGATGAGCTAACCAGAAATAACAAACCACTGCTAATTTTGTTTTGACTACCAGCAAAATATTGTATGAGTCAAGCCGGAGAGAGCTGCGGACGCTGTTTCTTCCTGGCTTGGGCAGAAAAGGAGGGGAGGGTGGCCCAGTGTGAGCTCACCTGGGAGGAACGCTGACAAACCGCAGGGTCCAGAGAGCACGATGGTTGTTGGCTCTCAAATAAGCGCAGCACGTCCCCCTCCACCCCCACCCTCACCCCTGGCCTTCCTTTAATTTAGCCAAACTCTGAGCTTTCTGACTTGTTTACTCCAAGAGGCCACTTTAACTTTCATCTGTCGGTTGTGCCGTGTCAGAAGCACTCCATAAAATGACAAATTTAAGTGAGCAACTTTTGTTGGAGAGGAAATGAATCACTGCCAGGTAGTGCACAGAATTTTACTGTGGAACCTCATCGGACACACTCCAACTCCACGGCGTGCATTTGATTTGTGCGTATTTAGAGAACACAAAGGTGATTAGATATAGTTCAAAAAGACAGAAATGTATGTGTAGATTGTCCGTGATGCTGATTTTTAACAACTTTCCTTTGGGTATTAGCACCTGCAGGGAGGACTCTCAACCAAAATCACATCAACCTTTGCATTTAAGATGATGAATGCGCACCTCTCTGCCCTCTACTGTATATTTCCTCGGGCTCAGTGAACTAATGCAATGTAAATCTGCCAGAGGGATTTTTATTGGGAGAAGACACATGTGTCTTGTGCTGGAGTCCTAAGCAGTCTATCTCTCTGTGGTCTTTGTTGAACTACATATGGCGGTGACTCACCACTGATAGCACTGCCAGGGAACAGTCGCAAGCCATTGGGATAAAATGTGTTGAGTAAAGCATTACCTCCCTGTCTCCAGGAGAAAACAAGCAGAGAGAACGCTGGCGTTGACAGCCTCACAGTAATTTCCACTTCTGGCACTGAGAGCGTAATACCCAGTAATCTCTAACTCCGATCTCGTTGAAATGCGCCTCCAGAAAATGCTGGAGCGCTCGGTGAGAATCTGAGAAACTAGACCCAGATCAAAGATGAATCTTCAGAGCACCACAGGTCTCCATTTTGCCAAGTAAAGGCCTGATCTTGCGGTGCTATCGAACACTCGCACAACACGGCAGCAGTACCAACCCAAAGGCATGCAATCACCCACTGTCACCGCCTCAGCACCGGCTCTGATTTGTCTGATTTGAATGGCACTCCATGTCTACGTAAACAGTCTTGACCGCTGACCTTTCCATAACCACTGCTAAACTTTTCACCAAATCTTATCTTTTTGTTTTCCATCACTACATCCTGGAACAGCCGGTCAGAGTTGGAGAAACGAGGGGGGGGATTCCTGGCATACACCATCCCCACAATTTGTACAGACACAATAAACCCGGGAAGGCAGGCTGTTTTTCATTAGGGCTTCAAAGTCCATATAAACTATGATTAATGAAGCCCTAAGATGCTGTATGTCTTTAATTATTATGGCTTGACTGCTACACCAGTGCCTCAGATGCATTAGCAGTGTTGGCGATCTGTGCACGTCTGCCTGGCTCGTTCTGACATGGCAGCGTCGCCTCATTCTGGGAGAATTCCTCAAATGTGGAGGAAGGGAGTGATAGACCCCCCCCCCCCCCTCCACCACCACCACCCCCCCCCCCCCTTTTTTTTTTCTTTGCAGTGGCACAGAAATTTCTTTAATCACTGTACATGCACACTTACAAATTAGGTTGGGCAGTGACAGATTGGAGAGCAGGCTGAGTATAATTACATGCAGTGGGCTGGTGTGTGTGATCACAGCGTGGCATTGCGTTACCCAGAGGGTTCTGTAAATAAAGCTCTCGTACAATGAATGAGGATATTGTATGCATTATGGTGGGTACAATGGTCTTACCATCGTTACTACTAGGATTTTTGCTACGGAGTAGCTGTCAGTCTTGTATGTCAAGAGGCACAATGAGGGAAAGTCAATCTGGGATTAAGCAGAAATTACTGTATATGAGGTCAGTTGTTGCTATAATTCTGACATAAGGCATCAATTTGCCTGAAGCAACGAGTCATCTAGCGTGGAGAATTAACCTCAGATAGACATATCTTAATTCTCGGGAGACATTCTCCTTATTTAGATATTTATTGAGCAATATGAATGTTGATTTAAAGGGATTGTCTGTTATTATATGGCCCTAATATTTGCTCTGGTTATTATATAGCCCCACATTTTTAATTGAAAAATGGAAATCAGTGCACTGATGTGGAAAACACGTCTTAAACTGTTGACCTCATCTCTATTAAGAAGAAAATTGGTGTTTATGACTGTTTTGAGCAAACAGAACATCTCAGGTGAGAAAGGGGTTGTAGCTGATCACCTACTGCTTGCAGATTGATCCTGCTTGAGACTTAACCCTCCCTTCTATGTAGACTAACACACGATTGTATGATATAAATTCTTTTACTGGCCTAAATCAAAACCAGTTCCTTGGAGCTAAGCTAATAGAAAATAAATGTTAAAACAATTACAGGCGTGTCACCTTGACCCCCATTTCGGCTCTTCACAAACCCACATGTGAGTCATCGTTAGAGGACTTCAAAGCTCTGAAGCAAAGCGTGCTCCCCGCTCTGCGTCTTGTCCAGCCAGTGGGACGCAGAAACAAAGAGCGAAGAGGAAGCTCATTTGTATAATCCTCATTTAGTGCAGGAGGTTTATGTTTCACAGCCACGGACAATCAGCGTGCACTAACATAATGGTGCTACCCATCCCAGCCCGCACACGCGGTTTCTCCCGCACAGACATAGACACAGATAGAAAACAGAAGCCATGTTTATGTTGGGCACACTCCCACAGCGCACAAGATGATGGATTATCCAGTGTTCTTGTTTATTTGTGCTGTGCAGGGTAGAAATATGGGTAAGAGGACCTCATGCATACAGCCTATATATGGCAAATACAATCAGCCGTAAAATAAGATTGCATATTATGAATGAGCAATGGGTTCACACGTACATATGCACAAGGCTGCAATCAAACACACTAGCATACACACACACATACACACACATCTTTGTGCAAGGGAAGCTTGTCTTGATTAACCTGGCTGGCAGAACCTGACATGTTTTTCCTTTTACGTCATGGCCTGTTCCTCGAGCGGCTCAGTGGAAGCCATCAATTCTAGTTTGTCTGCAGTTTGTCTATTTGAATCTTTTGCTAATCTGGATTATTCATTGATGGCCCGTTGGACTTAAACAGGAAGTGCTGAGCGATGGCCACTGTGGTATAGTTTTTAACATCATATATCATGTTTTCTTTTTTTCTTCCTTCTGTCAAAATGGCATCAATCAGTATGGCCACCAGTGAAAGTTTGTAAAATCCGTGGACTCCCTGTGGATTAGAGCTTTACCCCGATGAGAAACACAAATGGCAAAAGAGTCTTCTGATAAGGAAATGATTATCAGGGTGAGCCATGAAAACTGTAAGGGGGCGTACAAAGCATCTGTGACTTTATGAGTATGGGGGGGACAAACGTTTTTCTCTCATACATTTTCTCTCTGAGCCGCGTACACAACAGCTTATCACCCCCTTGACAATTTTCTTTTTCGCCCAGTATCACAAAGGCCAAAAATGTTGAGTAGAGCAAAAGATGCTATGCCTGATTATAACAAGAGGTCAGGTCTTTGATGCTGGTATGGTGAAATTTGTTATACATTAAGCCAGTGCTAATGTGATTATGGACATTGATCCATTAAATCTACTGTAAAAACGCAGCCTACACTAGTTTTGAACTCGATACTGAGAAGAAATGTGAGAGGTGAAACATTAAAGACCCTTTGATGTAATATTTAACCCATCTGCAGTGAATGGGAGGGAAATGACCATAAAACTCCTTTTGGGCCTGAGCAACAGGGACAGGTCGGTGTGAGAAATGGGATGTGTGATTTTCTCTCTGGTTTCTTACGGTGCCATTCCAGCGTATGCATGAAAAGGGGGCAACTGCCTGTCATGATTACCCCAGAGGACGTTTTATCAGGGCAATAAAATCAGGTTCTGTGTGGCTGGAATAGACTGTGGAACTCCCCCGCCTACTGGGATCGGGCTGAGTCTCAGCCTGCCACCCCATTCCTCTTCTGCCACGGCCAATAAGGGGAAAGTTTACCTCAAGTTTGGCTAAAAAGCAACACAACAGACTCAAACTTGCCTTCAGTTTGCTTTTTAGGCTTATTATTTTACTGTAGAACCTACGAAATCCAGATGGGCCATATGCAGTATATGCCCAATCTTTTGGATATGGCAGTTTAAATATTTTGTTAAATATTTTGAACAAAAGATAGAATTTTCTTTTAATCATTTCAGATTTTACACAAATTATTTTCTTTTTTTTACACATATACATATATAATAGATATATTTTTATACTGATAAATAATCAATACTGATTTTAACTTACATATGATCTAGTTTCAATGTGAATTTATGCTTGACAAAACCAAATATAATGAATTCTAATAGTCTAATAAAATGGCAGCTGAGACCGTCTAAGCTAGTTAGCTTAATAAAATTAGCTACAGTCTCTTTTTGTTAATAAGCACCACTGTATCAGTGTTAGTTTATCAAAAGTGATTTTATTAATTGGATTTAATGGGATTTTTTTTTTATTAATAACTGGGGTAAAACATTTGCTTAAGCTGTAGCTACAGAAATCTACACAAACAGGCAGATTTAAACTTAGCATCGCTAGCTAGCTTCTTTCTGTAATAGCAAATGCGATGATAGTTTTAAAAAAATACTAAAACCAACTTAAACATTTTCATGGCATACAATTTTTCATTATGGCAAAACAATAAGTCAGAGCTTTTTACAGTTTTGAGCAAACAGGCTACTGTGGTTTACTATTGCCTTTTATCTAGAAATGCTCGGTGTTCATACCTCTAACATTACTGAAAATACAGTCCAACAGGGGACTTTCACAAGGCCATAAGGACCTAATTTTATTGTGGATCAGCAGAAATTTCCAAGTGATCCTTCTTTTCTTTTCAAAATGTGTCTTTCTCTTTTTTCTCAGAGTAATTTGTTTAGCACATATACATGAGGTAGTCTTTAGTTTTGTCTGAATTCATGGTCCTGCTATTGACAATTAATGATGAAACGTTCCACCAGCATCATTTCACAGAATTAATCAGGAATCCGATAACTAGAGAGTCGCCCCCTTGCCTAAAAAAACCAACCTTCCAACTTCCTCAAACTTATAGAAAGCAGAAATGCTCGGCTCACGTGACTGCTGCTATCTGTTTTCATTTGAGTGTCAAAAAGCTATCAACATGGCATCTCAATGGGATGTGCACAGTGCAAGGCCTTTTGGTCTAGCCCGTAATGCAACAAAGGTGTGGTGACTTAGTAATCTCCTTAAAAAGGGTCCCTGGCAAAGCCACGGGTTCACTCCTGGGCCCCAGAGTCTACCAGAGGAAGCTACCCCCAAACCACCACCAGCACCTTCAGATCTCAACTCAGATAAAGCACACTGATGACATCACCGTCTCCCCCTCTTTAAAAAAAAAAAACATCCCAGTGGTCTTCCCTTATTAGCATGTGCAGTGTAGCGGGCAGCGAGAATAATAATGCGCTCTCCCTCTCACACTGACTGAGCTATTTGGTTGAAACCACAAAGCCCCAGGCAGCGGCCAAGCTAAATAACAGTCAGAAGGAAGATGGTCATAGCATTACAATTAGAGGCAGTTTATTTTGCATTCTGCCTATGCCAAGGGGATCTCAGGCTGTAATTTCTGCCAAAGATGTTTGAAAGTTTAAGTTGTTGGAGAAATCTGTGGAAAGCTTATGAAGGTTTCAGATAGAGGAGTGCGGTCAGAGGTGACTCTGGGTGAAAGTTGACCGGGGGAAGTGGAAATGAATTAAAAGCTGTTTTTTTCCTTTTCTTTTTTTTGGACAAAGAATGTCTGCTGGTTTGCTCAAAGGTCAGGGAACGTACATAAGAGCAAGCAAGAATGAATGAAGTGCTTTATTCTTAATAAGTCATTGGAGAGCTCAAACAAACAGCCCCCTGCTTTTCCAGATTGGCAACGTCTTCTGTGATAGGAGTTTTACATTTGACATAATTATTATTGATCATTTTATGGAGCAAAAGTATAGTTTAGGCCACCCAAGGGTCCCGTCCACGCCGGGCTCCATGCATACCCAAATAGGGCTCTGAGTTCAGGCAGGCACATGTGGGATTTCCTCCCAGGAAACACACACCGGCAGACACATACACACAGAGAGACTTTTAGCATTATTACAAAGCTCTGTTCAGGGTTTTTGGCTTGTGTAAAATATTTAGCTTATAAGGCCCTTTGCTGCTTTCTCAACCAACGGGGTGAGGTCTGCCTGTCGATGCGGATCACATTTGCAACGGTAAAGATTTCAACTTTTAGGAATATGGTCCACTGGGCAGCTCTGAATGGACTTTTAGGATTCATTAGAGGAAATATACAGACTACCTGCTGTGTCATTTTCCTGATGGAGCATCTGAATCTGCCAATCATGAGGTTAGACGAAACATAATATTAATGTATTAGATTCAAAAAATTTACGAGGGGTCCACAGGCTGTCAACTAGTGGTCACCAGAAAAAAATATAAGTGTAACCGCACCACAAATATCAAGTCAACAACAACATGCTGATAGCAGCTTTCATGCTGATTTGGCATGAAAAATAGCTTTTAAGTATCATGATAAAAGTTCATTTACTTTGATAACAGCAGATTTTTGCTTAGTAGTTAATCAAGCCCATGATGTTATTATTAAGCCTATAATTATTACTCTTATTTCTACTGGTTAGTGTATTTTTAAAAATCTGGGGTATGGTTTGGGCTGAATTTATTTTAAGATACTATCTGACTTTGTGTGTGTATGAATAGCTGTGTTCCTGGTTCATTTCTGTCCAGTAGATGGCGGTATATATACACGAAAACACATATCCACGGCCCCGGCCTTCCGGGGCTCCAGTCACCGGCTGCCCCTGTGCGACCAGAGGCCAGCAGTCAGACACCTGATCGGCCTCATTACACTCATCTCCACTCTGCAATAATTAGCCCGACGCTTCGGCTGGTTTCAAGCAAACTGTGCTGTGCCTAATTAGATTTTCAATAAATACCGTTCAGTGATTTGAGACAATTAGCCTGCCACTCCTGTGTCTTCGATGCAAAGCTGTTCGTTGCATTTCCAGAATTCCCGAAATCAGCGCAACTAATGTCGTAAACGATTATGAAAAATATGCATGCATTATAGTAATAAGGACAGAAAAGAAAAAATAATTCTGGATCATATTCCTTTAGTGATGGTAAAGAAAAGGAAAGAAATTTAATATATAACAGGCTGAATTTACTCCCAATTTTCATTCTATTTTTTTTTAAAGACTAAGCTATTTTTCCAAGTCGATGACAAAAAAAATGTGAAAAAAGTTGTAATATTCTATTCTTGTAATTTTAGAACTGAATAATACACTAAATATTACCGCATAATGTTTCAGTTAATCTAACCGTTTAAATCGCACAACTTAGAGTTTAATTTTACACATATGCGAAATTATTTATTTTGTTGTGTGTTAATTTTATTTTGCTTGGTCTACTACACAAAATACATAGCAGTCCCCTTTATGCTGCATGCCTGTTAGAGTATTGCTATAAAATGTAAATGCGTTAAAAATAATAACAAAAGCATCATCAACAACAACACATTATTATTATTATTATTATTATTATTATTATTATTATTATTATTATTATTATTATTATTATTATGCATAGATTTCTCATGTCGTAGTGGCTGAATAATTTACCACTGTATTATCTATCGATTGAGAAAAGAAGCGATCCGTGCGCAGCTCTCCTGCGGAGCGATATGGGCTACAGTAAATGTCTCACTCACAGCAGCGAGTGATCAATAATCCAGGGAGTTTGGGACAGTGGTGCAAGTCACATGACGGCAGATTCCATAAGAGAGGCAACAGGACAGGGCCAACCTTGACACTAAAAGGAATATTGAGTTTCAAGACAGTGAGAAGTTCAGGTTTCATGCCTAACATAGAGAGGCCGCAATTAATGAAACCGGAAAATTCAAATCAAAGCTGTCCCGTAAAGGGTTTAATATAGTAGCTAATTATTTTTTATGAGATGCAGGGAAATAACATAAATTGTGGATTATTTATAAAAGTGCTGCAGTGATTTATGTTAATGACCTCTTCTTTATTTAAAAAGAGCATATAAAAAAAAGAGCTAAAATCAAAAGTAAATCAACCACAGGTGAAAATTGCTTTTCACTTTTGATTCTGACACTAATACTGCCCTGCCTTCAATAACGCTCCCACCTGTCCTGGAAAGTGATAAAGCTCTTCATCTCACTTGCATGCCTTGCCAGGAAGTGACGGCCTAATGCTCCTACTTAATGATTTCCACAGGATAGGCTGTGCATGACAGACGCCAAAGAATCGGCCCTGCGCGCGCACACACGCACGCACACACACACAAATACTATCTATAAGATGGATACTACAGTTGGTTCGGTGCATCTCAGTCTTGCCTGTGTTTATATAAGCTTGATTTTCACAACTGGAAAGTAATAGCCATCTGCCCAAGCAAGCTGGAGGGGTATCATATGTGAGCAGGTAACCAACGGCCATTAAAACCTCACACACCGAGTCCACGTATTCACACATACACACACACTGCAAGTTACTGCAAGAGTCTAAAAGAGAAGGAGAGGGAGGCAGAGATGAAATATAGTGCAGGCGCCTGTCTGTCAGAAACTCTAACACAGACAGGACATACCAGGCAAAGGAGCATGTCACTGATGATGGTGATGATTTATGTGTGTAATATTTGTAGATCTACAGCACAAGGCTTCCCACTATAGACGCGAAGGCGAAAGTGTAGGCAATATAGAAAGTCAGACAAGGGAAATGCCTTTTCATGTCTTTTTAGGGTTGGATCGCATTGCTGGAGCAGTTTCTTATACCGCAGCAACACATACGCCGATGCAGGGTTGTCTGCTCGTCACCAGACTGACCGGCGAGAGGAGTCAGTCGGGTCCTGGTTAGTTGTGTTCGCAAGTCTCGTCTCCCCAGGTAGTGTGGGAAGGGTAAACTCCCACCCCCCCTCCCCTCCCCACCTCAGCCTTTCCTCAAAGGGCATGTGCGACCCCGTGATGACATATGACCTCTTCAATGGCCCTCCTGAGCAGCATCTGTCATTTCCCACAATCCCGGGCCCATTTTCATCTCAGGGTAAGCTCGAAATTACAGGAAAGAACAGGGGAAGCTTCCTCCTGGCCAGCGGGACTCTCGTACAATCCACGCTGAGTCTATTTCAACACAGTGGGTTTGTGATAGGAGCAGGTCTTTGGCATCTACGCTGAGAAAAAGCACTTATTGTTGTTATTGTTTTGCGGCTTATAAATAATAAAAAAGAAAAGTTGAACTGCTTTGGATATTTTATTGTTTTACACTTAAAATGTTAAGAATTACATTAATCAAACATGCCTGTGCAGTATAATTTCTTTGTTCAGCATGTAAACTGCTGGGTTTTTTCAAATGTGCCTATTCCCAGCAGTAACAATGTATCAAATGTATTAGAAGCTGAAAAGAATAGTTGCACATTTTAACATCTCATTTATTCAGACAACATAAGGAGTGCCCATTTATTCCCCTGGCTATCTGTAATGGTCTAATTACCCCCTAAAAGCTTCTCCTTTGGCGTCTTTGTAATGAGGCCCCTGTAGACTACAGGTTGACATAAGACTGCGTTCACAGCTCACCCCCGCTGCACCTTAACCTCACCCCGCTCACCCCCATCTCCGCCATCCAGCCTGGAGAGCCTGGAGCGGATCGACCAGCAGAGGTCCATCTGCACGGGAGAGGGCGAGCACAGACGGAAGCCATTGAGGTGGAACATACAGGAGAGGTCCTGACAAGATAAAGATATCAGGAGCAGACAAGGGCAAAGGAACATATTGATGGAGAGGGCCTCTCTCAGGGTAGGGTGACACCAGATACCTGCTATTTAAAACAGTGGTTTCGCTTGCTCATGGATTTGTCCATGCTGCAGTGCCATAACCTAACTGGGAGGGTCCAGAACTCTCTCTTCCTTTTCGTGTCTTCTCCACCGCCCCCTCCTCGCTTTCCGTGTCTTCATCCTCCAGACCCTAACCCTCTTTTACACAGTGTCAAGCAGACAAACACAGTCACCCCTATAACTGCTAATGCTGCCGACATAAGGCTCCATCTTTGGCCCCTAATGAAATCGGAATATGTGTTATGGAGTTTCAAACTGGATCATATTAAAACCATCTTTCCCTCTCTCCCAGACTCTTCCTCATGTCCCGATTCAGAGTTAACCATTAGTGTTCCTCTAGTCTTTCAGTGTGACGAGGGGGGCGGCTCAGGCTTGTCTGGCTGAGGGCCAATGCCCCTTTGAGGACGGATACCGGGGTCCAGTCTACCCACTGGCCATGCATTGTGTGAGTGGAGCCAAGTGACAGTGAGTCCTGGGCAACAGCTGAAAGACGCTGGCAGCGTGAGCCTAAATGGGGGAAGGGTTCAGTCTGGCTTTGAGCTCAGTCTAAATCTCCCAAAAGTGGAAACAGTGTAACAGAGAATTGTAGCCATTGTCTACAGAAGAGGAATGGCTCGACTCCCATTTAGAATTTTTTTTAATTCTTGATCAAAGTTGGTAACACATGGACTCATCAAAGCAACATTTTGATAAATATAAAATCTTTTATTTTCCCGAGTTTCTATCAGCAAACTGCGATGTGCAAAACATTTACTGCAGTCAGTTGCGAACCTGCTCTGCCTCTTAAAGGTTTGGGTGGTTTGACCAGCACTGGTAGCTTTATTTCTAAAAGTGGCGTCGCATATAAAACTAATATATAACAAACTTTGCAGCCGGTTGTGCTCAAACAGACCAACTTGTTTCCACGGTGAATAAAAGTAGAGATCAGAACCAAAAGCACAAGCGTTTGTTTTAACTTTAGGTTTTTAAAAGCTACTCAGTAGAAGTTTTGACTTCTTACATTTTGGTCACTTGCAATTGTTGCTCAAAAAGGAGTCAAGCAAAGCATTCTGACCTCAAATATGATCATAGTCAAACCTCAATCAAGTCCCATCTTTAGACCTGCACACTACCAAATGACTGTAATGCACAGCACCTACATCAGTGTTCTGTCTTAACCAGAAATCGCCGCCTATTAGTCTGCTGCATCCTTTTACAGTACACTAGCCGTTCCTTATCCTCCTCAGTGACCAGCCCCTCCCATGTCCCGAAGCCCATTAGAGCCCTCAGTCCCTTTCCCCCCACCTCCATCTCCCATCACTCCTGCCCCCTCCTGTCACATACCCTTGCCCCTGCCTTGTCACACCCCTGCACTGATGGATGGTCAGGGTCAGTGGTTCAGCTGTGGAGTTCAAGCCTGCGGGCTCCACCCACTCCCCTCTCTGCTCCCATCTTTTTTGCTCCCCCCGCCTGCTCACCACCTTTTACTACTCCACTCTGCCCTCCCTCCCCGATGAAACAATGTCAGAAACCCAAAGCTGGGCGCTCAGCTGAGAAAACTCATAACTCTCCTTCAGCACCCACCTTCCCCAACACCCGCTGTTAACACTTTCATTCCTCGCCGGACCCTCAAATAGACCCGGCTTACTGGGGCCACATAAATCACCCGGAGAGGGTCAGGCTGGGCCTTACAGTCGGGCCTCACCTCACTTTGAATGGATAGAGACAGGTCACTTACTGTCACTGCACTGTGAGTTATCTCTTTATAATGACGCCACTTGGATGTCTGCGAATGTGTGTGAGCGTCTGGGTGTGCTTGTGTGTGTGTGCTTGTGTGTGTGTGTGAAAACATGAATGTGTCATTTCATTTTTATATAAGGACTTCTGAATTTTAATGTAGCTATCACATTAAATTAGAACAATTGCTTTGGCTAGATTTGGCTGAGAGCTGCATTAGCTCATAGCTTGGTGGTGCTTCTTACAGTCTGCTTGCTCGGCCCCACATCTGTCGAGCTCGAGCCGCGTAGCTCCTGATCACCCCTGTCCTAAATGACTCCGCAGCAGAAGTATCTGGAGAGTCTCAGATCGGAGACCTAAATCAGTACTGACACACACTCTGCTGTTATGCTAATCACAATGTTTGGGAATATTGAACAGACGAGGGGGGTCGGGACGGGGCCGGACGGAGTTGGGTGGGAGGAATTCCAGTAGTTTTGAAGCAAGGCAATTATCAGCATTAGCCTGCACCCCCGACCCAAACCTCCAAAGTGAGCGGAAATGGCAGCAATCAGGCCCGATTTCCCTCGGAGATGCTCGATGGGCTGGACACACACATCCAGGAGACACGGGCCCTCAGTCAGGGAGGGAGCAGCAGCACCAGAGCCCCACGAGGCCCTGACAGATTGAAGCTAAGCGGGGCAAGTCCTGGGGCTGACAGCAATGTTGCCAAAATTGCTCTTGGATTGACTAACAATTAAGATATCAAAAGAGATCACGGCAGCTCACTGACAGCTGCTTCAATTGTTTGCACCTGCTCCTCTGGTGTTCTGCACATGTCTGGCATGGATTAGGCCGACTCGTGCTGGCCACATTTCACCTTTCCACAAGTGATTTACTCCAGAATCATCCTCCTGCTTCACTAGCATGTTAAACACACCCTTTAGCTGCCCCCTACATTAAGGAAGAAGGCGGGGACCAGGGAGGGCGGGGTAGATAATGGCTTCATCATTGTTGTCATTGTCACGAGCAGTATTGTTATCTGTCAGCTCTCCGTTTGCCTCTGTTTGACTGCAGCAGTGCACCAGATGTGCAAATGTTCTTTTCAGCTGAACTACACAGCTGGATGCAAAAGTTCTGCTGATTTTTGATGGGAAAAAAAGCAAAGCTGTCAGAATTTAGTTACCTCACTCAGGCAGAATTAAAGCTTGCAAATACTTTGTGTAGCCAGCTAAAAGTCTCAGGAATTTTCTGCCACTTTCCTTGAGATCTTAAACAAGTCAAGATCTACCCGCAGATTTCCTGTGTTTGAGAAGTTCATGGCAGATTTTGTGCCATGTTTTGGATCATTGTCCTATTGTAGAAGCCAGCCTATTTTCAGTTTCTTGTCTTTGGCTGACTGCATAATATTTGTTTCCATAATTTGCTGACATATCGTGGAATTCTCTGTGTGTGTCACATAACCTCAAAGTTCCGATCATCAAATCCTTCTCCTTTTTGTTTTTTTCACCAAACATAAAAAAACTATGTCAATAGCAATTGTTTCCACGATGACTGCCGTCACTGTTGCTTGCATACTTCAGATGTCTGCTTGCATTTCCCGCTGATGATTCTTCGGTGCTGCCTCTTGATGCTGCACAGTAGATCAATGCACCAGCACTCCTGTGTCAGCTACACCCAGCTCCATCTTTCAGTTTTGCTTTGCTCTTTCAGCCCAGAAGACCTACGTTGGCTTCTTTTGCAGCTTGCAGCTTACCACATACTTAATACATGTGTGTGGGTGGTTTGTGTAATTCTTTAGGTGAAATTTTTTCAGTGTTTGAATGTCTTTTCAATACACTTGCAGAAGATCTTTATAGGCTTGTGAAAACAGAACTCGTGGTCTGAAATCCTGAAGTGATAAAGGAAGTCTTTGTGTAGTCAACTATTACCTACTGTTAGAATATCCTTGTGTGGTAACGATAGATGGATGGACATACAGATAACCTGAAGTGCAGATGGACACAGAAATATGCAGAACAAGGCCAGCGTGCCAAACCTGTTCTGTTGTTCCTTGGTACACATGTAGCAGGAAATTATGGTGGTGTCATTTTTGGTGTTGTTACTGTTGGAAGAGAGACACACATTCGAGCTTTTCCTCAAGGATTTCGATCCAAAACAGCAAATTCTACATATACCAGAGTAAGAAAAATGGTACCTTTTGAGTTTGCTTGTATGCAGACAGGTGCTGAGCATCCCTGCCCTTTGTCCTGAGACATCTGCTTGTAGACAGAAGCAGCTGAAGGATGAAGACAGCCTGGAAGAAAGGCCCTGTCCAGTGAGTACACACACAAATACACACACTCACCGGTGCACACACAAAATAGTATTTTTGTGGTTGTGTGTGTGTAAGCCTGATTACAATACATGCAGTTCAAACAGGGCAACTCTCTCCTATTATCTTTCCATCAGCTTTAGGCTCCATTAAAACAGCCCTCCCCTCAGTACACAATAACACCAGTATTCTCCTATCTGTGTGCTGTCATTGTCCAGGCCCATAAGGCATGGTTACATTTTTTTTTTAACCTGACGGAAAGCTTCCTCTTTGTGTTCATGCATGTGTATCTGCCAGTATAGCTTATGGACCTGTGGACAAGCTAATTACAAAAGTATCCACCCAAAAAAATAAGAACAGGAAGGAAGGATATAGAGGTGGCAGCAAGTATACTCCTCCACTCACCACCTTACATAAACTACACACATGCACACACCAGTCATCCCCTTATCTGTCAGGGGGAGCCGAGGCCAGCTGTACCCAGTGCCAACCCTTTTGGAACCAGGCCAATCCCACTGGACCCTTTGGATCTTACTCTGGTGTGGGCTGTTGAGGCTGGTTGGTCCCACTGTGTAACTCTAGCTCAGTCTCTGACACAGTACAGGTATGTCCCCTGTGGCCCAGATTACCAGGGGACTGTGTAAACAGCACTGCTAATCTGAGGAAGTATCGTGCTAGCATATTTGTGAAGCCTGTCTCAGCAAGCCTGTGTAGTGAACACACAAACAACCAATGCAACAGCTTTGGTATTTCATTTGGAAAGCCACTGCATAAACGTTATGCAACTGATAGTCGAGGTGGAAATTTAAAAAATGTTTTCAGTGCCAAAAAAAGAAAAGAAAAAGAAAACAACAACAAAACTGCAGTACTGCCATAGTGGGAGTTGTATTTGTCACACCTCCAGTTCTGATCCATCTTCAACATCAAAGATGTCAATGTAAGGGGGACAAAAACCACACAACACCACATTATAAAAGACGGTGCAGGCTACCTTTAAAAAAATCTACCATTCCATTGATTTATGAAGTACTCGAGGCCTTGAGATTACTGTCATCATCCATCGCCATCTTTCTCTGAACCCAACGACCATTTTCCTGTAGACTTCTGAAAAATGACAGGAAACCACAGCTATCACCTTGAGGCCTTCAGGTAGAATGCAGGTGTAAGTCACTTGAAAGTGGAAGCTACGTTCATATTTCATACAGTCTATTGCAGCGACACAGTTGGCTAGCTAGCTAACTGGGCGCCATCTTTGTGTCCTTGGTCGGTGCCCATTCCACTATATAGCCAGCATGGCTGGTGTGAAGGTTAGTGTACAGTGTCCCACAGTGTTTTAAACCCCTGTTACCCATCTCAGAACAATATAGCACTCTGTATGTGGCTGCACATGTAAAACGTCAGTGGGAAACTATTTATTCACTCCAAATATCAGATATAGGCACGAAAGTGAAAAACAGTCAATAAAAATACAAATGTGGGTATACAGGGGTGTTAGGCGTGAGAACAATAAGTTTCACTTTTAGGCCTGAGTTAACATCTGCACCGAAGACAAAACAAAACAGTCACAAAGAATTCCTCCTTTAACAGTGAAGTGTGTGTTTTTTGCATATGAATATGAGAGGAAGAACGTGTATTTTATGTTTTTTGGTCTTTGACTTAAAATTACAGACAACCTTCACATAACCTTAATGATCTGTGTCACCAGTCTTATCTTTTTGTCATGGAGAACTCATGCCCCTGCGTTTTTAAGTCACTTTAATCTGCTAACAGCTTGGGCTTGGGCCACTTGGTCATTTCTTAGGCCTTCTTTCCATTGTCTACATGTCATCTCCAGGCAGACACTGTTTAGATATTAATGGCTGCATGATGAGATGGCCTCCTTACAAGGCCGCCCTTACTGGATAATTGATCGTGCAGTGAATGACATGATGTGGTTCAGGTTTAGGTCTAGCTTCTCCACGATCAGCGTTTTCTTTTTCCTTTATGGCCCATGTACTCTTTAAGAATAAGTTTACATTCCTTTCAGGTTGGCAAATTCAAGATGTACGCATTGAGACTTGATTAAAAAAAAATCACCAACACTATATATATAGTGGAAAACAATCTAGCTGTAAATAGAAAAAAAAAACTGGAAAAACCATGAGAGAGATTAATCGCACATTTAAATAATAATTCTTGCTGTGAAATACAAACATGTTTAAAAACCTCTGAGTGGTTTCTTTGATGACTTTTCTGTTGCAGTAACTAATCCCGGGCCAAATGAGAGAAGTAATGAGCATTCTTTTCTGACATGAGTGTGTTTATAGGAGCACAACTCTAGCATGTAAAGAGAGACGCATGGAAGCACTTCTCTTCCTTGGAATAAAGTAATTAAGGTTCTCGCTCTCATTTTTTTTTTTTTTTTGTGGGGGTGGGGAGGAAGAAACCAGCCTGAGCCAAAGAACGTAGCTTTCTGTATGCAAGTCGATCATCGCCGCAACTTGACATCCTGACCTGGACATTTAATTTATTGATCTTCATTTTATTCGGATGTAAGGGCCCTTTGCTCTTTTAAATTAATCCAGGTTAATTTGGCCAGGCCCCCTATCCCACCCAGCATGAATGGGCCCTCTGTTGGGTAGAGCTGACCCTGGCCACCCAGTTTTATGGGAATCTGCAGTGAATTAGAAAATCTGTCAATGCGAGAGGAGTTGCGCGGCGCGGATATGCCGTGTCACTCCACCTGTAAAAGAACTGCTCTTTGTCCATTATCTCCCAGGCTTACCTGAGGAGAGTTAACCTTGAGGTCAATAACATCTCCACGGTGTTTCATGACTGGCTGGGCCCGGGCTGGGGGTCTGAGGGGAGCCATTGTTAACATGCCGGCTGCAGACCCACACTTCCTCCTGCTTTGGCTCTCCCCATCGAATACCTCTGGGAAACAGATCTGTAAAGAGCAGCGACGGGAGCCATAAAGATGTGATCACTTTCACAGGAAAGGGCAACCACTGTACTAGTTTGTCTTTCGTTGTAGTTAATATGAACGGTTCATTTCTTCAAGTTGAAGTTACAGCACCAGGGCTCCCCTGAATGTAGTTTCTCAGCATCTCTCAGAACTTTTTCCTCTCACATTCATTCTCATAATTACACAAAATATATAAATCTACACTAATATTCCTTTCCGTACCTCTGAAACCAGGGATGTGGAACTCTTGGCTGCATGTTGTATTTCTCTTATTTCCTCCTTCTCACATGATTCATGCGCTTCTCTAGTGTGGCCTTTGGAATTAAGCATGCTGGTATTCGAATCTAAGCATCCCAGATTGTAGTATAATTTGCTTGTGCATATCTATTGCTGTCCTTGTAATCATGCACATGGTATAAATAACTGAAAGATTGCTGGAAAGTTTTAGTTAGTGTGCCAGGCAAATAACAACTATTCTGTCACAGCACTCTTGCATTATTCCCCTCGATCTGGGCCCCGCTCGGAGTAACAGGAAAGATATTTATGCTCTGCCAGATTCAGATTGAAGATTTGATATGTAAAGGCCCATCGTGGCATTATTAACAATAAAGGATTATGTCTGCAGCTTCGATTTGATTATTCTAGCTTTTGCATCCGAGGAGACCTTATACAAATTGATGCATGATCGCAAGTCAACTGAGGGTGTCTGTTTTGAAACGCTCCTCTGTTTGGATGGAGGCATTTGAATAGGATTTGGCCGGCATGTAAATAGTGCGTCGGGTGAAGTTTACACTGAAAGCAAGCAGACAGGCAGGTGCAGTGCAAGGGAAAGTCCAGGTGTGCTGACAATGACAAAAAATCTGCTCTGTGTTGACTTCTATTTAGAGACCAGAGCAATATATAATAGAATGTACTAAAAAAGTGACTTGGTTAAATTATTGCTTTAAGTCGCTTTATGGTGTGCGACTCTGTTAGAGGGCACAGGGGATGAAAGATTTGCCTCATTTGGATAGATATTTTCAAGTCAGTCGAGCATTTGTCAACAAACGGCAACAAAGCGAGACTGAAAGCTCCGTGCCACACGAGTTGACAGTAATATTAAACAGTACTGGACTAATTACCACTATCTGTCCAAGGTGGATTTATTGTACCAAACAAAATCAGGGGACGGGTGTCTTTTATCCAGATGCTCATTAGGAAATATGTCTATTCCCAATTTTAAGCACAGCAGTGCACACGCAGGCCGTGCTAATCAGGTATCGATCCACGACGTAGGATTAGAGGGCCCATTTCGCCTCTGCTCCTTTTCTTGGCAAACTATGTTGTCATTGCATTCACTAACAGCCCCAAGGGGGTGGTGCAGAGGCAAGGGAACAAGCTGGGCCAAGCACATCACCTGTTCCTGCAACCAAAATAGGACACAACTTGAGATTCAATTTTAGCAGCCAGTGGGGCTAACCAAAGGAGCGACGGGTGTAACGACCGGCGATGAGTGATGCTCGTAGGCCTTCACTCACAATCAACAGTCCCTGGTGGCCTCGTTTCACTATACCTGTCATTTACTGTGGCCTGCTATTAATAAGCCTGGACATTTGGATTTTCTATCCAAGCCTTTTTTGACATGAACAGTTTTGATATTAAGTGTTTGTTTTTAAAGTGGTCATGTCAGTTTTCTGTCCTTTCGCCCATTGAAGTTCTAATGAAACTCATTTCTGAGATCATGGAGCTAGGAACTGTGTAAGCTGAAAGGTCAGAAAAAACTAAAACAAGCAAATCCTTTGAGATAGTGAAAAAACACAACAAAAAAACCCCAAAAAGCAAGAAATCTGTATCTGGGCAATACAATCAAAAGATTAAAAGTCAAATAATCAAACTGGTCGGTAATCAAAATCACAAATATTCCTCAAAGGAAGATTAGGTCATGGCTTACTCGTGATTGTTGGACAGAGAGATCCTTTTCGTTGATTTCAGCAGCTGCATCTTACTTCTTCCTGCATTCAATTTGTGTCTCATCTTGCTGCCATATTAAAACACAATAAACCACAAAACAAACATTTGTTTTTGTTTTCTCTCTGGAACTAGAGCACTTTGAAATCCAAACCGGCTGCATTGTAGCTCAAACCGGCGCTGTGAAATCTAAAGTGACAAAGCATTTTTTTCTCTCCTTCCAAGCCCGTGGCCAGACGTTTCTTTTCTTTTTTTTGAACCTGCTAAGAACTGCAGATGTTTCACTTTTTCATCATTTGGAAAATGTATACCTGCCTTTTTTCGGCTATTGTATATTTAATCCTTTGTGAAGGCTTGTGGTTATTTGCGGTTGTAATTAGGCTGTTTCCATTAAGGAATATTACTGCTAAATGGATCCATTACTCTAGGCCCTGCTTCGTCATAGGAAAATGCTCGACCACCACAGTGCCTGGAAGGAGGCCCAGCCTGGATCTCAAAACAGAAAAGACTCACACCTGAAAGAGACAGATGCAAAACCGGAGCTCTGAAATGTAATCTGAATCCATATATGCTGCTTATCTGGGTCCCAATAAAATAGATGTGATGTCCTTCCTGACTCCTGCAGGGATCCTTAATCATTACTGGACCAGCTGATACCTCCAGGGTGTGTTGCACTTGCCCTCCAAGTGGGAGGCAATCACTGTAGTTAGAGTTCACTCACACCAGAGTAAAAATAGGACCTCACTGCAACCAGGAAAAATCAGCGGTTGCCCGGTGATTGCGTTTCATTTTTTTTGCTGTCAGAGACCAGCTGGTTGCCTAGGCAACACCCTCAACCTCTGGGCGACTACTTTTGATCGTGATTGCACAGGTCACCTCGTGGGAGGCAACTTGTCTCCAAACAATCACAGTTTGACTCAGACTGACTTCTATTATTCTCAAAGAAACTGACCAAGGTTTGCAAACAGTTGCCTTCTAATTTATAAACACAGACAGATTGCCGACACATTGCAATCAATCGAAGCAATCAATCGGAGCAATCGATCTTTGCCGATAAGCTGGACTAGTTTGTGATGAATCTCTTTGCACTGGGCAACAAATTTATCACCGTGTTTAGGTGTTATTAAAAATGGATTGCATATAATTACCAACTCCACCAAATTCAATAGCAAACTGATTCCAGGCTGAGTCCATCTTATTGTCATTTTATTGCTGTCTTGACTTTCTTGTATCAAACGTACTTTTACGGTAACAGATCTGTTCCCTGTGTTCAAAGCAACTATTTCACTGGTCGTGCTGTGATCTCCAACTGCAGCGCAACAAAAAATAAAATTAATCCAGCCACAATATATTTGCAACCAAAATTATCACTTGTTTTCCCTTGTGTGACTGTAGCTTTAGGCAACTGGTAGGTTTAAATCACTTCATCTGGCTTTTTTTTAACACTGGGGAGCAGCAGCTCAGCTGTGTAGCAGAGTCTCCAGTGTGTTGGGTTAGTCTGTGTTATCTATGAGCTCAAAAAGCAGCTGAAGACTTATCTTTTAAGCTGGTATTCAAGTAGCATTTAATGTGTGTTACTGTGTTATTTTCTATTTCCTGTTCTGCTGTTTTTCCTATTTTCCTTATAATTTTATCTTAAAAGGCACCGTATTTATCTTTGCTTAAGCTAACTTGACCATGAATCTATTGCACACCAGGATGGTTTGACTAAGAAGTGCAACTAATAAAAAAAAGTTGGTTTTATGTATTAATAAAATGAACTGCAGTTAAGCTCTGCAGGATTCCACAGCACTGAAGAGATGAGCAAGAATCATTCACTTCACCTATGCATACGCTGCATGACACAGGGACATCCATCACCACATGAAAAGGGACAGCATTTAACATGTACAATCAGTGGGGCCTTATATAACATCTACGCTGTGTTCTTTAAGGTCTGTGCTGAAAACCTCTCCTCCCCGTCGGGATCACAGCAGCACTGACAGAGCCCCGGAGCCCGCGGCGGTTCTTGTCACCGATACCGCTGTGCCGTGCCCTAAATGCGTGACACTGACACTAGAATGTCACCTGGGACTTTGTTTCTTAGTTTGCCTCCACCTCACCACTCTCATCCCTTGGGGTTTTTCCCAGCCTTGGCTCGTCTCACTCCTCCCTATTGTATTGAGACACTAAACAATGCATCCTAAAGCCTCAAGGCTATTTTTGCACCTCCAAGCTTTGTTGTACTCCATCCTCTGTCTTGTTCAGAAATGCACAAAATGACAGGGCAGATCAACTGCAGAAAAAAGAGAAAAAGAAAGAATAAGAATTTAAGGAACACTGGAATAGGTCAGTGTGGCCTATAGGGCTGTTCCACAAAAGGCCTTATTATTGTTGTCTGCCATTATGGTGGCAACCATAGCGTGACAGCACTGTGACAGCAGCTCTTTTTAGATTCAGTGCTGAGCGACGCATTGTTGATAATCACGAACAGATTGAGATCTTCAGTGTTCCATGAATTAAGAGTACTGCAGTTGGCATATGAAGTATGTGGGAAAGAAAAAGTCTTGCTATTAGTAATCTTGTTATTTCTATAACTGCATTCTGCAGCATTTGATTTAGCTGATGGGGAAAACCCTCCAAAAAGTGAAATATTGCTGCTCATTTTGATTGGGCTTGTTTTTTTAGGAGCAGTTTTGGACGGTCTTTTATATTTGATATCAAATCAGTTTCCTGAAAAAAACCCCCAACAAAACAAAACAATACCACAGTGAACCAGGAATCCTCTGCCTAACAGATTGTTCCAAGTCATTACAAAATAATGCGCTTCCTTAAATTCTCCAGGAAATATGTGCTCCATAAAAACATGCCAACCCACAGTTTACTGGTTACATATCAGTGTATGGATTGAACATTCTGCCCTGTCTGTGCGGCATGCCTGTGGATCTCTTTCTTTGTTGTTATTAAGTGCCTTGTATCCTTCCCCTGGTTTTAACTGTGATGACAATGCTTTCCAAATCCCAATTATTTAGAACTCTGTAAACAGACCACCGCTTTCATGTGGGGAAAAACTACACAGCGAATACCCTCTAATAGCGCATATCAATTCCTATTAGAACCAGGGGGAGGGAAAGAGAAGAAAAAAGGAGGTGGAAAAAAAAGCAGGGGGGTGGGGGGGTCCGATTATCCCGCTAACAGGCCAAGTAAATAGTACCATGTGAGTGATTTGGCTGAGATGGACACCCAAGTCCAGGGGAGTTAGAATTGCCCCAAAATCATCAGAGTTTAGGAGGCTAGGCAGAGTACCTGCCTTACCTCAGCATCCTGTCATCATTATGGGCTTAGTGTCCCAAATGGATTTTACAGTCACTGCTCCGGGACACACGCCGGCCGACATGGAGGCTAGTAGCTGCTCTAGGCGGCTCAGCCCAATGAAAACCACTTGTGGAGTCAGTGGTGAACTCTTGAATAAGGGAAAGTCTTTAATTGCAGGACAGTGATCAAAGAGAATTAGATCATTATTTTTGAAAATGTGGGCAATACCAGTTTAAAAGGTTCATCTACTAAAAAATATATTTTCCTCACTTACTCCTAGTAGTACATCTCCATGTAGTACTTAATGGACTGATTTCAGTTTTCATTGCAGCCATGACACACTTCCATTCTGTAAAAAGCTGCTGGCGTCTAACAGACATGCACAGCTTGCCTTTAGATATCTGCGCGTTGATGGCAACAATGAGACGAGTCTTTCGTTCCCAGCTTGTCACATAAAGTACAACTTTTACAAAAGCCCTCTGCCATCAAATTGAAATGCACTGGGTGTTACTTTTCAATATGCAGAGTTGTGAAGATATTAATCTTTTCCTCAACCCAATCAAGCTTTTTTGGTGCCTAAACCTGCCCAGCAAGTCAAATTGAAAGTAAAAAGCCAAGCCAGAAACTAAACTAAATATCACTTGTATGGGTGCTCAGGCTTGACAAATAGGAAAACAAACATTTGAGTGACGTTACTTACTGATATCAGCCCTGCTGATTGTAGCTTAAACATTTTTATCTTTCCTAACACTGCAAATTAAGAAATAATGTGTTGCACATTAGAAAATAAGCAGCAAGTGATCAGCAAACAAAGGAAAACAAAGTCCTGATCAAGAAATGAACCTCAGTCTTCTGGCTGGCAAACTTTATTTCATTGATAGTATTGTATAGAGCAACTTTATTGTCTGATCCTTTATTATCATCCTTTTGCTGAGCTGTCATAAAAAATAAATCAAACCACAAATAGGCTAACTGTAAAAACAAAAGAACCAGTCATACACATCCACATATATGCACCAATTTGGCACTATCCTGGACGTATGGTCATGTGACATAAAGCCAGTCCTCTATGTGTAACTATATACAACAATATAATTTATATATACAAACTTTATCCCTGACTATCATCATGTTTGGATAAGATACATGAGAAGATATGCACTGCATTCTAGAATTTAGATTAGCATGCTTTTAAAGTTCAGAAACGCTTCTAGGTGCATCCAACAGAACTATCCTGACAAGTGCTGATTCTGGCAATCTACCCATCAGTGTAACGTCTGCCTCTGCTGTCAGCCTCATTTGTGTGTGTAAATAAGCCTGAACCATGACCACAATGGCCTCTGGCTCAGACATCAACAATGGAAATGAGCCCCAGTGTGTCAACAGCCTCAAAGCAGCTTATATCAACTTGCTCATCCAGCTTCATTTAGGTTTTACCATGCCATTTATTTGTAAGAGAAAAGTTGATTTTTCTTTTTCTGTGAGGGTTGGGGAGAGGGTCTTTCTTATTTCGGTTATGTAAAGCATGTCTTGGACAAACAATAATGAAAAACCAACACAAAACGCACTGATTGGCTGACATGTAATTTTGTAAGTTAGTATCACAGTGGCCTCGTGCAACCACCGGCCTTCTGTCACAGTGTCGCAGGAAGTGTAGCGCATCCAGAGAAACTGCGCAACGCTTTCCAGTCATGAGTCTGAATGTCTAAATGCAGCAGCACATGGAAATGGTTGAGCTGACCTCCAGCAGCCCAGTCAGTCCTGTTTGTGAGAGATGGAGCCTGTCTTTTATCAGTCCCCATTAGAGGGGACAGGAGTCTAGCGTGAGTATGCGAGTGTGTGTGCCTTTGTATGTGTGTCTTGCTCGAGTAGCCACATTAATCTCCATGAGTGAGCGCTAGCAGGTGTTAACCTATGTCACTCCTAATCGCCATGGCAACAGAGTCATGGCACCTGGAGGTGTTTGTGAGGCTGTGTCATGGTTTGATATCACCTAAGCCCAATGATTCAAATTAACTTTTTTCATTCTTTTTTTTTAAGTGTTTTAATAGAAGTGCTGATTACTCTAGATTCAGCTATACACTGCAGCCAGCAGCCACTTGTTAGCTTAGCTTAAAAAAACTTGACAACTATCGTAAACAGCTGCTGCGACCTCTAACAGACAAATGGGCATATACTTCTGTTTCCCTACAAAAGTCCAAACTTATTGCAAGTCACTGTCTACCAGCCTATTTTTAAGCCCAGAGGAGTGATTTGTTTTTTGTTTATATATGAATCAAAATAACTAGGTATTTAGTTTTTTAAAAATCAAACTGACTTTTGATTGTCACCTTATCAAGAGTGCAGACCGTATGTGAAAGACGAAAGTAGTCACCCTTTTGTGGCTACCTGTGAGGACCCATCTCAACTTGAGCATTTCCTAGCTTGAGTGAGGAGTGAGGATGATGCACGCTGAAATGTGATTTCTCAATTACAAGGGTAGCTATCCCCTAAAAAATACCCTACTTTATCATCTGATGTATTCTGAATAGATTAGTATCTTACAAAATGTGCATCCCGTATTATTAAATTTATTAAAGACCTTCAAAGGACCATTTGCTACGCTGGTCAACTTATGCGTCTGGTTGATACAGAGAAATCTGGATTTACCAAACAGTTGGTTCCTGGTGGTGGCAGATGCAATGATGGTGTTGCTTCAAAAGCCTCTTTTTGCAATTCCTTTGGTTGCTAGCAGATTGCCATGGTTGCCAGTAGGTGTATGGACATTGCATAGACAGACACTTTCCAAATGCTTGAAACCTGAAAAGGTGCAACGCAAGCTAGAAATAGGTAAGTAAGAGTAAGACTTTTACTTTGAAGGCAAATGGTCTATGTTTCCAGTTTGTGTCACTCATTTTCATTACCAGTTGGTAAACTAGAGATAAAAAAAAAAGCACTTGCAAGGTTTTCAGTGCAGCACTGCATGCCTTTTCTTGTGACCGTTTTTACCTTGCAACTGGCAGCAACCCCCCAGTTGCATAGTTTTCTCTCTTGACAAAGCGGTAGTCAGATGGTCTCTAGGTCTGTGTTGTTGTCTTTGTAGGCTATAGGTCTAGTAATCAATAAGGTCACTTTCGCATTGACTTTTACATAACCAGATTTCCTTTTGCCCTCAGAAGAGTTGCCCCCTGCTGGCCGTTAAGTGTGGATTTTAAGGCACTGGTTTTTCTTTTCAGATCCAGAGGCTGCCCTTCTTTAATATTCAGTCTATGTTCCAGACATAATGTCCCAGACATAATGCAAATCAAAGCTAACTGTCTCTGCAATAATTATTTCCCCAAGTCTTTAATGATTTGTTTATTCATAATGTAAAAAAAAGAATGACTGAGACATCTCCTAAATTAACAAAAAACTAAATTCAAGTACAGCATAATTTCTGTAAGGCCGCATCAATTGATCCTCTGTAGGCCTTTAAGCTCATGATGAGCCTATCTTTTGGGATTAACTTCAAATATCTTCCTTACAGTGTAATCATTTCAGCTGAGGTCAAGTACTGATGGTTTTTAGAAGAGCTCTCTTAATGCACTCTTAAGTCGCCTGGCTCTATGTTCATCTGGCAGACAGAAGTAAGCAATGGTTTGTGGAGGAAATGCTTTGGGAGGACTTTGAGTTGGAATGTGCCGTGTTGTGCTCCCAGACAGTCATCTTATGGAGGCCCCAGTGTGGCTGCCACACGCCATGATTGCCAGGGGTCAGCGCCTGAGCCCGGACCCTTCAGCTTCATATGATTCAGGGTCAAAGGGTCAGAATATTTCACCGCTTGATGGCCAACCCCAACATTGTTCTTTAACTCGTCATCCTCAGGGACCGTACGAAGCTGAAGGATGTGAGCGAGTGGCCTACCGAGATCAGAGGTGGAAAGAAAGGAGTGGGACAGAGGACGACATAGTGAGCACTGCTCTCGATGGGAATCGCTTTGGAGTGCGGTGGTTTACCTTCTCTAAAAGAAACGACGGCGAAGCCAAATGTAGCCAGCTAATGCTGGGTGGCAGCTCTCTGAGGCTGAGCCCCCTGGGCTTTCTGTCGGCTGGCCCAGCTGTCATCTTTCTAATGATTTCTTTATTTTGCAGGAAGAGCTTGTCGCCAGGGGGAAACGCGCCACTTCCGGCATGGGGAAACCCGACGCTGGGCCAGCCTGACGCTGAGACCCGGTGCGTCTGCAGCCACATCACAAGGGACCAACACACCCTTTCATCCTGCCTGTGTTTCTTTGCTTTTTTTCTCCCTCTATCCACACAGTCATCAGTATCACCCTTTCTCTGAGAGCTCCCACTTGTCCCTGGGGAGTTTTAACTTTACTTCTCAGTAGTAATAGTTTTCTTTTGACTTCTAAATGATTATTTAGTGTTCCATTTGTAGCCCATAACAATGTTGCTGATACTTTGATAATATCTAACTAGCCTCTAGGAATAACCTTCCTTATTTTTTCTGGTCTGCAGAGTATACAAGATTTGGGTTTGCTCTTTAACTCCTAACTAAGTAACACATGTGCACAATGTTCTTCCTAAAGTCAAGAAATGTCTTTTTTTGAAAGTCAACATCATAAAAGTGAAAAAAAGAAAGGGTAAAAGTTGAAAATCGTCCTTAAGCTCAAGCCACTTATTAACCATGACTGTATTTTCTTCCACTCCTTTTGAAATGGTTGCTGTAAACATACCAGTTTATAATCAGCCACATTAAAAATGGGTTTTGACCAAATATGAACCCTTGCAATTGATTTTTGTGTCATATCTGAAATCTATTAGTGAGCTCGGCCCGAGCCAGTTGGCTCACGAGCGGGGCGCAACGACTGATCTCACCCTAGTGAAGCATCTCTCCGAGGGCAAGCTCGAACAGATCCCCAGAGCCCCTCGCTTACTTCCAGCCCGCCATCAAAAACCTTGGGAAGGCCTTGAAGAAAAGAAAACCGAATCCACCACCCCCCCGCCTACTACTCCCCTCCACCCAAGCCGAGCATAATCAGGCCCAGCCTCCCAATCATGAAACCCAAGTTGAGCGCGACTTACAGCCGTTCTCTCCAGGCCTCTGCTGCTGATTGTTCCAGAAACAACAGATGGAAATTGTGAGCGTAAACATGTAAATATTGCAGGAGTCATGGCTGAGAGCAGCGCGGAGCAGAGGTCCTCCCTGCCATCACAGGGAAGCTATTAGAACATGAAACGGGGCAAAGCCTTCAGAAAACAACCACTTTGTGTCAGATGCGATAGCTGTCAGGGTCTGACACACAGAAGCATAAACACGCACGCACACACATAAACACACGCAGTCCATGCAAAAGCACATAAAAGAAAGGCTGAAATCGAGAGCATGTGAGAGATTCGAGCTGAGTCTGAGCTGGTGTTATGAGCGGCGGGAAGTGGAGAACGATGTCACTTTATTTGAAGGAAATTTACAGGACTGAAAGTGTGAAAAATTAGCACATTTTTGGACACAAAAAACAACAACAACACCCAAACTTAATCTAACAGAAAGCTAAAGATATAAGGCATCACATAAGGGAATATATATATGTGTGTGTGTGTACGTGTGTGTGTGTTATGCATGTAAAATTGCTCCAATTTTGGCGGATCTTAATTGTGGCCGAGCAATCCATACAGGGGCACCTGAGAGTCAAAGCATGCAGCGCGGTTGAAAAATGTAAACATTTTTGGAGACTGATTAGTATCCAAACCACAGGACCGTTACCTGTCAAGTCTGAGCACTGCGTACTGACTTGATGAATGTGTGCGTGTGTGTGTGTAGATTAGTGTGTATGTATATGATTATATATGATTGAAAATGAGGCCTGCCTGGGATACTAAAAAAGCTCTGGTTAGAATCAGAGTGTTTGCGCCGCTCTAGGCCGACATCGTCATTATATAATCTAAATTCTCTGTGATTTGATTTCTGACAACGCAGAAAAAAAGTCAATTTGCAGCGAAACCGAGCCTTGATGAACCCAACAAACGTGTGCGTGGGTGTGTGTGCGTTTCTTTTTTTGTAAGTCTGTACGATATTCAAAACTTCTACATCTGAAACTGAAAATATAAACATATTGTAATACATAACCACAAAGATCATGTTGAAACGTCCGTAAACTGTAGATTTTCTGAATGAAAACGTGTATGTTTAATGTGTAAGGATCGATGATAAAAACCTTCATTATGTTTCTGGAAATGCACACACCGATAAACCGCTGAGACGGTGAATCTGCAGGACAACTGGTCAGCGATCATCACGTTGTTTGGCTGTTAAAAGAGCGCCACTTCTTTTACTGCTTGGAGTAGTTTCACAACTTTTAGTCGTTCGTACTAAGTTGGTGCTGTAACACTGAGTATAAAGCCAGTGTTATTCATGACACTGACATCCAGTTAGTGCAGTCTTATAAACATCTCGGTCACCGTTGACTTGTACTGCAGTGTAGAACAAACAGATACCTAAAATCCTTCATTCCCTCAGCTATTCGATCACTTAATGCTGTTAATCATCCTTCAGTTTTTCATTTTTTAAACATTTCTCTCAGTTATTCTATTTTTTTTATCATACGTATTTATTTATTTTTTGACCTCATTGTTGTTGAGCTCTGCCTTGACGTGTAACAGTGTTTGTGATTAGTGGTTTTGTGAGTTTGACTGTGGGAGTAGGCTGTGAGCTAATCGTCCTTCTTTTAGGATTAATAAACGTTGATCTGAATGTGAATCACAGCGACCAACAGCTTAGCCCTGCCTGGAAACACTGCTGGGGGCTCGATGCTTTGGAGAGGCTGCCATTGATATCGGTTGTGTAATTTTCTATTGGCAGGTGTGTGATGGCTGTGATTAAATCTGGGCTTTAGCCTCTGCCATCCGCATTATTGTGCCGGGATTCCCCGAGTCCCTGCTCTCCGGATCCTCTGTCACATTCTGTCATGCCAGCTTTGGGCCCTGCCAGCTGGCCCCGTGGCATGGCACAACACAGACTATGCTAGCCCCACAAGGGGCCCCGCCTTTGCTATTCTCTCTCCCGCTCTCTGACACACACTCCATCATGCCTTCTCACTCTTTTCCCCTCTTCTCTCCTCCTCTTTCCCATGCTCAATCACCAACCGTTTAAAGCCCCTCGCTGTCACCCAGCAGGCCCGTTTTATTTATTTTAGTCTTCTGCAGCAATCTGTCCATCACGCTTTGATGATCAGCTTGGTGCTGGGTAGCCACAGGAGGGTCACACCAGGTTTATGATGTTATTCACGCGGGCATTAGTGATTACCGCTGAATGTGTGGGACGTGCAGGCCTTCTCTTGGTGGGCACAGACTGAGACAGCGGCTAAAGGTCAGGCATGCTAAAACAGAGAGACTTCCTATTGATGTCTGACTGGCGTGTTTGTTCAAGAGCAAGGAGGCGAGGAGAGCCACAGTGGCTCTCATTGGCTTTGGCGGAGGCCACTTTACCTCACACACATAATTGGGGAGGCTTCAGCATGAGTTTGAATCATCTCCTGGCCGTCAGCATCATAATTATCCCATTTGCCCTCCAAACACTGACAAATTATTCTGAGGTAATCTGACCAGCTCTGAAAGTGGACAGGGTTGATTCCCTGATTGTGTGTGTGTGTTTTTTTTAAATAAGTGCATAGGCATAAAATAATAACCCTAAATGAGCACAGAAAATCAGCTTAAGCCCTGCTAAAAGTTTAGAAAACACCTGTTTCTTTTAAGAGCTACTCATTGACTATCGCATTTTTGTCGCCCGAGTGTGTAAGCTTAAAAATCGGCACAACTCAAATGACACAAGGATCTTTGTTACAGGCACTTTTTTTTGGATGTGGCTATAAACTTAATGGCGAATCTGCACATGCGCAAGAGCTTTCAGCGGAGGTAAAATAAAAAACATGAGCACATTTGGTTTACCCTAAAAACATGTGGCTTGGATGAAAATCTGTCAGAGACAAATGCATTTGTAACTGCCTCACTTTCCCAATAACAAACATTTCTAATCTCCAAAGAAAATTCTCATAAATCTGCCGAGAGACAAATACAATACATATATACAGCTTTATTGGAGCACACACAAATACCTCTGTAAGTGTGCTACACTCTATATGTTTAACTTGTGCTTTTATACAACTTTATGTATGCACGACTACAGCATGCACTACCTGTATGTGTGCATATATGTGTGTTCCATCTATTAAACGCTTATATTTCCATGTAGCTCAGCTTTCTCCTTTTTAGTGTTGTGACTGAGGCGGTTTACCGAATCAGAATTAGCCTGTGACACGTCAGGTGCGTACAGTATATCATCAGCACTGTGACCTCTTGAATAGCGCACCTCATGCTGTGAATGTGTCAATATTATGAAGTGCTGTCATCTGATCTAATGGGGTCCGTGTCAGTGGACAAGCTGTGACCCATGACTGCGCACTCACACACACACACACACACACACACACACACACACACACACACACACACACACACACACACACACACACATACACACACACAGGGGCCCATGTCATGCCGCCTATTCTTGGCTATTGTTTTAACAGAGCGCTTTACCCTTGTGCAATTTGTTGAGTGCTGTATTTGTAATGGTAGATATATCTGATTACATTTTTCCTGCCATAAGTTCATGGCTTGCTTGCGCATTCGCGCTCTGTTGACAGGAGCGTTTTCCTTCTTTATTTGCTGATTTGGATTTGACGGCGTTCCTATTCTGTTGACTCAAAAAATATAAGTAAAAAAAAAAAAAAAAAAACAAGGCCAGAGAGTGAAAACAGTCCTTTGCCTGTCTCTGTGCGTGCAACATGCAATGCTGCTAGCTGTCTTGGACCTCGCCGCCTCTAGACAAAAACTGGAAAATGAGTATCTCTCTGTTGCTGCTGCGTTCACGCCCTGGAAAGCAGTGTGTACGTTTTCAGCTGCGCGCGTGCGTGCCGCGATGCCGGTAGAAGGCAGCAAATGCCAAAACACACAAGAGGCATTGGATGTGGGCTCAAAGAGGGTCTGTCTGCCTGATTTCAACACTGCTGATGTTTACAAAGACGTGGAAAAATACATGTAGAAAATCATCATTATTACGTCTTGTTTTTATTTCATCTGCCGCAGTACAGTATCTCCCATTGATGTTGCCTGCTTTAAACAGCCCCTCTTGTTTACCTTTAGTATCTATATCTGTTTACCTTGGGTGTGGGTGATTCCTTTGGGTGCTGAAAATGATTTAGACGATGACCTCATTCAGTATGCACACTTGTCAACCAAAGTAAGCATGGAATAGGTTCATACAGCACATTTTGGTGCAGGATTCTTTTTTTCTTCTTCTTCTTTTTTAAGTGGATGGAAATGATATATTTTCTCACATAGCCCAATTGTCTGGAAACCTGGAGGGTTGTCACAGACGTAGCCAGCACAGCTCACGGCTGCCCTTGCAGACATGCACACTGCCAGTGCGCTCATCACAGAAGCTAATATTGTCAGGTGGAAGGGTTTCAAAGTGGCGCGGGAGCATACCGAAGCCCTGACGTGCCTCGATCTTCTTCACGACTGACGAAAGTGATTTGTGCAAAGCACGAAGTGATCCTGCGTGATTCCGATTCACGTGCGATTCGCATACAAACGCACACAACGGCGGCTGTGTCTGGGACTCGGTGGATCCCAATGGTAAAAGCCACATTAAAGGTGAGCGTTGTTATTCTCCCTTCAGTCCTGCTAGACTCATCAGTTATCCTCTATGGCCTCCAGGATGTCTGCCATCCCCTCCTCTCACTCCCCTGTTTGTTTTAAGAAAAATCCCGCTCTCAAAGTGGGAGTACGGAGTGAGTGCGTCTGACACAAAAGCAAAAACACATCTTTCATGTCTAAATAAATCTGACAAAGAAATGCTTTATGAACTGCCACCTGAAGGTAGCCCTAAAAGCCGCGGTGAGCAAAGTGGCCATAACGTTTAATCCAATTGGCTTCCTAGCTCCAAAACCGTCTTAGCAGATGGTAGCCTGTAATATGAAAGTTATTCACCCACTCACTACGGCCGTGCGTCTGTTATATCACCATGTCCTGTTATTCTTTATGGGTTCCATAGGCACTAAAGAGGAGAGAAGTTATTTTCTTTTCATTACTTCTCTCTCTTGGGGGACTGAGAGACTTGGTCCAGCTCTTCCCTTTCAGTCCAGAAATTCTTTTCAATTAAAGGCCTATCCTACCAGATGGTAGAGACATTAGTGCAGGACTCTGCTGATGTGCCGCCCCTGCAACCGATGGACAGCCATTTCATTTACCAGGCAGTAAATCTTAAGGCACCTATTGCCCCGCTGCACAGGCAGCCAGCAACCGACGACGCGCACCAACCCGACCGAAGTGTTACGCCTGAACTTTTTACCGTGCGATCGTCCCCCTCTCTCAATCACACATGTATTGTCTTTGCCACGGATCAATTAAAAGGATGAGGGCTAAAAAAAGGGCCATTTGTAAAATGGACGTCCTCTAAGAACTGAAACAGCAGCAGAGAGCATTGGAAGCGTGAATAATTTATCCCGAAACCCTATCACAGTGTTTGTATCAGTTTCCATCATAAAGCTCGGCCAGGGAGAGGGGGTGGAGGGGAATACATCAACCCGCGTGACAGGCTCTGTAGGGAGGGTACAGTACAGGGTCTTCTGGGCAACCGCATACACATAAATCCACTCGCTGTCACCAGAGGAAGAAAATGGGAGGAAATGGCCCGGCGAGAGCATGGCATAAGGACGGCTTTCTATCAAAGTGATAAAAAAAGAATTTTCTCTGTTAAAGAGGCCGCTGGTTTAATGTTGCTTTAAGGTTTAAAGTGTTATTTTAATACATTTTACAGTATAGTTAATGCCATTTCATGAAGACAGGTGGAATGACAAGAATGCCTTCCGATTTTCAGTTTCTTTTGGCTTTTTTGCAGCTTGTGCAAACATAGGAGAAATGAGAAGCCTCGAGAATTAGAAATAATTTCTCCCAGTCTAAATCTAGACTGTTTAAAACTGAACCATGTGCATCTGTCTCAACAAATCATAGGCGTCTTTTTCTGACTTTAAGGGAGAAATGCGCGATATCTGCCCCAAAGCAGCTCAGTAATACAAATGCTCGACACTGTTGCCTTATCAAAGCAAACACATCAGCACGGAGGGGGGGGAGCAGTGATGCTCCACATGCAGGGAGACAGAAAAGGAAGGAAAGCAATAAAAGGGAAAGCCTAAATATATCAGACATGATAACACACTGGGTTTTCTACACCAGCAAATGCATGACAAAAAGCAGAAAGCAGACTGAAAAAGAGGGAATCAGATATCTGAAGATCAGGACGCAGACTGCTTCCTGCGGGCTGTGCGTCTACTTTTATGGACATATGTGTTAAGGCCGGTTATTGTGTAAACACTGTCTGCTATTTTCAGATAGATGTCCATTTTGATGCACACAGACAGTTTCTCTGTACTTTATCCATCTCTATTATACGTCTGCTTGATATAGCTTGGAATTTAATTATAGATATTGTATGATATATTTAGCCTGGGAAAAAGCGAACTGTAACGCGGTGTGTTTTGACGAAGGACATCATAGCTCATTTGCTACCCATTTCCTGTCACATTTGGAGGCTTGTAAAAACAGAGCTCCCGGTGAGTGAGTGAAAACCAGCGAGTCTGAGCTCACCTCACCTCGGTGTCCTGGCCAGTAATCACAGGCCTGCAACTCCCACTGTTCCCAGCTGCTGGGAGAAGAGGAGCTGGAGATTGAGTGACTGCTACTGCCAGCAGCCTCGCCGCGATCTGCGTCTGAAGCGTGGGCCAAACCTCGCTTGTCCCAGCGGAAAGTGCCATTTTCTGCAACAGTGAGTTAAAGTCTGGTCTCAGACGGAGAAGGGAGCTTGTTAGGCGGCTCTGTCTTCACCCACTCCTTGTTCAACAGGAGCGCTGGGACACAAGAGGAAATCCCACAGAGCTGAAAAGAGACTCAGTGAAAACCATTTTCATACACTGTTCAAGCTGGTAAAAGTCTTTGCAGTAGTTTAATTGATTACATAGATGGGAGGAGAGGGAACTAAATTAATCCCATTTATTTGGGTCTGGTGGTTTGATCATTGAGGTTTTGACTAACCCATAATATTCTCGTCTGGTTAGGAGGTTAGGAGAATCTGAATGAAACCAATGCTCTGCAGGAGTGCTGCCACCTGAGGCATACCTTCAGGATGCATGACCACCTTTTGTCCTCCACGCAACATGAGTATGGCCTCTGTCTGTTTTTTTTTTTCTTTCAGACAGTAGAGTTTGAGGGTGAAGTGTCATTTTACTCAGCATCCATAAATAGAACGTGCAGAGCATATCCCAATGGAGGTGAATGCATATCATGTTAGCAGGGCTGAGTAGGTGCTAACCTGCTGCTGGCAACCTCCACACTAAACAATACTTGTTACAGAGAAACACAGAAATTGGATCACTGTTGTGTGAAAAGTGAACTAATGTTATGTGGAGTAAAACACAAGAAAGTGTAACGCAATCTAATGCTTATTGTTGTCAAGTGCTGGATCCCTTGACAGAATTAAATTACAAGTAATTGAATAACAACAGGGATGTCTTTAGGTTGCATACTGGGCTACGTCTGATTGAAAATTAGCAAAAATGCTCAACCTGAATAAAGAAGAAATCAAATTTAAAATGTTATCTTATTTTGAGTGTTTCCTGTTTTCATTTTCATCTATCTCGGAAAGTTAGACATAGAGTAAAGGTGTGAATGCAAGCGAAGACAACACACTATTTAAACGAGGTCAGATTTGATGCTGTAATAGTTACACAGTTTGCTAGTTAACGGCTAAATGCTAATTTACTGTGTAGCCCAATGCATTTCAATAGTTGAACATGAAAGATTTAGCATAAATGCTACAATAACAATAGCGCATGCAGAGAACACTCATTTTAGTGAATTCAATCAGCAAACACAATTCTAATAGAATGCTACAGAGATATTTTTAAGAGCCAGCTAAGATGTTAGCATTTCCCTCCTTTAACAATTAGCTGAAGATGGTCTCAGAAAATATAATCTTTTGACACTTAGACAAAATAAAGCAGCAACTTTTGGCTTTATAAACAAACTAAATATTTTAAAAGTTACAACCACTAAGCGTTCACAGCTTCAATTAGCTTCTTCCTAGCAACTCTGCAGATCTGGGACATATAAATGCTTACAGATTCATGAGTGGGATAGTTATACTCACACCTTCCTAGTACCGTGTTGGACGTCCTTATGCCTTCAGAACTGCCTTAATTATTAGTGGCATGGATTCAACTTGGTCAACTTCCAGATTCTGGTCTGTATTGCCACGATAGCAACATTTGCCAAGAAAATATCCCCATGCATTACACCACGGACATAAGGCAGGATAGATTGATAGTTTCATGGTGTTTACCTCAAATTCTGACCCTACAATGTAAATGTCTAAGCAAAAATTGAGACTCTTTAGGCCAGCTGACATTTTTCCAGTGTTATCCAATTTTGGTGTACCTGTGTGAATTGTAACCTCAGTTTCTAAGTAATTGAATAACAACAGGGATGTCTTTAGGTTGCATACTGGGCTACGTCTGATTGAAAATTAGCGTAAATGCTCAACCCGAATAAAGAAGAAATCAAATTTAAAATGTTATGCTCAGTTTCCAGTTCTTAGCTGACAGGAGTGGAACCCAGTGTGGTCTTCTGCTGTTTCAGAGATGTTCTTCTGCTTGTAATCCCAAGGTAAATGTTCCTTATGCACTGTCATTTTCCTAACAGTCTTAAACAGGTATGTGTAAATAAAATGGAGACTAAATCACATTTGTATTTGGTAATAAAGGCTGAATAAATCCTCTTAGCTTAATCACAGTTTGAGCATGGTATCTAACTTTGGCTGCTTTATTTTTCTGTATTATTTCAATAATATACCAAACGGTGTAATATGCCAAAAGGTCACATCTTTCTTTAAAGATCTGGGTTCAACTGAAAGTTTGTTAAAACTTTGCCTCTGAAATTATCCCACAGGGTTTCTGAAGTGCTGCCAAGTTTAAATCTGTAACAAATTATCTGAGCGTGTCTATCCTTAATCCCAGACCCTTAAACACTGACTTTGCCTTGTGGTTGGGTGAATAACAATGTGTAAAAAATTTCACACAGTAAGACAGTGTCATTTACAGAAACCTCAACATTGTTATTAACATAGAAAAGACACTGCCCCGTTTGAGTCTTTGACACCATACACCCCCTGATATTTACCTGAGCTGGTATCGAAAAGTAAGTTGCAAACCAAAAAAATATCCCGAGGCGTAGAAAAAGCCGCCTGAGAAACCACTAACAAGTCTCCTTCCTTCCGAAGCACCCGCCTCCACCCAGTAAAAGTCTCTGAGCCGTGCCAGTGACATAAAGACGTGATAACTAATATAGTCTTGGCTACCTCGGTATGCCCTGCAGGCACAAGCCTATTGTTGTCATGCTCTTTTGAAGCCTGGGAAAAATATCAAAGTGTCGGAGGCTGACAGAGTTCGAACAATTAGATTTTGGCTCTGTGACAGGAAAACCTTAGACAACAGCAGAGAGAGAGAGACAGAGTGAAAGAGACTGACAGATGGAGAGAGAAAGACGGGTGTGGGTGTGCAATCATTTTGGTTTTTCCAATATCTGACATATAGGGCAAGGTGAGGAGAGGGGAGATGCAGATATTGCTGTCCTTAAATATGACTTCTTGAACCGCAGAGAGTACAGACGGGCCAGGATGCCAAAGATTTTCATTCGTCCTATTTTCAGTCAGAACAAGCCTGTCAAATTAGCCCGAGATTTGACAGGCAGGGCACGAGAGGAAGAGAAGGAATGGCAGCGGAAGAGAACGAAAAAAGGAGTGTCTGGTCTAGCTAAAACCTGCGCTGTTCCCAGGTTCCCAGCCAATGCAGGAAATGAAGAAATCGGATCACATCAAAATATGCAAGCCCTACCATCCCGAGCACACCTTTCCAAAGACCACAGACAAGCCAGCGTAGAGTTTAGGAGATTAACCTTTAGCCAGATGAAATAATTTTATGGAGTTTATTAAGAGACGTGTTTTAACCATGAACAAAAAAATGCACCGTTGACGACAGTAAAATAAACCAAACGTCTAGCAGCCGTCTAGCAGACTTGCCAACTAATACAAAACTTTCCTTAAAAAAGGGGGGGATTATGAAATGTGGATCAAACAATCGAAACTAGAGAAGTACAAACAACAATCACTGTTTCTTGGTCGTTTTAGTAACGTGCCTGACCGACTGATGAGGGGTAGAGAGCTGCGCGTTTGAAGCCATCCTGAGAAGAACACCTCATTATATTGCTGTATAGTTTAGCCAGTATGCAAATTGTTGGTACACTGGAGTGCTTAAGGCTAAAATAGCCCCATCATTTGCAAACCTACAACAGCCTGACACATTTTTGCAAAAATTCACAGTGCGCGGCGGCTTAGCTAGCCCCTGTGTCCTGTTCTCTGCTTGTTGAGAGAAAGACAGATGGGTGAAAGCAGACGGATAGTGGCATAAATAAACAACAGAAGCAAATACTGTGAGAAGAAGAAGCGTGCATGCAATTGTTTTGGAGCAGGTGGGGCTGTTTCCCTCATAGTATGCAGTGATTACTGTTGGCTGTGCTCCACTCAGCCTGCAGCTAGCAAAACATTATCTATGGCTCAGTCAATTCCCTTTGATTGGATTTGATCTTTTTTTTTGCAGGTTGTGAGCTGTCGTGGCAGAAACCCCATAATGCTCTTTGAAGCTTAAAAGTTTGAACCGTGTCCTCCTAAATTTCACTGTAGTTTACACGCCGGTGTGTATAGTATGATGCTATGGAGGGAAAAGTACATTTATGAGGTGTATGATGATGTATGATGCTGTAGATCATCTTTGCTATAATGAGAGGAGCAAAAGCCAAGCTCCTGATTAATTTAGCCCTCATTAAGTAACACACACACACACACACACACACACACACACACACACACACACACACACACACACACACACACACAATGCTGTTCATTGCCTAAATAATATCAGTCAGTCCATGACGCAAACACACATACAGCATTCAGCATGATTTAGAAATGTTTCCTCGCTGTATCATAACTGTTAGTTTTTTAAGCAGCAGTGTCCTAAATCTTTTTAAATGGTATTCTGAAAAAAATGGTGAGGATTATTCATTTTTATTGCCGGTCCTTAGAAAGTGTAGATGTTTATAGGGTAGGCTTTTAAAGTGTAGAAAGAAGAAAAAAACCCTCACACATGGGTATCAGCTGGGTTTCATACCTCTCTTTTTCTGCTTTCGGTTGCTCTCTTCATTGAGACACAGGGAGCTCATAAAGAGGAAGGGAGAGAGGGAGAAGAGAGGGCCCGGGTGATGTAATTTGCTCTTAGCGTCAGTGAGGAGCAGTCCAGTGATTTAGCAGGAGTGTGCTGAAGACATGACAGAGACTAATTGCTTTCATTAATCACGTTTTGCTGGGCCCATTCCGAGGTAAACTAATTGAAATCCTCTTACCTGTCAGGGCGCCAACCATTGTGCACTCGGCAGGAGTCGGCAACGGTGGGGGCTGGGGAGGGGTGAGCAAAGGTGCAGGGAAAGAGTGCAAGGAAGGAACAGGCAGGAAATGAAGCTTTAACTACAAATAAACCATGTCTTTGTCTAGACAAATCTCTTTTCAAGCCGTAATGCTCTCTGAAATGTGTTAATGTCATGTAAAGTCTTTCAGAGGGCTGTTGGGCTGAGGCGAAGCCAAGCGCAAATGTGGCTTGGGAAGAAAGGCTCTTTTCCAGCATAAAATACCAAATCAAATTATTCCCCTGGTCCAGCTGCCAGTGGCGTCAGAGAGAGAGAGGCTTTAGGCCTTAATACCTTTGTGTGTGACAGGGGCCATTACTGAGGCCCCTTTATGGCAGAAGACAACAGAGACATCAAAAAAGCCCGATCTCTGAGGACAGATGGGGGGGATCTGTGTAGAGATAGAGGAAAGTGCATTCCCCTGGAATTACTTTCGCTATCACTTAGTACACAAAACTGGAATACTGAAATCCAAATATGGAAAAAATTCACATTTACAAAACAATTTAAAAGTAATAAAAAGCACCTTAAAGGGTTGATAGCAACTTGTTTTTAATTAGCATTATTGGATTCACACAAATTCTTCTAACAGGAATTTCATCATCTACCTTGTTGCAAGTCAGAGAAGTTACCTTTGTGAATATTTTCACAAACCTAAAATTTCTCATTAACTTCACAATAAGACCAAAAAAAAAGATCAACCCCTGATGTGACCTGGGTGTCTAATCCAGACATGCCTTACATTTAATCCGCAGAAAAGACAAATACATGTGAGGTGGGAGTTAAGGAAGTGGCCGCACCTGCACGTACGCATACTGACGTGCGCACACACATATACACACCTCTTTTTGGCAAGTGGTATTCAGGAGTTGCATAGAGGACAAATCCAAAAGTGATTGCCGTGTGAAAGGCCCTCCTCCTGCCTTGAGAGCGCTTCTCCAGTTACGAGGTCACAGACAATTAGAGAGAGAGCGGATCAGACAGCTCCACTGTTGTCATGGCACTGCATGGCGACTCTCCTGCTCTGCATGCATACGCTCACATGTGCACCGCTGAGTCTAGCGATAATGAAAATCCCCCCTTCTGAGAGCTATTTAGGAGTGACTCAAATTTTCTTTAATTACACACAAACACACCTAATGCTATGAATGTCAGCACAGACGCACATTCACGTGAGAACGCGCGCGCACCGATACATCTCGCTGACTGCAACTGCCGTCAGCTAACACCTTGCACTTCCTCTTTCCCTCCCCTCCCCGCGTCCTAGACAAACAGTGCCTCGGGCTTCGAGAGCAGACATTTTTTTTGAAAGGTGATTGTAATTTAAGGTTCTGGAATGAATTTATTCACCTTAAAACCAAAAAAAAAAAAAATCTCCTGATCTGTTGGGTGTTCACTGCTTCCTGAACACCTCTTGTCACTGCCTTCCCTTGTGGTGTAGCGAGGAGCAGAAGGGCCTGCAGGGACACGGGCTGACTCTAGATCTTATCGCTGCTACCATCCCGTATTAGGTTACATCCATTTTTTAATTTAGCATTCTGGGAGACAAGTCAACATTCACAATGAAGCCTTTATGATCTGCTTCACTTCAGTGCCAGGGATGAGTATTGCTCTTCGTCACTAGTATTAACAGACAATAAGCCACCCCTTTCCTTCAGAAGAGCAGACACTAAAATATAGTTAAAAAGATATTACTTCTGAAGCTGCTAATGTTAAAATTTGAATGTGTCAGTAGGCTCAGTAATGAGCTCTATAATGAAACTACCACATTTGCATTTCTTGATTCCAGGACAACTTGCTACACCTTTGCTAGGAGGCTTTGGTTTGACATAAAAATACAAATGTAGACTTCACATTGCTAGCCACATTCAAACAGGCCGAGAGACCTTTCGGAAACCAGCTGACAACCACTGATTGCTAAATTTATGAAAGGGGAAACTCGTGCAAAGAGGCATAAAGTGCTCCATCGAAAAACCCTTCTTGCGATTGCTTTGGTTGCTTGCAGTTTGCTGCTGTCGACCATAGTTTTCATTACACCCACCATTACTGCTCTCCAAGCTATACTAAAACTGAAAAGTTTCTACACAATCTGAAAAGTAAAGCTGAGTCTTTTGAAATGTGTTGGTTGCAGTACTGAGGCACAACGTTTAATTTAAACACAGATTTTTAAGATTTTCTTCCACTTGGAGAGTAGTTAGCAAGTGTTTGAAGACAAGCTGGCATCTTCCAGCTGCTAGCAACCAAAGTAATCGTAACAAGGTTTTGAGGCAAGCACCGAATATCTCTTTGCGACCCGGATTACAAATGTTTTTTTTGGCCTGTGTGATTGTGACCTAAGATGGCTAGAAATGAGGAAAGCTTCGTTTGTATTTTTATGTTACATCAAAGCCTCCTTGCTTTAGTACAGATTCTACATGGTAAACGTACTGAAAACAAATCTAAAGGAAAGGTCCTGGAATCAAGAAATGCAAATGTGGAATCTTTATTATGCATTTTCCATGCAAACTACTGGCCACCAGGGCCTAGTTGTGACACTCATATTATTTATCTTTTGTTAGCCATTTAGACAGCAGGAACAGCCAACTACTTGGAGAGTCTTTAGTAGAACTGGAAGCTGAATGAGAGAAATCACCAGTAACGTACAACTTTAAGACACAACTTGAATACACAAATTACACAAGTGATAAAAAATAGATGGGGTAAATTAGATATAAAAATGAGATGTAAAAGCCAAAATTGCCTTCGCTTTGCAGCCCTGAGGTTTAGTTTTGTCCTTAAAGATTGACAGCATAACATCGGGATCTATTGGGAGTCTGCCTCAAGAGTCAGTTTGTGAAACTTCTGACTTCGCTTCCCTCTGAATGATCCATCCTGGGTGTAACCTGCCTCTTGGCCTATGACAGCTGGTCTAGCTTTCAACCCCGACTCAACCTAGATTTGGATAAGCAGGTAAGAAAATGGCTGGCCTTCTCCTTTGGATTGTTTTTATGACCTCTTACGTATCATCTTGGACATCGTAATAGTACACGGAGAAATCGAAAGCTTGACGGCATTGCTGTACCTTGTAATAGCAGATAGTGAATACAGTCACTGTTTGTCATGGATTATTTTTCTGAACTCTCACTCTACCCAAACTAATCTTAGGCCTAAGTAACAGGCCTATCAGCTTTTTGTCATCATTAATATCCTTCAAGTTGCGCACCAGTTGTGACGTACCTCATAAGATTAACATCGTGAGCTCTGTCAGTGTTGTACGCTTGTTTGGTGGATCAGAGGAAGAATCATGGATTATGCATTAAGGTTAAAATACCTCGACTCTGGTTTATTCAGCCTGTAGGATGTAAGCCTTCATGCAGGACAAGCTTTGTGCATTCATGTCGAAGCTGAGAAATGACTACTGCTGATGGAAATGTTAACCTGAAGTATTCTTTTGGATTTAAAAGTAAGCTCATGAAAAAACATTTATTCTTTGATACATCAAGAAGTAGTAGGACAAGCCAGTGTCCCCTTATCAGTCCTGCCTGCCAGTGTGTGGGTGTGGGTGTTTTGAATGGCCTACTGTACAACATGCTCATTCAGGGTAGAGGTATAAAAGTTAGCGGGGGGTGACGAAAGAGAGAGGGCATCGCATGTGGTGAATGCAGGGTGTGTGTGTTGCAGGGCAGCCGGGGGCACAGGGAAAGAGAACGGGTTTAGGTTGTGGGGAAGGAGGGATGGAGGCAAGCCTTGGTTTCCTGTTCCCTAAATTCCCAGCTCCTGTCTGCAGAGCAGGTACACAAAGCCTCCCTTGAAGGTTTTGGAGACGGGCGGCGGGATGAAACGCAGCCACTGATGGTTAACAGATCTGTCCCCCTGGACTCCCTCCTCCTCCCTTCCCTCCTTTCCCCTCCTTCCCGCACTGCTAGCCAGTGCTGCGTTTGTTTACACTCTCCCAAGCCTTTTTAGCATTTTCTGGCCCGGCCGTTAGACTTGGCAGGACTCCATGCTGCTGATTGCCATATTCCCAGACCAGAAATGTCACTTACCACTTTACTCTCCTTCATCCCCCAGTTAAACCCTTTGTAATCCCCAAGAAGAGCGGAGTCACCCAGGATATAGAAAATTTTTCTCCTGTCACAGCGGCTCGTCACACTGTGCTACCTAACATCTCCTCTGAGCCCAGATAGAGGCAGAAACATTTTCAGCCAACTGGAACAGGACATTAACATTCCTACTGGGCCACCACGGCCTCAAGAAAAAAACAGGAGACTAAAGTGAAGATACCATTAGAGAAAAACACGTGGCATAAAACAACTATTGTGCGCCTTCTTTTTAGACATAATGTCCCTCTGTATTTTCAGTTGATGCCAAAATTGTATGATTTTTTTCATTCTTACTCCTATTAGACTCTAAATATGGAATTATTGGAAGCTTTTTGGTTATCCTTATTTGAGGTTACTATTACTATTCCAACATTGTAAAAATTATAATGATTAAAAAAACTTGCGTGCTAAATTAGGCAAGGTTCTTCTTGTAACACTACTACAGTATTGAACTATATAGTATCTTACAGTATAATATATAATACAATGAAATGCTCTGAAGCCTTTTTGATGGAATCACAAGCATTATTTTGACTGATTGCCATCAGCATCGTGCTGGAGCTGTACACAATGAGTGTGTAGTGGAGATACTTGGAACAACCTTCATGTTATCATGTACGTAACAAGTTTGTGAATTGGACTATGTCCAAACCTACACTAGCATTTTCTTAAAAAACAGGGATTTTTTGAGAATCTTATTTTGCCTCGTCCACGTACAAACACAGAACTGTAGTTTCTTCATCACTGAACGAGTCAGAACCTTTGTTTCTGACCTAAAATGCCGTGTACGGTTGTATGGAGGACCAAAGCACATAGAAAAGACTATGGTTACTAAAGTACCAATGTTCTTGTAGACACCACCTTAATCCCAACAAATATTTAACCTGAAGATCTGTCTCCCAAAACAGAGTATTATTTCCCATTATGAATGTACTCTAAATGCAGTTTATTAAACTATGAGAAGATGCCAGTCTTAGGAACAGTTGTCCTTACCATATGTGCTGCACAACCTCAAGTTCTGCGTAGTGTATTTAATTCATGCTCATCATGCTACCCACTGCTAGATAAAAGTTAAAACTGTTTGTTGTCCAAACAACTGAAACCGAAACTCCATGGTTCTTTGGGCTGTTCATAATCCGTTTCTTTAGGTTACTACAATATTTTATGGCTACCTGAGTCTGCCCTGATGCAACATGATTTAAATTCATATATAACATGATTGTACAGTAGCTTGTTGTTAATACATTATTATCATTATTACCATTTGGTTAACGGTATTCAGCTGTATTCTCAAACAACAGTATTTTACTGTAAAACACCCTTATTTTTTAAGTTTGTTGTAGTGAATACAGTGGATTTTATTTGCACACCTAACACGTTTCAGGGTACATTTAACTATAACTGACCCCTTAAAGATCTAGAACAAATCACTCTTTGAATAAAGACACACACACACACACACGGAAAACCAGAGAAAACTAGTTACCTTTGCTGTGTTTAGTGTTTGAGGACATAAAATAAAATGAACAGGTTTCACCTTTCCTTCATTTCTTCTTAAAGAAGAAATATGTGGGGAGAACGGAAACATCACCCATGACTTATCGAGCAAAAACAAGCCAAGGTGGGACTCGAGGCTGTTTTATTAACAGATGACATCGAGTTTTATTAAAATGGCTCAGAGGCTGTTTCTCCTGCCAGACGAGAGGGAGCTTGGCCTCAGTCCGAGACCTAACTGGAGGGAGCTGGCCCAATTAACACCCGCGAGGGAGGTCCGTGCAAACACACACTTAACGCTACAAAAACTCACACAAATGCACATTCACGTAAATATGCTACACATGTTCACACACACACAGACAGCAAACAGGGAGGTCTAGAAGGGCTGTTAAATAAACCCTCAGGGACCTGGTAGCTCATAGCTCTTGAGTTAGCTTAGAAGTGTTGCACTTGCACACTTACATGCAAGCACGCTCACGGTTGTGGGGGTGGCTTTAGCCGGGCCATATAAAATTGTGGCACTCACCTTCAAATGGAATGGTGCAGTGGGCCCAGTAAATACTAGGGAGTGTGTGTGTGTGTTTGACCACAGATGCAGGTGGAGGTGACATGTGGTTGGGCAGAAAGTGAGCACAGGTCCAACTCTGGGCCTGGCAACGCTGCTTGCTCTCATAGCTACTCAAACACTGCAACCTCGCAGAGGTTATGAGCTGTGGTGTGAGGTTATTTGAAAGTATGTCTGGTGCTGCTGAATTTGCTTAGAGAAGGAGTTTCAATACCTGCCAAACTACATCAGTTGTTGTAGAAGTATTTTTGTAGGTGATACACAGCAGTGAGTTAGGGCTTAGGCTACTAAACGGACATCAAGCTACATTATAACATGTTTCTACTTCATCCATCTCTTTTTTCAGCAGCTTATCCAATTCAGGATCTCAGGGGGACTGTTGCCTATCCCAACTGTCCCAACCATTCATGCTCACGTTCACACATAGGATCAAGTTAGAATCACCCACTGACCTAACATGCATGCTTTATCCAGAGAAAACCCATGCAGGCACGGGGAAAACATCCAAATTCAACAAAGAAAAGCCGACTACGCAGAAACAGCAGTGCCACACTGCTGTGTGTCATATTAATTAAACATAAGCTGCAGCAACCACTGCTGAGTTATGTCCAACTATGCGAGTCAGCTCAAGTCTGAGTGGGGCAACGATTGCACATCTGTTTACGTCATTCTTTTATGATCACTGGAACCATGCATTTGTCCTTCAGCTGTACTCCAAGTGTACTCCAACAAAATATAACAGGAAAGACTTCTTATCCATTGCGTCCACAGCTTTCCGTGTCCGCAAGCGAGTATGCTTCCGACCTCGATGTGGGACGCACGATGAGAGGCTCCATCCACAGTGACTACCACTGTACCTCAATGCTTTATTAACAGTCTGGGCTCTATCAAAACAACCACTTCTGGTAAGATTTCACACAATTTGCAACACTAGAAGCTGGAAAATCCTAATACAATACATGGCTCATCTAGCAGGCGTCTGAATGTGTGTACGCAAATTAACCGTGGCTGACCTCTACGCGGCACAATCCACTCAGCAAGTTCATTTACACCCATGACCAAAGTATTTTGGCCCAATCAGACCCTCCACCAACATACACTAATGGCGTGTCACAGTCTTGATTTACTTGAGAATGCCTCGTCTGCATTGGACAGGCATAGCTGTGGACACCCGGCCCCTTCGGCATTGACACTCCTGGCCGAGATCCCTGGCATCCACAGCTTCCTGATTGCCAGCTGTCCTTGTCCTACTCTGTCTGTCAAATCCCAGTAACTGAGAAATAAACAAACAGTAAACAAAAGGGCCTAGTTTAGCACCATTGCCCACCACAGCATGACAACAGGTTTGCCACTCTCGCTGCCTGCCAGTGCTAACAGAGCCATGCACTTGAGGAAAATGAGTTGGAAGCTTTTCCCTATCTTGAAAGCACTCATGTAGGCATTGTAATCAGTGTCAGTGGGTTTGATATCCAGCCCCAAGACAAATAGCATCAGGCAAACCAAGAATGAAGAAAAGCTTGATTTAATGTCCCAACAGCATGAGCTTCTGCTTCTTAGATTGAGCAGAAACTCCTCACAGCACTGCTGAGGGTAAAAGCTTTGTGTCAAAATGTCTCCAGTTCCCCCCTCTTTCTTATTGTCTCAGCCTGTGGACATCTGCTTGCTACAGACACAAATTCCCCTAAAGTTAAGACACACTAGCCACCAAGAGAACACAGGACTATTAATAGGCTTCCTGCTCGTAAAAGAGATGTGGCTCATGTGGATGTGGATCAGGTTTTTTGGAGGGGAGTTTGATATACATGTAATACAATATTAGTTCAATTGTGATGCACCGTCAGAGGCCCCCCTCTATGAAAATCTGCATGAAATCACTGTCTGGGCAAGGTCGTAAATCACCAATGATGTTGTTTATTATTGCAGTACAGTTTTATGGAGGGCGGGCACTTTGCTGGGACGTCCCAGAGAGGAATGCCCAACATGGGATCTGCAAGGTAGTGGTGCCTTTTATTTCTACAAGGATGTGGGTGGGAGTTTAGTGAAGATCAGGGCTCTTGAGAATTACGTGGTTACTGTTAAGACTGATTAAAGTACTGTGAAACCTACACGTAACAGCCGGGCCATACATCGCCCTGCAAAGGTTGGTAGAACTCGCCAGACATTAAAGACCTGATAGAGGACTTTAAACCAGATGAGTGACACGAGCCAAACAGACACAATCTGGCTCTTGTTTTTATTCCCGTCTGTTTTGTCCGAGCAGCCAGAATGGCTGGCCGACACTCTCAACACCCACTTTTTCTTTCTCAAAATGTCTGGTCTGGTTGTGTCTGACTATTTCTGCCAGGTCTCTGAACATCGGGAAAACTTATCAAAGAGAACAGACCTCTATTCTGTGAGAGAGCAGCGCTCCGCTCCTCGAAAGAGAAATCCAGTCGGGACCTCAGACACCACTTAGTCTTTCAGCTGTTCAGAAGTGGGAAAAGCACATTAGAGGTCATTGTGCTGGTGCATTCCGATGGCAGCGCCCCGACTTGCTTTGTCCAGCCTGGCAGACGCACATGCCTCTCCCTGGCCATCACTCCCTCTCCATCTGAAGACATAATTGATCTGGATATTAAACGGGCCATGTGGCTCTAAATAAAATTCCATGCATGCTTAATTCTCCCACCGTGGTTTTGGAGGCCAGACACTTTCTTCCTTGTCCAGGCTAGTGTAACACACTGGACTGTCTTAGCTGTGACCACCTCATAAAATGAGGCTCATAAATATTTTTCACATGTTATTTAAACTAACTCTCTCTGAATTGGAGTGGTTTGATAAGCGTAAATTAGGCATGGAGGCTCCGTTAGACTATTAGGATAGAACTACAGCATTCTAAATATTAGGTTATATTTTGGCTCAGGTTCCAGAGACTCAAACATGCACGATGCATGTTATATATTGTTGAAGGTATCAAGTAAACTTTCTCACAGGAATGAAAAAAGAAATCAAATTAAGGAGAAATTCACCCCCATATCAAATGTGCATTTTTTCTGCTGAACTGCCATGTATGCTAGCCATCTAGATTGTTTTTGTGGCTTGCCCAGTTTTGGGGCTACAGAAATCTTTGACTCTTTTCTTGTTGCGTTCGAAGCACCAAAAAAATCTGCAAACTTTTTTGTCGCCTCCCTAAAACAAGCAGTCAGCTAGCTACCTTCAGCTCAGATGAAAGGGACACCCTTAATCTTTACATATTAGGAACTATTTTCGTTCTACGAAATCAAATCAAATCAAATCAATTTATTTATATGGCACTTTTCACAGGATAAAAACCACAAAGTGCTTCACAGTAATATAAAACAGAAATACATAGAATACATTAATAATCAAACATACAGCAAAAATCTAACTAAAAGCCAACCTAAATAAATGAATCTTAAGCTGCTTTTTAAAAGAATAAATACAATCAAGGCAACGTAATGATGGAGGGAGAGCATTCCACAACCTGAGGGCCACCGCTCTAAAAGATCTATCACCTCTGGTCTTAAAACGAGTTCGTGGGACTAACTACAGCCTTTGATTAGATGATCTCAGGCTGCGAGAGGGAGCGTACCAAAGAACTTTGCAACAGGAAGCGTGGAACCAGTGACCAAATGCTCTGAGAACGGACAAATGAATGGGACCCTCCTTGACTGAGATGTAATGGATCGTGGATGTAGACTTCTTCCTTCGGCTGGTCCCTTTAGGGGTCGCCACAGCAGATCATCTGCATCCATCTATTTTATCTCTGGCATCCTCTTCTGTCACACCAATCCTCTGCTATCCTCCTTCACTACAGTGGATTGTACACAGAATACAGACAATAGTTCCCACATTAAGGTGCTAATAACATAACAAAGCATGCAAGTAAGACAGTTTATACAGGTTTTCTTCTTCTCAGCAGAAAAATATATAACTTGGATTTGGGGTTGAACTGTGCCTTTAACAGAGATGCAATCAAAAACAGCGTAAAGAATGCTTTAAGAGACACTTAAGACGCAGGCATTTAGAGAATCCTAATGTTATGTTATAATCTAACAGTCACAAAGACATGTCTAAATTCATATGTGGCTTTGATGTGTAAAAAAAAAAAAGTTATTGTTGTAGTCATTGGGAAGATTAATAAAGGGATGTGATTAGCATGTGTGTGTAAAGGGTATGGGCTGTTGTTTGGTCTAGACTTGTAAGAGCTCCAGTTTCTGTTTACTTCCTGGTAGGATTAGTGTCTGAACCCTATGGCATCTGTGTCAATCTGGACACTGGTGGTTAGTCATGGTGGTTGTGGGGGGCAATAATGTTACTCTTCAAAAAAACAAAAATGTTAAATTTTATGTTGTAGTTTTAAAGAAAAGGGGACAAAATGTCAGCAACGTGTAACAGTTCACAAATCAGTTTTATTAATTTAAACACAATCAAATAATAATGTCAAAAACATCTGTACACATAATTTGCAGACACGACAATCTTTTGCGTTTTTTTCCACAATGAGGCCCATGTAGTGTAAAGTATTTCCAGTTTGCATTTATGATTGCAACATAATTAAAAAAAAAGCATGCTGTATGAATCTATAAAACATTTCCTCTATTTACCTACCATTACCTTGATCTAGCAGCAATATGTAGATACCCCGTGTGACTGCCGGGGCGGGGGGGGGAGGGGTACGTCAGAAGAGAGAAGGATTTGAATTGAAATGTAAAAGGACAACAGTGATCATGTGCAAAGGAGGGAAAGAAATTAGAAACAGAACGAGTCGGTTTCTGTTTAAGAAATTCACAGTCGATAGCACATGTCCTGTATGTTCACAAACCTCTCGAAGTTAGTGGCTTTTCTCTCAATGCTAATTATGGTTTCCCCGTCCACAGATGCAGAAGCGCTACGAAAAAGGGCTTCGTGTACTTCAGCTGCTTCAAAGAGGGACACAGAATGTATTCTCAAAGTCGAAATAAAAACACTACAGTATACAAAATTACGCTTGCTGTACAAGAGTTGTTATAGTGCTTGTATAAAAGATAATAAAACCTATTCAAGCCTGCTTTTTTGTTTGTTTTTTTCAAACATCAGATTTATTCAAATTTGACATTAAAATGGCTCTCAGAAATTCCCGTCTGCCGTATCCAAAACCCTCATCAGAATTGTGTTTGCCTTTGAATATATGGGGTCAGGGCTGCAAGCTGGTGAAATGCCATAAGGACGCAAGGTTGTGAGCTACCTTCCTGCATAACTAAAGAAAAAAAACAATGTATATTTTCCCTTTGATATATGTGTCCGAGAAGGACGTATAGTAAGAAGAGACCTGTTGTTCTATATAAAGTGTGTGACTGAAGTTTCCTGTAAGGACGAGAAAACATCACAGAGTGAAAAGAAAGGTCCTTGACACTTGACATCCATGCTTTTGGTCTTGACAAAACAATTTATCACAAAATCCCAATATCTACACATTTTGTTTATCGAACGTAACTTTAACACATCAACACTTTCAGGCGTCCTCGCACAAGCTTATGCGCGATGGGATGCCTTTTTTTTTAAACTTCAATGAAAAAGCATTGCCATCTTTCAAGAGCATGTACCTAAAATGAATATAGGAAGGAATAGTCCAGTGATTACAAACTTAGACACACACACACACACACACACACAAAAAGATTTCCTCTGTACATGATTGTCTCAGCATTGTAAATAAAGTTTTTTGTAATTTTCTTAAATTATTAGAAAACCCCCTTTTCTTCTCTCTTCCATAAAAGTCTTCCTCTCGCTGCGGTGGAAATCAATAGTACTTTGTAAAAGGCACGAGTCTTTTATCATCGAGGTACCTTCTCGGTGGCGCGGTGCCACTCACAAAGTGTCTGTTCATAAATAAGAAGCACAAAGCTCCCAGGCCGACGCTTTACAGAGGAGCACTTGCTTTGTCTTTCTGCCCCACAGCGAAGGGGAGGCTACGAAGTGGGTGAACAGAGGAACAGAAATAAAGCGGAGGCGAAGAGCAGACGTGGGGCGAGCCAGAGGGACGCAGAAAAGTCACCACCAGTAGCTGTGGGCCCTGCAGTTCGCTGTAACTGAGTTCTGGGGCGAAGTGAGGCGAAGCGAGGCGAGGCCATCAGTAGCTCTGCTCTCCTCACAGGTGTGAACCCTGACAGAGTCCCGGCACAAACAGGGGGCCGTAAAACACTTTGACAGCTTCAGAAAGCGGCCAATTCACAGTAACCAGGGCAAGCAGCTGCAGCGCCGTAAATTCACCTCGCTCCCTCTTTCTCTCTCTCTCCTTCGCTTCGCCGGAAAAAAGAAAGAAGGAAAGAGTTTAGGGTTAAGACGATGTGTGACCGTATGTCAGCACGTTAACCGTGTGCTCAGTCTTCTTTTTTCCGTTCTCCCCTTCTTTTCTTCCTATGTAGTGACAGACAGACGCCAGGCAGCACAGCAACACGACTGGTTTTTTTGGGTTTTTTTGTCTTTTTTTTTTCTGAGCTGTGGGGTCCGTGGCAAGCGTGGGATGGGGCTGGAGGGCGAAGGTGAAAGGTTGTGTGGTGTGCCAAAGCGGAGCAGGGGTACACGTTGGTGGTGTGGTGCTACAAGTACTCCAGGTCTAGAGCATGGTGGAGGGCCATGAGGTCTGAATGGCTGGAGATCCTCCAGAAGGGCATGTTGTGCTGTGGGTGGAAGAGAAAGCATCTTTTTAGTTTTATTAAACACAAAACTCAAAATTCTCAAACTAATTAAAAAACGAATTAATCAGTTTTTTAAAATTATCTTTTTAGCCATTTACATGAATAAAAATGACTTCTATTCCAATCAGGAAAATGCACCTTAGAGTATAAAAGGGTAAAATTGCTAGATGTTAATGAGCAAAATATTTATCAATCCTTTTAGTTATTTATTAAAAGATGAGTGCATTTGTTTCTTTTCATGATTGCAAATCATATCAATTCATTTTGGAATATGTTATGGACAAAATATATACTTTTTAGTCAGCCTTTAACATAGAACACACACTGTTAGAATTGGACAGACCAACACTTGCAGGCCTTCTAAACTGATTTCTTATTCTTTATACTGCGGTAATATGTTTAGTGAATGAAGCAAGCCTGGTCCACTCACCAGGAAAAGCAATCATATCATTAACGCACCCCACCTACTCCTCTTGCTCCCTTGTGCATAAGTCCGTGCAGCCAAATTGTACATCTGTACCTGTAACTAATTTCTTTGCTGCATCAAAGTGGAGTTTTATACCACCAGACTAATGCACTGACTGTCTTTAACTTGAACAGAAATGAACTCCCCACAGTGTCTTTTGAATGAACCTCCTGCCTGCCAGTGTGTGTTTAGGACAGTGCAAATGAGCTGTTGTTCCCAGGCAAAGGATGGGGGAAGAAACCTGAGTCGTAGAGAATGAAAGGAGCTTGTCAGGTAGAGTCCTCAGCTCCTCAGTGTGTGGAGCCCATTACCCTCCCCTTATCAAAGGTATGGCCTCTCCCAGGCGTATGTTCCGCTTAGGAGAGCCTGCACTGACCCTTAAAAAGCTCTTTTGCTTTTTGTTTTGTAAATTGTCTTTGCTTTTAAGTTTAAAAGCAGGCGATGTTATCTCTGCTGTCTCTCCCAAGCGAAGGCAATAACTGAAGACAGGGATTGTGAATTTTTTCTTTCTTTCTTTTTTTTTTGTAAGTGAAGGAATGAGAACTGGGAGAAGTTTCAGACTTTTGCTTTTGTAGTTCCACGATGTGTCACGTCTGATATGCGCCTCCTGACGGGTGAAATTGTTGTGTTATTTCACCTTCTCTCTGATGTTGACACAGAAACCTTTTACTGCATGGCATGTCGCGGGACTTGCACCACTCAAATGGAGGAGAAAAAAAACACCTTATTCTTCCATCAATGTCACTCTCCAACAACTCAAAGCTGAGTAAAAATATTTGCATCTTTTTCCACAATCATCCCTCAAGACCACATTCCCAGGGCGTGTTCGCTTTTCATAACACAGAGCTATTGCTTTACGCTTTTATCCAGGGTAAAGGCTCTTACTTCTCTCTAATAGCTGCCTAATCGCTCTGCGTCGGTCCTCGTGCTTCTGCTCTGTTTACGGAGAAACAGGTGAAGAAGGAGCTGGAGGACTTTCAAAGGGAAACTCAATGTCTTCAGCGTGACACGGCAGCTCATCATAACTGTCAGGGAAGTATTCTCCTGAGCCGCTGATTCATTTGCTAAAGAGCGTGTTTGCTGTGTGAGTCTCACATGCAGCATTTGCTTTACATCCAAACCTGACAGGAATGCTGAATGCACAAGATCTGGAGCAAGAGCCAACAAGTAACATAAAAAATGGGGAAGAGAAAAAAAAAAACAGCGAGACATCAAATTCATCTGAACAGATACTGTCATGCTTCCTGCAAGAGCGTGGGCGGAGGTCGGCAGCGAGCCCTCCTTGATCCATCTCGTGCTAACAGGCTTGTCATTGCAGTAAATATTCTAATTTCATCAACAATGATTTAAGTCGCCTTTATGTGCGCTCTATTTACGATGCGCCTTCAACATGCCTGAAAGGGCTTGTCTAGCGTTACACATACAGCATTCACACTGCTCAGAGCACCAAGCAGGAATATATAATTATGCCATCTCTCCCCTCCCCTGCTCTGTAAACCTGAGATGGTGGAGGAAGAGGGCTGATTACACACTACAGACTTTCTCTCTTGTGCTTGGATGCCGTATAAGAGGATAAACAAATGAAAGCAAAGCAAAGACTCTTGAGAAGGAAAGCCGGAGCGCTGATTCCTTTCTTTGGAAAAGTATGGCAGGTATGTTCGGTGTTCCCTCACAATGAACTCCTGACCTTATGAAAACTACTCACGAGTTCTTTGCTCCACACTTTATGTGGTTCTCATGGTTGTTTTCACCATGTAAATATACCATAAAGACATACAAGTGTGCATGTTGTTTACTTTATCTATTATTTTAAAACCTCTTACCTTTTTTGAGCCTTGCTCCTCTTCTACCCCATCTCCAACAACAATGTAAACAACTTTCCTCCCGAACCGTTGAATTACTCTCTCAAAGCAGCTCTCCTTTCCTGTGAAGAAGTTGAGGGCAGTTTCTTAGTAAAGCATTACGTGGATGCAAAAAAGATATGCAGCCACACACACGCTCAAAGTTGATTTAGGAGCCGAGGGTGACAAGAGCCTCTTTAAAACACCAAATTTACAAAGAAGGGAAGACTGTAAACAGTGGGTTCAGGAAGGAGATGTGATAAGATTGTCCCCCAGATAAAGACAATCTTAAAAGCATTAACTTTGCCCCTCTTTTCTTTAAATCTAGAACAAACAGGCAAATCAGTCCTGCTACAGGGTCTGGTTTTGAAGACCACTGTGTCTCTTTCTCTCCCTGAACTCTTAGCTGATGGGTCAGATATTGATGCAAGAGTGAAACTTGATGTTTATTTTGCATTTAAAACAGTAAAAAAGAAAGAAAGAAAGAAAGAAAACGGGGAAAGTGAGGAGGTAAAAGCAGGAGGAGGAGGAGGAAGAGGACGGGGCCCTGTTGCGCTGGAATGACATAAATGTGCAGAAGTGGTTTCATATGCAGAGATTGAGCAGGAGAGGCCTGAAGAGGCCCAGCACAGGCCCAGCTCCAAGAAAATAATCCTAGGCTGATTGGGACTACTCCTTCACACAAGAACATCAACACTCTCCGGTGACTCAATCTCCCACCCTGTCCGTGCCTCAGTCCTGTCACTTTAGCAGCATGTATGTTGTAACTGTTTTTACCTCACCGGGGTAAAAATAAATAAATAGACATTTGTGTCTCAAAGCCACATAAAAAATAAAACAAACAAACTATTTCAGAATGCAGTCTTTACCTATTTTGGTTGCACTATAAATATTCTCGATAGGAAAGACAATTCCCAATCCGTAGAGCAGGACCTTAGCCAGGGCAGGGATGAGCTGCGTGGTGGTCACCAAGATATTCACACAGTTTGACCTGCAGTAACAAAGACAGAGGAGCAGAAAAAGAGGTGACATCATTCAAAATCACTCTGTGGGAGGACAAAAGAAAACACAGTGTGCAGAAAATAAAGACACTGCAATGAATCAGTTCTTTAAATAGTATCCTGCAATGAAGGATTGCGTTTCAGCTCCTTTTTCAAGTCGGATCTCCTAGCACACGTATTTTTCTAAACGAGCAGATAAAGACTGTCTAAAAAAGACAAATGCATAGCGTTGCTGTTTTTCTAATAATGTGGGAGTATGGGGTACTCCACACCACATACAAATTTATATATGTGCGGTATGGGACTGTGTAAAATTTTCCTCACTGGAGTCCTACCTTGAGTGGATTAATGTTAGTGCTTTCAGTGCCAGTGTTAACCAGGAGTCCGTCAAGGCTTCAATTTCTGCTCGCAATTGCAACCAGGCTTCCCTTTTGGCCGGGCCCAGCAGACCTGAAACGCAGGGTAACATTGTTTAGGTTGGACGGGCCCCCCGAATACCAGCGAAGTTTTCAAAATTTACCCTGACCAAGTGGTGGGGGCATGTGTGCTTTTAGAACGCATGCACCAACATGAGCGTACCCTCACACAAACACGCACATAATGAGGGAACGTACATGTGCAAAGTCATTTCTACTCAAAAAATCAGTACAGGGCAGCTCTGCTTGCTGGGGATTACCTCCAACGTTATTTTTGTAGGTGGTGTAAATTTCTTTTACTCGTCTGTAGCGGAAGGCCAGCTTTCTCATCCAGTCCACGCCTCCCCGTACGCCTGTGGCCAGACATAGGTTGGCACTGGTAGCTGCTGCATGGAAACCATCAGCGCTGAAGTTATACGTGCTAAAATAAGGGCAGAGAAAGAATGTGTTAGCACAAGCCTGTTTCACTGTTCGTGGCGGCCGAGCATATGATGCAGTTCTTGTTGACTAACTATGAATCACTGCTGTACCTTAGATCCTGGCCGTTGTCGTCAGAGGACACATCGTCGATGTGCACCTGGTCACATTCCTAAAATACACAAAACAATCACTTAATTGTGTAATGCGGGACACTTCCTGTATGTTCCCAGTATTTTTTGTACTCCCTGTAGACATTCAGCCTCCCCATTTCCTTTTGAATCAGCTCTTCCCCTTTTTGATTTACTATGCAGCAGCTCAAAGGTCTAAATAAAAATAAACTGTACCATCAGCCTGAAAGACATCTAAAGATGTGGACACTCCTGCACATAACCAATAAGCCTCAATCAAGAAACTGTAAACACTCGCCAGGTTTCCTCCTCTATGTATAAGATTACAGATGAACACACACACACACACACACACATTATATATATATATATATATATATATATATATATATATATATATATATATATATATATATATACACACACTCTACATAGTAGAAGGACTAGAGCTAGCTAGTACAAGCATCTTGGCACTAATGGTTTGTGCATGTGTATGTGTCTCTGTGTGTGTCCATCTCCAAACATATGCGCACACTCCTTTTCCCCTTTGGGGTTGCCTGGCTCCTCTTGGAAAGGTAGCAGGATTCTGCAGCCCTGCACTGATTCTACCGGTACACAGTAACACAATCCAGACTTTGGTAAATGTAACCTACTAGAAAAATTGAACCTGATGCTAACCGCCAATGAAATTATGACCTCTGATTGCTGCTGCGCCACACACCAACACAGCCCCGGGGCTAGTGAGCCAGCCAACCGGTAAAAGAGCGCAGGAGAAAGCAGACTAAAATAAAATCTGTTATTAGTTTTCCATTTATGGGAGCCCTCTAGTGCCTCCTCCTTCCTGCCCTCTTTCCACCCCATCAGTGGCGAAAGGTGAGGGAGTCCTGCCTTGGCATCTAGATAAGCATATGACATGTGGGGCAAAGAAAAACAAAGTAGCTCAGCTGCTATTTTTTTTCTTTGATGTTGTGTGGTTAGCAATTTTGCCATAAGGAGGTTCAGCAATAGCCTAGATAAGAGGAAAAAGGTTTGAAATTCATGTTATGTTACTTCTAAATTTGTTTCAGTCAGTTTTAATCCAGTGTGAATAACACAGAGAGCACTTGATCCACCATGATTTAGTTTGTCTTCTCATTTTTTAGGAAGGCTAAGGATTTTAAAGTGGTTACGCAATTGCCAAAAAAGTTTGTCTCACCTGTTTAAAGTTATGTTAATAATTTCTCAAGAAAAATGAAACACGAGGAAGTGAATTCCTCTGGTCTCAAGTATGAAAAATCCCTCAAACATTTTGAGCTTTTTAATTAAGTTTCATCCGGCTGTTAAGACACCAAAACCTAGAAAGGACTTCCTTGTTTTAAGTCAGTCTAACTGAGGCCAAATGCTGACGTTATTACATTCCTCCCTAATGCTAGAGCAGGGTAAGGGTAAGGGCTTTGGACCGTAAACCTTTTTTATTTTACTGGTTCCCATCTGAACAAATTTTTCATCTCCCTGGATTTGTGGAGAGAGGGAGGGAAGAGCGACGTGAAGAAAAACTCAAACCAGCTGTTCTTTAACAGAATTAAAATCTTGACCCCCAACCCCAGCTCTAATGCAGCCATTCTCTCGCCAAGCCTCTCCCAGCAAGCCCCGAGATCCAAAGAGGAAAAGACTTTGACCCTGTGACCCTCTCCCCTCCTCTCTGGGGCTCTGGCACCCCGATAAGGGGGTGGAAGGGTAGAGAGGTGGAGATGGAGAAGAGAAACGGGTAAAGGCTGGGGGATAGAGTCCAAAGTGACCTCACATGGAGTGAGTTTGAAGCAATGTGTTTCAGAAGATGAACTGCCAACTGACATGGGTTGCAAGTGGGGAGTTGTTGCTCTGTCGGCCTAATCTGTTTCCAGACACTCGCTGGCAGATCTTTAATAGTTGAAGAACTCGACAATTTGTCCCAGCTTGAGGGTCTGTTGCCAACAAACTTGTAGATAATTTGTGTTCACAAATAATCCCCAAATTTTCCAGAGAATAGCTCTCAACCCAGGCATATTGTTCCACGTAATTCTGTAAGCAGTAGAGGCGTGTGTGCTTGTTTCAGAAAACAAAAACAGCATCCTGGGTTAAGCACCTCATTAAGCTTCGTTTTAAAGACCTCCCATTTCGACGTAAGTGACTGGAATGCTTTTGTTATCTAGTAATGATCTGTTCACGAAGCAGACACAATAGGCTGATGAGCAGCTTCTGCTACCAATTTCACTGAGTTGGTTACAAAATTCTATCCAAATTTATTGAGCCTTGTTTAAAACAGCTCCCTATATTCTTCACTTGTAATGTTTTCTTTCAGAGTATGACACCGAGCGTGTATCAAAGCATATCTGAGAACACTGTTAGCACGTTAATAATGGAGCTATTTTAGGTCGTACAAGCGATACTTCACTATGGCATGAAGCACATTAATACGTCTCTGTAATTAAGCCAAACTGGAGCCATTGTACCTGCTGCCTGATTACGAATGATTTTTCATGGATGGGTCCAAATATTTAACCTAATAAACACATCAAACCCCAACAAATGTAAATTGTTAAACATTCAAAGGGGCCAAGAAAAATACAGGGTTTTGGAGTTTAAATGTCTGCACCATTTCAGCTTCATTGTTTCTGAAATGTTTACATAGTTTTTTGATTATGTTACAATGCTTTATTAATAGATGAAAAGGCTTTTTTGGTGTGTGTGTGTGTGTGTGTGTGTGTGTGTGTGTGTGTGTGTGTGTGTGTGTGTGTGTGTGTGTGTGTGTGTGTGTATTTTGGGTTGCTGGATGAATGAGAAGACTCAACTCAACAATTACGTTTCCCAGCTGGGGCTGGCATAAACCTCTGCACTGGCTCCCTGGGAAAGCTAATAGAGGAGGTTGCTGTGGGTAATGTCGTACAGTAACTCTTACACATACTCATTAGGAGCCACTTCTGAAGGCCTCATAAACACCACAGGGCCATGAACAGAGCAGGTCGAAGACGACAGAACGAAGGAAACACTAGCAGGCTGTGGATTTTACAATAGTTTGTGGAAATTCAGTCAAAAGAGGGCTAATAAAAAAATGTACTTAATCACATGACCATAATAATTTATGACTTATATATTGCCACATTATGAAGGAGCAGTTTATTTGCAGTTGTGCAGGACTTCATAAAGTTAATAAATTATAGGGTCTTGAACTTGCTGTCGCTTGAAGGCTTAGAAGGAAAAATATTTTGTTTGTATAATCCTAACTATAGACTGACAGGCTTTCATGACGGTGGCACATTGAGGGGCAGTCAGAATTTCTTAGAACCTTTTGAACACCTCTTTTCCACTGAATCCCCCCGTTCTTCCCTCACCAAGCAAACAGTGGTCTTTCTAAAACCTACAATCACTGCTAACTTACACCAGATGTTCCTACTGTACTAAGAAGTGAAGACCCTCCACCAGAAGCAATTGCTCCTTATGCAAACACCAAGTCTTTCTGTGAAATTCATCAGTGGCGTTCTTTTCTTTTATCAGAGTTCATTCAGCTACCGAGCAGTTTTTATCTGTACAGGAAAGAAGAAAACACAAACTAAAAAAAAACAAATTGAAGACAGGATGCTTCCATCTCGGCATCATTCACTCTCTCTTCCTTTTTCTGTCTGTCTTTCCACTAGTCTGCTGAAAACCTTTCACTGGGGAGGAAGTTATCAGAGCCCTCTTTGTTCCCTTGGCATCTGTCATTAAGCAATCAGCGATGACGGCATGAGTCTTCCTGTAGCCCTGGATCGAGCTCAGAGTGGTGACTGCAGCAGTCAGAGGTAGGGAGAAGAAAGACGGGGTAACTCTGCAATGCATGCTACCAAAACACAGAAAGGACCATGTTTACTCCCTCTTTGACCATTTCCCCCCCGATGAAGGTCTAGGTCACTGCCACACAATAGGGTCCACTTTTTAGATCCAAGCCGCCCCCTCTCTCCCCCTATCTCATCTTCTCTCTCAGGTGAGCTGTGTGTTTTGGCCACCCACCCCACACCACAGTGTGAGCGATAACAGCCATCATCGCGAAATTCCCTGTGACCCTACAGGCTAATGCCATGTGAAAAAGGCTCATCCATGGTTCGCAGGTTCTCAACACTCTGCCGGTAGAGGCTGTCACCCCCCCCCCCCAGTGGTCTGTGACCCCCAGCAACTTCCTTCTATGTTCCCACCAAAGGCACCCCTGTCTAGGGGGGTGAGGAGGGTGCAGATGGGAGGGGGGCCTGTGATTATCTGGGGGTCAAACACAGGATGTGGGTAACAAAGGGAGAGTTCTTCAAACCCACTTCATTCCAATCCACAATCTGTGCTTGAACAGTCATGGAATTCAAACAGCAGTGCCAAACAAAGCACAGGTAAGTCTATGCTGGTTTAAAAAAATCCAACAACCAGGAAAGGGGGCACAGAGGGAAGCAAACTGCATTTTAACAAAATGTTTTTTAGAGCTCTGTAGCTTACAGTTAGAAAAGAAAGAAGGAAAAAAGGCACACCCCACAGGTAGGCAACGGAAAGTATAAATTAGTTCTGTGTGATAGATGAGCTGCTCCTCATTATTTCTTATTTTTGGCACTTCAAATCCAAACCGCACCTCAAGGAGAGCAACATTAAATGCCATATCAAATCTCAGTCATTTCAGCATTTTCCCCCAGCAATGAACAAATCCGTAGTGAAGGAGTTTATCCCTGCCGAGTGGTCTGTTGTTTGGACAAATCTGTGCACTTTCCTATCTCTTCCTACACAAATTACGTTGCGCAGGTGTTGCATCTTTCTTTTTAACGCAAGACTAGAAATCTGTAAAATTTCCTCATTTGTCACCAGACCGTAATGTTATATTTTCCATGAACTGATTCATACACCTTAGTGGTGTATGAATCAGCTGTTTGCGGATAGTGGAGGATGGGGTTGATGTGGACCTCTGTGGAGCATAGATTGACAGGATGGCTTTGAAACCACCACTTTCTGTTTGTAGTCCTCCCAAAACACACCATCAACCCCGCCTTGAAACCTGATGGAGTTATGTCTGAGTGCAGCATCAGTGGCCAAGCAAATGATTAAAATAACCACATCACTGTACGCAGACCCAAAGAAGCCCATCTGACAAAATATACCACATATAAAAATGTTGTAGTTTGGTTTCGGCAGCATGTTGAAAGTTGATAAATTTAAAAAAAAAAGAAAAGAAAGTTGTAATTTCTGGTTTCCAAGCTTTTTACTGGTGCAGATCTTCACAGATTTATGTGCTATTGTAAAGGTGTCTAACATGATGACAGTGTTGTGTTTTTGATTTCCTATGAATATACAAATAATCACTAATTCTGCTGTAGTGCTAACTGGTAACTGGTGACTTAATTTTGTGATGCAATGAAAATCACAGCTAGCATCACAGCCCTGCTTTCCCAGGAATAAAATCACCAAGAAATAAACTATCACTAAAAACACAATAAAGCTACCAGTCATATAGAATTGCAAGTACAGGACTGCATTTCTAAAGTGGGACATAAAACCAACAGAAAGGCTCCACAATAAGAGGCTCTGGAGGGCCATTTCAGCCAGTAGGAAAAGGTAACCGTGTGTTTCACAGCATCTCTCATTAACAGGCAGCCCCTGGGTGAAAGTGACAGTGGAGTTTTCAACCCTGTGACTGCAGGCTGGGAGCTATAAAAGGTAGTCAGCTTACAGTGTTACAGGATTGTTACACAGGCATGTGTGTGCGAATGTCAGCGTTTGATTATACACTTACGTACAGTGTGCATGCGTTTCCATATGTGTGTGGGTATAGCTCCATGTGTTTAGAGTGTGTGAGTGAGCGTGCACTGCACAGAGCAAAGAGGCATCAGTGGACTAATTTAAAATGTTCCCACCTTTAGAGACCTCTCCCCCTCTCTTGCCCTGTGAGTGGTTTGCCCCCATGGCCTTTATTCTCCAGACTGGGAGGGTTGTTTTCTCACCCAAGGAGGCGGGAGACGGCAGCCCCCGTACCCCACTGAGAGGGGAACACAGGGGGCTCGGCCAGCGAGAAAGAGGCCCCTGGTTCCCACATACTGCTCAGCATTAGAGTTCGGCCTAGAGCAGCACACCTACAGTAAACTCACACCCCGAGCCACAGCAGAGCTGTCAGTCTTCTCTATGCACTCAGCCTCAGTGGACTTCATTATACACATCACTTCAGACCATCAATTAACTCCACATGCAATCCCCTGCCACAAAGGCATTCAGTGAGGCCAATCTGCTATATTTCAAAGATGATAACAGGTTTAGTATTGTCAGAGTATGATACTGAAAAAAAACCCCCATTACATTGGATATTATTATTAACTGATTACAACCAGTATTTGTTCTGTTTGCTTATTTCTGTAAATACTGAAATACGATTTTTCTAACCAGAATAAAAAAAAATTAATAGAGCTGAGATCGCCTCAGTATGGATTATTCTATACTGAGCATTTTTGATGATAGAAAAAAGATCGTGCTGTTCATACAATCATACACCCTTCCTTTATAATAGAGCTTAATAACAAATGGCTTGTGTGGGACAATCGATCGAGAGAATTGCGCGTGCAAGTTGGGAAGGGAGGTCTTTTAGTGAAACTTCAGTATTTCTGGGACTCATATAAAAAACAGTGAACAAAAACAAGAGAGTGCTGATCCAGAAAAAAATGGTTGGAGGAAAAAGGGTGAGGGAGAGAGAGAGAGAGAGAGACATAAGGGGGAAACTGATCCCTGTTGACCCCTTCGGCATGCCCTCTTTCTTTTTATGACTTTCCCCTGAATCGTCACTCACCAGCTCTATCAACACAGTCCAGCCTCTATTCACACACAGATATACACACACACTAACACGCATTATACGCTGTGGCCTGTGGCATGTGGCCTCTGCAGACTCAGTATAATATTATGCTTAATTGTGGTTTTTAGATGTCCTATAAAGCAGCCCAATGCTTTAAAAACTTTGAATCTACTTTTTTTTAAAGAAACCATATTCAAATTAAAACAATTAGGAATTATACACACTTTGAAATTTTATTGAGCTCATATTTAATATCCTCGTGCAGTGGCTGTCAGAACAGTGTTAAGACTTAGATGGACCACTCACACACCGTCAGGCCACTAACTCTGCACCTGTGTTTCTGCACAGCCTCTGGGGTCTCCCTTTATGGCTTAGACCAAATTAGATGGACCATATGCATTTCTGCACATGCTTAAATACATAACTGCTGCTGGCTGTGGTATTTATAGTTGGACTCTACTTGGCTCTATCTGAGATGCAGGACCGTAAATCAGCAGAGAGGAAATACAACTGGTTAGGCATTGCTGAGACCTGGCACTTAACACTCACACTGGCCCTGCTCAGCTTAAGAGGAGAGATCAATATGCCTTCAAGAGAATGTCACTCCTCCTCTGGTATCATTGTTAGTGACAATTACTGCAGAATCTGCAGAGACGTCTTTACACTGGACACTGTAAAAAGCATCCCTACCTAAGCATACTACACCAATTTAAGCTGCAAAAATTGAGTCCTTAAAGCCTAAACACAAAATCAAATAATACTGTTGCTGAGACAGAGCAGAAGAAATGTGTGTGCTGGAGTTTTGAAGTAGACTGAGCTGCCAATTCATCTGTGAACACTTTCAAAGCACATGAAAGGATCAAAACACGGGACAGATGTTGAGCAAAACCACATTTAAGCATTGTCACAAAGTGCCATTTTTTTCAAATGATTGGGGCACATCTATTAAATAAAGTGCAGCTACAACAGCTTCTACATGGCCAGGGCATAAGGAAATATTTAACCAGCCAATTGTAGCCAATTAACTTTGATCACGATGACTGCACTTGGGATCTCAGTCGCTTGTCTTTTTGGGGGAGTATGCATATTTTCTTTCTCTGTCTCCCATGTTTTTTGCTCGTTCTTGGGCTTGCTTCATGTAGCACAGCCGAACATGGTGGTGAGTAATGAGACTTGGCAGGCCGGCCGCAGATCTCTTCACACTTAAGTATCAAACAAAACATTTCCTCTCCTGTGAGGTCAGCATAAAGCAGGACTCTGAGGAAAAAAGCAGGGCCGGTGGGATCAGATTCACCGGGAGAAAATTGTTAAGGCGTGGACAAAAAAAACTGCAAATATAAAAAATACGATACATTTGTGGACAGTTGCTTGTAAGTTGGGTTTGACATTTGAATCTGCACACAGGGTATGCTTCATACCCATGCATGAAGTGTGCGTCACATTTGTTGAAACAAATGTGACGCACATTTTTCTCCACGCCTGATCCTTCTATTCCTGTGCCCCAGGGGAAGATTTTACACTAACTGTACATGAATCAGGGGGGCAAGGGAGGGGAGGTGGCAGGGATTTCATGCTGTGACGGAGGGGGTCTGTGGTGTAGTGTAGGTGGACAGCGACACCAAGCACACAGCATGACACACAGACAGAGCAGCCACAGAAACACTAGAGCCTGACAAATTGGACTAGCTGCCATGGGAGTGGGAAGACAGTGGAGGTGGGGGGGCAGGGCTGGTGACCCAGGAGACTGACAGCGCATGTAAAATTCATGCCATCGCTTATGGGATAGATTACTAAGAGATTAGTAAAAAAGGATCTACGCTACGTAACAGTTGCTTCTTTTACTAAAAAATTCTCACACCCAGCACATCCACTCCTCTGGCCACTAAAATCATCAGAAAGTAAACAGAAGGCAATTGTGCAGAAACAAAACATACCAGAGTAAAACACACACAAACAGACTCACCTCTAAGTCGTTAAAGAATAAGTGCGTGTCGGCCAAGTTGAAGATCATTTCTTCCATCCTAAGGCCTAACGATACAGATGTTGGCGGGTCCTACAGAAAACAGACAAAACTAATTAAATCAAACCAAATTATTCTGAAATAAGTGTGTGTGTATACACTGTATTTTTGAAGAAGCAGATGAAGCAATGCAGAACAGTAAATAATGAAGTTCCCTGCAAGTCTGTCAATTAACACAAAAATCCCTTTAAATTCTACAGCAAGGTATTCCCATAAAAGAAGACATTAGGCGCACTTGAAAGTTTCAGTCTCTGTTTACGACCCTCTGAAAGGGACCAGAATAGTCATCAGAAATGCCACAGACAGACAGAATGAACCGAGTAAAACCATGCCTGTTCTTGGGAGGGGCAGTTAAATGGAAGAGCCAGGGTCACAGCCTCATCGTAAATAGCCCATTCTCCACATAGTTGTCCAGATGCATCATCTGATTGCTCTCTACATGATAAAATACGATTCCCTGTATAGGTTCTTTAGTTAACTGACAGTCACTCCGTTTGTTCAAAATTAAAACTGCAAAATAATTCAACAGTTATATTAATCCCTATATCAGGCGCAACTACAAATTCCTCCTTAAATTGTGATCTCTGTCAGCAATGTGACACGTGCTGCAATGGTGATATGGCTGCACTGTCTGTAAGATAATACCAAGAGAGGAGTGAACAACACTGTAAATAGTTAATGAGCATGTGACAATGTGTGCAGTTTTCCTTTTAAAAGGTTAACGTATAGGCAAAATGTCATCAGATCATTCTCACATGAACATCTACAAAATTATAAACCCTAATGACTGTAATTGTAATGAAACTTCTTATGATTATAAAATTGTCCATTGTTTATTGTTGTTTTACTTTTGGATTTTCATATATATTAATATTACTATTAATTAAATAACTTGAGAGATATGTTTACATTCTTTTTTTGTGCTTGTTTGTTTTCATACATATTGAATGCCTTTTACATTTTAAGTCTCAAATCAGCAGAATGTCCTCAGCAAGTAAAGGACAAAGTGAAGACAAAAGCTTCCCGTGGAGGAGGTTTTCCTGCAGCTGGGTGAGACTTGTATAAGAGACAAGCCAGGCAGGACCAGAAGCAGGGATTAGAGAGTTAAACCACCTAAAGACACACCTGAGCTTTCTGCTGATTAGCTGTCACACCCCACAATGCTTATGTTTTCTCTAAAATGACAGAGTACAAACCACACAAGGAGAGCTCAATTCCCACTTCTAGAGGCTTTCTCCTTCCTCTTAACCTCCCAGTTTGAACCAATCTTTCAGTAAGAATTCATCAAAAATAATTAGCCTCCCACATGAACAGGCTACCAGCTCCCTCTTCCCAACCTCTGGCGCTGTTGGGTGATTCACTCTTATGGACTGGTTTGGTGGGAAAAGGCTGCCTTTTCTGCACAAGTGAATCCTTTCCAATTAAATCTAAACAATCAGTCAGTGAGGGAGTTAAGAATACAAGCAGGTCACTGCTCCAGCACCACCTGTCCTGAGATGTCAGTGGCTTTAGGGGGACGCCAAGCCTCCCCCTCCACCCTCAAGCCCCTTACCAATAACAACCCCCATCCCCACCCACTTTAAGCTCTCGCTCTGGCCAGCCCAGTACCAGCACAGCTGGCCTTAACCATCAGCTTTATGGTGGTGAGCTGCCTTGATGCCAATTAAAAGAGCTGATAAGAACAGCAGTGTGTTTATGTGTATGAGGGAGAGAGAGGGAGGGAGAGAGAAAAAAGTCAGAGAGCGCGCGGGTGGGAGGTCACAGAGAGTGAGCGAAAGTGTGGATGTGCACTCACTCAGATACACATCTATTTATAGCAAGTTTAGAGCAGCTAGGAGGGAAAACTGTTTTGTATCTTTTTTGTTTATGCCTGGCATCAATGAAAGCCAGAAAGGAGGAGAAGGGGGTGGAATGGTTGTGTTGGTTGTTAGTCTTAACTTTCTTTTCTAAGGGAGTTTATAGATCTGTATTTCAGATAAGGGCATGGCAGAGGGACAAAATCATGGGTTACAAAGTGAGTAAAATGGGCAGAGAGGAAGAAAAACAGAGAACAAATGAAAAAATCCAGAGCGAGTGGCTCTAGTTAGCTGTCGCATCCTATATGAGCTCTGATGGAATGGGCCATTATGGAGTTTCAGAGCAGCACACTGGAGACCCTATGTGTGATTATGTGTGTGCATGGTGCAAGAGACCCTCATGACGGAGCCACAGCTCCCTAAGCATTTAGCTCTCTCTTTACGCAGCAGGCAGGGCTGGGAATAAAGTAAATAAACAGTAAAGGGTCGTGGGGCAGCCCTCTTTCACCCCCAAAACAAAACACTACCCCCATCAAACACCCCTCATACCAGAACAAAGGCACAGAGCATGGGCTGCAGACGCTAAGCTCTCTGACATAGGAGGAGTAATATGTCATTTTCAAAAAAACAAAAACAAAACACTGCTCTAAAACAAAATTAAAATAAAATGCATATTAGTTTATGAATTTCATATTAAAGTCAATTTTTATATCTAGAAGGGGAAAAACAGACAGGATGATGTACTTTAAAGGAACCTATGACCTCAATATAACCATGAGAAAAGCATTCTGGCTTATTTCCCAAATTATTTGTTTTGAAGGTTTAAATTTAGAGAAGCAATTTACATGAAACAACAAATAGAAAACCCTGGAAAAGTAAACTCTTCATTTCATGAGCACACAAAGTTACATGGGATAGAAATGACCTTTCGCTATAATAATAAAAATATATGTTTGTTAATACATACATATTTGTTGAGTCTTAATTAAGCCAGGTTTGGCAGAATTTCTAAGCTCTAGTTTGAGTTCTGGCTGGGCTGTATTTAGTGGACTCACTCTCCTGCCAGGGTCTCCAGGGAGATCCCTGCCTGAGAAGGATGGATTGAGAAGCACTTAATTAAACTAACAATGTGGCATTTCTGAAGGAGAAAGGAACACTCAAGATGTGTCAATAGACATCCAGAGTGCAACTGTTGTGAGCCCCTACAGCCGGGCCTGGACGGGCCATGCAGAGCCCCCCAACAGCTGCAAAGAGCAGTCAGGTTTTTGTCAGATCTCATTGGACTCGTTTAAAAAAATAAGAAGAAGCAATTATCTATACATTGAGTTCTGCTCTATCGTCTCACTGTGGGGTTAGAGCAAAGTGAAATCTATCCTCTGCCCCCCTCCTTTTAATATTCATGCATTTTGCTGATAAAGTGAATGGCTACTGCCAGAGTCTGATGTCACTCACCCGTCCATATCTGTTGGCATAAGAACCCGTAAGCAAGGAATGGAAAATGATGATTGTTTCATCTAGGTCCCAGATGAAAACTCGCTAGAGAGATGGGGGGCAGAGGTGGGGGAGAAAGAAACAAAGAAAAACAGAGAAAAAAAGAGGCAAAATCAATGGTGCACTCTGTAGGGCTGCAAGGTGATCCTCCTGGTCAATAGGCCAGGAGCGTATTCGTGTGCCACAGGGACCAGGATCCATTTGCTTGGGTTGGTCACCGCAACACTTCTCTCACCACCCCACTACACACTTTCCACCCCGTGCCCTTTACATTAGAGTAATCAATAGTGACAAACTAATTAACTAGATATGTTAACATGCCATGATGTCAGTGTTTTAATGGCTGCTATTATCCTCAGTCAAATTAATAACATATTAATGAAGAGTCCTCGAAATTACAGCAAGTTTATTTTGACACATGGTCACTATCAAAGTGGGCAATAACACCACTGTAAGCAACAGCTAGTGAGCAGTCTTCAGTGCGTGGTATATATGTAATACGTATCTCATCAGTGATGACTCACTTAATCACATGCCTTATTGTTTATTTATACGATATACAAAGCTCTTTATAGATGATATGCGTTTAGTGATGACTCATATATTCCACAATGCATTAATAATGCATTTAAAGTTAAGGAATCATGTCTTTAAGTATTAATGTCCATCAAGTGTTAAAGTTGGTGTGGCAGCCATATAGTAAGTGGATTAGTGTCCATGTGTCTCAGACAGGGCGAGGCTGTCTGTCGCCAAGGTAGCGGGTTCACCCTACCTCAAGGTCAGAGTCGGGCGGCGGTGATGGGTTGTTGTTCCTTCTTCCACGGCCACGTGACTTTCCATCCGAGGCTCGGCGCAATCGATCTGAATCTGAATCTTTAATGGGGGTTGATGGACTGTGGATGGTACTGTACTCTCCTGAAAGGAAGGAAAGAAGGAGGAAGGGGAGTATTAAAAGAGCGCACCGAAGACGAGCTTCTATTTGCTTTTAGAAAAGATGTTTAAAGGGACTATTTGTCTTGATGGAGGACAGACAGCATCCTGCAGGAGACATAACTTATAAGACTGCAGGTAACAAGCATGCCATAAATCAGATGCAGAACAAATAATAAAGGCTACTGTGCGCCATACTGATTTAATAAACAAGAGGTAATGGAGTGCATGTCAACTGGAAATAGCTAAAATGTCCTTTATCTAAATTGAATGATGGAAGTATGAAATTATATTTAGTTAAAGCCAGCTGTCTTCAGCGTGAATGATGACAATTTCAAATGCAGTCATAAAATTCTGAGTGGCTTATAATATACAATCTCAGTTGCAAGATGATGCAATAATGTCACATGAAATTATGGAAAATCTTACATCTGATTTCTGTTTTATCTCACCACTAGATGTAGTGGCTCAAACTGTCCTGTTCTTATGTAGTGGAAGTGAACATTTTCTCTGCTATGGAGAGCAAATTCCAAGAGACACACACCTCTTACCAGAATCAAACTGGTGATCTTCAGGTTATACAAGGCAGGTCTAGCTGAGGTTTAATTCCTACCTGCAGGGTTGTCTGTGAGGGCTTGGCTGGTGATGCCAGTGGGTGGTTCCTGGAGGGTGTAGGTAGTGGTGGTTGAGGGCGTGCTGGGGCTGGTGTTGTTACTTGTCATGTAGGGTGAAGTGTAGGGTGAGCTGTTATAATACTGAGCATACTGGCCCTGGCCGAAGGCTGGATAACTTGGGTAGTCCTGTGGAGTAAGTAGGGTAAATTGAAAAAGTTGATAACTTTTAATTAGTTGATTAAAGTGATGGCATTTCATTTAGTCAGACACGTGTAAGGGAGTAAATTGCAACCAAAAACTGCTTGAATTCTTTCAGGGGAAGAACACTCATGATTTTCATTTCAGGATACAGACGATTACTTAGAACAACTTTTTATTAACCCCTATTGTACTTTTCCCTCTAAGAGCACTGTAGGGGTTTAGAGTTCAGCTTTTTCCTTTAATTTGACACAACTCTGTAGGTCACTTGTGTGTCAGTGTCCCTCAAGGTTTCATTGAGACATCTTCCCAATAGTGATGAAAAGAGACGTTACACACATGATGTCATACACTCAAAACTGGACAGCACTGGAGTTTCTGTTCATGGTTTGTGGAAATGGTGCTGTGGTAATGGAGATGACAGAGTTAAAAGAGACATCATGTTCAAAATTTCTTTGAAGAATTTGTCCTAAGTTCACTGCATCTTGTTTAACATTATCATCTCCATGGCTAGTTCATGACTTTTAGGGAATCCTTTTCTTAAATTCCCTTTTCTTAAGTTTCTGTCCAAAAGCCTGCCCAGTTCCAAGCATGCAAAAGGCTGGACTTATTTCTAAGCTGCTTTCCAGACAATGGCTCATTTGCTTGTCTGCAAATGCAAATGGAGATATCTGATGGCTCAATCGCGTTGTGTTCTTGGGCAAGACACTTCACCCGTTGCCTACTGGTGGTGGTCAGAGGGCCCGGTGGCGCCAGTGTACGGCAGCCTCGCCTCTGTCAGTGCGCCCCAGGGTGGCTGTGGCTACAATGTAGCTTGCCATCACCAGTGTGTGAATGTGTGGATGACTGGATGTGTAAAGCGCTTTTGGGTCATTAGGGACTAGTAAAGCGCTATACAAATACAGGCCATTTACCATTTTATCCTTACTAGGACCAGCGTCATAATACTGCCATCGTGACTTTTACATAAGTATTACCAGGGTGCTCACTCAGACACAAAGTCAACATGTTCAGAGAAGAAGTGCATGTCTGAGCAGGGATACATAAAAAAAAGAGTCAAATGGAATGATATGTTCAATGCGATGTTAGAGGGAAGATTTAGATCAAAACACAGAGGCAGACAGAAAGACAAAAGGTAGCAGAATTGAAGAAAATAACTAGGTGGTTTGGCAGGGTAATCTGAGAAATGCCCTGCACCAGTGTTGCTACTTTACAGTGCAGATTCCAAAAAATAAATGCAAACACATGTTCTGTTCTGTCCTACATCTGGACAACGATCTGTCTTGTTTTTTTCCCCTCCTCCTTTCCTCTGTGGCATAATATACATGTGTTGGAGGAGGTACGGTAGATAAGCCTGTGTACAAAGCTTTTGACATTGTGAATGATTTATGTCTGAATGTGTCATGGGTGAAATGTAGCATATTGAGTACGCATGTTTCATGAAGATTTCCAAGATCAGTTCAAACCTCAAGTATAAAATGATAGCTGCAAATTGATACCAGATTAGAGGAATAAGGAGATAAGGGAGAAATCCGCAGCTACCTGTTGCGTGCTGTTGAAGCCAGTTGAGTTTGTCAGGGAGTTATTTCCTGTGTACAATCCTGACGTTGTTGTGAAAGTCCCACCTATGAGGAGAAAAACATTGGAACTTTAAGTTATGTTACATGAAAAGACAAAATTAAATCTGCAGCAGTGTAAATAAAATGGTGCATTGTTAGGAGGGGGAAAAAAGATTCATCTTGAAACAACTATTTTAGTAGGTGAACAGAGGGAGGCCTCAGGGAGAGCTCCAAACAGTGGCCTTATCTTTCTGCTCTTCCTCCCTTATCTGTGATTGGATCAGGCCTGATGAATGACAGTGCAGAGGTGGGGGGGAAAACCTGCTTCCAAGCCCGCACAATGCGAAGAACACAAGAGACTGTTGTGTGCGAGTTACCGAAGGGTGGCGCGTTGAGTAAAGGGGGTGGAAACGGTGGATGCACTCTGGACGGGACATGAGTAGGAGGTGGGGGGTGGGGGTATAGTGACAGAGATGTATATGAAAAGAGGGTTGAAGTTGGGGTGAGCAGCTCTGGCATGGTGTGCTACTGAAATCCAGCCCTGATGAATATGTATGCTTCTCCTTTCCACTTGTTCAAACTATGGTTCTTCTGGGTAATTAAATCACTCAAAAGGGTCAATAGTATCTAATGCCCTAATATCATACATGCTATGATTTGTAGCATAGGACAGCAGCAGCTGTTGGGACACAACATCTCTCCTCAGTGGCCATCCACCTGTACTGTCATGTCAAGTCAGAGAACAGCAGGAGGGACGGTTTAAAGGGGTCATACACTGGTAGAGAAACCAGACCCTAATTCTTGAGATAACAGTTATTGTGACGATTTAAAGAACTGAATAATTAACATAAAAATCTGTCTTCATTTGCATATTTCGATCCACAAATTAATATTAATTAATAAATGTTACTTCTAACTGTTAAAAAAAGGAAAAGAAAGAAAGAGAATTTGCCAGATTTTATTGCCCAAGGCTTAACAGCATTAAACTGAACTCAAATATTTATTTAATCACAAACAATGACTGCGAACTGGTCAACTAAGTAAAACTGGTTTATCCATTATAAAGATGTAGTGAGGGGGATTCCCATTTGAGCAAATGAGCAACAATCGTGTTTATAAAGAAGTTTCATTGCAAAATACTCATCGGAAAAGCTGTGAGTAGGGGCCACGATGTGTTGATGTGACTTTTATGTGCAGATTTCTCATCAACTCAAGTGTAATTCATTCTTATCCAAAATAATGCAATTAAGAAATGATTACTTGTGGAGTTTAGTATAAGCAAATTATTCTGCCAACAGTGTAATGCACACATTAAAATAAACAAAACTAAAAATCGAGGGTTTTGGTCAGTTCTGGTCACTCTCTCTCACTCTCAGTGACAGATGATTCAGTTTTAATTAATTAATTCCAAATGAATTGTTAAAAAACATTGAGCCCAAAAAACAGTGGGCTTTGTACCTCATTTCTGTCCATACAAAAGCAGCTTGTTTGTCCACATAGCCGTAGGGGACACAAAAAGGGCGCCGCCATATTCTTTAAACAATTTCTTTACCTATAACCGTAGTCATCCTACCAAGGCCAAGAAAGTATCCCACAGCTTCAGTGAAAACGAGGCAGGAGATAGATTTACTGTTCCTAAATGAGGACGTAATTACACCTTTGTTGTCAGACACAAACAGAGGGAGTTCCTTTCATCCTATGGTCATTGGCCCCATCAGGAGGGCCCTCCCACACCGTGACAAACATGAAGCAGCTTTCAGAAAGGGGGGAATGATTAGGGAAGTTTTTCTGTGTGAGTGGAGGGGAGTGTGTGTGTGTTTTGTGCGTGTGTCTTTTTTTGGGTGCGGGGGTGATATGGCAGTGCATCCAAAGCAGCATGAAGACATTGAGTTTTGACTTGTCAGTTAGCTACACTTGCAGCACAGTGGCTAAAAGATAAAAAGAAATACCTTTAAATTGCCAGAATTTAATAATTATTTGTGCAGCATGTGCAGTTTTTACCTCCAGCATGTTTTACATCCCGGTAATTATCAGTGTTGCTCTTTCTTTTCTTGTTTAATATTTTAAGGGGAAGGAGATACGTAAAACTTTCCTGTGTTCGCTGAAGAAAGTTCAAAATACTGCGAAGGTTCAATTGAACAATAAGACAAAAACAAGGTGCAAAGGCCGCAAAGAACAACAAATTAGCCTAATGCACAGTTCAAACAGTCATAAAAGCTCTCGCTGGCAGGTTTGAGGGTTGCTCTGTGGAGAACAAGGAGCCACATAAAAGCTGAGGGGACCCCCGCTAGCCCGGTGAGAATGAGCCCATGCTGTTTGGAGTGGTGGTGCTGGTTATAGCAGGGAGAGAAAGAAAGGGCCTTGTGGTTCCCCGGGGGGCATGTTTTCTCTCCCTCCCCCTGTCCTGCTCCAGTTAGTTCACTCACTCAGGACCAGACATCATCCCTCCCTCCTCTCCTCCTTCCCTCCTGCCTTCTGGCTCCACAATTGGAAGTCCATTTGCTTTGCTTGATCAGTCCCTTGCCATGGGCTATGTCTATCATCAGTGCACAATATTTGTAGCAGAAGTTTGTATGCCCCACTTGGGAATAGCCTATCAAGTCCAGATGGGGCTCTCCTTTTAAAAGGCAACCAAGGCTTCAGCTTCTTCAGCTCGCACTACCATTGGGACAGAATGCTGGAACCCAATTATTCACCTAATTAGCATCTGCTCAGCACCACCATAAAAACAATGCCTCTGTCTGTTTACGCTCCTCTAATATTTTTTGCCATTTTCGGTACTCCCTGAAATGCCCTACAAAAAAGTGCCCCAAGTTTCCACTTTATGATTTGGTACCTTGACTTTAGCAACCACACAAAGCTCGATCGCATCAGAGATGAAAGCAAAGAGCAAAAAACATTAATCTAATCGTCCTCTGCCTTGACAGCTGGCCACAGGCTGGTGGCAGCGACACTGAAAGAAAGGGGAGTATCAGATGTGGAAAAGGAGTCTTTGGTTGGGACACCCAGGCCTGAGGCACATTGCCCAGGCAGATCAATAGGCCGGAGAGAGTAATGATGATGGTGTGGCGGAGGGCCAGAGCCACAGTTAGAGAACCCAGGGCCAGAATAGTGGTCAATCTGTCATCTTACATGGCTGTCAATTACTAATGCACTTAACGCTAACATGGGGGAAAAGATAGGCAGAGATAGCTGAAGAGAGTGAGGGAGAGACTGAGATAGACGGAGGTTAAAAGAAAGACAGAGTAAGAGCATAATACTTAGAAGATGAATGGGAACATAATACTGTCATCATGAGTTAAACCACTAAGGGCAGGATAGCAGCTTGTGCACTCTGCCGCACATGCTCTGACTTTTGTTCCTGTCGTTCTCTTTCTGCCTCTCCTTTTTTCAGGTGTGAAGTGTGCTCCAAAATCTCTGAATGTGGCCAACTGTATTTGGTTAAGAGGCGTGGAAGAGAGGCTTCCCCTGCCACATCTGCTGCTGAGCTGGTGTTATTTATTGTGGGATGTTCTGGGGGCTTTTCAGCAACATGTGGAGATATTTCAACTGTCACACTTTAGATATTACAGGAGAGAATACAAAGACTGCAATAGCAGCTAGCTTGCTCAGTGCAGAGGCTTTCTGAACCAGAGAGAAGCAGAAAGAGTGTAACAGATACAGTCCACTGGGCATTAGGCCCGATCTACATTTAAACTGTATGGCTGGAGAGAAAGAGCACAAAAAGGGGGAGTGTAGGGTGCACAACTCATCTTAATCGGTTTCAAGGGCATAAATCTCTGTGTTCTCAGTTCTTAAACAAATGAAAATATGATCACAGGGAGAGAAAAAACAAAGGCTGGGGAGCGACATGGCTGCTGCCTCCTAAGTGCTTGCCATTTTTCCATCTGTGTTGATACTTTTAAGAGAGGAGAGGAAAGGAAGGCAGCCGTTGTGGCTGCACAAAACACCGCTGGGTTGCAACCACTATCAAGGGTGAGGGCGAGGGCTGTGCTGTGAATAAGTCTTCTAATGTAAAAAAAAAAAAAAGTAAAATAAACCTTATTTGAAAGGGCTGAATATAAAGACAGGATTTTGTGCATTACATCCAAAAAGAGACCCACTACAGAAATAGCAAAAAAAAAAAAAAGTTTGCCATCTATTTCATATGCTGTTGGGTTTAAGTAAAATGTATTTCATCTTGTGGTGTGTTTTCTAACGCACAAATTCAAACTTTGGAAAAAATTGGGAGAAAAAGCAAAGAATTCACAATGATGTCCTCACCCTGCATCTGGTAGCTGTAGGGGGCCTGTCCTGTCTGTGGTGTTGTGAAGCCAGAGCTGTAGCTTAGGAAGCCTGTCTGTCCCGGGGATTGGGACTGACTCAACCCCCCCTCCGTCTTTATGCCTGCCCACAATGGACCTAAATCAGTTAGTGACACCAGATCGGTTTGATGCACAGACAACAGTCAACACAGTTTTAAATTACACTGGACAGCAAAGGGACACCACCTCTGTCTGTTAGCATAACACACTAATCACAGTGGATGACTGGTGATTATCTGTTACTGATTTTCATCATTTGTTGTTTGGAAATTTTATCTTGCGCTGAGTTCCATCACTCTGCACAACAGCACACTACTTTGCTCGAAAACCAAAACGCATGTTTGGATTAGGCTTGTTTTATTTTATGATTTTATTAATAACTGTTATTATCATTTAGCAAAGGTCACATGAAAAGATGCACAAGTAACAAAACATTCTGCCCGTGTTTGTGAGCTACCCTGACCACTGTTTTGGCTGAGTCAGTCACAATGTAGTCTCTATGCGACGGCAGATTGCAGGACTTTATTCAAATAAACAGTGTAAATTCCTCCACATATTGGAGAGTCTTGTGGGGTCAAAACACTCCAAAGACTTAGGACAAATAAAGTCTACAGTAAGCGATGTACTCTATGCTTCTCTTGCGATGCCAGAGGAAACCAGTTCTTGTTTTCAGATTTATATCAGTAATCTTTCTGATCTATCTGAACAGCTTCATAAGCAAATTTTCTTCTACTGCACTGCAAGAGAATATGCAGGCACTAAACAACAACTCAGCATCTCTGTTGGTTTTGGTGTACAGGAGGAATTCTGGGAACATGAGCAAGGTACTTTTCCTAAACTTCATGAAGAAAAAAAAATTAGTTGTGCATTTTCAAGACTTTGGGTTAATACAATTTCAAGAACTCTGACATTATTAACAGACTCTCTCCAGCAAGAGGAGGCAATCATTTGTGTTAATCTTACCATAAGCTGGTATGCCATAGGGCTGGCCAGGCTGGGGGTAGCTAGCATAAGCTGCGGCCTGCTGCATTCCTGTGGTGTACTGCGCCTGTCCATACGCAGCCATATTTTGGGATGAAGGGGTAGGAAGAATATGCGGATATGTTCTGCTATTTGAGAAAAGAAACAAGAAACTAGAGTGAGAAAAGGAAGGCAGGAAAAGTGAGGCCCGTGTTTTACCCCCAAAACCATAACACAAACTTTGCTAACTGAGAAATTCCTTGTGATTGAGCTACTTCGTTCTAAACAGCCAGCCAAGCTGTAAGATAGACAGCATAGCAAAGCTCATATACATAGTGAAAGAACAATAAATGGCAAAGGAAATTTTTGCAAGATAATAATTACAACAGATTTCAGAGTGCGCTGGCTACAGACACCCATGCAAACAAAGCCAGTCAGAAAACCCCCATCTAGCAGAAGGATCTAATTAAAGAACGAAATGAAGTTGGATGCTGCTTATTTTTTTACAGAAAAATAAAAGAAACCTTACTTGGAAGGGTAAATCTGTGGAGAGAACTGGTGCGTTTGTCTTGGGCTGAAGCCACTGGTTCCAATAGCTGAGGAGAGTTAAAAAGAAAAGAGGCAAGCACATATTTAAACATTAAGAAATAAGGTAAATATTATCTTTTGCCAACAGAACTTCTGGATTCCAAGGAACCAGTAATTACATTGCATTACTCTATTTATTTTGGTAACCTTATTTAAGGTTGAAAACCGGAGAGTTATAATGAAGCAAAATAATCAGGTAAAAACATCAGGTCCTCCTGCTGACCCACGTATCTCTGAGATACTTCTGAGCCGCTATGACAAACACTGGTGTAAGCACACACACACGACGGCCTGAATCAGTCTCGGCTTGTGGCTTAAGATGCTTTGGGTCTTTCTAGCCACAGCCATATCTGAAGTGACGTCACTGATTGGAGCTAATGAGTGCTACTCGTTTCATCACTGATGAGTATATGCTTCACCGGTGCTCTTAAGGTTGAAATACAAGCAACTTTACAAGATTTTTTTATTTTGAGTGCAGAAAAAATTATTTAACTCTAGATTGCCTTTGTCAGTCATGCTGTATGAGGCTCTGGCTCTCTGTGCAATAATCAGGGGACACTCAAACTCACTCCACCCATCTTCAATTTTGTACATATTTGTACAATTCCCCGCCTTCATCAGAATAACTATAATATGCATTCACTTGTAACATTAGTTCTAAAATTACTACACTAATTATAGTTGTGGGGTATGTAAAATTGTGCAATATCAGCTGTCTCACTCCATTTTCCTATATAGTGTTAGAGGGTTTCTCCCAAAGCCGCCTCACAGATCACCCCTTCTTCAGTCAAACTGTGCAGGTGAGAGTAGGTGATAGGTAGATAGGTGCAAAGTTGAGAAATAAACTGAGACAGAAACATTTTTCAAGCATCAGACTGCTATTCATGGTAAATCACAGAGATGCTGATTTTTAAATATGCCTTTTGATCAACACAAAGCCCTACTTTAGATAAGACAGGCAACTTTAACACAAAGCTGCTAGCAAGCTCAGATTAAACTGAGAATTAAACTAGCTAGTGCGGTTTTAAGTCAAACAACTCAAAATGTACTTTGCATTCTGACACATTCACAGCACAGGGTTCATTTTTCCAGCTTGTCAAATAACAACAGTCACAAAAGTAGTTTAATATCTATAATTTGATTATTTGTAGAAAATCCTCCCGGTTACTGTTGCTGATGCGTGTGTGCATGTGCACCCATGTCAACCCACAGAGCACGTGTACGTTAACAAAAAATATAAATTTACTTATAGGACTCTGGTAAATAATTCTGAATAGAAAGAAAATCTTTAAAAAGTCAAAGTGGAAGAGCTACCTTGAATGCTGTTTTGCAAATTTAAACTTTAAATGTTAAAAAAACGCAAACAATAATAGTCATATTGAATGAAATCAAAATAAGCTAATAAAATGCAAGAGATAGCTGTATAAATTAAAATCTGTTAAGCTTGACAAAATTATTCAGTTAGTTTAAAACCAGAACAATTCGGGGAAGCAACAATCTCAGTCTCGGCATTTAACTGTACCGGAGACGCAGTTTTAAAACATCTGTCTAATCGGTCGTGACATGTAAAATAAGGGATTTGGTTGCGGGGGGGGGCGCTAACTGTATGTAACTGTAAGCCCAAACCCCTCACACACGTTATTAATATTGAACACTTTTCCCACATCAGTAGCACCTGCCACTGGACAAAACTTGCTCTTCTGAAGAGCGCTTTGGGTTTCCCCCACGGAGGATATGGGGTATAAGATTACTAAATTTCATTAATACTGTCAGACAAAAGTCATGCTGTGATTTATGTCCTCCGAGCATATAGTATCAAGCATTTAGTTAAACGGCTTAGGAAATAAAGGCAAATTAGCAGCAGGTTAATACCATGTACAGCTGCACGTAGTGCTATTAACAAATGTTTACAGCAAAGATTTACTGCAGATGGTGGAAAAATAAACCCCCCAAATTTTAAATAGTTATAATTCCTATGATAGTTCCAACAATGCTTATCATACTCTGCGGCCTTTGTTTTATTTAACAATGTGTTTATGTTAGAGTGTGTGTGTGTGTGTGTGTGTGAGTGAGATATTTCCTTGCTGAAAGGAAGGTGTGAAAAGCCTAGGCCGATAGGCCGATTGGGTAACAGCCCGTGGAGATCGAGGGCCACTGGGATAGCGCGTCACTCCACTGGACAGACAAGCTCAGTGCATTACAGGTCATAATTCAGTCCTCACTGACATGGGAACCAGTGGAGTCAGGACACACACACAGGTGCAAGCAAGCACAGCATATATATATGCTGACAGTTGAGGTAGATCCCCTTGTTCTTAAACACACTATCACACAAAAACACACATTGTAATGCAGTTTTAGCTGGAGGGACATTTCCCGGGTACCGGCTTATCAGTCAGTCATCTCTATGCTCATCTGCTGTGTGTATGAGAGAGAGGCAGTCGGACACACATTCACACACATTCACACACACACACACCAAAACGTCTCACCTGATCCTGAGAAGCTATCTAGAGAGGTGTCTGCTACTGAGGTGGCGATTTCGGTGCTGCTCATTGGTTCTGTTTTAACTGCAAACAAAGAAGACACATTCTCAGCAAGAGCACCACATCAATGTCAGGAAAAAAGGAAAATCTTGTCTCACTACATTAGGCTTCCACATTTTCACAAACAAAAAATACTTTTTTGGAAAAAAATAACATTTAATAAGTGTATTGCATGTAAAATAAGGTCAGCTAATTTAAATGCACAATACATTTGCAGTAGTCTTAAGTACATGTATTACTGAATTGTCTAATTATTTTTGGTAGCTAGATTTTCTTTTGATCTCTTGTTATTTATCTTTCAGAGTGACAAAATAGAAAAGATCAAAACCGCAATAGGAAAGTTTTTATCTACTTAAAAAAGAACCATGAATTAAACTTTCATATGAGAGTGGATTCTAGTAAATGTAAAATACTAAAGCTTTCTATTATTATTTTAAAGAAAATAACCTCCTGACATATCAGTACTTAGATGTGGGATGAATGAAAATAAGTGCAGTAGATGTGCGTTAAAGTCGCTGATAAAAAGCGATACGCAAGTACGACTGAAATGTCAAGGAAATATATGGTGTATAAAATCTTTTTAAGAGGGTGGGGAACGCTGTTTGACCTTGATGCTATTATACAGCTCAGCAATAGATTTGCAAAGACAATTTCACAGCTATCTGACAGCTCAGGATTCTTTGAAATCTATCCATTTCACTTCAGGCGGGCTGAAGGATTGTTTTCTTCCTTTTTTGGAAAAACAGATTGACAATGTGGGCAAAGGAGTCATGCTCAGTGGAATCCCTCATGGTTGAAGAAGCCATTTGCTGTCATGTTTTACATGTTTCCACTATGCTTGCTCAGTGCAGGAACATATGCTGACAAAGGGTAGTTCTTTTCAACAGCACACTGATGAAAAATAGTGGTAAATGCATGCATAAACTAGCATTCAGGTCACAGAGCACACAATAACCACTGTATTCAGGAAATCAGCATGGAACAACCAAATTAAAAAATTAAGAATTATAATGCTTATAATGCTTATATGCAAGTTCACAGTACGACCAATCACTAACAATGAACTCAAGTCAAGTCTGTGTCAAACCATGCTTGAAACAGAATGCCACAAAAAATAACAACAAGTACCAGAGTTTCTGAATGAAAGGCACAATAGTTGAGGCGATTGCAGCTGGTAAATAGTAATATAATTTTAAGGGGAGATTTTAAAGAATACAAATTTCTTCATGAGTCAAGTAGATGGTTCAAAATTACAATGAGTGCTTTCAGTTGAGTTGAAACAAACAAAAAACACAAAACACCAAGTATTGTCCTTTCATTGGCACCAACAGTAGACAAACCTGCAGCGGACTGTGAGTTTGAACCTAACAACCAGTCTGCAGTGGTAAGCATTGTGATGTTATCACCTATGGGAAAGACAGAATGGCAAAGGAACACATGACAGTCTACATCATGACTACAGGTCCTGTGTGTCATGAACAAACAAACAAAAATAATAAATTTAAAAAATACTTCTAAAGCTTATCTGACAATGTGGTTCTTTTAATAAATTGATGTTTTATGATTTGGGGACGACTGCTTCACTAAACAAAGGCTCAGATTTGAAGCACAGGTGAATCGCCTGAGTGACTATAACAATGTAGAGTAGAAACCAAATGCAAAGTGCCATCATTTCCATTTGTGGGCTTTGAATAATTACATGGGTGCTTAAATAAACAGCTAATAGTCACGAGAAAACGACCAACAGAGGTACTGAACTGTGTTAAGGCTGAGAACCAGCAAATGTCAAATGAATCCACGCCCCATTTTAGTATCTTGTTAATACTATATTACAGCAAAAGTGTTGATAATATATCCTAAAAAACTTCTAAATATCAGTTCAACACTCACGCTGGCTTTATTGCTGTAAAGCATCGATACTGTGATAAAATACTTTTAGGTTTACTGTCACAATTTTCAGTTATTTTAGGAACTTTAGCAAGCATTAAAAGAGAGAAAGGTAAATGTACGCACAACAGCACTGCACACATACCTTCAGTGCCATTGGGTGTCATGGAATTGTTACCGATGTGTGAGTTGTCAAGGTTGGGACCATTAGGAGATTCACTGCTTCCACTTACTCGGCTGTGCGGACTGGCTAGATCCTGCATTTCCATAGACCTGACGACACACACACACACACACACACGCAGGCACACATCAAATCAAATTAGATAGTCTGGTTTCAGGGAAGGCGCAGAGCTCTCATGCAGAATTCTGTGTACACCCTCGTGCACGGTATAAAATGGTGAACATGAGAGAGTAAAAAGCACAGTGTATTCCACTGCACTTACAGTAGAAAAATACACAATTTAATGCAAGTTTACTCATTTCTATCTTGCATGTGATATTTTTCTACTTTACTACTTTAAATAAAGCAATTTTTAGGCTGTGCTAAATGCCCAGAAAAAAAACAATTATCAGATTAAAATGAAGGAAGTACACAAGACAAAATGTTACACACACACAAAAAAAAAAACTGTGTGGAACAGAGTGATAAAATGACTGTTAAGCATTTTGACAGCACAGTTTGAGATTTCTCACTGGCAGTCACAATTTAACGTAATGTGAACGCAAAATGTTTACTCTTAATTTAGTCTGATGCTTCTTGAAACAAAAATGGCCTTAAGTATATATCGTTTTGTGCGATAATGAAGACTGTTAACAGATGTTTGCTGGTTGGAAGCAACGCACAGCATGCCTGTTAAAAACGCAGCACTCTGCTTGATTATAAGAGTCTATGCCTCAGTGATGGGCAGATGAGAAGCTCATGAGGCATGTGTTTGCTCTGGCAAGCTCCTTAATTGTTTCTGTGTTTATACAAAAGACCACGGCACTGAAAACCTTATTCTCTCTTCTCATTTGTGCGCTCAAAGGATCTGATTGAGCACAGACAATGGAGCTAAAAGAAGGCACGAGTGATTTGAAAAAGTATGGCCACAAACTCTACACCCCATTTGTTTCTGCCGCTGCTCCCATTGCAACAGTGAGTTAATGAAATTAGGATAAAATGTTTTGTACATTGTACTGTCATTTTTAATTATATTGCAGGGTTTGGGGTATCTCTGCTATCGACAAACATCGGCCTTTACAAAAGGCCACAAAGATAAATGCTCAAGCAACTCTGAGTAGTCTGAGTGATATCAGATGCCACCAAGAAACAGAATTATGAGATAAAAACATTAAATTATGATATGCATTCACTGGGTTTAAAATAACATTGCAATGATATTATGTTGTAATACTTTCCAGTAGATTTTGGCAGATGTAGTCATTTCTTGGGGTTTAAATCCAAATCAATTATTTATGGGAAATATATATATACATTTAGGCAAGACAGTACACACCAAAAAGGTAATTATAATTAACAAAAAACAGCAACACAAAAGTCCAAGTCAGTCTTCTTCACGCGTGCTCCAGTAATGGAAGCTGCATTGCCTTTTTCCCAAAGGTATATTAATTTACTCCTCCCCTAAAAATATCACACCCGCTAAGCATACTCTTAAGGATGATCCAGAATAAACTGACCCTATTTCTTGCACACACGGCTTAATCCTGTTTTCTTTTCCTTTTGCCAAACTTTTTTGTCATTAACTGACGGCTAAAAAGCCTCCCATCTCTAATCAGTCAAGCCGAGAAATGCCGACAGTTCTTTAGCAGAATTTCTAAAGCAATCTCTGATGCCACACAGAGAGCTACATGTCTCTGATGCTCCTGGCACTGGCACAACTGTGCTCTTACCTGGACCTAGATGGCTTTGAGTCCTCTCAAACCACACTCCCTTTCTTTATTCTGCCTCCACCTGCCCCAGCAGAAACAATGTCACTCCTTGTTATTGCAGCTCGATGTCACAGTCCGGAGCCATCCATGACACAAAAAGGCTTGTCTGAGAAAACATTATTGTTATTCTGGAGCAGAATGGGAAGAGAGGGCTAGCTGGGGAACAGAGGCTCACATTGTCTCGCTCTGAGCCGCAGCCCCGCTCCACTGTTGTTTCCTCCTCCAGGTCCTCCCTCCTCCCTGAGCAAGGGGAGCATGGCCAAATGACGGAAAGGTGATTCATCATTGGTCTACGACAGCTGCAAACTGGATTAGCCCTCCCCCAATCAACATGCAAAGCGGCTTAGCCAAGGTAAGCAGGAAGGGGTGGGGTGGAGGGGGGTGATGGGGTGTGGGGAAGGGGGTGAGGGAGTGTAGGTAGGCAAAGGGGTGAGGGGTTGTGGATAGAAGGGGGCTGAGGGCCAGTAAAGGGTGGGAGAGCCTGCCTACTTTCCTGCTTGCTGCTGCTGGAAGGAAGATGGGACTTGTTGAGCAGTGGCAAGTCAAGCGTGACACCCCTAGCATCTTCAGCAGATCTTTCATCTGCAATTGACACTATCTGAAATTTATCAGCACTCCTCCTCTAGGCATACTGACAGGTCCTAATGACCATCAGGGCTGTCTTCCCTAGGCCTGCCTGTGCCTGGGGCACAATAGAAAAATGCACAACTTCACAGCCGACTCACAATGGCCATGAAAAAAAGAACGGGAGAAATACACACACACTTTCTTTGCGGTAACACAAAGGTTCATGCTTATGTCTTTTTTTTTTTTTAGCACACAAAGACACATAACTCATTTCTGTATGTCTGCAAGTGTACACACACACACACACACACACGCTCATGCACAGGGCACTACAGAGGCCCCCAGATGAGTGGCGTAGACACACACACACACACACACACACACACACACACACACACACACACACACACACACACACACACACACACAGAGAGAGCACTTTAGAGGCCCTCAGATCAGTGGTGCATCTCAGACAATGAAAGAGACTGGAAAGGAGAACATGGAGAGCATATGGAGCCACATATGTTTCCTATGACGCTACGAATGCCTCTATTACTCTCCTTTAGCTGACAGTTACATTTTGCTGTCCACTCCCACTCTGCTTGTCTCTCTGCAAACATCAAGCAGAGCCATATACTTGCATGGCTATAACACTATATTAGACCTGACTCCAGCCCACCATGGGAATACAGGGTCCAAAAAAGGTCAAAGGTATTCATATGGTCAGGTAAAAAAAAAAAAAAAAAAGAGAGAGAGATGGAGCGAAAGATGTATAAAGTCTTTTTTCAAAAATCCTGCCATGATTTTTTAATGGCTGACTGTTTACATGAGCCAGGGTAACCTGAGCTCCATGGTCTAAGGTTTTTTTTCTTTTTTTTCCCCAACAGGCTTTGCTCTTCACACCGAGGCAAAGCCTTCATGAACACCATTCCAGCTTTACAATTTGCCTTCTCTCCCACTGCTTACGATACAGCCATCTTAGCAAAAATAACCGGTATATTTCATTCTCACACCTCACTTTTACTTTCACAAAGCACAGACAACAGCATTTCTTCCTCCAATAATTTCTTAATACTGAAATACACAAAAAGGATGAAAAAAATTACAACATGAGTAAAATCTATATTTATAGAACAGAAAGAAGAGGCAAAAGCAATGGAGACGAAAGAGAAACACATTTTGCCACAGAACATTAAGAGAGATCACAGAGTTGGGGGAAGCTGTGAAGCGAGAGTGTTGTGGTGGGCTGATGTGGTATGGTGTGTGTGGTGGCTGGCTTCTCTCTTCAACAGTTCATGCCAATAAAGCCATTACCATAGTGGTGTGTCAGCCTTTGCCAGCAGGTGAAACCAGCCAGGTGAAGGGGGTGAGGGAGAGCAGGGAAGATGGGAGAGGTGAAGGGAGGGGGCTTGGATTTAAAAGCAAAAACATGCCTTTCTTCATCACCGCTAAACATTTAGTTTTTTCTTTAAAAAAGGTCTGCATTTAGCATCTTTGATGTGCTTCTTTACTTCAACCTGAACTGCCAGGTCTTTGAAGCTAACAAGAACAAAGCCTGACTAGATGAAGCGTTGGAAGTGTCATCAAAAGAAAGAAAAAAAAAGAAGTGCCACAACATGCTTCATTCAGAGCCGTTAGCAGGCTTCTTTTTTTTTTTTTTTACTACGCTTTACTTATTTCAAGACCTGCATTTCCAAAGATAAATATAGCTACAGCCAAGCTTTTAGCTAGATCATCTGAGCATGCAGGGTGCCTGACCAAGCACACACTGTTTCTTCTTCTTTGCTGCATATACCTGTTATTATACAAGCAAGGGTTGCTTATTTTCATATACGCACTGACATAAAAATTGTGATTTGTTTAGTATTTTAAGATGTTAATGCAAATTTAAAAAATGCACAAGACAAGTAAAAAGTGGCATTTTTCAGTCAATAGCCCCTTTGTCATTTCTAATACATATTTATCTTATAATCTGCACAAAGTCTTTTGTATTTTACAGAGTATATAAGCCATGTGTTGTGTGTTACAACTTTTGCAAAACAATGCTTTAATCAAAATCTAACTTTAAAACAACTAATCCCCACTTAAGCTGGTCAGCTGAATCCACATGGTGGCCCAGGAAAAATAAATCCACTCGCAAAGAATGTAGATGCGGACAACAATTGGACACAGATGTGAGTGGAATTAGGCACAGTTTACAAAATGCTACACTTCACTTGTGTCTCCATACGAGGCCAAAAAAAAAAAAGCCGGCTGCCAACAAATGCAACATTAAATACACTGGTGCTTTTTCACCCTGTCAGTGTTATTAATTTTACATAAGCACTGCACATTTCTGATAAAATGAAGTGACAAGTGAAGTTCAATACTGTTGTATTTTTAATATCCTTTTTTTGTTTACAAGAAAAACTATTTCTGTTGTTTTATTTATTACGACTTCATCATGGCCCATATATCTTATTAAAAAACAAATCTAAAGATTATTATTATTATTACTTAAAATATAATAAATTACTTTGTTTTTTTTTAATGCATACATATAATGGAGGAGTATTCTTTATATTTTAGCAATGTGTGCGACGTGCAGTGACAATTGAAAGCGCATGGTGCTTGACATGCAATTTTAAATTTTGTACTTGTCTACAATTAAAAGCACAATTATTAACAGATGTGCTGTTTGTTGATGTGCAATTTGTCGCTCTCATTTGGTTCAATATGACATTGTGCTCCAGCAATTCGCTCAATGGCTACATTAAATCTGTTAATACTGTGCTCTTCAACCCTCAAAATTATTTCCAGAAGGCCACTTTGCCTTTGAGGGGCCATCAAACAAGATTTAAGGTGGACATTTTATCACAACCTGCCTACCACCGTGACCGCTGCAGAATGAGAGAGGCTTTACGAGAAAAAGGTGAAAGAAAGTCCAGGGACAAATCGGAATGATTATGAAGCTTTAATACTCGTCGTTTTAATTTTCTCAATCCTGAAAAAGCAATTTGTTATACTGAGAAAAATTAGTACTTGCACAGAATAGGAAACAATACACATTTTAAATAGACTTCAAATTGACAACGCCAAAGGTTGCAAAGTAGTTTTAGCAATATCTTTTTTATAAAAACAAAAACATAAATAAATTAAATTAATTCTGTGCAATGCAGTTGAAATGAAATACATTTTCTCAGCACCTTGCTTTTTATTCTGACTCGGCATAAACATATTGCCCTTTACACACAAAAGGCACGAAAGTGGGTATTAGTGGTTGAGGACCTGCAATAGCAATCATCAGGAAAGCTTAGAAAAGGCTCGGAGCACCCATTTCCTGCTCTTTCAACCACATATTCCAGATCTAAACAGGGGTGTGTTAACAAAACAACACCCCACAGTATTTAGTAAACAACCCCTTTCCACTAAATGCCCAGCATGGGCTACTTAATAGGTGCTTTCCTATTACCTTCTTCCTTCTCTCGAGCTCTCTTCCACCCCTCCATCTTCCTCCCTAACAGTTGAGTGAGGCTCGATCAATTAGCCGTCTGTGTCTTTCACCATTTTCAATCTCCTCTCTGAGAGAAGAGGATGAGAGCTTGGCCGGCTAGACACATCCATACGGAAGGCATCAGTCCTTGGGCAAACAATGCCACCATCACCGCCGACCACTCCTGCTTATAAACACTGCTTCTACACATGCATGAAGCACTGCAGCCAGGCAGAGAGACCCTGATCTCTCTCTGTGTAAAGCAAATACACAGTGTAAACAGCCCCAAATCAGCCTGCTCATTATCTGTTAATTGGATAAATACGGTTATTGTGTGAATGAATGGCTGCAGCAGGCAGTCAAACACACTGTCATGTTTGTCTACATAGAGCGGAGGCTCACTAGGCGATCCTAACCTCTCTATTTCCTCTCTTTCATCAGCACACACCTTTTCTAAACTCCAAAAAAGGGCAGGCGTTTGAAAATGGCAAGAATTAGAGGATGAAAAAGAAAAAAATTTCAGAAAGATGAAATGCGCTTCACACGGACACACACACACACACACACCATACAATAATTCCTCGACTTGAGATGTAAGCCTGTGATCATACGCAGAACATTAAACCAGAACATCCTTCAATTAGAGAGGCTAGTGATTACAGTGGGTGAGTCATCTTCGCTACACGTGAAACACTGGCGAGCAGAGACGCAGCACGGCCGAGAAGCGGGGTCTGTTGTCGTGTTTAGAGGCTGTGAGCCTCTCAGGTCTTGCAACATTCCTCGCTTCAGCAGATGGCATTAGATGTCAACTGCTTTGACTGTGCTCATTTTGTTTGTTCCGCCAGTAACAAAAAAAAAAGGAACAACGACAGTCCAGCATCTTTCCCACACTTCAACAAAATGTAGTGTGTTAAGGAAGAAAAAAAAAAGAGGCTCCCATATTTCAAATGTGAATTTTGATGTATTTACGGTCTTTGTATTATTTTGAATGCCACTAAAGTCATTGGGCTTTCTAAAAAAAATTCAAATATATTTTTACTCGAAGGTCAAAAAATTAACTTTGATTTTTTTAATGACTATAAAAAAATTATATCTGTTTTACACTGGTAATTTACATCAATAAATTATTATTTTTGTAGACATATTTGACTGGAAACTTGTAAAACTCAGCCGGACTGTATGTAGTATAAAAACAGAGTTTAGTGTATGATTTTGTGTAATTTTTTAATTTTATATTAGCTGGATTTACTAACGTAAAATATAATTAAATACTTTTGCTATCTATCTTTATCATTAATAAACTGCAGCTACCGCGTGAAATTTAAAGCCTTACTTTTGAGTTTGTTTACCATTATTTTTGTAAGATGCACTCAAGTATTACATTTCTTAAATTGCAAAATTAAGGGTTGTCATAGGTGCTGTTTTAAAAGATAATGTCAGTCATAATTGTCACTCTTTCTGCTGACATTAATGCTTTAATTGAGTATTATATGCTTGCTTAAACACTGACAGAAATGTATGAAATAAGACAAACTTTCACACACACTATAAGACTCAAGAAATACTGATCATGTCAAGACAGTTAGTAAACCAGAATGTCAAATAATTATCGCACAGAAATTAAAGTCATACTCACTAGAATTATGGTTGAATCACTGTGTGTTTATCCCTTCTTTATCTTCCTTAAAAAAAAATCTTCTTGAGAAAGATCGTTCAGTCCAGCAGAGCGGGTGGCAAACTTTCTAAAACACGTCTCAGCTGTCCGTAGAACCTGTAGCACAATAAATGTAAACTACAAAACTACTTTTTTCTTTTTCATTTTAGGTGTTGGAACCCATTGAGCCCCACGCGGTATCTCAGGAGACTCAGTCCCATTGAGAAAGAGAGTTGTCCGATTACTGCTTCAGGCAGTGACTAGTGAGTGTCTGAGGAAGAGGGAAAAAAAGAGAGAGAGTGAGCGAGAGCAAGGGAGAGGGAGGGAGGGAGGAAAAAAGGCAGTGAATGAGGGAAGGAGAGGGAGGCTGCTGCCGTTTGAAAAAGCAGAAAAGTTGCTCGGTGCTCTCACAGGAAGACTTTGGGTCTGGAGGAGGCACGGGGGAGTTGTGCCTCACACCAGCTTCCCATATGTCATTAACTCAAAGCTTTAAGCAATAGAGTCCTCTCCAGATTGTATCAGTGGAGACTAAGACAATGAAAAGGCTGATCTCTCCACTGCCCTGTCTGTCCACTGCTCTGCTCACAACCCTCAGGGCTCACACTTTTCTTCTCCCCCCTTTCTCTGTTGTTTTTGTTATGCTCTTTTTTTTCCACCACAAACCACATTTTTTTCTTTCTCCTGTGAGCCTTGGGTCATTGCTGGATTTCTTTCTGTCACAGAAGGACTTCAGAGAGTAAACAAGGGGCTAGGTCATTAGCTAAGGTGATGGGAAGCCAGAGGTTTTAAAAGCGGCCAAGAAACTCGGCTCTGTTCATCTCCACAGCACTCTAGTGGAAGTCCTCCGTCAACCCATACACACGGCATCTGTGTGCAAGGTAATGACTGCCTTCTGTCTGCTCCAGGTTATTATTTCAACTGCGCAAAGCAGCAACACAAGGCCACGCTGCTACTGATGAGCTTGAACTGGTGATTTATTCAGGCTGGTGATGAGGCGTGTACAGATTTTGCTTCAATGTGTCATGACATTTTTTTTTTTTCAAGAATATCAAGTCTGTGTAAATAATGGCTGAGATATCAATGAACCGTTTAAAATATGTTTAATTTCCACAAAATAAAGCTGTGGGTTAAATACCAACTGTAGTACTGACAAATGATTACCAAGAAAGAGGAAACCATACATTTACTATGGTAAAGAGGTGGTGAGAGAAAAAGAACACCCACTGCCAGAAGAATAGCGTGCTGTGTTAGTGGCTGGGCTTTTTGTGTGCTACTTGAAGATCTTGTTAACTCCCAGTCAGTTGGTGATGATAAGAAATTAAATAATGTCACACATGTCACCGAAAGAGCACGTTCAAATCTATATGATTATGATAGTATTTATTTAATATTAATGAAAATGAGTTAATCAGTTTGCACCTGATCAGCTGTAGTGTTCAAGGCCCATACTGAAAGCAGGTCACCACCAACCGGCCTCTGTGTAGCAGTAGTCAACGAGGAGCTGACAGAAATAGATCCGGGCTGCACTACTCCTGATTTAAACACAGTGCAGTAATAATGTGGACGTGCCTGAAATGCAAGCGCTGCCTGCCTTTCCAAACCCTCAGCCCACAGGTAAATCCACAGGATCACATTGCAATATCAGATCACGAAATATATTGCACATTGAACAGATTCTTAATAGCTAAATTGACTAATAGATGCTTGGGGGCTCTCAAGTAACTAGTTCTAATAGCAGACGGGTACACATGCCAATTAAGATACTACATTCATTCAGTGACTCTCCGTTTTAAGTGGCTGTGTAAAATTAGATTGAGATGTAATTTTGCAAGTGAGTTATTTTCAAATTGTACAGTATAATTATCCAGAGTTGTTTATGTCTCATTGATTAAACTCAGATTTTCCTCTTACACTCTTGCATGCATCCTGCATCTGAATGTTGTGAATCGAAGTTTCAATCAATCTAGCAGTTTTACTGCTAAACTACTATGTTCATGTCACGGAGTATTAAATTTAAGGTCAATAAATGAAAATTATCTTACGGAAAATAGCAGATTGAACTTCGAAGTGAATTGTCAATATTATGAGTTTTAAAACTGAAGTTTTGCACAGAATCAAAAAGAGCAACGATACACTATCGCAGTTAGGGGGACTCAACATATTCAAAGTAAAAAAAAACTTGCAGATTAGAGCAATAAAATAATCGTTTGTGGAACTGTAAAAACTAAGAGTGCCTCTACATCTGCCAGATGGAAGCTTAACAAAAGATGCACTGATACTGTTCGACTGACATCAGCGCTAAAACACCACTTGCCAAAAACTATATCAAGTAAGAAATTTGAGAAGAGAGCTAAGATTAAATGCGAAGCCGTTCTTTATTAAGGATTATCTTGATGGGACTCAATGGTCTTCATGAGGGGCTGCAGGGATGCCTAACTGCAATTTAGAGTGAGGAGAGATCTGCACTGTCCTCCACTGCCAATAGGTTATCCACTCAGCTTCTTGCACACATGGAAAGAGAGACTTCAATTCCAACTGGCTGATGCAGTTTTTCAGATAAAGAATTAAGAGTTAACATAGATCTAACTCAAGTAATTGTGGCAATTTTTTTACTCTGTTGTTCCACAAAGGAGAACATCTCAGTAAAGTGAGTTTACCTAACTTGACAAAGAATATATAAACAGTGTGAAGGGAGCAGGAACGGTGTGACAAGGGATCAAGTGGTCCAGATGAAACAAAATGCTAACACCCCGGTGACACAGTTGCAATATTTTCATATGCATATGCTGCAAACTTGTTTGGGTAGAACTACTAGAGTGTTTGCACAATGTCACACGTTGGAGGATCAAGTTCCTTTTTTGACATACGTCTCAGCAAAGCATTACATTCAAAACCATCCCCCAAGAAGAGAAATCTGAACTTGGGATAACTTTGGATAAAATAACAGTTTTATATATTTATACAGACATTACCGGGTGAAGTGTTCACCTTTTAACTATGGAGAAAATACAAAAAAAAACCCTTAACTATACAAACCTCCCACTCCTAACTTTGCCCCTGACCCAAGTGTGACGTGAAGTTTGCCGGATCGCAATTTGTCAGGGAGCTTGGTAAGTGCTAGTTGCTGGATATTCCTGAGCTGTTCAATGTGTAAAGTTTCCTGTTCAAAACAAAGCAACACAGAGCGACATATCCTTGGTAAAGAAAGAGTAGTCTGATGACCAAGGGAAATACAAGATCACTTTCAATACCATTCCACTCCTTCTCTCTTCGAGTGCATGGATTTTCTTCTGAACTCTGTAATAGTAGACTTAAAAGCAACTTTCCTAGCAACAATGACAACTCCAGCACTCGAAGCAAAAACAAAAAGCAAACCAATGTCGTTTTGATGACCAAAAACATGTTAACACATTTCAAAATGTCTTTCTGCATCCAGTATTCAAGTAAACAGAATATAACATTTGCCCATCTAACAGGCTTTTCATTAAATCCAAAGAGAATCTTTGATGATGATAAGCTGCCACCACAAAAAAGATTTTGACAGTGCAGACAGATAATTTTGAAATCCCTCAAGGTAAATTAGTAGCAACTCAAGTGCTTTCAAGTGGTGAATGAAAGTTCTTAGTGAAGCCTGAATTCCTTATAAACAAACATCAGGTTGGATTGGCTCGCTGAGGAGCAGCGATAAAAGTAAACACAGCATACCTCGACATGAAAATACACTAGCACTTTTCTCCAGAAAGCAAGGAACAAAGGAAATGGTTAACCTCAGTGGACGTCACAAAATTAAATGAACAGAGTGACCTTAGTGTTGCAGTCATCTTGATTCCAAATAAAACACAAGAAACATGTTTTGAATTATGAGAAAATGCCATTTAAGAAAAACACACACACACACACTATATATATATATATATATATATATATATATATATATATATATATATATATACATATAAGCTAGGCGAGTGGCTCCAGCAGATCCCGGGAACAACATCGGAGATCTCTGTCCAGAAGAGCGCAGTCCTGGGAACAGCTAAGATACTGCGCAGGACCCTCAAGCTCCCAGGCCTCTGGTAGAGGACCCGAGCTTGAAGGATAAACCGCCCGCAGGGGCGTGCTGGGTGTTTTTTTTTTTATGAAATATATATGAAATATCTATACTTAACTCAATCTTATTCAGATTTAAGAATTTACAAAAGCAGTTACTATATTTTGTAGTTGCCCCGGTGCTTGCTAACTGGCATGTAGTTAAAAACTCTCCATGGACACATTTGTCCATGAATACGCCATAAGAGACAAGTGTAGTTTATGACCAGTGAAGCACACCTGGGGAAAGTCTATAAGGAACCCTGAAAATCCTCAGACAGATACTTTATTGGTCTCCAATGGCCCCAAAAAAGCCAAACAAGCACACTTCAGAGACCTATTACTCAGAATAAGACATTGCTAGGGCTGGAAGTAAGCTATCACTGTGGGCATTACATACATAATATACGTCCTGCTGAAAGATAAAGAAATCTTTAATAGAACATTTGTTCTAATAAGTAAGTGAAATGTGGATTTTTGATTTATCTCTCTTGGAATTTGGCTTAACAATGACCTAACTTTCCTTGCAAATATAGACACACATTTTGCAGCTGACATTAACATATATGAACATGCAAGAAAAAGCTTTACCATACCTATTTGTGTAATTGATGTTGTTTTCATCTTTCGGTGGACATATTTTGCAAAATTCAGTGAAACATTTTATAGATGTCTGTACAAGAACAAAAACTAGATTAAAGAAGAGTATAGTCCAACCTATGAATACTGGGAACTTATGTAATTACGAATTGATGAGTAGGAACATCAACATGTTCTCCAGCTTTAATGCTCGTGCAACCCAATGGTATGCTATGACAGTATGATCTATAGTTTGCTCTTATCACAATCTCTAAAGCTAAAAACACTGAAATATAAGGCTATAAAATTTTAGAGACGGATATATTCTAAACTGCTTATTCTAGTCATGAATGTGATCTATATGTTGCTGTCCATATTAGAAACAAAGTTCGCATTGAAAACTGATCTTGCATGGCTTTACGGAGAAATTATTAACCACGAAACAGGTACACTTTATCTAAGCTGTTTATACCCTAACAACCCTTCATAATAGCATTGAAATATAATTTTAAAAAATGATGAAACGGCTATTTTTGTATTTGTTTCTTTATTGTGCTCATGTTACTCATAAACGGCTCCATTATGAAAGCAGGGAAAAACAATTTCACCCTCTGCAGTCGCTTGTCTTTTTTATCGATATAATTTTGCCAAGCCTCAGTAGTCTGAAATCAACTTAAAATAGAAGGCCCTCGTTCGCCATCAGCTTTTACCAAAACCCAAAAAAGTTTCATAATTTAATGTAAAAAAGTTACACAGTGGATAACTGCTTTCAGATGCCTTCCCCGCAAATGCAATAACAATCAGAAAAAGGAATCAAAACATATTGAAGTGGCACATTTTTGTCATTCAGCAGCAATTCTTTGGCAATGCACACAAAAGCACATTTTCACTTGATATAACAAATTGTGGGATCTGCTTATAGCTGTCACATCATTTTAAAATTTGCAATCAAGCACAGAAACAAATCTGAGTGTAAAGAGGGTTCTTCCTCAGTAGGTTTAGCAGATATTAATAACTGTTGTGATAATGAAGAGTAAGACTTTAGAATTTCTCTAGCATTCTGGTTTAACTATACAGCCTCACAGCAACACTACTAAATCTAAATTAGCTGCACCCTAAAATACCAATATGTTTGGTAATAAATTTTCACCACCCCTTTAATGGCAGCATTTGTCAGGGTTGCCCCAACTGTCTCGGACAGACTTCTGACTTGTGCAACCCAGGCGGCCAGAAATGTGGCACTCCCCGTCTCTTCCCCAGCTGCCCAGGTCAGCAAAGCACTAGAGGCCAGGCCACTGATCAACAGGCTTGCAGTGGGTCTGGCCCGCAAGGAGGCGGGGGGGGGGGGGCAGGTCATCAGTGGAACTTATGTTCACCACCAACCAACTCCCAATTGGTTAGAGTGCAAAATGCAGACATTATAGACATAACTGCTGCCTCTCAAACCCACCCCTCCAGGCAAACTCTGTCCTCCTCTCTGACTCACTTACCAAACCCCCACTAGTCCAACCACTGTGACATTTGTGAAGCCAGGAGTCCACATAACAAAAACACATTAGGCAAATGTCTGGGGTCAAACGTCTGTTTGAATTGGCCAGATGAAAGACACTTGGATTGGGTCTGTGCCATTCTCCTCAGTGACTAAATACAGTTACAAAAGAGGCACTGCTGTGCAAGCCAGCGGTTTGTCTTACTAACAGAAAATGCTTCCACATTCAAGTTGCAGTGCCATATTTGCCAAGGGATGATACAAGAGCACAGATGAGGATTTAAGCCAGGGGCATTATCAATCAGGTATTTGTCCCAAATAAACAGAAATAGCACAGACCGGACAATAACTTATATTTAGCCTACATCCACATTTGTTCGCAAAGAAACAAGTGCACGCAAACATAGCTTGGGTATTTCCAGTGATGAATGAGCACCGCCACTGGACACCAGCTTTCAGTAATTTTTAACTCCTCGACACATTTAACAGCTGGGTTTATCTGCATACTCTGCACGTCGGCCGGCTGATGCGTAGATTATTCATTTATTTTATACAGGAGCAAGAAACACACTGAGCTCCACAATAAAGTTGTGAATACAGTTAACAAACAGCAGCTAGCTAGTGAAATATTTCCAGATTTTCAAAATAAGCAATGCATTAATTATAGTTTCAGACAATGCAGGAGGAGCACTGACTCTTCTACTAATATATCCCCTCAAAGTACTTCTAGGTGACTTCTGTGCATGTGTCTGGTACTTGTTGCTGCAGCCATCACGAGTAAGGGAGACAGCCTTTCATTTATTGTTTTTCTTAGAGTACTACTGCTGCACTATCAATATCCAGTAGACAGGAAGAGCTGTCTAAGTTACTTTACATATGAAAAAACAAAGATGGCACCGCCAGGAGAAGCGCTAACAGTTTAAACCAAGAGGAATCAACGAATACATAATTTACTGAAAAGTCAGTAAAGAGTTGAGATGCAGTGCATTTTCTACAGACACTGTGAATGAAATCATTAAAAGTCAATGATATGCCATGTTTGTTTCCTCTTGATGTGTTCAGAGCAGCAGTGGCCCCTCTAAAAGGTGACTTCCCTTATGAGGAAATGGAATTTGCAATGCACTCCACTCAGAACACTCTCCCTTTGTGCTTGTGAGAAAATATGTTCTCTGTCTCTCTTTTTTTTTCTTTTTTTTTTTGGTATAACTGATTTAAAGAAAAACAATCTCAGAATTTACGCTTTTCTCTGTCAATATGGCTCGTGTTAGTGTGCAGTATTTCTGTGTATTTTAGCATCAACTTAAGTACAGTAACACCGCAATCCTATTGCCAGTCTTTAATTAAAAAAAAAAACAAAACATTGTTGCAGGCAGAAGGTAAGGGTAAAAAGATAATTCTTGCAGAAAAGAATAGATTTGGTGTCTGCCTGTTTGCCTGTGCCAAGTTTTCTCTTATGCAAATGACTCAGACTGTGAAGTAACAGCTGGATTTAAATCGTAAAGCAACAAACCAGCTACAGCAGACATGTAACCAAAAGAATGGCATTAAAAGTGTGCAGTACCTGGAAATGTTTTGCCAGGTCAGATTAACGCAGTGTAAAAGGCTTTAAAGATGGCAGTAGTTGATTGTTAGTTGAATTAATGTATTGAGACTATAACCTACATGAATTCCTATTGATAATTCACCTGGTGTAAACATCCATCTAACAAATATCCTCCCACTCTTATGAGATCTCAAAATAAGTGACCAAGTAGCAGTCTTATTTTTGCATTGCATATATGTAATCTAAATGACAATGCTACAGATGATGAACTGATTTAAAAAAAAGAAATGCTGTCACAGGCATAAAAAAAAATTTGCAACAACATGCATATAAAGCAAACAACTGTACAATATTCACAGCCACAGGATTAACAGGACTTGTCTACTATTGTTTAGGTCTCCTTCGTGCCATCAAAAGTTCTTTGACCCGTAGCGGACATAAACAAAGGACCTCTGCAATTGTATTGTTGTGTCTGACACAAGGACACTGGCACCAAATCTTTTGGGTACTGTGAGCTGCAGTGGGAGAAAAGTGGAGGTGGGGGGGCCTTGGTGGATCATGCTTGTTCCGTAACAATGTTTGAACAGAACGGGATCAGTAGAGTTTGAAGCTTCAGCTCTCGTTTGTACTCCTTGAGTTGTCTTTGAACAGATATGCTGGGTGTACTGTAGCACAGAGGGAGCCTGCTGCCATAGGTGCGTGCTGGTCTGCACAAATGTCTGGGACAGTACATTTCGTGGCTGATCTGTGTAAATGTCTCTGTGAGTTGAAACAAAACTAAGAAAAATGGTGGTACACTTCTCTAACAAGTGATATTATAGTGTTTTTTGCATGCTGTGTAAAGGGAGTGAAAGAGACAAGAGTAAAACTGGAGTTCAGCTTGCTACAGCTGCCAAATACCTTCAGGGAGATCTCTCCTTGAACTCTGTACATGGCACCTTTGAAAAATAATATACCTTTTCAAACCTGTGAATCAGAGATAAATTATCACTTTAATAATGAGGAATCCCTGATAAACCTTTTGATAGTCAAACATCACAAGGGGAAAGTGTGATGAACTGCTAGTAACCTCTGATGATGAACACATGATTCATCAATACCAGCAGATCTGCATGTCTTTGCTAACAAAGCCACAACAAAGAAATTCTGGCCGACCGGGACTTTGCCTCTGACTCCAAAATAAACACTATTTGTTATAAGGAGCATACAGAGGGAAAACCGGGATGAGAATGTTAAGCCTTCTTCCTCTCAACTTTGTGACTCAGTTGCTGAAGCCCCAGGTGTTTTTTTGTTCTTAAACACATGTCAACTCTCAGACTATCAACACCAACATAAACTTTGCCTAAAATAAATAAATGAATAAAACTGCTAGCAAAACTTTCTCTGCCTACTACTACCAACTAAACAGACATATAAATAGCTCAGCAGCCTACCATGGAAACAAACAACCGCAAAGGCTCGGATCAGTTACAGGAGTAGCAACTTTTTATAGGTCACAAAACTTCCAGTTGCCTAGGAAACAATGTGGAAGAACAGTGTGCTATTGGTTGCAGAACTGGTAATACCTGTCGGGGCAATTAGAAGGCCTATTTTGTTGAAGGAGGAGTATCAGAAGGCTGACTTTGAGTAATTGAAGGCTTTGGTCATTCAATGGGCATGGACTGTTCTGTTAAAGCCGCACCTGGGCTAAGACAATTTGAACAACTCACAATGGGAAGAAATGCCTGTTTATTCTGGTGCGAGCTGGTGCAAGTATCTGGTGGAAGTTTGTCTAAAGATGGGAGAATGATTTAACAAAAAGCAACTTTCTGAATATTGATTTAAATTGTTCATGCTGTAGCCAAGCTTATGTGGCAAACTGTGGATCTGCTTTGGGAAAATTTCAACCCAAAGTACTGAGTGTCAAACTTTTATCTATAGTTACGTCTAGAAATTCATTCTAGTTTAGATATACTGAGGGCAACAAAACCTTTAAAATGTAGGTATTTTTGACACAAAGTTGGTTAACACTATCTTTCTCTTGCATCTTCAAAAGACATGAACTCTGGACCATTTCAGGAGAATCTAATCTACACATCATCCAAATTTGCACTTTCTCACATGTTGCAAACAATGGAAGATATCCCTCATTATTTGCATTCTTCCCAATGAAATTACTCCATGTGGTTTAGGTTGTATCTGGGCAGACATGGACAGTTACCTGAAGCACATACTCTACAAGATTTGGACATTAGCATTTTGACATTCAGCTCTGTGATTCTAGAAAGATTTGGGGCTGCAGTGCATGTATAAATACAGCTCTAGATTCACAGCTGTAGCTCTCAGAGGAGCCTGGCCCATCCATTGCATGATGACTATGCAATTTACAAAATTACAAGCTAGCTGAAACCCTGCCCTAAAGAAGCCCCAGACTCTGCCTGAATTATTTATTAACTATTGATGAAGGCTGATAAATGCACCCCGCTCACCATCCCAATGACATTCTTGTCTCCTGCCTTGAGCCACTTCTGCCACTTTGTCTGCCTGTATGTTCCCGTGATACAAAACTTAGCAAAATGTGGATTTTGTTCATTTATAACACAAAAAGGCAGCTGTTTTCAGCAATGTATCATCTTACAGCTCTCAACTGTGCTGCTATCTCTGCAGCCGGGGGACCCAAATAAGTACATTACCAAGCCAGCTAATTACAGTTTCACACAGTGCGACAGTCGACAATCTTCCCCTATTCTGTTGGCCAGACACCAAAGCGTTCTAATGTGCTCACACAAGGGGAATCAACATGCCAATCTGATGGAGATATACAAACATCAACAGAGAACTACCGGCATAATTTTGATTACTTCCTTGCCTTAGGTATTAATATAAAATCCATCAAGCTTTGAGAAACAGAGGAAAACATTACTGTATATTTGAGGAAAGGAAAAGTGTTACTTTCTTTTTCACAGTGTGGATAAATCTTTCAAAACACGTACAAATGCATGCAAAGACACTAGTACAATACTTAATACTACAGAAGAATTTTAGGGATATTAATTGACCAATAAATATGAACATTATCAAATGACATTTGAGCACTTGAGCAGCCCCTTTGACTGACCTCTGGGACTGGCTGTCCACATCTCCACCACCAATATCTCTAGCAGCTGCAGAGCACTTAATAAATTGCACCTTTAACAAAAGGAAAAGGTGATGAATTGAAAAATGTTTAGCCCTTTCATGCATTATTAATGCAGCCTCTCCCTCAAATCGGCCGCTGATAAATAATTAAAATTAATCTCCTTATGGGAGTTTTCATTATAGGATAATTTAATTAAATGAAAGCCCAAGGACCTCTGAGGGCCCTGAGCCACTAGGGCCCCATGCCCTACTCCTCTAATGGGTCGAGGACAGGAGATTGTCCTGGTAATGCACGGGAGCCCATACATTATTTAATAGATCCCACTAAGTAAGGACAGATCAATGATAACTTGTCATCTCATCAATGTGTTGAAAGCATTCCAGAGGCCACTGCAGAACAAATCCCAAAACTGAAAGAAAAGAATATCCGTGCACACACATAGAAAGTAAAACAGTTGCAAACACATACACATTAATAGCAGCTATGGATATTCTCTAGTTGTGTCTGTGCATTTTACTGATGGGAAAGCAGTGGTGGATCAAGGACGACGAGGTAAGATTGCTTCGGTACAAAAAGTTGAAAGGTGCAAGATATACACCTGATACAAACAATATCAGCATCAAATGGGAGCCTTTAAAGATGGTCTTGGTAAACAAGAGAAAAGACTACTGCAGAGGAAGAGGGGTCCATGCTCGTCTCGACTTCTGGAACACTCAGGCATCTAATTATTATACTGCACTGATCACAAAACATTATCAATGATGACGTACTCATCTAGCTCACACCACAAACAGCAACCCAACAACCAGTAAAGCAAATAGTACCTTTAATTTTAAATACAATATACTGCATAAATATGTATGGTAGAGTCACATTCATGTCTATCTGATAGGGCTTGACTTGTCTGTGATTAAGGATACCATTTGAAGTCATGGTGGAAAATCAACATAAATCAAGGATAGAAATAGCGACTCTTAAAAAGTATAGCTTGGTTTCTAATTATGCAGAGATCACATTGGGCACTGAAAAAGCTAAAGAGTCCCTTTAAAAGAAACCATACAGAGTCACTCAGAGTTTGGCAAAATAATGTCGGATAGGTTTTAGTAAGGAGTGGTGAAAATATGATTTTATTTTGCTTTTGCCAAAGCCAGGGCAGAGTGTCTTCCTAGCAAATAAACTGAAATTCCTTCTGGTTTAATTATAATTATGGAATATGTAATATTGGCAAAACGTGTTTCAACCCCCCTGGTATGTCCACTACATGCACACATTTCTGCTAGTACAAGTTTTGTTGCAGTTTAAAAATGGTAAAATTCAAATTCCAAGATGGACCAAATGACTCCGAGTGCCAGATTTGACCCAGGGGCCAGATTCAATGATTAATACTGTAATACTTTAAAATAGGACTTACACAAATTAAATGAATGCAATTACTATGCTTAAAGCTTAGCGGGAAGTGCATGTATATGCACGCCATGTCTGAATTTAAAAGAGGAAATCTTTAACATAAATATTAGCATTTTGTGAAAACAACTGAGTAATTAGTTTAGGGGATAATAAGCTGGGGTAGGCACACAATGAAAGAAAGCATTCTGGCTTTAAAATGAATAAAAATTGATTGTGTCCCAATAAAAAACGAATTGCCAGAGTGTTAACTGGATTCCCCATAAACGTCTGTAGCAGTCCCTGGCCGCTTTATTGTGTGCTAATGCAATAGAGAACACTTAGCAATAAATGCTCCTCTCTGATGAGCTCACAGAGGCTTTCCAAGATGGCCTGATGAAATTGTAAAAATTAGATTTGAGCTAGCTGCTAATGACTCCTAAAACAAAGGAAACTCTCCAAATGGAATTAGCCTGCCCTCTCCTTCTCTAAATACATCATATGTAAATTACTGTCATTTGGAGAAATATGCTTGCCTGGAAGGTAAAGCCTTCATTAGAGATCTCAGTAGGTTTGGGACTCGAACAAGAACTCCTCTAGGACATTTAAAAAGTTTGAGTACTGAAAGAAGGTAAAGGTATTGTTCACTCATGGTAGCAAATCAGAATAATGACCAAAGAACTTATTTTTGATTATTTTAGTCAAACCTCATGGATTATTTTTCAGAGATGAGGACACAGTTATCTGCTCTGAGAAACAAATACAGCATATCTAAGTTTTCATTTATATAATCCTCATTTGCATATGGATTATCGTTAGTGAATTACTTCAATAATGCAGAGCCACGGACACCAATGAAGTGTCTGCTCAGGTTATTCATTACAGTTTATTAAATAAATGGCTCCATGGTGGTAATGTCAGCTATTAGCTGCATGTTTATTTTAAGCTTTTTTCATTTGCCATCATGCAAGATTGTTTTCTTAATCATAATAAAGTTAATCCAATATTCAGTCTGACTTGCAGCAAGGACGTTGTTTCCTACTACTATTAATATCCAGATGATTGCAAAGTGGTCTTAAAGGTCTGTACAAGGAAGGCATAAATTTGCTTTTTAATATCAGAGTTATCTCGTGCTTAAAGCTAACATGAGAATTAATTAAACAAACAATTAGCAAATGAATGAATCATCACTTTGCAGTCATTTGGGCATTAATGAGGTACATTAATCAGGTTATGCTTGAAAATACTTATTAATGAGCCTGTGAAAACCTGGACAAAAACAAAATTGTTTTTATTATTTCCCTGATCAAAAAGGTTTACAAACTGGTTACAATAGGCAACTCTGGAAAATTTCATAAGGAAAAACAGTGTATTTTGTAGTATTACACAGCAGTGTTGTCTTTAACATGCTTAATCATCCATAAAACAGTATTTTTATACATGAGTGGCCATAGGGCTTGGTGTTACATACACAACTGCACTGATGGGCAATAGTCAGTTGTGCAGCTCGGTTCTAAAATATTTACACAACTCAACCCAACAGTTATTTGCCTTTCTAACGAAGGCAGCACTTTACCACTCAGCAACCATTCACACTGCTCTGTACTGTTTGTATAAGACAACTTTGCAGGAATTACTTACTAATTAAACAGGATAGGTAGTGTTTGGCTGAGCTGGTCAATAGTTTCCTAATATAAACAGAGGGCTTTTGGACAATACTGTTGTGTGTTCATACCAGGAAAGTAATTCACTTATCAGGGCGTTGTTCTCATTTAACCCTTGTTGAATCACCTGACTTTGTTGGTAGACTTGGTTTTAGATAAAACCTCCAATTATCAGACCTCACAGTGTGTCCTGAAATAAAATGTTTACATGTAACACCATGGAGTTACATGTAAACATGCATATCAATAATAAATTAAACATTAAGGATTACTACACATCTGCATGGAAAATACTAGCTGATTTCTAACTATGTTTTCTATTAATTTGATTGTGACTAAAAACAAGACATCTGTTTCTCTTTGTATTACTGTTTGCTGGACACATGTCTGTGCAACACTGAAGTTTGAGGCTCTTCTGGGGGAAACATATGGAGCAACAGCCAGACTGCAGCTGTGGGGTATTTCCACCGTCCATAAGTGCCTACCTATTAATGGGCTTACAGAAACTCAAAATAATAACTTAGATCTGTCAGACTGTTAAAATCTCTCTAATGCAGTCATTTTGTATCAAACCAAAAGCAGGCATGCAGATAGCAACAAAGCCAAAGGGTACAATACGCTCTAATGTCCCAAAATATTCACTCCACAATATCCTAGACTAACACCCAAGAAGCCAGTGTAACGGATAACCATCATGTAAAAATAAAAATTTGCCAACCTTGCATCCGAAAATAAATAAACACTACCAAATTAAATGATCTAAATCCTCTATTTAATAAAAAATAAATAAATAAAAATCAAAAACAGAACATAAAAATTCCAACCGGTGATAAATGTCATAACTAAAAACATTGCCAGTGAACACAGTTCATTCCAAGTTAAAACTGTGTGAGGCAAATTAAAAAAGAAACACAGAAATAAAATCAAGAAATGTTGCTGCATTCTGTGGGTCTGAGCTTCTTTAAGATGGACTGAGACAAAACAAACAGGGAACATCTGTTTTGTAATAAATGCAAAGTAACTGTGATAATATGGTAGTGCTTAGTGCACATGGGTAACCACATATCTGTGAAGGCACCATTAAAGCAATAAAGAGTGGTTTAGTGTCAACCAGGCAATGTTTTTTGCAAGACCTTGCGCATTTTAGCAAGACACTGCCAAACCCATTCAATGCATATTAAATTTGCATGGTTCCATTGTAAAATTGTCTGGGTTAAGTCTAAATTGGCATGCCTGAAGATTAGACGTGTAATCCAGAGAAAACATCGGGCAGATGATGAAGTAAAAAACTACAAAAAATGATCCTTTGAAATGTAAAGCAGCTGGAATCCTGTATGAAGGAAGAAAGGCTATAGCTTTCAAAACTACAGCAACTACAGCTCCTGAACACGTAGATGTAGAATAGACAATGCTGAGAGAAGCAGCGATGCAAAACAATGTTAAACATGCCTTTTTTCCAAGTTTTTCTGAAATGCAGGCCCAGCAACCCACCTGTCGAGCTCAGGGAGATGTGTCTTATTCTTTTATTCTTTCTCTCTCTTGCACCCACTATGTCTGCATAAAAGTGGCGAGGGCTGCACCTAAATGCACTGTTCTGCAACAACAGCACATGTATTTTAAAAAAATCTCAGTTTCAGTATATGACACATAGCCTTTATTCTATGAATTAAATATACTAGAGTTTAAATGATTTGCAAATCATTACATTATGATTTTAGACACCACTGACTTACAATATGTGCTGAAATTCATATCTTATCAATCATATCAATGTTCTTTAAGGAGCGGATTACAGTAATTGAAAGTCCATACTGTGACAGAAATAACTGTTCTCACACAGGGGCTAGACCCACTGGTGCCTTTTGCTGTCTGTTGGCAAGAACTAAATATATTTTCTGCATTCTGAATGGCATTCCACTCTAACGCATATGTGCCAGTAGTTAACAGTGGATGAGAATAAATAGCTTTCTTAGCCAAGCTTTGAGACATGTAAAAGATGGGTGTTAATGTCTGACATGTACGCAAATTATCTGTAGAGATATTTAATATCTTTAAGCATATAAGCAGTTGCAAAGAAGTATTTTGTATCAATATCTTTGCATTCATATATTTTTCCATTAATAACAAGACAGATACACTAAAACTTATAGAAAATGACAGCGTAATAACCCTTCTGGCAGCGTATCAGGACCTAATTTCTAGGGATCATAACAGTAAGCCAGAATTATGTCACCCGGACCACCTGTTCCCTGAAAACGTCACTGGTTTTAAGTAGTTCCGGCATGGATCCAAAATGTGAACTTCTGAACCACAGTGCTTACTTCTCATTTGTGCAGAAGCAGGAGGCAGCAGTGTGTAGCAACAGGCACTCTAATTTCGTGGCAGTAGAGGGAAGGTTTACATAAGAGACGTGCTGTTCTGTGGCTGTCACTCAACCTGCATCTGAATGGCAAACGCTAGAATGAAGCCGATGCTGTTTCATGTCACCTGAAGGCTAATAAGAGATTAAACATCAGCAGCCAAAATGCTAATTATTGCTCAGTAGCCCCGCAACATATCCAACAAACCCATACCTTTGGAAATGTTCCATTAAAAGTATCAATTATTATTATAAGACTATTCAGGATATTTTTTTTATTTACAAAGAGAACATGCACATTAAAAAATATATCTGATGCTTACTTGCATGATGAATGCTTTAAATATCAATATTAAAGAAGATTACAGAAATAAGACTTCTCTGCTTGGAGAAAAGGCGAAATGTTCTGAGTTGCACTGCAAGCGAAGCATGAACACACTGTATATTTCTTTTGGACTGGGGTTCTAAAATAGCTGTGCAAGCATTTGTGGACCACACACAGCTGCTGGTGCTGGGGTTCTGCTCACATCATTGGAGTTTATGCCAATTAGCTGTTAAGACTATTTGCAGGGTGTTGGTCATAAATGAAAATAGATGGTCCATCCTTCAAAGCTACTCACCAACCACTGTGCTTGGTATGACTGGCAATAAACATGTACATGTATTTATGAAGGTTTAAAAGATATAAATAAAAATAGAGGCAAATCACTTACAGTTTTTTTTAAAGCAGCTAAGTTTTTTTATTACTACTTTATTCCTGCTGCGAAAATACAACACAAAATACTACAAAAATACAACTATGAGGGTTTTATGAAACACCTAAAGTATAAGAGGGGCCATGGGGGAACTGGACTGTTAAGTGAAATGGCCTTATTGAGGAAACCAGCCCAGCAGTGGACACTTACAGGGAGCAGGGCCATCATACTGTGTTGGCCTTGATGAAATCCCCCCGCACTAAGGCCAGGATGCTGACAGTAGAGCTCAACGTAGTCGAAGTTTTTCCAAGGCTGAACAGCCTAGTCATTACCTCTACAAAAGGTTGATAAATGACAGATAAGGTGCCACACAGAGTGCATCTCAGCACTGTGGAATACAGCAAGTCATTCAGTTTGTGGACAAACAGCACAGACACTGGCAAGCAGGCAGAAGAGGGCACTGTTTTCAACACTGTTACATAGAGTACACAGAGTACAGTACAATCATAAAGGCATCACTGAACAAATTCACCTAGAGTTAAAAATTTTTTTAAATTTATATTATTTTTTCCAAAATTCACGTCTTTCTGCAGTGTTAAATTTGATGCATTCAAACATGCTTTTCTTATCAAGGCGGCCACTGTCTGTCCTGTGACCAGAAAGAAAAGTAGCTCTGTACGCGCTCCATTTGCTCCACGTGTTAAGGTGTCTATTATGTGTGAAACAAGCTATTTTTCTTTAGCTGTGCCTTTTTGACTCTGATGACATAATGCTGTGGGGAGAGCTGGTACTCGGGAAACGCTCCGCTCCTACTTTTATACACCTATTTAAGAACAGCAGCCTTTCACACCAAGTTCAGCAGGAAGAAGCAGTAAAATTAAATGGGAAAGGTCTACAGTATTTCATAATTAATAGGCAGCAGTGAGAGGAGAACAGTCCACGTTGACGTAAAAAGATCAACAACGTATAAAAGTGATCATTCATTCTCCAGAAAATCACAGACAAAAAAACCCCAGTGCCCTATGTTGTTCCTTTAAAAAAAGAAACCAAAATCATAACAAATTTGAAATACGTGCCAAGCTTTTTAAAATCTTTGATTGCTTTACTTTATTTGGCAGTCCTACAGAGCCTCTACTCTCCTTGCCTATATGATCTAATTTGTTACTGAGGTGGTCCCCAGCTCGTACCTGGTCACCACCTGCAAGCAGTACTGTAAATTACTTGGTGGGCTTAATTGCCCATGTCCACTGTGTTACTATAAACTACTAGCACTGTGCTAACTCTATTCTCAGGTACTTAATCAAGGCCACCAGATTTATTTCCATGCACTAACTCTGGGGACAACTGCAAGCAGGTCTGAGTAATTGGATTTTTTTTTTTTTTTGCATCTAAATTAACCACCTATTCTTAGTGAGAACTGGAGTTTGGAAATGATAACAATAATGATATCAACCAAAACCATATGAGGCCTTGCCTTTCATACTGGGAGCTGCATTATGCACAATAGAGCCAGATGTTGCTCGCACTGACCTTACCTGGGGGGGTATGGTGCCATTATGCCAATCACACACTGCAGCACTTTAAGTCACAGACCTAAGTTGGACTGGAGAAACTCAATTATTCAGGTTCTTACCTCACACATACAAAGCAGTAGCAATGGGTATTGAGTTTAGCTTAGTTCTTCCAGCATTCACCTAAGGCAGCAAAGCACAAGAAAGAAATGAATAACCACGCATGAACTTGGACACATTTCCAAGTACAACTGCTGTTTTTACTAAAATCCTTTGACAAACTATTTCAGTAAAAAGCTAGCAAGACAGGCAGATATTGATTCAACAAAGACACTTTTTTCTCTCTTCCTGTGAACACAAACAAATAACTGTTACAAGATTAAAATATACACATACAGATTTAATTAGGCCAGTTGACTAATACGGTTACATTACACTTCAAGAAGTTAGCAAGTGACTCCAGCGCATATGGGAAAGAACAAAAAACCCCAAAACACAAACAAAAAACGTTTCCAACATAAAGTAAAATAAATTAAATGCTAACAATTTCATTAGGATGTGCTATATGAATTACATACATTTAGCTTCTAAAAAAATTATATGTTTTCCCATTTCAGTTTCTTTCATTAAGTGACTGCACATAGTAGTGTGTAATATAACTCCTTTTAGTCAGTGCAGTAGACGAAGCAGCGGAGGGCGAGAGAAGAGTGAGCACTGGGCAAGCAGAGGGGATGTGGTCTATGTAGGGATGTCAGAAGCATAATGGGGAGCTGAGTCATAGGTTATAAAAAGCTGTCATTAGGGATTTCTGTCCTCAGCAGCTCATCACACAGGACCTGTGAATTATTTATTACTCTGGAAACTCAAGTGCCCCTTTACTCCACGCCGCTTGGTTTACTGCACTTCCCTTTTCTTGGGCTTGTTAAATAAAAGCATACCATTTAGGTGCTGTTATTAAAGTCTTTAATAGGATAGAGTATAAAAACAGAAATTAATTTTATTAATGTGACTATTTTGCTGATTTCATATAATGGATATAATAAATTACTGCCAGTGCATGCTCTTAATGAGAACATTTATTTACAATTAAAGTGTTTGGATTATTAGGATGTGCCCTGTATTTGTTCTGCCCTCGGTCCAAATGACCACCTAATTAGCACTAATGCAATGCATTAATAAGGGTGATTGTTATTAGATCTGTTTTTTGTTTTTTTTAATAAATCACAGAACAATCCCACCAGCAAAAAGTCTGTAGTCTTGAAAAGGAATGGAACGAATGGAAACATGACAACCAGGCATCTCACATTAAGTTACATTTTCTTTTTTTTAATATATGTCAAACTTTTTAAGCCATGAAGTAACATACACCATCGCCAGCATAATCCAGAAATTACTTTTTTTTAAAAAAGAAGGAAAATCTACTGCCCCGCTAAATCAGTCTCACTTAATTTTTTCCCCTTGGTTTTTGATAGCAAAGTCAATGCAAATCAGCTCAGGCATTTTTCCTCACTTTGTTTTGTTCTTGGTATATGAAAATGGTTAAAAATCCCATGGGTCAGTGAAAATGATCCCTCCACTCCAGTCGCCTGCTCTAAGTCAGCCAAAACATTCCAGACTTCAAAAGACGGCTTTGCCTACCAGGGCCATTTCAGTGTCCCAACCTCCACGGCCCAGGAGGACTTGGTTATTTGGATAAATTAATTTCTGGAGTCTGCCTGAGTTGCAAAAACAACCTCCTGCCTGACAGCAAATTAGTCTAACAGAAAAAAATAGAAAATATATAAAGTTAAAGAGAACACCCACTTTTTTTTCTTCTTTTTTTTGCTTGTTTACTGACAGCTCTGTTGCACTCATGCTTTTACATGTTTCTGGAAATTTTTAATAAAAGAACAAAAAATATTGTTGAAGATATCTGTAAACCTATCTGCTGGCAGGTGAAGAGTTTCAACAGTCAGCATCAGCACAGAGGCTGTAAAGCATACTGTGTACAGTACACAGCTGACAGGCTGTATACCATAAAACAGACTCATGTAAAACTTTAACAACTGTCAGTGGTATTGAAAAAAAATGATATAAAACTGAAATCTGCCGAAGCCTCAAACATATGTAAAAGAGAATAATATAAACCTGAGAGCACAGACTGTGAAAATGAGGGAGGAAAACGGTTACGGAGGAAAAATTATGCAAACAGATGAAGACAATCCAGAATTAATGGTCCGCAACATTTTCAGGCACTCAAAGAGCTGTCCAAGGACACCATGGGGGAGACTGCATGGCCCCAGTAATAGGAGGAGCATGTAACTTCAAAAGTAAGGAGAACAGACTGGAGAACTTTCCTCTGAAGTCAAGTCTTAAAGAAAACGTGAAGCATATGTACAGTACAGTAGGGAATCTAGTACATGTGTGAATGAAAATTGTTCTCCTCATTGCTGCAGACATGATACATTGCAGTATTTCTACTGCACAGCCACACTTTAAAAAAGTGATGGATTTCTGAACTCAGATCTTTGGGTTGCAGCTGTTCCACCTCAGGCCACTGAGGATACACCCCCCCCCCCCCCCCCCCCCCCCCCACACACACACACACACACACACACACACACAACAGAAAAGAAAAGAAATTGGGTCAAAACAAAACAAGATATTCCACAATTTCAATAAATGTGTCCATAAAATACGGTATTCAGAGGATGTGAGATCACCCTATGAAATATAAAAAGCTATAAAAAGTATTGACCACAAGTCACAATAAATATGTCATTTACAATGTTGTGGATTTTGACCATGTTCCAGACCCCTCTTATAATAGATGATATTTCTGAAGGGCAGTCCACGGAAAGGAACATTAAACTGTGGCTTTGTCAAATGACGTAATCAGAATGAGAAGACTATTACAGAATAATCTTATAACAATGAATCAATTAATCAAAAGGAATGGCAGCTATTTTGATAACAGGTTGATTGTTTTAATTATTTAGGATATTTTGAAGCAAAAAATACCAAATGCTACTTCTTTTTTATTATTTCATATGTGAGGATTTGCTGCTTTTCTTCAACTAAATATTGAGTGTTTAACTGTGTATTGGTTCAAACATTTTTACCACATCATAAATGATGTTAATGCTGTTTAACAATGTTTAATGTTTAACCATAAAAATAAAATAAAACCAAGTTTGGAAATAAATGGATGCTCATGTCTGTGCACTGAAGGCTAAAATACAACAAAACATCTAAAATTCAGGATACTGGTGAAGAAATTCAGCTTGATTATGAACATCAAGAGCCTGCACGCATGACACTGATTGGTGGGAATCAGGGAACCACCGCCTTTACACAGTAGGTCCAGAGAGCTGCTTAATTAGCAGTGCAGGGCTAGCAGAGGGCCTACCAGCGCAAAATTTGAATCGTGATGGCATAACTTTGACATAACCTACACTTCTGTCTTGCTGATGTGATTCAGCCATACATCACAAAAACTCTGAAGCATGAGAAAATGAAGACAAACTGTATCATACAGGAATGGGGAAAACAGAGGGGGAACACAATCTTTCCAAGGACTTTTGGTCTGAGGGAAGAACACCATGCATACTTGAGCCAATCCAACATGCACTAAGTGAGGAGAAAATGTCCATTTTTAACCTGTTATCCATCACTGTCAAATGCGGTGCACGGTTAAAAAAAGGGGGAAATAATTAAGCAGAAAAATGACTGCAGTCTGGGGCAGAATGGATGAGAGCGAAACTCAGGTACAGCTCCTGTCAACTTGAGCAAATGATATTTTGACAAATGTCTCTTACACAACTGGTACGTAGATCACTGCATTTCTGGGTGTAAAAACACGTTTTTATATATGTTATTGAGGTGAGTCAACACATGTAATGAATCACAGTGTAGTGCAGGGGCAGGCATAGGTCTTCTTTATTGCAAAATGTGGCTTGGTGCTGCTTTTTTACAAATTCAATTAAAAAAGTTCAGAAGTGTTCATACTCTTTGACGCATTGTCAATTTTACAGAAGGATAAACCGCTTGACGTAACTAAAATAAACAAACCGATTCACAGTCACCCTAAAAGAAAAAGGCGCAGTTTAGGGAGCTTTAATTTCTCACTGAGCACCGATCCTGTGATTCAGAGGACTGTGAGGCTGCCCCGCTGAAAGTAACCCCGCTGTCCCCGCCCATTCTGGAAATGGCTCAATATCACGCTGTCAAATTCGCCACACAAGTCAAACAAATACCGAACAACTGCGCAGAAATGGCCAACAGAACAAAGACGAGGCGAAACGAGTGGTTTGACTGCTGCCTACCTTGCTGTTATGTACCGCCGCTGTCACCACATGCAACAAGTATCCATGTCCATAAAGATTAACGCCAGAGTCGGCTGGCCCGTCAACGTTTTTTTCTTTCTTTTGCTGACTGGAAAATAGGGAGGGGGTTTCAATCACGTAAACATGCTTATCATTGTCCGTCATTAAAGCTAAACGTTTTCATGGCAGCGGAGTCGGAAGGTTCCAGTGAATTGGCAAGATATCCGCATGCGTCTGTGCGCGAGCGCTGCTCGCTGGTATCAAATGTGGCAGGCACGAGGAAAGCTTACCCAGGGTATAATTCACTTCACTTTTGGCTTCAACAAGAGGCTGTTACTTGTCGGTGTCATATAATTTAATATATATTTTAACCGCAGTTGTTATCAGTAAGATTAGCCCACACCACCATTTTGGTTTGATAGCATAGTTTTATAATTAGTCAGAAAAGAAAATCATTCAATTGCCTTTTGAAAACAAAAATCCACTTTTTTAAATGACATTTGCTCTGGTGAGTCATAATATGATTATTTGTAGTTACAGTAATCCTCATGTCTCGCAATTTTTGGATATGAATTAGAGCGCCACCTACGGGAGCCATTGTTTAGTTATCGGTTTTTGGCTGTTAGTGTGTGTATGAATGCTTCCTAGTTTTTTTTTTCTTTTTTAGCATTTTAGTATAGCATAGTTTTAGACGATGACGAGGAGGAAATAAGAACAACAAATTCTGTTTATGAGGATTTCTTTTCAAACTGATTTATGCTCTTTTCTTCTGATATTGTTCCTTTCAAGGCTTGTAAAACAAGTCAAACTGAGTAATCTATAGAGGATGTATACACTATAACAAGAATACATATCAAGGGGGCCACCTGTAAAAAGAAAAACAACTTTATTGTATAAACTACTAGGATAAATTCTAGAAACATCTGTAATGTAAATTAATAATAATAAATTTGCTCTTTATTCTGTTTGTGTTGCTGCAGTTTTCACTTTTAATTGAGTGTTACAAAATTCCAGTTCACTGGCAATATCAGGAATATGTTTTTCCTGCACTATAAAAACCGTTTCAATTTGAAACAGCAGCTGAATGAATGCGGCATTCATTCTTGCGTGAAAAGCCTCCATATAGTAAAGCGATTGTCATTCTGCTACTGTGATAATATCAAGTAATTGAGCTAGATGATTGGATGGACAGCCTCTAACAGCCTTCAGCAATACATCAAAAGACAATTCTGATGATTTGTTGCATCAATTGACTGTTCACATAATCTCATTTGGGTCTGAAAATGCACTCATCCAAAGGTTCCAGTCCAGGCCTTCATTTTAGCACAGCAGCCAACACACCTTCAGATAAAGGGATGCGAGTGGATGAGAGAGTGCCACATATCCTTGAGAGCATTTTTTAATTTCTTAGTGCTCCATCTGTTGAAATGATAAAGTGCAGCTATAATGGAGTGCAACAAGATTAAATTAATCAGGTTTGTCCATTATACCGCCACAGGCTCTTCACAGATGATTGCAATTTTCTCTGTCAGGCCCATTATTGTAAGATCTGTTTAGTGGGTTGATGCAATTAAAATGGACTTAATGTAAATTTAACAATACAAATAACACTTCTGTCTGTGTATGTTTAAGAGGGGTGCGGCTGGAGGGTCCTGAAGTGCAATGGTAAACACCCACTGTAACCATTTTTAACTTCAAACAAACCAGGGTGCTATTTGATTAGCGTGGACTCTGTGATCAATAACTATGTTTCATGTTTTCATGTTCTCTGTGATGTCAAAGGATCCGGTTGCACAGACCACCCTTGTCTGGACATCAGCTGTAAGGAACACAACACCTTCCAGAGGCATATCATGATGCCCATAGATCATTAGAACCTGGAGAGAGGGGAGTTTAATGGAGTCACTCTGATGAAAGCATATAAAGTGAACGCCTTCAGTCTTGCGTATGAATCTCAGGGCTCAGTACAGTAGGTGAGGCCGACTTGAGAGAATTTTATTAATTTTTCCTGGAGCTGATCTAATATCTTCCTGATTGGTTGCTTCCTTCTGCTGGATCAGGTCACTGCCATGGGACAAAGCTTACAGGATGTGTACTTAACAGGAGGAGATCTCGGCCTAGCGCCACAAAGCTCCCACCGCCACTTAAACGCAGGAATGGCGGAACTGTCACGCTAAAAATGTCAGATGCTTTTTATTCTCAGCACCTCTATAATTTTTGATTTACGCAAGACTGTAAAATATAACAATGCACCCGTGCTTTGTCTTCACGGGGACACTCTCCTGCACATTTGAGGACCTGTTTTTGAGGGTTTTTTTGGTGCAACCTCATTTTTGTGAGACACAGTTTTCATGGATCCATCTAGTACCGCACGTCAGCCACATCTGTTTTAAGTGATTTCACTGGACGCGAGGCGGTTGAGGTTAGGTCTATTGTGACTAAATGAAGAATTACCATAACCAATCAGACAATGTACTTTATTACATTATATGCAGCATTTCATTTTGAGGTCAGGTGTTTTGTATTATTCTCCTATCAGATTACAGGTAAAGTGAAATAACCTACACCTGAAGAAAAGCGCACATTTTCTTGATTTTTGTTTTTCTGTCTTCTGTCCTTTAAGCACACAATGAAATTTATAGTACCCCGAGTGCCACCCAGGTAACCTGAGGAGGTATGCGCCAGTGTGTTTGTTGGAGGCACCTACCTTTCACACGAGGTGCATTCCAGTGGTCGTGGCAGGCCGACAACAAGTCAATCAATCACACTGTGCGCAGCAGTAATTCAGTAGGTGTCACACTATCTCTTTTGTTAGCCACAGGACGGCAGGGTGAGTTCACAGAAGGAAGAAACAACAAAATGCCTTTTTGGAAATCTCCCAAAATCAGATTATGGAACAAACCCTGCAGTTTTTATAAATAACTGAAAAGAGTAACAATTTATGCACAGTTTAGGACAGCAATGCATTTTTATGCTTTAAAACTAAGGAATGTGGTGCATGGTTTCTATGGGTACTGCTAATATATGGTAGCCACTATTCAAATTGAAGATCCAATCACTGAATTCCTTTTTTGAGCCTGCATGCTTCAGCTTCAGATCATAAATTGTGCCTTTAGAGGAGAGGCTTTTCAACCACCCATGCAAAAGTACTCCAGAAAGAGTAATTAATTGCCATCGGCGAATTTGTATATGTTGGACTTGATCGGCCTCCAAATATAAAAAAAATATATATATAAACAACCCAAATACTTTGATTCATGGCTCTGGTGTCTGATATGGCTTCGATGTAAAAGCTGTTCATTTGCCAAATCAAATACCCCTGCTAGTATGCAAAAAAAAGCACAGTTCAATCTGCCTTCTATCAGAGGCGTTATTTGAGAAGACGCGTGCCCGGGGTTTGAAAGCACAGTGCCAAATAATGAGCTGTCTGTTCCAAAAAAACATTCAAGGCAAACATACAAGCACTGGCATCAAATGCCAGAATCTTCCACAGAAAGAGCTTACAAAGCAGCGGTCCAGTGGAAGAACATAAAGTAAGGGAAACTTGCAGTCAGGGGAAATCCTCCAAAACTGTTTGGTACAAATATTTGGTATGTGCGGATTCTTTTTAATATGTCATAAAGTAAACTAGCAACAAATGCCAAATCTTCTCCCTCCCCATTTACTCCTTGATTGTTGATGAGACATCCTTTTCAAATTAAACAAGGATCTCTTAAACTTTGCCAAAGCTGGCAAAGTTTCATCATATAGAGATGAAACTTCACCAGCTCAGGGAGGAGATATGTTACCCTATTTGAATTATCACCTTGCCTTGAGTCTTTTTGGCTTCTAGTAGAAACCACATTTGGAAGAAATAATGTACTTGAAGGTTAAAAATGTCATAAGGAATTCCAGAGAGGGGTAACCTTATTGACTCTCCTTGGATATAATATGATTCCACTGATGTGCTATTCTTAAATCTCACTCCTTTCCTTTATGCAGACACCATTTTCCTTCAGGTTTGCCTTACATATGTGTGCTGCTAATACAATAACTGGTAAATTCCAAGAATAGTCGCTTATTGGTCCTACCATGGCATTTGCGCCAGAAGGTTGTATTTCATGATTATATTATAATTTTCGTTTGAGTGGGAAATGCATCTTTTCTCTTTTTTTTGACGAAAAAAGACCACAGACATATGGTGGGACTGACTTAATCACATCAACTTTTTACTTTGGGTGTACTGAAAACATCTATATCCAAAACTGGGAAAAATGCTGGCTAGAAATGTGCCTCATAGCAATAGGTCAGCAATAGGTGTGGCTGAGTCCTGCAGACGGATAGTGATCATGTGGATTAAACTGCATTTAGCCACACTTGTCTCATGGGATTTTCCTTGGCTACATGCAAGCAGACACTGAGCCAAGGCCCAGCTCAGTATTTTGACAGCAGAGCCAGAAAAAACAAAAGTGTTTTGCTTTTCCCGTTGAAAAAAAAAGTGAGAGAGAAAGAAAGGAAGATGTAGTGGAGAGAAACAGTAGTCCCTCAGCCACTGCCTTACTCAATCCATATGCAAGGCTTAGAGGCAGGAAATACCCACAATTCAGTGTAATCAGGGGTAGAGGCCGCCTACCCCATTGGAAAGGACCTGGTGGAACTGATTGGGCACCATTAAGGCAAGCAAGGGCTGAATATGCATCACTCTGAAATGTTTCATTTTCATGTACAGTCTAAGTAATGAAAGGGAACGCGTTGTATCTCCTATGAAACTTAAAGCAGAAATGGACCAGTGAAAGATTTTGCCATGTTTTTTCGGTTCACCTCTAATAGAGCAGCGTCACTCTGCTGTCAAATGCCTGTGAGATCTATTTTCTTTACTTTAGAATGACACATTTCCAAGTTGCAAATCCTTAACTCCAGCACACTGCTGCCTGCTCGCTTTGAATTACAAAGGCGCATTTGTATTTTGCTCAGTTGCGTTGATTATTCACAAAAAAGTGATTCTTTTCCACCGATCACAAACAGGACTTCAGCAGCAAATGATAACATGCTTTCCTAGGAAGTCAACAGTTGTTTGACAGACTGGTGGGTTTGTTTCATGATGAGGGAGAACTTCTGGCATGTTAAACCATAATAACACTCCCCCCGCAAACTAGCGTGCTAGACTCAGCCCCTGCGTCAGAACCAGAGCGGGGTTTCCCAGCTATATACAAACGGATGCCGACTGACTTGTTGCCTGTGCTGCTTGACATTCATGGAATCTGAGGAGTCTGCATGTTTACTGATAGTTAGTTTTGGTTTTTCCCTTTTGAGAAAAAATTGAGGAGGCTGGAGGAAACAAGGAAAGCGACAGCTGATGTGGTTAGGTCGAAGGGAATGAACATCTGCCTTTGATTTAATGAGTGGGCCCAATAAAGAGCCGTGGTGCTGGTGCAAAATCTGCCTTCCTCCGATTCTCTGTCTCCTCCTAGATTCTCCCTCAGACTTTTTCTCACTCTTTCTCTTTATTTAAAGACCATCATAGCCACCACATGACTCTGTACTTTACGATTTCTTGATTCTTCTCCTTACTGTTCATGTCAGTAATTTGCGAGCCACTGACAGCCCAATAAAAGACAACAACAAAAAAACAACAACCCCAAATCGAACATTGGTCTATACCAGTCTGAGTTGGACGGAGCAAGAGCAGTTAAATCCTTGATTTGTACCTCTCAAAACTCTCACAAGTCCCCTGTGCCCCTCCACCCCCACTCCCCACCTCCCACACAATTCCCAGTTCAACAGAGCTCCCAATATGAGGCGCGTCTGGTCTACTGTGACAGCATATGGTTATCCACTCAAGGTGTCCGGAGGCACTCATTCTTCATACACTGAGTGCCGGCCTTATTCAGTCAAAGCGGGTACCGCATTCAAAAAGCAAAGAACCTGTCCAACATTGCAACATTAAGAAAAACAAGTTCACATATCTGGCAAGAAAAGGTGTATTTTTCATTTGTTATGCTGATATGGTAAATTGGATTTAACAGTTTCTCCTACTTTCTCTCTCTCTCTCACTGCACAATCAAAGTAGCTCCCCCCCCCCCCCCCCCCCCCCCCCCCCCCCCCCCACCTCCCTTTTTAGCAGTTTGGTTCGTCTGGCAAAAACAGATCCTCGCTGAATGCTAGTGAAGAGTAAACACACCAAATTAGACACCGATTACATCATATTTTTTCAAATGGGGGCTACAATGGCATCGTGTGAAGTTTTATGAATGCTGTCAGTTGCCTTAGAAAAAAAAAACAGTCACCATGACAATTATGTTTACTTTAAGAAAACATTTAGCTGTTAAATGCACAATTCCTTAAGTGCTTAACAACTCTGCACAGATGCTTGTACTGTAAACATAGTGAGTATTAGAATGGCATGAACCCAGATATGAAGAAAGGTCTGCAGCCACTTACCACCTACACTACTTTGCTTTTTTATTTGTAGTATCTAAGATTTACAGTGAAGCTAATTTTGCTCCATTTTAATGTGTTCCCCTTGGCAGATTTGACATACACCATATGTTCCCTGATTGAAAGATAGATATATGCAGCATTTCTTGTATTGCATGGCGACACAGGCAGGCATGATGGAGACATAGGCTTGGAGTGATAGCATCTCTGAAAGGCAGCTCCCCTGCGTTAATGGGGGAGTTATCCTATTAGAGCCCCTCCTGTGCTCCACTCCTTTTCTGCAGGAGAGCACCCATCACTGCCTGGTCTGTCCTGCACAGGGGAAGAGGCTAATGGCCTCAGCTGCACACAGTGCTGCCCTCTCCTCCCTCTCTTTATCAGCCTCTGTCTCTCTCATTTTTTCTTCATCTCTTCTTCCTCACTCATAATTCCCAGGATCAATAACTCTCGACCGGTGCCCTTACACTTCCCTCTCAACATGTTGGTCCATAAATCACCCCTCGGCTCTTCTCCGGCAGGAAGGATGCCTCGGCCAGAAAGCATCTCAGGCAATCTCGGGTCAGGTGAAGAGGTGAGGACAGCTTAACGGACTGTCCCCAATAACACGCCGTCTTCTATTGTTTTCACAAAAGAGGTTTTTTTCCCCATTTGCTCCTGAGCCACAGGATGGGTGGGGAAATAAATTAGGAAGCCATACTAAGGTGTTACCCAAGACTTTGAACACATACTGACTTTTCACAGAAAGACATGTGAGCTATTTGTGCAGCTTTAATGCACGCTTCAGCCTGAAGTAAAACTGATGTGGGTTATTTTTTAATAAGGTATGTTGATTTTTTGTTGTACAAAAAGAAAATTTACCATAATGACCTGAGAAAATAATTAATTAAAATGTAATTTAAAAAAAAAAAACTGTATGCAGCAGCTACAGTGTTGTAAAAAAAAAAAAATTGCCCCTTTCTTGATTCTTTGCAAATTTAGATCATCAAACAAATTTGATATTAGACAAAGATAACCTGCTAAAATACAAAACACAGTTTTTAAATTATGATTTTATTTATTAAGTGAAACAAGCTATCCAAATCTACCTGGTCCTGTGTGGAAAAAGTAATTGCACCCTAAGCATAATAACTGGTTGTGCCACCCTTGGCAGCGAGAACTGCAATCAAGCATTTCCAATAAATGGCAATGAGTCTTTCACATCACTCTGGAGGAATTTTGGCCCACTCCTCTGTGCAGAATTGTTTTAATTCAGATACATTGGAGGGTTTTCGAGCATGGACGGACTGTTTAAGGTCATGCCAGAGGATTTAATTTGGGTTTAAGTCCATTCTTTGACTAGGCCACTCCAAAAACTCTCGTTTTGTTTTTTACTGGCCATTCAGAGATGGACTTGCTGGTGGTCCTGCTGCATAACCCGGGTGTGCTTGAGCTTTACCATCAATTACAACAAGTCGTCCAAATCCTGAAGCAGCAAAACAGCCCCAGATCATCATATTACCAATACCATGTTTGATTGCTGGTATGCGCTCTTTATGAAATGTTCTGTTAGTTGTGTGCCAGATGGGACTCAAACGCGCCACAAAATACAACATTTGTCTAATCAGTCCACAGAATGTTTTTCCAGAAGTCTTGGGGATCATCAGGACTTAATTTATAGCAAATAAAATCTCTTTTGTATTGTTGAATCATGAACTCTGACCCTAAACTGACATAAGTGAAGCCTGCAGTTCTTTAGGTAATGCTCTGAGTTATTTTGTGACCTCCTGGATGAGATGTTTCTGCACTCTTGGAGAACCTTTGGTGGGCTGGCCATTCCTGGGAAGGTTCTCTGCTATTAAAATATCCTCCATTTGTGGATAATGGCTGTCAGTGTGGTTCACTGGAGTCCCAAAGCTTTAGAAATGGCTTTGTGATCCTTTCCAGACTAATACATGTCAAATACTTTGATTCTCTGCTGTTTCTTTAGATTGTAGCATGATGTGTTGCTTTTTGAGATCTTTTAGCCCACTTCACTTTGTAAGACAGGTTCTATTTAAGCGATTTCTTGATTCAACTGGCCTGACAGTAATCAGGCCTCTGTGGCTTGTAAAAGTGTTCCAAAAAATCTGGTAAATCACCCTTAATTCATGATTTATCAAGAGTGGCAATCACTTTTTCACACAGAGCCAGGCAGGTTTAGATATCTTTTTTCACTTAATAAATGAAATTATCTTGTAAAACCTGCAAAACACGGGTTAACTTTGTCTAATATTAACATTTATTTGATCTACAAAAATGCAAGTGTAAAAAATATGAAATAAAAAACAAAACAAAACTAAGCAATCAGGCAGAGGCAATTACTTTTGCAGCTGTTCCCTTACTCACAAGAAGCTGCCACAGCAGGTACTAGTTGCCCTTCCTGATGCAACCCCAAAGGGATTTGTGGCTCCATCTAGAACTGAAGCAGAGTTCTCTCATCTATTAGGTGAACATGGAAACCACTACTCTATGGAGCTTTGTGTATATAGCTCTGCTTATAAATACACATTTTGTGACACACATGATTAATAGAGGATCAACGACTTTCAGTACCACCTCGTAAGGGGCAACCTCCACTAGGGTTTAAATACCTGGGACCCTCCACCATTTGGTTTTAGAACTGAAGCTTCTTCTTCAATGAGAGATAAATCATAATCAAAATAAATAACTACAAAAACAAAACTTGTAGAAGTCTGGTCACCTTGTTTTCAAGCTCTTTAAACATTAGTACACGAAAAGCAGCTTCTATGGAGACTGTGATAAGAAACAACAAAACTGCCCTACTTTAAAATCACCTCTTGTGCTTTCCATGAGATATATACACAAACATAACGATCATTTAAACATTACCGTGGTTTAAAGGTAAAATATTCTCACCATGCTCTTTTTTTAAAAGTGAAAATCAAAGGCAAAAAATAAATCTTTAAAAATGTCAGGAGTCTGCATCTTTGCTCCTCAGACTATTCACTTCCTTTAGCAGAGCTGCCTGCTGGGTTTTTTTTTTTTCTTCTTCCCCGAAAGGCAGCAGAAAGACATTGACCTGGGCCTCTCTTATAAGCCCCTTGTTGCCCATCTAGTCTTTTAGGGTACATCTTCAACATAATTGAGGACTGAGGCGCATGACATTTTTATGCAATTGAGGCATATCAGCGGGGGTGCCCTGAGATATTACGGAAGTGCAGGGGGAAAAAAGAAAACATAAAAACATAGCGCGATCAACTGGGGCCTGCCTGAGGCTGCGCCAAAGCTTGGTTCAACAGTGATTACAAATTGTACTCCAGTATCTCATGACATCAAAGGGGAGGGGTGTGGGGAAGGTGACACAAGCTCAGTGGGAAAGGTTGATGATATATGGTGTGAGAAGACAGGCAGTATGAGCCTCATTGAGGGGCTCATGCGGAAACATTTTGGACAAACTCTCGCTGGAATGTGTTTGCCCTTGTGACCCATATGTTCCAGGCAACATTCAGTCAAGAAAGAAAGAAAGATGTTGTTGCTTTTCCTCACAAAAGATGCTCAGAAGCTGTAGTCGGAACAAAGTCAGGAAATAGCAGTGGGCTTAGTTTATGCTGTAACCATGAGGGATTAAAAAAAGAAAAAAGAAAAAAGAGACAGAGATCACATTCATCTTCAAGTCTTTCACTGTTTTTACCACATGTTTAAAAAGTTAGTATGTTCAATGGGCCGTTGCACGAGTTCTTGGGTCTCAAATCAACCTCTGTGCTTCTTTTGTTTCTATAGGAGCTGAATGGTGGCAGAGTGGAGCCAAAAATACACAAACAGTTCAAAGAAAGTAAAGTTTGATGGGCTTTTTGTGCCAACAATTTATGATTTTGAGTCAAAGGTATTTCTAGAAGAGGCCAATGTTTTTTCCTACCAGACTATAACTGCGCTGATTTACACCAGCAGCTACAGACACATTAAATTTCACCTCCTCCCTTTTGCACTAAACTTTGTCCTTTACCGCAGCACAGGTAGACCATTATTCCCTTTGCATTACGATAAAGAATAGATAAGTGGAGACTCATAGCAGACAAAGGCTTTTCTATTGCAAGTGTGGGTAATCGTCTTGGGGAAGGAGGCACAGTGTTTTGGCAAATTGCACCAGATTCATCTGGCTATAGGCATCCCCTTTCCTGCTCTCTCCTCAGGTTTCCTCCACCCCATCACAGTGCAAGGGCCTTATCACACTGCCCACTCTCAATAGGCAGGGCCGACACTAAGATTTCAGATGCAAGCCAACCTCTCTGAGGAAACAGGTGTCCCCTCTGTCTGCCTGCGGTTGAGGTCCTGCGGTGGAAGCATGGGAAAGGGCAGCCACCGCAGAGGTTCTACCCCAGCGGACAGGTAACAGTGCGCCTTTCAATTCAGCCCGATTTCAGCTAAATTGGCATCCTTTTAGGAACTTGGGGAAGCAGTTGGAAGTAGAAAAAAAAGAGCGGAAATTCACCCAGTGATTCCCAGCTGACTTGAGGAATACGGTGTTCTCACAATGGGAAAGGAAAGAAACTATTTTGATGTGTAAATGAGATAAGAAATAGAGGAGGACTTAGCAGGGATTGTTTTACTTTGTTGCATACTGTGGAAGAGACCTGGCTAATTAATGTATTCATTGCATTCAAAAACAAAAAACATTTTTGATTCATGTGTGGTCTCTGTGTGGGCAAATTAGTGAACCGAGATTTCAGCACTGAGTGTCATTTCCCGAGGACAAACTCTTATTTTTAGGCCAACGTGAGTCAAGAGGGCTTTCTAGCCTTGTGGTGCGCAGGTCATTTTGAAGAGATCAAAAGAGCTGCAGCAAGAGCAGCCCTGAAGCATCCAGCTCATCACCCTGACCTTTGAGCAACGATGCAGGTGTGCAAATTTAACTGATGTTTTTATTACCACTTCAATTCTTCTTCTTCAGATTATTATTACTATTAGACCACAATCTAATTAGCTATTAAAAAAACCCCCTAATATATTATTACTTAGTAATTAAGGGTAATCACATTGCTAATGTTTACCCTCACTGACAGCCGCACTCACACATCACTCATTAATTTAGCATGCCATAAACAGTTAGATCATCAAAGTCAAGCCTAGCCTCAAGCACCATCTGGGGTAGAAGGTACAAAGACATTTGCACATGTCATTTAAGGACCTATACGCCCAAATTGTGCAGAGTGATAATATATCGATGGGAACGCCATTAAAAACAGTTTCAGGCTCCTCCTGGATTCATTTGCACTGACCCAGAATGTAGTATTTTCTTAACACAAGCAGCAGGCTGCTTTGATGTTATCTCCCTATCCAAACAGTGGAGGGCCGGCTGCCCCTGCCCCGCCTGTGGCCGCGAAGGACGGCGTCGATTAATCACGGTGAAGCCTGCAGAGCGCGCTCATAAATCGCCTCGGCGCTCCTTAAACAGGAGAGTCCCAGGGCACCGCGCCGTCATTTATCAACACTCTCCCCTCCGGATGAGGAGTAAATAAAACTCTGAATATGTAACGGAGGGGAAATGGAGGGAAGAAGAAGTGGGGAGGGTTACCCGGGATGTTGAGCATACGTATTGGTGTAATGGTAAATAAAGAAGTAACTAAACTATGACCTCACAGCAGTCATCAGTTTATTTTGTTTATTTGTTGAGTGTTTGCTCCTAAATCACGTCCTTCCTGGTTACTTTTACGTGACTGTACGGTAAATTAACGTCATTCTTTTGCCACTTCAATAAAGCCCATACTGTGTGACGGCCCTGATCAAAGAGGTACATGAGAGAACTAACAATTATTTGACTGGGTTTAATGGCTTTCTGGGGCTCATTTCAATACATTTCTTACAAACAACATTTTTTTTGTATTTTTTGTAGTTGAAATGTGACTAGTTCACCTGTCAGCTATTAAATGATTAATAAATAAATGAATTTGTTAACTGAGATAATAATTGCCAGACAAACCAGAATTGCTTCATATAAAACTTTACAAAGCTCTTTCCTCTTCACCTGGGTTTTTATTCTGTGGTGTTTTGTAGAGAGAGAGAGAAAAAAATAGGCGCCAAGGCTGAATCATGTTTCTCTCAGTTGGAAATTAAGAAAATTGCATTATCCTGGTAAAGCACATTACAGCTTGTGTTTCTGATGCGGTGTTATTTTAGTACCTGTATACAAGTGTTATGGAAAGGCAATGGCTTAGAAAGCTTGTGAGTCAGAGCTTGATTTTGTTTTTTTACTTTCTTAAAAGAGAAAAACTCACAGAAACCAGATTAGGCCATCTTAACAAGTAAAATGCCATCTAATGATACTTACTGTATAAAGCCGGAGGTGACCCAAAATCAACTTTAATCCATTATTTAAAATCTAAATGTGCAAACTTGTGAATCCATCCTTTGGATGAACGTCAGCATTTAGACTTATCCCTTACAACATTAGAAGATTGAAGACAATTCAGACACTTTCCCAGGATTTCTCTTTGGTCCTGGCTGGGAGTGTACACATAGCTCCTTGTGTCCAGCAACACTGGAGTCCTGGGAGAATCTGGGAGAAGCAGCAGCAGAAAGAACTATCTCCATCATCGGCGCTCACCAGGCCTGTCCTCACACTGGCAAGCCCACAAAGCCTGCCCGGAGACAGATGACAGGGCCACAAAGACAACACAGGTGGCTGGCTGCAGACCACCTGGAGCAGGAAGGCCCAGCCACGCTAAGAACTCTGGGAGACACCACAGAGGGGGGAGTGTGGAAACAGGGGAAAGAGAAAATACAGAGGGAGACTTTGCAGAGTGAGAGATGAAGAAGTCCATTACTCTGAATGAGATAAAAGGAGTAGACACAACTGGCGGGTGACACTAAATGATTTCACCTTTTCCTATTGTGGGCTTTTAAAATACTCAGCACATTTTTGTACCATTTACTTGCTTGAGCGTCCTCTCAAGACTTGATAAGAGAAATAAAACCAGGTAGCCGCCAGTTGGCTAAGCTTAGTAGAAAGAGATAAACCACTAACGTTATTTGAAGGCAGCAAATTCTCCCAGCAGCAGGTATCACAACCTCTTTGAATCACAGTAGCTGTATACATCGTTTTATATGGAATAAAACAGTGTGTGTGCTGAAACAAACAACTTTGGCCAGAGCTAAGTAACACCCTTTGTCACCTTTTCAGTCTTTGTGCTGAGCTATAAATCAGTTGGTGGACTGTGAGAAAATGTGAGAGTGATGTTAATTCTCTCATTTAACTCTCAGCAACTCCTTTCAGGTAAATTGCACACAATCATAGATAAAGACAAAAAGAAATAAGTTGTGTGCCAAAATGTTTAATTGTTATGGCGTATTGAGGGAAATCCCGCTATAATAAAATAGCAATATTGACCTAAAAAATGTTTTTAGACCTTTCATCTCACCCTTTTAGAAAGCAATATCACATAAATTATATAAAATACCTCCTTCCCCCCAAATGACATCAACTTTCATGTTGTTTTTTCTAATGATTGATAGGCTCATCAAAGCTAAACCTAAATCTATCACCAGCATCTGTGACGGGCTCGTATCAAATGTCACAATAAAGTGACTTACATCAAAATTGACCCCTTTCTCCTATTTCCTTTAACAATACCGTTTAATAACGATATGGTCCGTCACGCCCCATAGTGCAATTACATGCCCTGCTTTCAAGAGGTTTTCTCCTAACCAAGATGAATCTCTCTCCTGGACTCTCGTTCATGCGCACCTTTGAACTGAAGGAGATACTTTAATGCCATGACCTCAATCCATCCCCCCCTTGGAGAGCACAGGGAACTTTTATCCAGACAGCACAATCCCCTCGATTAAAACCTTCACCATGCTGGAGAGTTTGTTGGGCCATCATTCCTTCAAAGCAACGCTGGGTTTCCAGAGCGTTAGAGTGGACTTTGTATCCTTTTTTAAGCATATTAAGGGTGGACGTGCCAGAGATAGAAAGGGAAAATAAGGGACAGCATAAAAAAATCAATCACAGAGCAAGCAGGGTTGATTAGAAACAAGCACTGAATTCATTTTAAAATTGTGACCTGCCGATGTTGTTAGTTTTAAATGGTGGGAATAGCACACTACTTAGACTTTACTGGCTGCTGAAAGAGCAGTTTTGTAAGTTCATCTCAACAGATTGATAAGCCTCAATTATGTTGGTGCATTGAAAGCCAAAAGGAAGTTAGAAAGGAGGTTTTCTTTAAATAAATACCAAGCCAAAGGTCTGCTATTCTTCTAAAATCTATATTGGCTTTGGAAAATAACAGTAACCCTACCATGTATACTAATATCTTTGAAATCCTACTTATATTATCTTAACATCTTCTTAATATCTTCCTATCTGTCTTTGCTATGTTTTCTCCCACTTGTGAGCTTTAATCTTCCGCCTCTCAGACTTCATTTTCAGCCTCTTTATCTCAATACTCTCCTGCTTTTTATGCTCCACTCTCACTTCATCAGTAGCGCTTCGCTGTGTGCAGCCTCCTGTGTATCTGCATGTCTTACATCTGGGTCCAAGCCTCCATGCCGGGAGCCCTTCACCTCCAGCGTAAGGGCCTGCCTGTCTGCAAGTCTCCTCAACAGCTGTCATGAAAACCAAACAGACACTCTTAATTGGTGTTCCAGACTCAAGGAAACTGGACTAAAATATTTGCATAATTTTGCTGCGAATGGAGGAAATTGTTAAAACGTGTGAGTCAAGGCCCTGGTTGTTGCAATCCTACCCCTCGGGCCGAGCAGCTCTTGGGTGCCACCCAGCGCCAGTGGTGCCAAGAGGGAATGGAGCAAAGGGGGGGATGAGGAGAGGAGAGGAGTGAAAAGGTCATTCGAGCTGATCCTATCAGAGTGTCTCAACTTCTCGCACTGCTCAGAGCCAGAGAATCCTGACCCAGTCCGCCCGCAGTATCACATGAACGCAACTCTGGCTAGTTTTTGTACGGGCAAATTACATTATTTTATACAATGTTGAATTATGGGAATAACCTCTTGGAATAACCCAAGATTAAATTTAAACTCGGTCAAATCAGAATTTATATCTCGTTGCTGGTCACAAGGCAAAGCTTTCTATTACTGCACATCACTGAAGATGAGTATTAACAAATAAACAGTTAAAAAAATGTTTTCATGTTGGGGTGAAAAGATCTAAAAAAGAATAAGTACCCTGTGTGCATCTCTGCCAACAGTAAAACTTACATATTTAGATCATAGTGACCCCCCCCCCCCCCCCCCCCCCCCCAATTATGGTGGGCTGTAGAGTGTCAGATTCTGTTATGGGGCTGGGAGAATTCATGAATGGCATAGCTGTCTTTTTTCTTTTTTTGTGGAAGAATCAAGAATAAGAGTGGGAACTTCTTTTGAAGTATAGTTAAAACATAGAGTGATTTAATGTAACTCAGTAAGAACTGTTTAAATCAATAATAATACTAGAATAATAATTATATTAGAAGATAAAAATCTAAGTACTTGTCCATCAAGGCGCCAATGGAAGAGATATAAAGGGGGAAAACCCTGTAAAGTGTCTTAGTAAAGTGTTGAGCCACCTTCACATTGATGCTTGGAGTCTCTGGAAGTCTGCTGGGGAGAAGTCTGCTCACTTCTCTTGCTGTGAAGGCCGTACTGAATTATCTACATCATTTTTAAGCTCATCAAATTATCCAGTAACCCCTTGTGATCTCCAGATTGCAACATTGGCATGCCACACTCCCTTGAGGATAGGAATCATCCCATGTGTTGGTTTTTTTGTGTTGGTTGTGCAGTTATTGTTTCATCAAACAGAACAAGTGGAAAAAATGCCCCCCAAAGACCATAGCCACAGCCACCGGATTCCTTCATTGCAGTGATCAACTTGTGGATTTCCTTTTATTAGTCACCTGTTTTAGTGTGCACACTATATGCCTGTATGTTAACGTACTATATCACTGTATTATATACAGACCCTGTCCACCTCCGTTCTAGTTCCCACACAGTCAGACAGAGGGGTGGGCGTGCAACAGTTACAGCTGAGGCAAAGCTGAGTAATTAAACTAGTCTGGGCCATGTGGAAAAGACATAGAGCTTTAAATGCCCTCGCTGGAGATAACATGAGCACTGTGCAGATAGATCGCATGGGAGCTCCCTGTTAACTGGAGATGCCAGCTGCACAGAGACACTGCAGCGAGCTTTGTCACCTTGTAAATGAAAAAGGAGAGACAGAGAAGCGCGAGGGAGTCGGCGAGCGGCGTTGCGGTGTGTCTTTTTGTTGCACACCAGAGGGTGAGGAAACCGGGAGGGGAACACGGTGATCTGAAATTGCAGGGTGCTTAATAAAAACGTGGAGGAGGCTGGTTTGAGACGCATGGAGTAGCTCAAACAAGCATCAGGTGTCACTGGGATTTCAAAGGAAATTTCATGCTACAAAACTGTATTTTATGGTCCTCAGCTATGAGAGATTGTGAAATTCAAGCCTATGATTGTTGACATTAGATATTATTACGTTTTCTCATTTGCAATATAGATGCAAATGAGCCATCACTGTTTGTACATTTCAATGCGTAAAAAAAGGCCAATTACAAATCCACCTGAGCCGCAAGTAATTATTATTAAAAAAACAAACAAAAGTTATTAGATCTAATCAAGTGAGGATGAAGTGAGTAAACACATCATTAAACATTCAGTCCTTATGAATACAACATAATTATTAAATGATTGTGGTGATTACACACCCACCAGGGTTTGTGACGTGTCGTCATTATCGCACAGATTAATCAAAGCCACGGGCTGAGGCAGCAGGCCTTTTGCATGACTTTCTTTCCAAAATATCAGCATTCAGTCATAAATAATAATGTATTAGTTTAGATACAGCATAATCACTTTGAGGGAACTGTGTTTTAATATTGCTGAGCTGCATCTACACTCTGAGCTTTGATATAGATGAGAGAATTAAAATATGACACATCAGAAAATGATAAAAACAGGTTCCCTAATATTAGCTGTGTGTCTGTTATTAGGCACCAATTAATCAGAGTGACAGGCCCAGAATATGAAGAAAGACGCCTACATGTGCAAAGAGAAAGCTGAGATACAGAATGTGCGTGAGCGTCTGAGTGGGTGCCTTTCCGTTGTTGCGAGGGAGGAAGAGATAGTGAGAGAAACACTGATTGTGTGTCTTTTCAAGTCTGCGACTATGTCTCTATATGACGACAGAACAAACGGGCTCCTCTGTCATGCATGGCCTTGAAAAACCTCTATGGATTTAGGGCTCCATCAGTCTGTCCTTGAAGCTGCCTGTTTGCCTCTTTCCACACCACCGACTAGCCAAACAGCAGGATCCTCCACCTCTCCCACGGGTCAGGTCCCTCTCAACTCCCGGGGTCTTTGATCTGACCGACAGAAGAAGGGGGTCTGAGAGGGCTTTGGGAACTATAAGCTCTGTCTATGAGTGTGATGGGGTAGTAGACTGAAAGCCAGGGGGATGGTTAGGGTCAGGTGGGGTCAAAGGCCAGTGCCCATCTCCACTGTCCTCCTGTTTGTTGGCTGTGGACTGCTCTCGCACACACTCAAGCGCACAGACAAACACGTGCTTACAAATATGTAAAGACAAACAAGTGTTTTTGATCAATAATTTTTATAATTTTTTAGATTTATGCTGAAAAAACATAGAAAGAACGATCACCTGTTTCCAGGTGCTCTCCACAGCATCTTTCAAATTGCTACTTTGGTTTTCCAGCCGTTAATTGTGTTAATTTATACCGTTATCATCATATTTACCCACAGAAGCCCATCTCTAAAGCACTCTCAAACAAACTCAGTGTCTAGCTGGTGAATATAGCAGAGTGTTTAACATTTACACATTGCATGTATTCTTTATTGGTAGGTGTGGCAACCAAAACACATTTAAAAGCAGAATAATTCACTTTTGATCCAAAATTAGTTGGGTAGTAAAGGAAGTACTACAAATAACAATTGCTGATGTTCAGATGTGTAAAGAGCTGCCACTTTACACGTCATATGTGCCAGCACAAGCTGTATTGCATACATTTCTGAAACTGCCACCACTCAATTCAATTTCCAAAAGACACAACATAGCAGGGAGAGAAAGAGTGGCAGTTTTTCACATCTGTCTTCTCATTATGATAACCTCACCGCTCACCTGTGCAAGCACTCACCCATCTGTGTGATCCGGGGGGATACACATGTAGATCTCCACATGTGCCCCTCATCTCTGCACCTTTTCCCTACAGGCAGCCTCTCCTGACCACCGCACAGCCATCAGTCCTCTACTCACTTCTACCCAGGACAGCCCCCTTTTGAAGGCTGAGTAATTAACGTGCCATCTGATACACCATCCGGCCATAGAGGCTCTCTTGGGTAGGGAGGGGGTTTGCAGACACGCACGCATTCACATAGACACACGTGCATCTCATACACGCACAGACAACCCTGCATGCGCACTTGCAAGCCTACAGGTAATCAATCACACAGTGTTAACTGGCCAAGTGTCACTGTCAGCTGTGTCTTATGTATGACGGTGACCCCAGGGTTCGCCCAAAGAGATCATTTTGTGCAGTAATGATAATCCCCACTCCAGCAATTTGGCTCTGGATGTATCATAAAAAATGATCCCAAATGTATGGTGATGATGAAGATCTCTGGCACTTATACAATGTGAATAATTTGGTTACAGGGAACTATTTGACGTTCCAGTTCAGAGTCAAACTGAGTTTCCTTTGAAAAACTTTCCAATCTGAATCAATTTTCAAGTTAAAAAATGAAAAGACGCTATTATTTTGAAAAAAAAAAAAAAAAAGCTTCAGCAAAATTTAAATGAGTGTAAAAACTTTTTTAAAAATCCCTCAAAACTGAGTAACAATTGGCTGATGATGGGAAACAATTTGACCAACATTTAAAGTACAAAGTGAGACAACTTTATCACTGCTTTGTGTTAATGTACTTCTACTGTAACACAAAATTCAGATATTAATCTCTCTCTAAAACAAAACTAAAACTTTTGTGTTGCACCTGTGCAGACTAAGCCCTCCTCAGAGGCATTAAAGAAGAAAATATTACAATAAATGTTTCTCTTCCACTTTTTTTTTTAAGACATCACGTTCCACATGATAACCGTGCAAACGCTTTGATTTCTGATGTGGTCATGGAAAGTTCAAGGCTCTTAGGAAAAAAGGTTGGATTTGGGATTTAGTTGCTGGGATGTGGCAGTCAGAGACCCTTGACAGAATATTTTCTCCTTAAGGTTAAAGGTGATGCAGGGATGTCAAAATAAGACTGATGCCTGAAAAAGATAGCCCTCCTGACATTTATTTGATCTTGTGAAAACACTCAGGGCACGTAAATGGTTTCATTAGAGCAATTTTGTGAAACAATATAAATGATTTCAAAAATTGTATAGATACGTATCATCCAAAATATTTATTTTCTCTTTTTGAAATTGCACTTTAAAACCTCTGCCTGTATTCCCCACTATTCCTTCGTGAATTAAGGATTTTGGGGGTTGTGTTTTTTGGCATCTTAAAGATGCCTTTTGATGTGGACAGCACAGCCACGGGCAAAGTGCCCGGAAAGAAGAAAAAAGAAAGAAAAGACAAGAGAAAACAAGAGGAGAAGAATGTGGAAAAAAGTTCTAATCCACAGTTGCAGGTGTGTTACATTTTTGTTGCCCCAGCAAAGGTTCACAACAGAGTTGATGACAAAGGGTCGGGCCCCATGCAGCCTATTGTGGCCTCGAGAACAATATGGAGGCTGTGAATGGCTAATCCCTCTGGACCGCTGACAGGTTAGCCCTTTAAGCAACCTGGGGACTCATTTCTCCACTGGGCTGGGCTGCTGTCTGACAGGGATGGGAAAACCCGGGCTACTTACTGAGCCCTCGCCCTGAGCAGATAGTGGGAGCCATTGTAAAGGAAAATATTATCTCCATTGTCAGGTTGTGGCCATCTTTGTAACATCAGAAGATGAACTCAGGGAGAATATGCCACCGGAGGGCGAACTAGAATGACGATGGTACCAGCTTAGAAAGTGTGAAAGCTATTCGGTCTAGTGGCGAGGATTTTAGTGCAAATCCTTCATTAGGGTTATGTGTTAATGCCAAAGGAGTCATCTTTTTAAAACATGTTTTTGTGTCATTTATATTCCATTTAATAATGAATTTATGGATTTTCTTTTCAACCTAAAAAGAGTGTTTAGGTAAAACTTTGCATTTGGGATTTCTTTCATTCTTTTTTAATGTGCACCTGGGCACAAATGGCGTGATTCATAGCTTGTTTATTGCAACACAGTAATTTACATATCTGCAGAACCAAAACCAGCAGGAACTCAGAGACAGTGGGTGAAAATGTGCAGTCAGTGTGAACATAAAGCAAGCATAGTGGGGGGGGAAAAACCTGTTGGTGTGAATCTCTTTGTGAGAGACAAAGAAAGGTGAGGACAAGATAATAAGCCCGAGGGGCACCGCCCAATCCTTGTAAACATGGCTTGGACTGTTTCACATGCCCTGAGAGCAAACGCAAATATCTGTTTCTTCTGGCTCCTGTTTGCAGGAACACTGGAACCAGGACGCCACCCAAGAAGCTCAGCAGCTTACCCAGTCAACAGACAGCCGTGCAAGGCTGATACTCCTGTCCTGTCACCCAGTTAGGGAGACAATGGCAAATCAGGCCAAGCAAGGGCCTGGAGGCTTGCGTGGATGTTGTTTTTATTTTTTGTCAATCCGTCTCACCTTCAGCTCTCTTCGTCCCTCCTTGTTTGTGCATGTTCTTCTGCTCTTTTATTATTCACTTGCGTCTGCCTTCCCTTTCAGCGCGTCCACCTCGTCTTGCCACAAAGAGCCTGAATCGTCTCCTGAGAGGAGTCTACCAGCCCTGCGCTGTAACCCAATCATCTGACAGAAGAGTGTGTCATCTCCACAGAGTAACAGGAAGTCTTGTGCACCAGACAGATCGCCTCGCTGCGTCTGCCCCTATCTCTCACACTCACGCACCAGAGAAAACAGATACACTGTTTTTCTCCCTCACTTTAGAGACTACCTTAAAAAAGGAAGTTGCTGAGATCACATCCGTATTCATGTAGGCATATATAGGCATACCATCAAAGCTAATGAGAATACAGCAAGTTATCTTAAGAACTAATTACCGATAATACAAAATACTACTTTTTTTTAATTTTTTATTACAGAAATCACCTCAACTAATCAATTGTAGGTTTGTTTTTTAAATTAAGCTTGGATACAGGAGAGGAACTAATCTCCCCATGGAGAAGCAGGTACATTAGCATGATTTAAACAGTTGGGGATTAGCATATGCCTTTTCTCATTAGCAGTATTGGCGTACTTGATTCTGAACAACAAACATGCTGACTGTGGTTATGAAAAGGTCAAAGCATGTAGGCTGGATTCCCGCAGTCTGCAGGCCTAAAGTCAGTGTTTTTGGGGTAGTTACAACGGCAGCCTTCCTGAACCCCCCGATGTTGGCTTTGGACCTACACTTCCTTCCTGTTCATGGAAATTCTTCTACAAATAATAAAAAAAAAAAATTCAGACGTACAAAAAAAGTAAAAAAGAAGAAGAAAAAAACTCGATCGTGCTGAGCCTTGATGGCTGATTAGGTAATTTTATATCAAAACAGTGTGTTCATTCTAATGATATATTTTAAAGAATTATAAATTAAATTAAATATATATATATAAGACAAAGAAGAAGTACATATTTCAGTGTAGAATGGAAACGAGAACCAAGAGAGGAAATGAGCTGCTGGTGTATTCTCATTCAAATTATTGTTAAAAATAAATAAATAAATAACCAATAAAGGAAAAATCACTGAAAATCAATGTAATATCAATTTAACATCATTCTAAATACGCTGTACAATTTTAGGAGGGTAGTCAGACTTTCAGTCTGGCCTTACCCTGATGACTTACGTGAAGATGTGCTGACCTCTGCTGGTGATAAATATTCAAACCTTTTGTTTACAATAAATGCATTTAAAAGTCTCTGATTGACAGTAGACTCATTTCATTTCTGATTCAGCTGACCTTACAGCTCAACATTTGGATTTTTAACCCTTTATCAGATGAGGAACCGTTTAGGGTTTCCTGCTTTGCAATAAGAAAAGAAAAGACTGAAAAAAAAAACTAGAAAAGCAAAGGACTACCGAGAACACTCTAGGATTGAAAGTATTGTCACTTTAACTGTTTCTAGGATGTTTGATTAAATTAGGGGTGATTGAAATTGAGGTCTTTTTTTGTTTTTTTTTTGTTTTTTTAATTGACTTCTACACACTTGGATTTAGTACAAACAAGTACAAACTACCTCTTCTAACTTCTTCTTCTGACTCCATTAGAATAGATAGAACAGAAATGGTTCAGTATTAACTGTGGCTTTTTAAAGCCCAAGTGCCCGCATGAACACAACGCAGAGGCAGCTAAAGCCAGTCACTATTGTTATAACTGACAGCTCTAGTTTTACACCATACAAAAAATGTTCCCTGATGTCTCTGCTTTTGTTACCTGGACCCAGTGCAGATGGTGGGAGACAGAAGGACTCTGACCAAAATAACGTCTCTGATAGACAGTCTCCCACCCCATGCATGCAAATGCTGCTGAACTGCAGAGCTCCTTCAGTGACAAACTGCTGCATCCTCGATGCATGAAGGAGCGTTTCCGCAGGTCCTTCCTTCCTGCAGCTGTCAGACTGTACAATCAAAACTGCTCCCAACAAACATACATGTTTACATCAGCACTGTAACTTGCACTATTTTATCAACCGATTCACACTACAACCTGGGTTTGCCTCTTATCTGTATTAAATTTTTATTAATTTTAATAACTGTACAGAACTCTGTTTTTGGTAACTAATTTCCTTGATGTAAATATGCAATATTGTGCATGTTTCTGTTCTGTGTCCTGTGTCCTGTTTGTTTGTATACTGTATGTGTTTTTCTTGCTGCTGTTACAACCAAATTTCCCCTTGTGGGAACTTAAAGAATTATTCTATTCTATTCTATTCTCCAATACTAGATGACATGGCTTTAATAAAGAGTTGCTTTTCTTAAAATACGTACAAATCCTGTATGCTGAGATGAAATCATTTCACTTCTTTTAACAATATTAAACCAGAAGAAGCAAACTGACATTGTCCATTTACTTAGAAATGACTGTCACTGTGTGCGTGTATGGTTGTAAATTTAAATCAACAATAGAAGAAGCATTTTTACCTGGAAACTGTGGACTTTCTTTTTCTAAAAGAGTCTTTCATACCCAATCTACAAAGTTATGGAAATTTAAATATACATTTAAATATTTTTTCCTCTCATAAATGTGATTAAATTAAACGTCTGCGTGTTTTGTTCACAGTCCTCACCACTAGATGCCACTCATGCAACATTTACAAAATGCATGAGCTCTAAAACACAGCTTAAGTCTCATTAGGCGTCTTCATTTGTTCTGGCCAGTGTTGACATAAACCGAGACAAATTGTTTGGTTTGTGAAAAAACACACAAAAACCCCCAAAAAACCTTCAGTCCTTCAGGAACTTCAGGAAAGGAATCAGCTCACTGCCCAAATATCATCATTCTGTTGACGTGCCACGCTTTGATTAATGGCACCTCATTTGCAGTGCAGTCAAGTTGCACATCAGACATTTACAAGATGCTGTCCCTCAGTGCCACATTTTTAAGTAGATGGTACGACAACAGGCGGAGTGAGTGTGAGAAGGCAGCTCATTAGCTGTCCGGGTCCAAGAGAGTGGCCAGTTTCTCCCAGGAGAGCAGTTCAGAGTTCTGGGAAACTCACCAACGCAGCAACAGCTGCAGCTCTACATGAACCTGATGAAAACTCATCCTCTCCCCTCTCTCTTTCTCTTTCTCTTTCATTTAAAAGTTTTGTCAGTCTGTCCCACCAGACTGCCCGGGCTTGGATCTCAGCCCATCTGTACTCACATCATTTTGGGGGGTTTAACTGGATAAAATGACTCCCAGATCAAGAGATCACCGTTATCCATTCTCTCTGCCAACTAAGCATGGAGTTGGATGAGTGTGTGTGCTCCCGCAAGAGGGATATGCAATGTATGGAGGGGTGCAGAAGGTTACTGAGGAATTCTACCAGTGACTATTGATTTTTTTGCTGAACTTTTCACCACTCTTATATGAATGTGAATATTATCACTGTGTGGTGTGGTGTTCAAGATTTCCAACCTCCTGCTGCCAAAAATGAGAAGTCATGTGTGACGGCTCCAAGCAGCTGATATGAGGACTTAGAAGAATTTCTTTAACCTTGTGACCACCACAAATTTAGCATTTTGGTTTGGTTGAGCCACTTATTTGGACCTTTTGTGACAACGCTGGAGATTTTGTCACATTTAGAGTTCATTACAGAGCCTGTATGTGTGTGACGGGTCCAATATTTGCCCTGGCTTTATAGTTTCAGTGCATCTATCAAGAGTGTGTACACACTGATAATTAAAAGGTTTTCATGTCTTTCTAAAACATGTTTTGTTTACGCAAGTAGCACAGATATTCACATTTCTAATTTACTTTTTATCGTGTGAGCGCTTTCTGATGTTCATCTCCTGCAGATGTGCCGAATTATCCAGCAGTTCTCAATGCATGGATACATGCATATGGCTAAATGGTGAACTTCTATGGAAACAATAAATGCAGACAGATTCTCACATTGTCTCAAATGCAAAGACTTTAAAACACAAATACAATAAATAGATCTACAATACAGGTGAATTATTGTGGTTACTGTCATAGTGTCAAGCCAAACTAGCAAAAAGCAGAAAGTATTTTAAGTTGTGAGGTCTTTTGTTTTGTTTTTTTTAAATTCGCTCATAGAGCAGAATGAAAGAATCAAACTGCAACTGGACATCATGCACAGGCCGAGCTGCCGAAACTGTTTAATGTATCAAAAGTGTGTTCAGCCATATAACAGTTTATGCTGTGCACAGACTGATGGGGTGAAAGATATTAAAGACGTTTGCTAAATCCAAATTTTACACACAAAAAAAATCAAGCATAAATGAAGATTAGATGTTACACTCAGTGTAAATGTGACATAATACTGATTTCAGCAAACATGCACACAGTAAAACATAATAGTTTTAAATTCACAGTCATTGTTTAGGGCATGTGGTTAAAACGGGGTCAAACTGATGCCCCTCCTTTTTGTTTTTATTGTTGTTGTTGTTTTCAGGTTTTAGCAGAAGAGCTTGAGCTTGGTGGGTGAAGACGTGTCGCCTAAGCTGTTGCTCCACAAAGTCTCATAGATGATGAGATGTCTTCCTCTGACCTTCCTGTCATCATAAATGGCCAGGTCTGTTGGAGAAGAATACAAATTCATTTGCTCAGAATGACAATGGTTAATTCAGAATTGCTTTCATTTTGGAAAAATCATGCATTCTGTTATGTCAGCAAAGATGACAATAGGGTTCATACTGAAAGCCAGAAGCAGAGGACAGTTAGTTTTATAGTTGCTGAAGCAATGTGTAAAAGTATAAAAGCAAAAGTTGATTTCTGTCATGGCTGTAAAAGTTTGGCATTCATACCAGACTGACAGGGTGTGCAAATCTGCTCTCGAATCGGTCATCCTGCAGAAGCTGCCTAAGGTGGGAAATGTAGCTAGAAGCGAGACGAAGGGTGTCCAGTTTGGAAAGTTTGGTATCCGCTGGCACCCAGGGCAGGCTGGTTTTCAGTCTGGAGAAAGCTTTGCTCAGCACTCTCATCCTCGCCCTCTCCCTGGCGTTAGCCGCGTTCCTCTGCGACTGTCGCGTTTCCCTCTGGTGCGCTTTGGAAAGTCTGTGCTCCTGCTTGATCCTCCCCTCAACACCTTCGTCTTCCAACTCCTCCTCCGAGTACCGGCTGGGATTATAGCAGGTGACTTTCCGCGCGGTGGCCTCCAAGGCAGCGGTAGTCCTTTTGTGGCGTGTCTCGTCGTCCTCGGCATCACTTGCAGCAGAGCCAGTGGACATGGCTGCTCCACCTGCGCCTGGGGAAACAGACCGGAGTGGCACTGTGGACGACAGACAACAGTGAAGTAAATGACGAGAAGCTGCAAGTCAGCACCTCCTTGCAGTTTCCATTTGGTAACCCTGGAACTTATTTCCCACAGAAGCGCTAAAACGTCAACCCTTGATTCACTACAGTACCATCTGCACCAACTAAAGACAGCTCTGTCTAAAGAGACATGGCCTAGCTATCCCTCTAATTTAAGTGTCATGGACTTGGCATCTGCACAGTTTTTTTGCTGAGCATTTCTCCTCCCCCTTTTTTGTCCGAGCGACCATGACCTCAGTGGGACCACAACTCCATCTCGTTGTGTAAACTGTTAAAGACACATGTTGCTCATTTGCATCTTAATTTTTAAAAAAAAAAGTTAAGTCCTGTCAACTATTTGCCCTCAGAGATAGTTAAAGCAAAAGATGCAATGAAGTTCATCCAAAGCTGTTTGTGCAATAATTTTACCCTTTTTTCTTTTTTTTTTGGCAAATTCCTTAAACATTCTAAATTTATTGGAGAGCATGAATTCCCTGATTTAGGTTCAGTCCATTGCAACAATTACAACTACATTATATTCAGTAAAAAGTCCTCCGGTTTGTGGTCTCACAGATGTGTTTTGGTCTCGAGGACCTTATCAAAAGTGTTTAATCCTTCGCTGCGTTCACAGAGGGATTGGGTTTCTGCAGATGGAGCAGCGCTTCACACGCAGCCTGTGTGTACCAGCCCAGCTGTTATTGGTTCCCATGACATCTGGAGCGTTGGCATGACATGGGTGTGGCAGAGGCAAGGAGGCACCATCTTCATTCTTGTAGTATCACAAATATTTTTACTGGGTGTCTCGGCCATATTTGCATTTCTTTTGTGCGTTGGTTTGGTGGTTTAATCAGTGATATGAGGACTGAGCTGTAGATCAGAGGGGAAGAGGGACAGAAGTGTCTCTGCTGAGATCCCATGGGAAGCTGACTTTTGTGCAACACTAAAAAGACCACTTGTGTTCCAGTGTGATGCAAACACTTTTCAAAAATGCAAACAAATATTTGGAAGAAACTTGAATGGCCACACTTTCTCTTCAAGTTTTGATTCATACTTTCTCTGCTCGCGCCGTCTCTTTGTCTGTCAAGAAAGATATTCCCAGAAAATCCCAGGTCCCTGTTTGCTATTACGCCACGTAATATGTGTGAAATTTTATATTTTTTATGACAATAGCCAGGCATTGCCAAGGATTACTTAACAGCAGCTGAGATGTATGCTTGATTTTGGCCAAGCATACATCTCAGCCCCTGCAGCCACGCAGGGGCCATGAGAGAAAATAAGGAAATTACTGTATGGCACTGGGCCCAATGCCGCCTTGTACCCCGACAGTTAAGCTTTATTCCAGCATGTTGGCTTCAAGTCACACCTTTCTGAACAACTAAAAACCTCAGTTGTAATATGATTGATTGTTACCAGTTCCAACAATTTTCCTCTGTCATAGAAGAAGAATAATGCAAGAATGTTTCCTTAATCCAAGGACACATTCCTCTGCTTCCTGTAATCCTGCTTTTCCAAGCAATTTTCACAAAAGCAGAGCTCAGCTGCTGCTTTGAGGGATCCCTCTGCTCAGCACACCCTTGGATATGTCACGACTCTGAAATATTAGGTTCTACTTGTGCTGGTATGACAGTCAGAGCTTCAGGCATGCTGCCAACTCGTCCTCCATCACTGCATCCGTCAGCAAGGTGAGTGACACTCTTGAAGGTGCGAGTTATAGGATCCTGCTGACTGATTTAATTTTCTTTTTACAGTGTTTCTCTTTTTTTTTTTTAAAAAAAAAACAAAAAAAAACTAACAGTGAAAGATATTGGCTGTATGACGCATATTTCACATTGCTGCTTCATTCACTGTCACCGAGAAACAGGTTGAGATAAAACTTTGCTCGTTTGTCATTTTGTGCATGTTGTGCTTCAATAAAAAGAAAGAAAGCGAGAAGAAGAAGAACATATTGTCCAAAAAATAAGTGGCTACATGGTTATTGTATTTGCCTTGGGAATAATCAGATTCAGGGCCAGCGATAATAAATAACACTGAAAACTTGACTTGAAGGGAGAGCAAGCATCTGTCCGTCAGCAAAGACTTTCAGGGGTCTTAACCTCTATCACAGCCCTAAGCTGGGAAAACCAGAGAGACAGGTGCGGGCTCATGATGTCACAGGCCTGACTCAGTTTCCCTCCCAGCCACTTATGATTCCCATGATTGCCTTTGAAGAAGCCTGCAGCACATTAAGCTGCTGAGTGAAAAGCGCACAAATCAGAGACTATAACCATCAACTTCTATAACCTTTTTAATTTATGTATTTATTATTGTTTTATGCTATTTGGCAAGTTGTGCCCAACAGTGTGCTGGAATTTTATGACAAAATATACGATGTAGGCTTCTGTTGATGTCATGATGTTTATTTGTGTACCATTTTACAAGAGCAGATGTGACAAAGTGCATCATAATAATGACAGAAACAAGCCAAAGAAGATGGCGCAACAGCACACATTTCAGATGGACGATACATAGATGCAAGCACACTGTTATTGTAGCTACAAATTCTATGTTTATTATGTCAATCTAATGAAAAATTAGACTTAAATTAGGTTTGATGAACCTTCTTATCTATAGAGTAAAAGAACAGGAGTTGGACTTCAAGCCACTTTACAAAAAGTGTGTAATAGAAATATGCCAGTACTGCTTGCACACTATAAAAATCATTTATCAGTAGCTCACTGGTATAACTTAAAAGTAGCCTACAGGATAAGAAATGTTATTTTTTTACCCAACAATGAAGGATTTTGCAATAATACCATTAATATTATCGTTTTAAGTATTTAACGTCTCAAGAACCACATACAAGTTAGGACAAGTCTGTTAATAACAATATAATTAACTGTTACTACTGTTACAACATGGAAATAGTGAACGCTGCTGTTAAATTGGAATATAAGTGATTACATTTATACCTATTTAATATCTTTTTATGCCATATAGATCTAGTCTTTTGAGACAATTCACTTTGCAGTGAGTTTAGTTGTCACTTTGTGTTGTTTCATCGTCTTCATTTTCGCCTGGCCTCGATGGCCTTCATCAGTGGGACCCACCGAGATGTAGTCTCTCTGCTTGGTTTAGCCTGACCTAAAGCGGGCCACGTGCTCCCTCTGACGTTCACGGGGCCGTCATATTCGTCAGCCTCAGAGGCGATCTCCATTTTCTGGATGATGAGCTTTACGAGGCAGTGCTGCTTCTCTAGCAGGCATGACATCTCTTTCATTCTGCAGGGAAAAAGAAAAACAAAGACAAAACAATCAATTCATGTCACTTAGTGACAGACTTCATTCACTCTTGCCTAGATTTATAATGAGACTGCTGGAAGGTCAGACTCCTGGGTGACTTGATGCGCTTACTATAGAAACAGAGATACAGAGTGGGATCTGTAGGGGTCGCTCATGCATCAAAAACTACTTTTTCTTAATTCCCACTTTAGCTTTCAGCATGCACAGTCTAGATCATTGTACCTGTAATACTCATCCATTACCTCAATAATAAGCTTGCACACTTTTATGATTTTAGAAACATGAAAACTGACTTTCATGTGCATGCATTACCTGGTCTTCTGCTTTTTGAGCTCATTCTCGATCAAAGTGCATGCCTTTGATTTGGCTTGCAGATGATTCCAGACTTCATTGGTTTCCTCTTCACCATAGAAAAATTTCTTCAGAAAGTGCTGCAATCAAAAATGTGAAGGTTTAATAAAGGAGAAAACTTTCGCTGCTATAAGTTATAGACATAAATCATCATGTTGCACATCATCTGTTTCTTCTTTTTTTTTAGCTTACCCTGGAACACCTGTGATTGGGATAGATGGTAATGGAGTTTTTGTCAACTCGTTTCATAAACCAATAAGGGAGCTTATCTTCCAGAGCGGTGTGCAGATCAATCTGGGGTCAGAAGGGCTGGTATTTAGTCAAGGGTTCGATTTTGGGCGAGGAATATATCATTGATATCATATATATCATCTTGTTATGTGTCAGTGTTCCATGCATGTTGTTAAAATGGCTCAAGAGCAAAACACCACAACATCAAAAAAAGAACAAGGCAAATTAAAAAAAAAATCCAAAGTAATTTTTATGCTAAAAAAAATTAACCTGGTTTAATACAAACCTGCATGGCTATCCGTTTCAGCGCAGCATTTCTTTGAACTTCAGCAATGTCTCCAACTGCTAAACCAATCTACAACACAATCAAAGAATCTTTGGTTAGGACCTTTAAAAATACAAAGCTTATGACAAGAGCATGATTAGATAAAATTGCTGTCAAAGCACTAGAACAGAAATTATTATAGTAACATACAAGCCAAATGTATAGCCACATAAACTACTTTAAGATGCAGCTGGGGATCAGGGTGTGCTTACCATCAGGTTCACGAGCAGGATTGGCATGAACAGAACAAAGACCACAAAAATGAAGTATGTCAGGATACCAAAAGGTAGTCGATGATTCAGATACTCATCCAGGAAGTTGTTCTGGTAGTTCAGTTCCCCGACCATCATCACAAAGGTTTGTACCACAGAGAGCGGCACGCTGTTAAACTCCCTCTAATGATACAAAAAGAACAGCAACGTGTGATTGCATGTTAGCAATAAACACTTTATTATAACAGACATCCAGATGGCCTAGGTTTTAATCATTTCTGTACCCAGCCTGGACACTAAAGAATTGTTCTATCCCCACAAGTGTTTTGTGCAGGCCTAAACTTTGAACAACAGTGAAGTTTTAAAGTTAGGTGACTTTAGCAGCCATGTCAATAAAATATGCAGTGGTGCATGAACACAGCGTTCTGGTGGCTTTCTAAGGTGTGTGTGATGGTACAAGAAAGGGTGAGGGGACTGTTCTTACAAAAATTGTGACCTGATGTTATTAAAAAGGTCTGCGTGTTACTGAAGGAATCCTCTGGAGATCATTGATATACATGCAAAATTTTGAAAATCTGATGATACCCTTTCATCCTGCAGGAATTGTATGGTTATATGCATCACTGCGTTCTTTTAATACCTGATTGAGCATCAGGGCATGGAAGGCCAAACTGAAAGCCAACATCAGGTAGAAGAACAGCAATACAATACGGACCAGTGTCTTCATAATCTCCCCGAACATCACAACATAGATGCCAACTCCCTCAAACCTGAGGAATCAGGAGAATAAACAGGTTGGTGACCTCAACTTTATGAGAAAGTGGAGGATTTAAGTCAGAGTGAATAGTACCTCTGGAGATAAAGGAGAAATCCAACCCAGGAATTTAAAACTGCTATGGCCCCCGCTTGCCAGTGTAAAGAACCCTCTGCATTGATCATGAGGGGGACAACGAACAGTATAGAGAAGATGGCTGAAATCCAGTCGCTCTGGTTGGAGTAATCCATGAAGTATTTCCAGCTCTTTGAAGCAACGAGATGAATAAAATCAGGGTTTTTTTCAAATTTAACAGCTAAGCTTAAGCATGGAGGTGACATTCTGACTTTTTGCTATTCAGTAGGGGCTGTAAATCTAAATCTGGGGGCACGCATTCATCACACTTGATTGCCTGTGTGTCCACACAGACCCAGTGCTGCACAGATTTATGGGCACATGTTTTATGTGAGGTAATGACACTTCCATAAGAGGACAGTACCTGCTGTGATATCTGCACCACTTCCTTTCCTATCGAGTAGATATTCATAACCAATACCATCACCATGCAGAAGGACAAGGACACACGTTGCTGTGAAACAAATGTTGAGACGTACTTTGAATGGCACATTTGTAAAGATGTATTTTTCTAGTAATTTGAACGACAGATCATTTGTTTTCAATCACAATTTCCTCATAATGCTGTCAGAGTCATTATTACTCATCACAACAGCCATTAGTACCTCTGTGAAAGATACTGGAACCATGTTGATATTGTGCTCGCCCGTGTCACTAGTGTTCACGGAGGGTCTCAGAGTCACTATAAGGTGAGTTAAGGGCAGCAAGCCCAACAGATAGAGAAACATGTTGAGCACATGAGCTATGCTCCCATAAGCAACCCTGTGGACAAAACAGAGGACACCATGGACCAACGGTCAAGGTAAAATGTTAACTGGAGCTGGACTAGGGTGAATAAATCTGTAAAAATAAATATGGGTCATGGGCCAAGTCCTCCTGAATACTCACCACTTCATTGCCAGATACTTTTTGCAGACGGGATGGTTGAGGAGCTCGATGCGGTTGTACTGCACCATCGCCTGCAGGAGGTGTAACAGAATAATGACCCACAGTCAGTACACACAGCACATTTTGCACAAGCAGTGGTACTCACTGCAGAACCAAAGGGGTTATGCTGGAAATAGTCCAGCTCCACCGCTCTGTTGTTTGGGTTTAGGGCGGAGACAGTGAGAAACTTGACTCTTGACCCTGACTGTTCTTTATTGACAGCAAGTTATTGACGGCCTAACAAACGATGACATCAGCAGGAGTAAACTGGTGCTGTATTTTTTTAAAACATTTACAGAAAGATGTCGTAATTTTCCAAATAGTGCGAAGCTATCGAGAAAAGAAGGGGTGGCTGCTGTGCGGAGGACTGGAGGAAAGATTGCACAATGTATCTTGGCCTCAGTGATTTGCCACAAGCTGTTATTAGGTCTCGGTAGACTTGGCCACTCACCAAATTTGTGAACATTTGCATGCAGATTAAACCCCGCTTGAACTACCCTCTGCTGGCAATTTAGGTAGCACAACGAGCTGAAATTGATGCAGATGTAACACTGTAATAATATGTCCAACCTTTATGGAGGTGGCAATTTTCTGTTTCCTGATGAAAATGTTTTGCAGAGGTGAACTGTTTTTTGGCCATTTTAGAGGCTACAGCTAGTGTTTCTCTTGACCTGTTCTCTTGTAACATACTCAAAAGCTTTTAGTTCACAATATTTATATCGATAAGGGTGGGCTGAATGTCTGTAATGGTGAAACCATGTTAACAACACATGGAGGTTGTAGCAAGAACAGAGGAGAAGCCTATTATTTGTTTGCCAACAACCAATCAGACAAGTTTGATTCCTGATGAGTGCTAAGGGCAGAGTGCTGGTGGTGGCATCACAGCAGGGATGCTTGAATGTTCTTTTGTGATTTTTCAAGGCAGGAAGAGAGTGGGGGAAAAAGGCACAATGAACGTCGTTATAAAAGTGTCATCGTCACTAAACTATGTAGAGAAATTAAAAACATTTCTGAATAGGCCACACACTGCGTCTATGTAGTTGTCACTGTCACTTTCCAATGATTAATAGAGGAAGTGTCATCACTGCCCCTGAGGAGGGACAGGCCAATCCTGATCCCATAAGTTATCAAGGCAAGCGGTGAAGTCTACAGAGCCTCATTAGATGCTGATGCATGACAGAAATAGAGCTTGAGTGCTTGTGAATCATGTGGAAGTACAACATTTGGATTCTGAAGCTGTTAAAAGAGTAACAAAAAGGTTTGCTTACGTTGAGAGCGGCCAGTGGCTGAACCTTATTCCCATTGTAAATCTGCCCTTTCACTTCAATCGGAGCTTGGAGCCATTTGAAGTCATATTCAATCTAGGCCACAAAAAGAGTTGTTTAATCTTTTTCCCGATCAGTGTTTCAAACAATATGTTTAATGCGTGTTTTGTGTGATTACGTGGTAATCGGGGCTGTTGTGGTCATCATCAGATTCCCTCATGCTGCGGTCCAAAAGATGCTGTTGACAGAAGCGGCACAGTGACGAGGAATTAAATCTTTAGTAAGTAACAACAGATCACACAACACAAAAATGCTGAAAGATGTGAGTTATGATGACTGTATACAGTGATTTATGACATGGATTTTATTTTATTTTATTATTTCTTTATTTTGCCAGCAGCAAACCTTGTAAGTTTCAGGCAGAAACTCAATCATGTCTAGTATGGGGCATCGCTGACTACTTTCGGGATTGAACAGACTTACAGCTTCAGCACACCTGCAAGAAAAAATAATAAGATCACAGACACGACTATAACCACTGGATTGTAGAGTCACTTTAATATTTCTCAGTGGCACATTGCAGGCAGCTGCAGATAGCAATTCACACTACTACCCACATTTTATTGTGTGGCATGGCATGACTCCTAATAGTGATTGATGATTGTGAGTTTGTCACTTGAGGATTAAATGCTCCCTTATAGCTTGAGAAATCTATCCTACCTCTTTCACTAATTAGATTGGGCTATCTGAAAAAATTCATTGTCACAAACCCACTAATCAGTAGCTGACATTTGGGAGATTCATAGTTTTTACAGATCCAAGAAAGAGTTAAATATTGCACGGATAAATGAAAAAATTATTTAAGCTTTTTGCTCTTTAATATGCTCTATTTGTTTTTTTATTGACAAAATACCTTTCACAGTCAATTACAGCATTGACCACGTCTTTTCTCCCATTTTGCAAAGCCTCATGGAGGAATGAAGTGTGGTTCTTGTTTAAGATGATCTCCGCCCCCCTGGCCAGCAACAGCCTGACCGCAGCCACGTGTCCACCTCTCGCTGCGATGTGGAGTGCCGAGTTCTGTCAGTACAACAGAACACACCTTCTCAGATTCATTACAGTGTGGGGCGGATGACTTATTCGGAGTGAATGGCAATTATTTGTGTTTTAACGTTTAAACTGGAAAAATAACCCTAGTATAAAAATTGCCAGGACAAATTAATTAGTTCAAGAATAAATATCACAGATCACAGTGAAATTGTTTTGGAGTAACAGGAAGCAATACCCCATCCTCATCTGTTTTATCCAGCAGCTTGAGATTGGCTGCCAGTAGGATATCCATCGTTTGTGTGTATCCTTCAGAAGCAGCGTGGTGCAGACAAGTCCAGCCCTTGTAATCACTGTCAACAGGACATTTCTCTACAGGTTAGTATACTGTAAAAAACGATCACTCAAACCATCACGTTCCTTTAATGTTTTTGAGCAGTGTATTTTTTATGCTTGCACATGTACATGCTTCCGTGCACACAACGTGTGTTTGGCTTTACCTGTGGAAGAGAGCTCCTTTGCGCAGCAACAGTTGCACCACTTTTGTGTGTCCCTCTTTTGAGGCCAGATGGAGTGGAGTCAGGCCACGCTCATCGCCTTCATTTAGCAGACGAGAGTCAGTAATGGACTCTAATAATCGGTGACATGTATTGATGCGGCCATACCTTAAAAAAAAAAGTAAAATCACTGTATTGTCGGGAAATGGTAGAGCTCCATACCTGTAGACAATTTTATTGTAAGACACTCATGGCAACTGTTGCAGGTTTGAATCTGTGGCTGTAGGCTAGGTAGCAATAAAGGCTTAAAATGCTAGGAGCGGTAAGAAGAACAAAGTAGAAGTGACATATTTAGTTGGGAGATTATGTTTTGTTGTCTCTGAACCTTTTAAGCAGGTCAGCAGTATTGTCTGTACAGTAGAGAATGAGGCTTCTGTAAGAGTTAAGGTATGATATCATAGCATGGCCTCCATCTGCCCTCTAGTTCTAATGAAATGGGTGTTCATGATAGAAAAATCTATAATAATAATGTTGAAAATCCACCCATTAAACACTGTGAGTAACATTTTGTTCACATGTGGCTCACTAATTAAATGCTGTTCCTGTGACAGCTCCTTTGGGTCACTACATAATATTTAAGGTATGTTACTTGAATTAATCTTCTAAAAGCTTTTAGGGGCATGAATGTATTGAGGTTTTATACAGCTGAACAGTAAGGAATGGTGTTTTATTATCCATCTGTCCATTTGATTGACTACAAATCAAATGGACATACACTGCCAACAAGAATTTCCATCCTTCCAAGTTTCTTAGTTTTTTGCTTATGTTTAGTTCCAGATCATAAGACAAATGTAAATATTAGAGAATGATAACCTGAATAAATACAAAATGCACTTTTTAAATGATAATTTCAATTATTAGGTGTGTGTGTGTGTGTGTGTGGGGGGGGGGGGGGGGGGGGGGGGGGGGGGGAGTTATCCAAACCAAACTGGCCCTGTGTGGAAAGAGTAATTGTCCTAACTACACACAGGACTGATTATTGCCAGAACTAGTGAATCAAATCATCACTTAAAGAGAGCCTGTCTGACAAAGTGATCTCAAAAAGCAACATATCATGCTACGATCCAAGGAAACTCAAGAACAGACAAGAAACAAAGTCACTGACTTCTTCAGTTTGGAAAGGAATACAAAGCCAATCAAATGGAGAAAACCTGGAACACTGGGTGATCTTCCCAGGAGTGCCTAGCCTAATAGAATTACTCCAAGGGTGCACTGATTACTCATCCAGGAGGTCAGATAAGAATCCAAAACAACAACTAAAGAACTGAAGATCTCACTTGCTTAAGTTAGGGTCAGAGTTCATGATTCAACAATAAGATTGGGCAAAAGGTTTCAAAGGTGAAAACCACTGCTAACCAAAAATAACACAAACGCTCGTCTCACATTTGCCAAAAAACATCTTGGTGATCCCCCAGACTATTTGAGGACTGACGAGACAGAAGATGAACTTCTTGGAAAGTTTTTGTCCCATATGTAAAATGAATACTGCACTTGATAAAAAGAACATCATACCCACAGTTAAACGAGGCGCTGGTAGTGTCCAATGCGACTGAATTAAAAAAGGTCTGTAAAAAAGAGTGATCCAAAATTCCTCCACAGTGATGTGAAAGACAGTTCTTGCAGTTCTTGCACATCCAGTTATTAGTCAAAGGAGCTTGCAAAGAAAAGTCCAGATGCTTTTCTTAGCAAGCTCCTTTGACTACGATGACCTGGATGACTGAGAACCTTCACAGACATCCAGTTATTAGGTTTAGAGGAAAATTACTTTTTCACAGTACAGGTTTGGATACCTTTTTTCTTTCCCTTAATAAAAAAATCATTATTTAAAAACTGCATTTTGTATTTACTCAAATGATCTTTGTCTAGTATTAAAATTTGCTTGATGACCTGAAACATGTAAGCGTGACAAATATGCAAAACGCTAAGAAAGCAGGAAAGAGGCCAATACTTATTTATACATGCATGGACAGATGGATGGATAGCTACCTTTGAAATTCTGTGTGGATGTAACAGCTGCATATAGTGTTTTACAATAACACTGGAGTTACACTGGCACACAGCACTAGGTGATATTACAGCTAAAAATTGTACTTGAAATTAACAAACAGAAATGATTTATATGCTACACATCATCCATCATACAGTGGTCAATATCATCTGATTAATTTCAACAGCCATGACTTTGCATTTGTTTGAACAAATCCATTTCCAAAGTTTGTGTAACTGAGTGAAAATCTATGCTATGTTAAGTCTTACTGAGCAGCGAAGTGCAGGGCAGACTTCTTGTCCTTGGACTTGCATGCGAGTCCAAGTTGCCCCGAGAGGCCCAGCATGTTCTTCACTGAGTCGTGGATTCCCAGTCTGCAGGCGTAGTGGAGTGGGGTGCAGCCATCGTTATCCTCACAGCTTAAAAGTGCCTTCACACTGTTGAGCTAAAATCCAATGCATTATGAACACATCTACTTCATTCTTACTGTACAATCACAGGCGACCACTTAGGTACACCTGTTCAACTGCTTATTATTCGACATATCTAATCAGCCAACCACATAGCAACAACTCAGCACATTCAGTCATGTAGACATGACCAAGGTAACCTGCTGAAGTTCAAACTAAGCATCAGAAATGGGGAAGAAATGTGATTTAAGTGATTTTGAATGAGTTTTTTGGTGCCAGGCGGGCTGGTTTGAGTGTTTCAGAGACAGATGAACTACTGGGATTTTCCCCGCACAAGCATCTCTAGGTTTTACAGAGAAGAGAGAAAATATCTGGTGAATGACAGTTCTCTGAGAGAAAATGCCATGTTGATGGCAGAGGTCAGAGGAGAATAGCTAGACTTCTTTGAGATGATAGGAAGGTGACAATAACTCAAATAATCATTTGTTACAAGTGAGGTATGTTTGTGTTGAGCCTTCAAGCAGGTGAGCTACAGCAGCAGAGGACCACATCGGGTCCCACTCCTGTCAGCTAAGCACAGGAAACTGAGGATATAATTTACACAGGCTCAACAAAAATTGGACAAGAGAAGAGTGAAAAAACATCTAATGAATATCAATTTCTTCCGCAGTATTTTGATGGTAGAGTCGAGAATTTGTGAGAGGAAGGGAGCAGATCTGCGGAAACTGTGTAATGCTGTCATGTCAATATGGACCCAGATCTCTGATGAATGTTTCCAGCACCTTGTTGAATCTAGAAACTGTACCTAACAAAGTGGCCAACACGTGCATACTAAGCAATGCAAAAAATTGAAATGCTATATTTTATGCACATGACAAAATTGACAGTTATCCATACTCGAACAGAAACTACAAAATTATTGTGATCTGCTATTCTCACACTGTCTGTCTTTATGTCTTTAACAGTGATGTAGCTTCAGGAAAAAGCTCACAGTGTTTAAAGGACTATATGGCTTTGGCGAGAGTGTAATGAACTTCGATCAGCTGGCTTTGAAAGCACGCAACTTTTGAAGGCTCCAGGCAAGCTGATCAAGGACAGTGCAGTAATTAGATTCCAGCCACTTAATGACATTTTTGTTTAAGCAGCATTCAGTGCATTTAATAAGCTACCGACTGATTGGCAGTACCTGCAGTACTTCTTCCGGGAGGTTTTTCAGGCCCTTTGGCTGCAGAATGGCCAGGTGGAGAAAGTTACAGCCACATTTGTCTCTCACGTTAACGTTGGCTCCTAAAAAAATCATTAACATTTGCATAAGTGTTTACAACCTTTATTATCAGGCAAATTATATGAGCACTACTGGTGGAGAAGTCATTTACTTTAGCTCACCTTTTGACAGCAGCAGAGCCACAGTTTTCCATGCTCCACAGCTCGTAGCCAGCAGCAAAGGAGAGTTTCCCTTGCAGTCGGTGCTGTTAATGTCTGCACCCTGAAGATAGAATACATTACAGCTTTAAAGTTACCTCTTTAATTTTAGCACACAAATGAAAAGCATTGTGTGCACATTAGCAATGAATACACCCCCACAGTATTCTCAGTTTTAAGAGGATCAGCGAACACATTTAAAAGTCCTTTTAAACAAATTTCATTAACTTAGCTTCACCAAATCAGACCAACAGGTGATATTTTGTAATGATAGCAGAAGAAGTAAACAGTGGGGAAACAATTTGATCCCATGCTGAATTTTAAATGAAGTAAATTACAAAGAAATGATGGTAGTCTCATTTTAATTGAGAGAGGCAAACTATCAACCAAAACTCAAGAACAAACAAGTAACATAAAAGATATAAATTGATTTGAATCTAACTGAGTGCAATATGATTGGCTGTGTGCCACCCATCTGGCACAAAAACAACAATAAATCAATCCAGCAATCCAACAATTACGGATACTCCTGAATGCGTTATGTATATAGAGCACAACTCTCCACAGAATTACTTTCTTCCATTTCAGCTTCTCCACCAACATAGACAAGACCAAACAGCTGCCAAAGGATATCAGGGACAAGATTGTAGACCTGCACAAGGCTGAATGGGCCACAAAACCATCAGTGCTATTATTCAGAAAAGGGAGAAATATAAAATAACCATCAGTCACCCTTGGTCTGTAACTGCATGCAAGATCTTGCCTCATGGGGTGAGGATGATCACGAGAAAGGTGCTGGATCAGGGACTGGTTAATGATCTAAAGGGAGCTGGGACCACAGTCACCAAAAACATCAACGGTAACACACTACCTGCAAGGTCCCCCTGCTCGAGAAGCTACATGAATGGCCTCGTTTTAAGTTTTCTAGTGATTGAAAGTGGTGTTGTCAGATGAAAACAAATTCGAGCTCTATGCCATCAACTATAAACACCATGTTTGGAGGAGGAGAAATGCTGAGTATGACTCAAAGAACATCACAGTCAAGCACGGAGGTGGAAGCATTATGCTTTGGTTTTTCTGCTAAGGGTACAGGACAATTTAACTGCTGACATCCAAATCAGTTCATAACGTTTATGTAATGTGTGTTTTGGATTTCTGGCTGATACTAGTAGTATCATTCCAGAGTAGAATGAAACTACCATAAAAATTAGACATGGTTCATTTCTTTGGAAGTGAGCAAACTTACAAATTGAGCAGGGCTCTATAGTTAGGGTAAACACGAGAACCTGCTTTTGCACATGTGCCATAGCGAGAAAAACGTTTTTAGACGGGGAACTAAAATAGCACCTAAACGAAATAAACATTTCATGAACCACACCCCGTGCAGACCACTGTTTTATAGTTTTATAGTTTTTGAGATAAACACACTAAGGTTCATCTACTGCTTGCCGCATCTAAAAGAGTAGACTTGAAATAAACTTGGACTACGCTTCCTACCTAGCAACACCATTCTATTAGAACCATCAAAGTGCAACAGATGGTGACAGGTGGTCCACAAGCAATGGGCAGCACCTGTAATATTTACTCAGGAGTGTATTTAAAATAGCAAATATTGTTTGATTGTAGCAATGGGAACAAACATAGTCGAGTGGAAGATTTTACTAATTGAAATCCAACCTGCAGTGAATAGAGATTCACAGTTTATTTGCCTTTTAGATTTCAGCATATGTGGGGGGGGACTGCTGTTTTTATAATGTTTGTGTCGGTTTGATGCACCGAAGGATAAAAAATCAATCAGAAAATATCTGATAATAAAACCGGACATGTCATGTGTGTAACAGCTGCGTGGCATTTGTGTGTATTCATGTGTGTCTTATTTACCAGAGAAATTAGGTACTCCGCCAGCTCCGTGTGATCAAATATTGTTGCCCTGGAAAAGTAAACACAGTTGTTGTAAACCAGCCGTTCAGCGCACTACTTTGTGAGTCAAGGTCTTACTCATGCTGTCAGATAAGCAGTGAGGATGATTTAGTTCTCATTCGGCAACATAATAGCCAGATTTCCCTTTATCGTCACACTTTTATCTTCAGGGTTGTACGGCTTCCCTTTGTTGACACACTTTAATGACTAAGTGTTTGTGTTCTCCATTAAGAAAGAGACTTATGTGGATGATTTCCCCCACAACTAAATGATGGACTGAAGTATACTTGATCATCCAGATACCAGACGACATATTTCTATTGTGCTTAAAAGGCCTTTTGTGGTATTATTTCACTCCACATCACAGCAATGGCGTCCAAATAAGAATGAAAACACAGAGGGAGGACCTTTGTCCTTTGTTCTGCTACTGTCAGTGCCAACACAAATAGCTTTTAGATAAAATCTGTGTGGATGGGAAGCAAATCTTTATTATGTAATTATATCATTATCGCTTTCCTCAGGCTTGTCGTTGCCAAGCATAAGGAGTTTATATCTAATTATCTTGTTTGCAGATGTGTTTTACTGTTGATATGATGCAGATAAAGTGGTCTTTATATAGCATGAGCAAGCAAATGAGTAGCAATTGCAATATTGCATATCTACACAACTTCATTGGTATCGCAACAAAGATCATTTTAATTAAAACAATGTCCACCAATAAAATTATGAACTAGAATTAGGAAATAGTGGAAACTTGCCCTTTTGTGCTCTCGGTCACTGACTGTTCAGCACAAGGAACAGAATATATATGTGCTCTTGTCTATGGAGATTAATTTAAAATTGAATGCTGAGATACAGTTAATAAGATATTGTTTATTTTCCATTCTGGAGTCTCAGCAACTCTCTGCTCTCTCACGGGTCAGCATGGTCAGGATGCTTTGCATTTTGTCAACAATGAAATTTGCATTTCAAAAAGGCACCAATTTTGAATTCTACAGAAAAGCAATTTGCAAAGAAGTTGCTGTCACAGTCTTCTGGCCGAGCGCCTTTGGTTTCTACCCCTCACTGAGTGTGGTTATGATGCCTATGCCCATCTTTGACAGTTTGTGATGGCTACTATCAGCCTACAAAGTCTACATAACCACATGCAGCTGCATTATTAAGTTTTATCAACACACTCAAAAAATATTTATGCCCCAAATGCTGACTTTAAATAATCTGAATCGATTTAAATGTTCTATGTAATTTTGTTACATAAGTACAATGTAAAACATTAGACTTAAAGAATCTGGTCAAATGAAATTTACTTGATCAGTATTGATTTAGTTTATACTGAGTATATTCTCCTTAATGATTAATTATTTGATTAAATACACTGGGGGGATTGTTCCGTGCACTAATTTCCGCATCGGAAATGAATGACAAGGAGAGACCCACCTGTGTAGAGGGGTCTGACATGCACCATCAGTGAGATTGATGATATCTTCAACTCGCTCAACAGAAGACAGCATCAGTTTGATGACCTCAAGAGCACCCTGGGTGCAGGCCAAATGAAGCGGTGTAGACCTGTCGTTCTAGAGTCCGACAAACATGGATACATTACAAGTGATGAATGCGGAATATGATGCAAATTTACAAGTTCATCACACACAGTTATGTCTGCTGCATACAGAAACCCTGCGGAGATTTTTATAAACCTGCAGCGATGTAAACTGGCACAAACAGAATATGAATAAGTATACTCATGCGTGATTCACACAAAGAAATCCTGCAAGTTTCCTCTGTGTAACATTAGCAAAGTAAGTCCCAGACTTCTTGGCTGAACACTGGGGACTGTAACACAAGCCTTTAATGAGATAACCAGGACTGGCAGGAGGAGGCCAGTGATCACTCCACTCAGCTTCACAGTGTAAGTGGATGTAATTTGTATCAATTTGGCCAACCGAAGCTATTACTGTACTCGCTACTGCTGATGTAGCTCTGGCCACTAGCCCAGGGCAAGACATAACGATCACTCCCAGATGGGTGTGATAAGACTGACGGGTTCTAACAGTACAAAGAAGGCGACCCTCTGGTGACAACGTGTTTTACAAGTGTTGGAATCCAGGTTTGTTTAAAAAGCAATGCAAATCTGGCAGAGTAGGAGTGAAAACCAAAATGTGTGATCTGGCTATGGCATTCTGAGTAGTAGGTAAAAACAGTGGTGAAAATCAAATGAATGTATGCCCAGTCTTTTTGAGACGGTTTATGAAAAGGCCATGTAGTGATTTACATCTTGTTATCTTTTATAATAGAAGTACCTGTTGCTGGTCAACTTTGGCTCCAGTAGCAATGCAGAGGCGGATGGTCTCGATATTCCCACCACGTACAGCCAGATGCAGGGGGCTGCTCTTGGTCTTGTCTAAATAGTTCATGTGGCACACAGCCGAGTGGCCTAACTCCTCTCCTGTCAGGACAGAATTCAATAAATTGTTTTTATATCTTGAACGTGAAATGCAGTGAAAATGTCCATAATGGCAGTTTCTTATGACCAACTCCGTCTTTGACTTTTAGTGGCTTTCTTGTTTTGTTTTTAGCAGGCAGATGTAATGAGTAATGTGTATATTTAACATGGGCTGTGCAAAAAAAAAAAAAAAAAAAGACAGCACACAAATGTCCTAAATATTTTAAGGTCTTGCTAAACTTTGTCCAAAAGCACCAAAGTTACCAAACAGACCTCCCACTGTGGATAAACATACTATCATTTGTGATGTCTAGCCTACAGAAAATACCCCAAGTGCTTATCTGGAGGGGGGTGGGGGTGGGGGGGGGGGGGGGTAATCTACCAGCTTAATATGCTGCTTGGCCTTGTAAAAAACATTTTCATTGCTGTCAGCACTTTGAGTTTTTGATGATAGCATTTTTCTTTCATCATACCAGCCTTGAGAATGACTTCCATGGCTTTCTTCGCACCTGCGAAGGCAGCAGCGTGCATGGCGAAATGGCCAAGCTTGTTCTGTTGGCAAAGCTTTGCTCCATGCTTTAACTTTGATGGATATATGAATGGATGAGAAGGCAAAACAAAGAGACATGGTCTTTTGTCAGAAGCAAAGCTGCAGCAAAAGGAAGCTACATGATGAGTTCACAGTTATCATTTGCAGTAAGGTGTAGGTACGCAGTACAATGTGGAGCCTCGTACATACCAACATGCTAAGAGCCTCACAGTTATTAAGGGAACAAGCCAGCATCAGTGGGGTGTTTCCAAGGTCTCCCTTTAGATTGCAGTCTGTACTGCTGTAGGACAACAGCACCTTCATGAAAGAGATATAAAAACAGTAACTAATTAAAGTACAGCATAAGTAAAAACGGGCAATTGAATAATAGAAAATCCATCAAGCACATCAACGTAATAAAGATTAAATAAAGACACAAAAAGACAAGGTTTAGCCATTCCACAATGCCCCAAAAAGTACAGTACATAAGATGTAATGTGGGAAAATATTGTTTGTTATTTGACTAAATTACCAGCTAAATTTTTTAAAATTTGTTTATACTGTAATTAAAATTATCACACTACTTAAATTTACTTTAATTCCTGCAAAAAAACAACAATTTTTTTTTACTGTTTATTGTAGTTTACCTACCTTTAACTATTTGCATCTAAATATAATAACATACACAGAAATTACATTTAATCACATCACAGGGGATTTACACCCTTAGTTGAGTGCTGTATAATAAAGTGCTAGAATGCTCTGCGTTGACCTTGTTGACTACAGGAATTCAAGAGAAAAACACACTTCCTGTCCTTTAAATTATTACATCAACTGTGCCGTATCAGCCTTCTCACCCCCACCAGGTTGCTGTGTCCATGGCTGACAGCCAAGTGCAGGGGGGACAGGAGGGCAGTGTTGAGGATGTTGGGGTTAGCCCCCAGGTCCAAAAGAGCCTTGCAGCTCTCTGCCTTGTTCCTCTCCACTGCCCAGTGAAGGGGCACATTGCCCTGCTCATCACAGCTGTTCAGGACTAAGAGACGATACAAGAGCATATGCAGAAAGGTTCGTATGCGTATGTATCAGATATAATATGCAAAAATAATGTCCCTCTTCCATGCAGTAACTTTAGAAATGAAATTACGCCGAGTCACAAAACATGTTGTGTTGCGTCTTGTGATCGATGACTTAGGTGCACTTACCCTGTGCATCTGTGACAGTGGAGATGAATTGAATGAGGGTGATGTGTCCCCCTGCAGCAGCGTGATGAAGGGGACTGGCTCCACATTCATCTTTTTCACTGAGGACCTCTGGGCTCTTCTTCACTAGGTTCTCCAGGAGAGCTAGGTCACCCTTCTCAGCCAACTAGATGATATTATATAGAGTAATATAACACAAAGAATACAGAACAGTTGATTTTTCTGCTTTCCAGTTTGTTCAAAGTGTGTTTTACCAAAGAACACACTATGCTAGAAGGCATTTCAAACTATTCTTGTGTGCCTTCTGATATAATCACTGGAGTATGATATAACGGCCATTTGTTAGTTTTGTATAAAAACAGACTTTACAATCCAATTCGTTGAAAACTCATGTAATATTATTATTATGTAATACTAGAATTGTTTAGGCCTCCTTAACCTCCTCCTTAAGGATACACTGGGCTGGGATTAATCCGAGTTACATAAACCTTCTCATATTGTGAATACTTGTGGCAGAAATAAGTAAGTTTTTGAAAACGTTTTATACAGACATGCATATTTTTTTCAGTAAGTTTTTTCCCCTCACCTCAAATATATTTCGATTTGCCAGGCCTGGATCGTCATCCTCTATCACATATGTATAACAACTGTTTTGCCGTGCCACATCCCTGCTGAAGTTCATCACTTAGCTGAGACTCTGTGGACATGAGCCCTAATAAAAACAAAGAAAGCAGTGACATGTGTGCATGTGAACCCCAGCGCTCACACCTGTGCAAGCTGATGCACATGACAGCAGCAGATTGAAAACACAGATAGAAATATGCCATAATTTCAATCAAGCCACAGATGAGCAAGCCTACTTAGCAAGCTAGAAGAACTTAGAGCGTAATGTGATAGATAGCGCAAATAAAACCTTAATGCACAGGCTTCTAATGTTTAGAGGGGACATGGGCACAGGACATTGTCTTTACCCAGAAGGGCATTCACATCCGTTGAGTCTTTGTGGCGGGGGTTGAAGCCCTGCACTTGAAGAAAGCAATTATGTCCTCCGCAGCTGCAGGTCAGCTTGTTTGAGCCAGTCCCAGGTGTCCTCGCGTGGTCCTGGGTGAGTGAGATTGAGATAGACCTTGTAATTTTATTGCCTTCAGTCCCATCGAAAGGCCAAACAGTAAATGGCATTTTTTTTCTGGTGAGCAAACTACTATTGAGAATCTTCACTGCAAATCTCCTTCACCTACGTTATTTGCCGTGCGCTGATGTTGTTCCTCGGGTCAGAGCAGCAGCTACGTTTTACTGTTTGATTTGCACATTTTGTTGGTGTTTTATACACACTGACTAATGCTCAGTCAGTAACAACCTGATCCAAAAGTTTAAGCACTAAAACATAAAGACACCACTTCAAATATCAGCAAGTCAAAAATGATCACTGAGTTAATTTTTATAGGTTATTTATAGGGTTTAATTTAATTTACAGCTTTTAGTTAGTATAGTTTGGTACACTAATAATGCCCTTAGTATGCTATTGATATATCATTAGAGCAATATAATAATAAATAAACACTTAAATCGCGTAGGCCTGTGATGGACTGGCCTCTTGTCCTTTGGCTGCTGGGATAGCTTCAAGCCGGACTAATGGGTGGATGAAAGGATGAGTGTCTAAGATGCTGTACTTAAGACACACTTAGCATATGTATGCATATTTAATCATATTTAATAATATGGTCTTCTATTCGTTACTTGCATTTGTTTTGTTTTTTTTTATTATTCAAATATTTTTTAAAAAGCATGCATTCCAAAGCGCAAGCATATTTACATCACGGTAAAGGTTTAGTTTAAATTCTTTACATACATAAAAGTACTGTAAATGCAACTGTTTCTGGAAAACATGTCACACCACCTGTGATGATTTTTAACAACATGAGTATAATTTGTGTTTAACTAAAGCACTAAAGTAACATCGCATGCACTTAATCAATGAAAGATGCTACTAACATACTAAACTAGTCTCTTTATGAAATTGAAGGCTAATGAAGACTTTTTATTCTGGGGGTTGTAAAGTAATGCTCGAAACATCCAACACTTGGATTTGCATTTATTGGCAGATTTGCAGTTTGCATTATGAGTCATGATCGCCCATCAGTATTTCAGCACTACCTTCACTGATCTGAATACTTGAGTCCATTACCTCTACCATACAAGTCATTGATATTTCATGTCTTGTGGTCTGTGGTCCTGATAAAACATCATATTACAGTCCAAGACGGCATCACCTCATTTCCTTCTAATTTGGCGACTTAGATAACGACCCCACTGCATATCCCCCTCCCTGTCATTACCAGGCAACTGCGGTAAATAAGTGCCATTGGTTTCTCTAATTGATTTGCTTATTTAGTTTGCAGATGGTTTTCAGGAAGTGCACTAATAGGCACTGGTAAACACATTTTCCAAACAATCCGGAAACAAGCGGGAGGTATATTTAATTTTAACAAGGAGATCCTTGCATGAGTGCACATTGTTCACATTTAAACTGAATAGACTAGCATTACCCTCACAAATTGTGTTTACTTCAGAGGGTGAATTTTTAACACTATCTTAAAAAATAACGAGTAGATTGGAGAGTGGAGAAATAACAAGTGGATTAAAAACAGCTTCTGTATGTTGCAGTATTAATTGTTACATAAATAATGAACTCTAATGGACGAAGAACATAATGAAGTGTGCAGGCTTGTGGGAAAGCTGACATTTCCATATCCGCTGCTAATAAAACCAGAGATCAAATATATATAGTCATATATTTAATCAATTGAAACAGCACTCTACATACTTTCTAAAGAGTAAAATATTCCATATCTAATCGTCATTAAATGTTAAATTCGTCCCCACACAAACTCAAAACCTTAAAGACAACATCAAAGACATTACTTACTGTAACTGTGAGATGCTGCTACTGAGCTGAGCAATCTGGACGTTCTCCTCACTACTGCCTGTGAAAGGGCTTTAAATAGTGTGGTGAGCTGGCTATCTCCCAGTCTAATGCAGGCAAAATGCTGCCCCTTGTGACCGAATGGCTCTCGTGCTGTTTTCACAGAAGAGAAGAAAAGCCCGTGGTGTAACGTGATAGGATATTTAACTGGCAGCATTACATTAAACAGCAAACATGATACTTCACTCTCCTTCACAATAGGGTTTAATTAATGTGTCTAGATGTGAGTTGCTGATGCATTTACGGATTTTGTCGTCTCTCTCGTCTTTTCCCACAAAAGTGATGACGAACTGAAGAAACCAAAGCTCGTGCTCATCTTTAAAACGGGGTTGAGAGTATGTAGGATTCTGCCTATTAGTAGCATCTGAAAGTCAAGGCTCCCCTCAGATGAAACTTGACCACCCAGCTCCACATGGCCTACCGTATACCATTTATCCAATCAGTGATTAGAATGGAAGGTCAAGGTCAAGGTCAAGGTCAGATTTATTTATATAGCACATTTCCAACAGCCGATGCTGCACAAAGTGCTTAACAATAACAATAAAATTAAAAACTACAGTGTAATACAATAATAACAATAGAAACAATAAAATAGAAGAATTGAAACAATACTAACTAATTCAGATAAATCCAAAATGCTTGGGTCATAATGTGTTAAAAGCCAGAGCGTAAAAGTGTGTCTTTAGTAAAGATTTAAATTGCTCAAGAGTTTGAGCAGATCTAATATTAAAGGGGAGACTATTCCAAAGTCTGGGACCTGCCACAGAGAAGGATCTATCACCACGAGATTTGAGGTTAGTCCGTGGAATGGACAACAATAGTTTTGAACTAGATCTCGTGGGTTTTCCTGGAGCATAGGCAGAGAGGAGCTCTGACAAGTAGGGGGGGGCTCGGGCGTTGAGTGACTTAAAAACAAAAAGTAAGAGTTTAAATTGGATCCTGTAGGGGACAGGGAGCCAGTGTAAAGAGGCTAAAATTGGGGTTATATGCTCTCTCCGTTTGGTACCGGTTAGCAGGCGAGCAGCAGCATTTTGAACCATCTGAAGGCGATGGATGGTGGCATGATCTAGGCCATAATACAATGAATTGCAGTAGTCCAATCTGCAAGTAAGAAAAAGGTGGATGAAAAAGGAAACAATAGCCTTTTATGTTTGTTTGTTTTTTGTGAAAGTCTTGTGCTTCTGCTCTGAAGTGACTCAGCAAGTGACTAAAGATGACCTTAAAGACCTCCTTGTTGAGGATTACTGAGTATTCCCAAGTGAATCTTTATCAGGCAGGATTATCAGATAAGGTGTATCATTAACTAAGGATTATACCAGCATTTCTATTCCACATTAATCAAGAGACTAAGTGTAGAGTTGTTCAGATCAATATGAAATGTGTATTAAAGTTTTGCTTGATGTTCCAATTATGGAATTAAGTTGGATATCATGTAAAAGAAAATCCTTTAACAACATCAAAAGAAACTAAAAGCAGGCAAGCCATTCTTTTAAAAACTAATAGAATAAAAGGAAACTTAAAGACATTTTAGCCATTTCTTAAGCTCCAAGGATTGCAATCTTCACCTGCTGGGTGCTTGGATTACGACTTTCAAAAATATCCCAAAATAATACTGTAACGATGGTTAAGTGTTACTGGACAGTGACATGTTGGTTTTCTCTGCACACTGCTGTTGTTCCTTTAAGATTCATGTTTGGTTGGGCTGCAGGAAGTAGTGAGGGTGGTGTACAGGAAGGGTTGGGGGGACCTGGTTGTTCTGTGTGTGTGCCAGGCTGAAGAGAGGTGTAGTTCGAGAGCGCTTCCCCCTGAGTTAACAACCCGCTGGCTTATGTGCCGAATAAACGGACAAACTGAGACCCCAACCGTCTGGTTCTTGTGAACGTTACATTGGTGTCAGAAGTGAAGAAAGAAAAAAGAACCCCAGAACGCCCGAGACCCTGTTGCCGGCGACGCTTGCCGTTACGAGACGAGGATGTTGCCGGGCAGGATTAAGAAGGAGACGGAGGAGAGGGAGGTTCGTCCGCGCTCGCCCGCCCATGGAGTGAGGGAAACGGCGCTGCGGCTGTCTGCCGAGGCTGGATTTTCTCCAGGTTTGACTAGGCTCGGGAACTGTTCGCACAGCGGCCGCGATTCCGGCGGGAAGGAGTCGACCTCGCTTGGCGCGCCGTCACGTGATGTAAACAAACATGGCGGCGCCCAGCAAGCTGCAGCGAATATAAAAACGCCTAAGTTCAGCGGCAAGACGCCATGGGAAGTGTTTATCGCACAGTTCGAGCTGTTAGCTGTTGCAGCTGGCTGGTCTGAGGAACAAAAAGCTCTCCAATTGGCTTTGTGCCTGTGTGAGGATGCAGCTGCATGCCTGCTGCTGCTGACCGAGGAGCAGAGGGGAGATTATAATGCTCTGGTCGGAGCACTTCAGAGGCGCTTCGGGCAGTATAACCAACCAGTGCTGCTGAGGTCGGAGTTCCACAACAGACGCAGATTGCCAGGTGAGCCCCTCCGCATTTTGGCCCATGAAGTCGAGTGCCTTTGCCGGAGGGCGTATGACAGCATGCCACCATCAGTGCAGGCGGAGTTAGCTCGGGACCAGTTCCTGCAGGCCCTGAGCCCTAAAGAGCTCCGCATGCAAACTCAGCTTGCTCGGCCGGCCACACTCAGTGCAGCCCTGGAGCTAGCGTTGGAGAGGGAGATGCTTGCAGGATCCTCTGGGGGCGCTGACGACGCACACGTGGTGAGGGCTGTGTCAGCACCTGTGGAACAGATGGAGACGCCAGCGGGCCTGTGCAGTTTGGTGCAGACAGCTTCGCTGCAGTCGCCTTCCCCTCGGGCTGGCCCACACCGCCGACCTCAGAGCTGCTGGGGATGTGGACAAGTCGGACACCTCATCAGGCAGTGCCCCAAGCTTGCAGCGGTTCAGGGAAACGCCCACGGGCCCGTGTAGGCGGGAGTACACGGGCCTGGGAGAACGACATCCCCACACCACCGCCACCTCCACCCGGTGCGGCCATCACTGTGGGCTGGACCCAGGTTGGCGGCTTTTGCCATGTTCCAGTGACGATTGCGGGGGTGTCCTGTACGGCCCTGCTGGACACGGGATCCAATGCAACGCTGGTCCGACCCGATATTGTCCCAACCGGAGCTGCTGTACAACCGACTAACGTGCAACTTAAGACTGTGACCGGTGATCTGGCCCCAATGAGAGGGAAGGGAGTGTTCCAGTTCAAGGTGGGGGACCTCGGTGTGTCTTATGCTGCCTGGGTGGCTGACGTGCAGGACGCCTGCATCCTTGGGCTGGATTTTTTACGAGCCATTGGTGGTGTACTGGACTTAGGCAAAGGCCTCCTCGTACTCCCTGATGGGAAGAAGGTGCCGCTTATTCCTCCCCCGGTCTGCACAGCATCTGCCGCGGCGTCCACCTCCACCGCAGAGACCCCTGCAGACCCGCCAGCAGAACAGCGAGCGGAGGAGGAGGAGGAGGAGAGGCTCTCAGCAGTGAGGAGTATCTGGTCAAAGAACTGTGAGGGGCTGACTCCACAGCAGCAAGAGAGTCTATGGCAGGTACTAAAAGAGTTTAGTGACATTTTTGCCCTGAAAGAAAGTGATGTTGGCTTGACACACTTGGTAGAGCACGTCATTGAGACCGGGGATGCCCAGCCTATTAAAGTGCGCCCCCGCCGCCTGCCCCTGGCTCATCAGGAGGCTGCAGACAGGGAGCTGTGTGAAATGATGAAGGCGGGCATCATAGAACCATCTGATAGCCCGTGGGCCTCCGCGGTGGTGATGGTGCCTAAGAAAAAAAGTCCTAGGATGCGTTTCTGTGTGGACTACAGACCACTCAACAAAGTGACGAAGAAAGACTCTTACCCCCTTCCCAGGATTGATGAGTCCCTCGACTTAGTAGCCGGGTCCTCCTGGTTTTCCACCCTGGACCTGCGGAGTGGCTACTGGCAGGTGCCACTGTCCCCGGAATCCAGACCGAAGACAGCCTTCTGCACTAACAGGGGACTATGGCAGTTCAAAGTCCTGAGTTTTGGCCTTTGCAACGCTCCTGCGACCTTCGAGAGGCTCATGGACAGTGTGCTGGCTGGCGTCCCACGGCAACGGTGTCTGGTTTACCTGGATGATCTTCTAGTGCACGGGAGCTCCTTTGATGCTGCCCTGGATGCCCTGAGACAAGTGTTGGAGAGGGTGGCGGCTGCAGGCCTGAAGCTGCATCCCGACAAGTGCCACTTCATGAGGAGGGAGGTGGAGTTTCTGGGCCACAAGCTGGGTCGTGAGGGCATCAGCACTTTGGAGGAAAAAATTCACACCATTACCGAGTGGCCCACACCAGCAGACCAGAAACAGCTCAAAAGCTTCCTAGGACTGGCGTCTTATTACAGGAGGTTTGTGAAGGGCTTTTCCTCCATAGCCGCACCACTCTTCCACCTGCTGCAGAAGGACCGTGACTTCATCTGGACCCAGGACTGTCAGCAGGCGTTCGACACCCTCCGCAGATCGCTGACAGAGTCCCCAGTCCTTGCCCCCCCTGACCCCGCCCTGCCTTTTGTCCTGGACACTGACGCAAGTAATGTGGGGCTGGGAGCGGTGTTGTCGCAGGTTGGACCGGAAGGAGAGAAGGTGGTGGCGTACTTCAGCCGGGTCCTGAACAGGAGCGAGCGGCGCTACTGTGTCACACGACGAGAGCTGTTGGCTGTGGTGGCGGGGGTGAGACACTTTAAATACTACCTGTGCGGCACAGCATTTGTTGTCAGAACTGATCATGCTGCCCTTCAGTGGCTGATGTCTTTCAGGGAGCCAGAGGGACAGGTGGCTCGCTGGCTGGAGGAGCTCCAAGCCTTCAATTTCACCGTGGAGCACAGAGCAGGGACGCACCATTCTAACGCAGACGCCCTCTCTCGCCGCCCATGTGCTGCAGCTGGCTGCCGTTACTGTGAGAAGCGAGAGGAAATAGAGCGGGAACTCACGACAATAGACGGAGCAGCACAGCTCGCCTGCAGGGTTCTTCTGGTGGTGGATGCAGCGGAGTGGAGGGCACGGCAGGAACAAGACACAGACCTGCTGCCGGTCCTGCAGTGGCTGGAGAAGGGGGAGCAACCCCTTTGGGATGAGGTCACTGGGTTTTCCATCTGTACCAGGGGGCTGTGGGCCAAGTTTGCAGCTCTCAGGCTGAAGGAGGGGGTGTTGGAGCGTGCCTGGAAGGATCCTGCCACGGGGGAGGAGAGGTGGCAGGTTGTGGTGCCAAGGTCGCTGAGGTCAGCTGTGCTGGGAGCCTGCCATGGGAGCACTGGCTCTGGCCACTTTGGGGTCTCCAAGACTCTTCGCCGCCTCCGCCAGGGCTATTACTGGGGTCAACAGCGGAGGGATGTGGAGGACTTTTGCCGCAGCTGTGATGCATGTTCCTCACACAAAGGGCCACAAGACCAGTCCCGGGCTCAGCTTCAGCAGCAACCAGCAGGAGCCCCAATGGAGCGAGTAGCTGTGGACGTCATGGGCCCATTTCCTCGCACAGACAGAGGAAACCGCTATGTTCTTGTGGCCATGGACTATTTTACCAAGTGGCCGGAAGCATACGCCATCCCAGATCAGGAGGCTGAGACGGTCGCTGATGTATTAGTGGAGGGGATGTTCAGCCGCTTTGGAACAGCAGAGACCCTCCACAGTGACCAGGGGCGTAACTTTGAGTCCAAGGTATTTGCTGCCATGTGTGAACGCCTTGGGACTAAGAAAACCCGCACCACCCCACTTCACCCCCAAAGCGATGGGCTGGTGGAAAGGTTTAACAGGACGCTGGCCCAGCAGCTAGCCATCCTTACCTCAGAACACCAACGGGACTGGGATTACCATCTTCCCCTTACCCTCATGGCCTACAGGTCGGCAGTGCAGGACTCCACCCAATGTACGCCTGCCCTGCTCATGTTAGGGAGAGAGCTGAGAACTCCTACAGAGTTGGCTTTTGGGAAACCCCCGGACGCGCCAGAGGCACCACCGGGCCGGGACTACGCAAGGAAGCTGCAGGACCGGCTGGATTCTGCACATTCCTACGCCCGAGAGCAGCTGGCGAAGGCAGGCCTGCGCCAAAAGAGGAATTACGACATCACCACTAAAGGGAGGCACTTCCGTGCTGGGGAGCTGGTGTGGGTCTACAGCCCAAAGAGGAAGAAGGGACAGTGTCCTAAACTGGATAGCAGCTGGGTGGGGCCTTGCAGCGTCCTAGAGCGAGTGGGGGAGGTTGTTTACAGGGTGCAGTTGCCTCCTAGGGGGAGGATAGTAGCGCTGCACAGAGACCGGATGGCCCCCTACAGAGGACAGTCCCTCCCCTCCTTTCCAGAGGGACGTGTACAGAGCGTCCATGACCCTGCTCAGAGGGGCCCCCGACCGGGGCTGCGTTCCCCCCCCTCGGACTCTTCACCCCAAAGCCCCGAAGCTCCGCGTCCTCCTCAGGGGCTCAGGAGGTCAAGGAGGGAACGTAGGCTACCGCCCCGCCTCAGAGACTGTGTCGTTCCCTCGGGGACGAGGAACTTATTGCTGGGGGGGCAGTGTAACGATGGTTAAGTGTTACTGGACAGTGACATGTTGGTTTTCTCTGCACACTGTTGTTGTTCCTTTAAGATTCATGTTTGGTTGGGCTGCAGGAAGTAGTGAGGGTGGTGTACAGGAAGGGGTGGGGGGACCTGGTTGTTCTGTGTGTGTGCCAGGCTGAAGAGAGGTGTAGTTTGAGAGCGCTTCCCCCTGAGTTAACAACCCGCTGGCTTATGTGCCGAATAAACGGACAAACTGAGACCCCAACCGTCTGGTTCTTGTGAACGTTACAATACCTATTAAACAAATTACAAGGGAAACAAAGAGATTCATTTCACCAGTGTATGAATCATAAGGACTTTTTAGATCATATTACTTATCGTCTAGTTCCACTTCTCTTCTATCATATAAAAATGTCAGCGTCTGGAAACAACAACAGTTGTATAGCACGGTTGAGGTTTCCTGACTTTTCCTCTAATGCCACCTTGTGGCATTTTTAAGTGAAGTGTCTCAACCACTAATGGATGGACTGCCATGCAATTTGGTGCAGATATTTATGAACTAACAACTGGTGTTATTAGATTAAAATTTCAGTTTGTCTAAGACAGGATCAGTGGAGAACGTGCAGTTTAAAACTGGCAGCCAGAAAACTTTTATGGCCCAATCAGTGACAATTTTGTCCTAGCGAGCAAATATTAAAAACACAAGCTATAGTTATGAAAGAACTGTTAAATATAGTTAGAGTTACCTCTTGAAACATCACCATTTTTCTGTGTATTTAGAAGCGTCTTAATATATGGATATCTGTATTATTATTATTATTATTATTGTAGCTGAAAACACACCTTTTCCTGAGTTCATTCATAACAATATACATGCAAAACTGATGGTATTTCACTCCTTCACTACTGCACTTCTCGCATGGATGGATTAATAGGCCCAGATGCAGTGTAAGCCACTCAGACTTGCAGGTAATTTACCCCCAGTCACTGCTTGTGCTGCTACAATAAAAAGAAATCTCATGTACTTAAAAAGTATTTTCTCCATGACAGGACATGTCCAGCCACAGAAAAGGTCAACTACTACTCTTTCTGCATGCATTTTTAATCCGTGGAAGTCTATATTTGTAAAAACGATGAGAGTGCTGAGCAGGAACCAGAGGACAGAATCAGTGGAGAACATGCAGTGGGGTGCACAACGCACAAATAAAACCAGCAGCCAGAAAACCTTCATGGCCTAACCAGTGACAATTTTGTCCTAGTGAGCAAATATTAACAACTAAAAAGATGAGCTATGATTAAAAAAGAACTGTAAAATATAGTTAGAGTTTCCTCTTGAAACATCACCATGTTTCTGTTTCTTTAGAAGCATTTTAATATATGGATATCTCTATTACTTTAGCTGAAAACAGCTGAACAGAAATGCCTAGATGTTTGAAATCTGTCTTTAAGAATGTACAAAAACTTTATGAAACAACCAAATATTTATTGCAAACATCATGAAACTCTGAAAATGAGCTGTAATTCAAAACCTGACACAGCTTTGATTTATAGGCACCATTTTGTGATTTATGAAACAATTTAATGACAAAACATTTTTATTAGTTAATTAAAGATCCTTAAGGTCTGTTTTGCTGCACACCAACAAATAACAAACCGGTGTATTAAATGTCAGCAGGTATATTTTAACCACATCCTCCTCCTATAAGCCTCACAGAGCAAAACTAATATTTGTCCGGTTATTGTTCTTGCGAGGTTATCTTTGAAGTGTGTCGTTGTCCAAGGGGAAAGCCACACATGCAGCAGATGTGGAGTCACAAAGCATGTATTATCTCTCCAGCTGAGATTGATGACTTTCTAGGCTCACGTTGAATGCAGTATGTACAGTAAACACTATTGCGCAGCAATAAGTCCGTGTTTGTCTTGGAAATTTGCAGTGGGCGCGAGCGCACAAGTGATCAGGATGTGTGTGTTTTGACTAAGTTTGCTTTAGGAACAGCATTCACAAGTGTGCCTGTATGTGTGATGGTTATTTAATGGCAAACTGATTTGAATAGTATTTAGATGACAGGCAGGTGTATTTAGAGCGCAGCAACTTCTAAATGGCGAAGTTGGGCTGTGTGCATCATATGACTTCAGGACAGGTGATGAGTCACACACTGGGCTCTAGTGCTGGAAGGGCACCTGTGGGCAGAATTGCTTCAGGGCATGCCAAGGGTGGAAAAATCGCCATTAAAAAAAAACAAAAATTCATTTCATACATGCTTCCTTCCACATGCACAGTTAATTGATATCGCTATATTATTAAAACACTGAGAAGTTTATTAGCAATTTTGCACATCTGCATGGTTTTGTTAACTGTGATGCATGTGAAGGAGGTGTTTAAATTGCCACGGTTGCAGAACGAAAACCTCTTAGTTTACAAAGTGTAAAAAGGGTACGTTAACGTGGTTGAGAGCAGAGATATGCTGAGTGCATTAGCGCAGAGCCGTCCATCAGAAATTTGCAGTGTTGTTTGCGTGCGTCTTTATATGCGTGTGCAACTGTGTTGGTGTTTCCATCACTTATAAATGAGGTTACCTCTTAAGTGTGGCGGTGACCTCGGGCAGCAGACCTACGGCTGCCAGTCTGACTCCTGCTGAAAACCTATTGAGCGTGTCTGGTTTTTCGTGTGCCACCAGTGAGTGATCTGCAGTGAAAACAAATAGTCATTTCCCCATCCATTAAATCAACAGCGCAAACAAAACATTTTATGATGTTTCCAGTGATTTTCCTCTCTGAGAATGACTGGCTTGTCAGCCATTGTAAACGACTCTGAAATGAGGATGCAAATTTCAATAAAAATATGTTTGCACAGGAAATCTCTTTAGTCATACTGGGGATTAGATTCTTTCTAAGCATATAATTAAGAGCTCAAAGGATGCTTTTCAACTGAGATATGAAATTATGCCATGGAGACATATTGTTATACAGTCTGCTTTTGGAAGGAAGAAATGTATGGTGCTTGCATTGTCAGTGGCATTAAGGTGGAATACAACAGTGTTACGAAGGTTTTGGTGATCAGTATCATTGAAGCTGTGTGGAAAGCAGGTCTCTGTTGTAATTGAGACATTGAGTATTATTGGGACTACTGTATAAATAAAGGTTAAATTTATAAAATAAGCTGTTGTAGAGCTTTGTTAAAATACTAGTGTAGTCATTTTGAGTCTACATTGGGATATCTAGTTTGTAGTGTTAGTGAACTGTAGTACATTCAGTTGACTTGTGACAAGTCCTCAGTTGTTTTGTCATCTTTTTCTGCATCAGTGAGGGTAAATTCAATGCTGGAAAACTCTCTGTTATATTACCCTATATATTTTATTTCAATTTCTTTAGTTAAGTATATGAAAAATACCAAAAATAACACAGTTTGGCAATAGTATTTTATCCCAACAAGGTGATTCCCAAAGAGCTATTAGTCAATAACTTGGCATATCTCATTCTGGTCTTGAGCCTTAAAATATCTGAGGAAATTGGAGGCCAAAAGAAAAAGCCAATAGTCTAAAAACCTGAGAGATGAAGCTGGCCTTTCAGTTGATCCATCTACTGTTCACTGAAACCTCATCAGAGATGGTCTCTGTGGAAGTGTGGCCATCAAGAAGCCATTCTTTGGGAAGGCAAACAGGGAGAAAATGCTGAAGAATGCCAAATTAAACAAAAAATGGGCTGAAAATCAGTAGCAACAGTCTTGTGCGATTGTGGCTCAAGAGTTGGGAGTTCGCCTTGTAATGGTTCGGCCCTGGCTTGGACAGTCTCGGTCGTTGTGTCCTTGGGCAAGACACTTCACCCGTTGCCTACTGGTGGTCGTCAGAGGGCCCGGTGGCGCCCGTGTCTTCCAGCCTCGCCTCTGTCAGTGCGCCCCAAGGTGGCTGTGGCTACAATGTAGCTTGCCATCACCAGTGTGTGAATGTGTGTGTGAATGGGTGGATGACTGGATGTGTAAAGTGCTTTGGGGTCCTTAGGGACTAGTAAAGCGCTATACAAATACAGACCATTTACCATTTATGGAGTATTGGGTGCAAATTTGCGTCAACATTTATGTTGGAGGTCAGGAGATAGGTACCATAGGGAGTGTCTGCAGCCACCACAACCATGCAGATCTACTGGAAAGTGTCTCACTGACAGCAGCTTTATTTTTCAGCATAGTCATGGATTGGCCTCCTCAGAGCCCCAACCCAACACTATTGAAGCAGTGGGAGATTAATAATTATTTAACAATAAGTGCTTTTAATAAGGGCATTGTTTGGTAATTTTGCAGCCTGTTGTAGTTTGCCTCTGCTCTGTCAGCAATTCAAAAACATGTTAAAGTTATAGTGAATGAGAATCTGTGCAAGAGCAACTGAATCCCTTACAGCAGGCAACATGGAACTGCTGCAGTTCTCTTACTTCTATTGTCTTTCTTTTCTTTCACATCAAACCCCAGCTGCTCTGAGATGAGCTGAGGTGAGCTCAACTGCACTGTCTTGAGACTGCTGTGAGCATTATGAGTGCTGGAACCCCCTTGAGGTCTAAATCCTTGATCCTGGTGCTCGTGATTATCTGTGTTGATTCGCACCAGTCAAATTGGAAAAACAATCATGAGCTACACAGACTGCTGCTGTTGCTTGTCAAAAAAAGTATCATATTATTCCATCCCAGCTACACCATCTGTTCAGTTTGTAAGGCCTTGCCCTCACACACTTGGAGGGGAGTATTGTGTTTGGTGGCAGTCCCTTTTTGTTTCGTTTTCATTTTTTGGTTCAATTTCTTTTCTTTCTTTTTTTAATTTGTATTACAGACGTACAGTTGATGACATTCTTTCCACATATCATCTGTGATTAAATACATTTATGCAAGAGATTATAGTAAAAATTGTCTCTCACCAAACAGACAGATCCACAACAAGACCAGATTAGGACTGAAGAAGAGAAGAATGTGTATTGCAGCTGTTTCTCTGCTGCACCCCGAGGACCACTTCTCCTGAGTCAACCTTTAATCCTCTTTAACAGTATTCTTCCATCTGTCATTGCTGTGTCCTGTGCATGTTGTTAACACTACAGTCGCACTTGAGTGACTGACCTGAAGAATCATTGCACCAACACAGGCAGCGACTGGAAACATTAGCATCAATAACCAAAGGATACTCATGAAACTATATGCATCAAAGAACAGAAAATATGAACAATCTGAGAATGTAGTACCAACCATCATACAGTCCAGTAAAGTCACACTACATAGATTCAACAACTATTTTATTAAATATGCCTGTTCAGCTCCTTGTTAAGGCAAATACCTGTTTTATGTCAGCAACTCAAAGCATTTAGACGTGTAGGCATGGTGTAGCTCAGTGTTTCCCAACCTTTTGGAGCCACGGCACATTTTTCACATTAGAAAAATCACAAAAACAAAACAAAAATGTCACAAAAAGCATATTGATAACTTCTCCCTGCCCACCAGGCATAGCAGAATAGGTTTGGTTTGTCCCCAGTATACCTTTCTTGCTTTCTTCTGACCTCTACTCAAGCTAGGGCCTTCATCTGGGTCGGAATTTTCTCCAGGACCCAGGTCAGATTGACTACTTTTTCTTTTCAAATATTTGCCTATTGCTATTACACAATGCATGACTATTATGTAATTTCTTCTTTGTCTTCTTCTGTTTTACTGGCAGTTGGCAACCCATTTAATTAGAGCAGGTAGTTGTACTGCCCTCTAGTGGAAGAGAATGTAATTACTTAATTGTTACTAACGCCGGTCACTTAGAGTACTAATGAGGTGGAACCAGATCATCTTCCACGGCACGCCTAATCATTTCTCAGTGTTTGGGAAAGACTGGTGTAGCTGACCTGCTGAAGTTTAAACTGAGCATCAGAATTGGGAAGAAAGGTGGTGCCAGATTTGCTGGTCTGAGTATTTCAGAAACTGCTGATCTACTGGGATTTTCCCCACACAAACATGTCTGGGGTTTACAGAGAATGATCTGAAAAAAGAAGAAAATATCCAGTGAGCAGCAGATCGCTGGGTCAAAACGCCTTGTTGATGTCAGAGGTCAGAGGGGAATGGTCAGACTGCTTGTTACAATCAAGGTCTTCTTCAGTTTCTTTCTAGGCTTGACTTCAGTGGTTTTCCTGCTGTTTATGTTGGGGTGGTGTAGTTTTGGATGTGTTTCTGCCTCATTTCATTCACTGCAGGGGTGACACACTCCTAACCCCAATGTTTGACTTTGTTTGTCAACCCTCGATTTAATCCACTAAATAATACATAATGCCCGGCTTCAGATTCTCCTCCCATTGCTTTCACCTCATCTTCCACAACAATTTGCTTTTCTCTTTTTTTGCCTTATGGCCATTGCTCATTAAACTATCAACTACGTATTTAAGGGTGTATAAGCTACAAATGAGATGCTTCTACTTTTTTAGTGTCAGCAACATAAAAGGATCAAACTGTAGAATTATTCCAGATGAAAAATGTTTTTTGGGTGAATATAGCTGAGCTGAAGATGTTAAGATTTTCACTGGGAGTGACCAGAATAGACAGGATCAGAAATCAGTGCATCAGCAGGACAGCTAAGGTTGAGTGGTTTGGAGACGAAGTTAGAGAGGCAAGGCAGAGAAGGTTTGGACATGTGCAGAGGAGGGATGGTGGAAATATTAGACAAAGGATGTTGACAAGGAAGGTGCCAGGCAGGAGGAGAAGAGGACGACTACAGAGAATATTCATGGATGTAGTCAAGGAGGACATGCAGAGGGTTGGTGCGACAGAAGAGGATGCTAGGGACAGGAGGAGATGGAGGCAGATGATTCTCTGTTGTGACCCCTGAAGGGAGCAAGAAGAAAAAGAAGAAAAGTTTCTTCTTGTACATGTCTACCTTGCTTTTCTCGGTGACACTGTGTAAATTTCAAATGAATCCTTCACATTTCATTTTTTCATCTGAACACTTTATAAACATACATAGGCCTACATTTTTGTAGTACTCTTAAACCTCAGTACTCAGGACTCTCCAAAACTAATAAGGTTTTAATAAAAGTACAAAGTGTCTGTCTTGAAATGGTAGTAAAAGGGTTTTTATTTATTGATTACAGAGTTGAAATGATGGACTGACTTGACATATGTGAAAAAGGTTTTGATTCTTTAGTATTTTTTGCACACTTGAGTATGTGTTATAAGAAATACCTTTACTGTTTTGAGACAAGCATTGAGGGAGGTGAAAATTACACTCCTGGTATAAGGAAATAGACCAAAATGACTGAGAAAACTGCAAGTGTATCCTGTATCCACTGTCCATGAATTAGAGCAGCAGTTTCATATAAGTCATACAATGTATTTCTTTCATTAATTGTTGCTAGGGCTTTGTTGCTAGGCCGAACATACTATATACTTCCACCTCTTCAGCATATAATGATCAGATTTTCAGTATAAAAATGGCCAAAATCCTAGTAACATCTTCCGATTTGTGCCGGAGTTCATATAACCACAGAGATGTAGGCTGACAAACATTTAAAGCTCAGCTCATTCTTGCAAACTACAAATGCTGGTTGTGAATCAGTAAGCTGATCATGACTCATTGTTGAGTCTTACCTATTTGACACATGCAATGCTTGTTAACCCTGATGCCAAAGGGGGTCGTGCTTAAGTAACTTTAGCTGTGATCCTAGCTGGCCACTGGGGCAATGTGCCACTGGTAACAAAAGAGGATTACTCTAATTGTATTGCATAATTAGCTAACATTTGCTTCTGCAAAAGTGCATGGAATTAGAAGGAAAAAATACTCTTTAAGGTTTTTTTTTTTTTTTAAGTTTTGAGTACAACTGTGAGTCTGAATTGTTTTGGTTGGAAGGACGGCGAGAAACAGACACGAGAGTGAGCGCACCGCTCCAGGATGCTCTTATTTTCTTGCCCTTATTTTGTGACTACGGATGTGTGAGCTGGAAGACTGGCAGGCATTGTGGGTAATGAACTGCATCCACACCACTGCAACTATTATTTTTGAAGGTCAGTGCACGGGTCAAGGCAGCTACACCCTCCAAATTGTGGTAATGAGTGTTTGGCTTCACTGTCTCACTTTACTGAACTGCTCTCAGCGATGAAATGGTTTGCACAGACCCGCTTGGCATTTCACACTGCAGGATAACAAGGGCCCCACATAGACAGTTTTAACTGACTGTAATAAACAAAATAAATAAGCATGCATCAGAGTTAACTGCGGGCTTGATTTACACAGCTTTCCATTATTTCTATCAGATAGATTTGGGAATGGAAGCAGTAGCATCGCTCATGTGACATATCCACATCAGTGCAGGAGTCAGACTAGCTGACACAATGAGCTGCAACAGTGAGCTAATGAGCATGACACCACCTTGTGGAGACAACACAGATTAATGATTGGAACACTTATGCTGAGAAACAAATGGAAGGAGGTGTTTCTATATTTCAAACACGCCCTTCATAAATATTATGTGGTGCTTAAACACGCAGCCTGTGCCCTTTTTTTAACTGGAAAGGAAATGCTTATCTGACAAATGTGCAAATATGGCTGTGAAGTGCAGCACCGTCCACGAGAGCGCGGCACCTGTGGCTGTTGTTTTTTTAATATTTTTTCCAGAACCGCTGCATGAAGGACATTACCTTTGAAATGTGTTCCACTTTGCTGTTTAGGAGGCAACACCGAATCAAACAGATTCCTCGATTTTTTTTCTCCACCACCAAAATCCAATCACGACTGATGAATTTTGAATTGATGGCAAATCTTTAGGCCCAGGCACTTACTCGAGTGATGCGGCTCCCTGAAAAATGAGAAATGGGCGGAAGAAGCATCGGAAGGAGAGACAGCAAGGTGGAGACGACTCAAAGAGAGAGAGAGAGGGAGAGAGGCGAGTGAGGATACAGTGGTAGATTTATGACTTCTTGTTTAGAGCATACTGCTGAAACAGACTCATAAATGTTTTTGATGGTCCACAAATAAATTATTCCCAGCATGTCGGCTCAGCACACAATAAATAATTCTTAAAAAAAAAAAAAAAAATGTAATCATTCTCTAACCTTTCGATTTATTTTGGAGAAATTTATATGAGGCCATATATACTGTAAAATACATACAGCCAAGGCAGGGTCTTAAAATATGTTTCTTCTTACCTCATGTATCACCTTTAGATGTGTAAGATTTTTAATGAAGTTGTACATTAAAGTAAAAATGTTGTGCCAGCATTATTGTGAGAAAGCCCCAATGTGGAAATTTTAAAAAAGAGTTTTGTTATATTGAATGTAAAATTCTATCGGCTGCCTCCTTTGTGCAGTAATGTAAGAGTATTTGCTGGGAACCGTTTTCACCCTTTAACCACCTCCTCTCTCACAGCAAACAGCTTCCCACATACACAGGTCAAGAGGCTTACTGTAAAGGTGCCCTTTGTATAACTCGATACTCATTATAACACACTGTTCTCTGAGGTTTTTGTTTTGTTTGGGGGGGGGGGGGGGCACAAATGCATGCATGTGTACAAAAGTAGACAGAACTTGATGCAAGTGCGCGCGCCCGCTCTCATAAGATGCATTCCTGTGTAGGAAGATGTGAAATGTGTTGGTGGGGGTGCCTGCTATTGACCAGTGTGTGGGACTAGATTTAAAGTGTGTGTTTGTGGGTGAACTCATGTGAGTTGGCGGAGGTTTCCCTGGAGAAGGAGGGCAACAGAGCTGACCTTGCAGTTTAAAAAAAAAAAAGGCAGATAATTTATTCATTGCCGTTGCACAAATTTCCCTCTATCTACTATTAGGTGTTCGGCTTTTATCTCAGCTGGTTTTAAATAGTCTCTTCCTGCATCCTGCAGATTATTGATTCCTCCAAACACTCTATCTTTGGTTTAGGACACACAAGATTGAGATCAGAATTTAAGACCTTATCAGTGTGTTTTCAGCGACTTCTCATTCATAGTTCGGAAACAGTTTTGTACCTCTTCCAGTCCGTGCTTACCGATCTCGCTTCATTGTGTATTTTTAAACCCTGAAGCTTAACCCCATTGTAAAAATGTCTCTTATCGGACAGAGTCCAGCTGGCAATGTCAAACAGATGGCTTTATACCCTCTAGGGTTTCTATTCAGAATAAATTAGTTCAATAAAATACCGGGAGGGCTTTTAGAGAACAGACAATTAAACACCTTGCATAGAACGCAGTCCAGCTGTATTTCAAATGACTGAAAGCTTATACTGATGAATGCAGTCATTAAAAAAGACAGGACTCAATACCTTTTCAATGGACAGTAAACACCCAGCCAAGCTTGTGGCAGAATGGGCTGGAAAAAAACTGTGTTGTGTACTTAAGGTTAAGCTGTCATACAGTGTGTTTTACTTAACAGCAAGAGAAGCGCGATGATGTTTAACGTTGATTTGAATAAATCATCCCATGACTTGCTGAAAGCTCTCAATTAGAGCTCCATTAATGCACGTGGGAAAAATGTGCCGACAATATACTTAACAACAGAGTGGCTGCAATATATAAACATTTAAATCCACTAAAGTAATGGAACCCATCTATTGTCACAGCATGAGGGATGATGGCTTTTAAATTGGTTTGCTAAAATTAAACAGCTACAGTTTTAATTCCACGGGATGTAGGAGGATTAGCTTTAAAAAAAGAATTAAATGTTAATGACTTTTATAATTATTAAAGAAAAAAGATATTTCTGGATGAGCTATCAAACTGATCACCTGCTCCTCTAAAGTGACTTTTGGCTCATATTAAATATCTGAACGTGCTGCCAGTTGGAGGTCCCATTTCAAGAATCCCATCCAAATATCTGTATTTCATGTACCGTTGGGTGGTCCAGCTGTCTCAGGCTACAGCACTCCCATTAACTAGGGTTTACAATGAAACATTCATTGAATCCTACTCAACATAATTAAACTGTTTTAACTTAATTACACCTGCAGCAGTCACGGTAATCAAAAGGCTAGAGTTTGGATAGCACACTAACCTCTGCTCTGTAACTTACACCTCGGGGATAACATTACCGTCTCTGCCGAAGGCCTGTCTGCTGTTTCCTTTGAGGGCTTTATTCGTTTTCTCTCTGTCTCCCTTAAGGGCTTTCTGCCACGGGAGCTCCCAGAGGCAGGTCTCTATCATATCAATGTCCTCCAAAAAACAGAAACTGTATTCTTAGAACAATGACCCAACTCCCTTGTGAAAGAAAGCTTGTGCCTGATCCCTTCACAGGAAGGTTAATGTGGGTGCAATGATCCAAGAACCGCCAACTGTCCTCAGGGGTCCTTCTTTATGATGACAGCAATAGCTCATTTTGATACTTCTCATTATGACTCCACGTTTGGACAAGGGCTTGGACCTGTGTGCTAGGTAAAGAGCACGTTGAGTTGCTTGGGATTGCTAAGCCCTCTGCATGATGGATGAGGGGAAGGGGAGTCTTAGTATTGAGCTTTCCTTTGAAGTGTGGGACATGTGTCAGATTTATAATATACATTTTTTTTTAAAAGACATTGTTTCCCAAAATCAGTGCTAAAGCTTAATCGATTTATGTATACGTAGTAGAAATTAGAGCTTTACTTCAAATGTATTTTGAGAAATGGGTACTCCATTTCTCCACTCTTCACTGCAATCTCTTCACAGAGGAGATAAATATCTAGACTCCTTTCAGAAAAAAAAAATCTATACACCCGGGTCTTCCCCTGGCTCAGTTTGAAGGGTTGGTAGTTCCTAATGTAACTGATACAGACAGGACAGGGTATGTGAGAATGTGTGGGTAAGACAGAAAACACTCAGAGTATAGCCTGCCTTAGAATTACAGAGGCAGGAAAAACCTTATTGACTTCTCCTGATGGCTAAGTATATTGAAATACCAGGCAATAAAGAACTGCGTGTGCATGTGTGTGTGCGTGTATGACACAACATGCAACACACAAGCAGACCAACCTGAAAAAAAACCACAACAAATGCTTATGTCAGCCTTTTAAGAAGTGCATTGGCATTATGAGCTGCACTGTGCGTTCTGTATATAGACATGAGTCCAGATTTTTATTAGACCCACAGTGTCGTCTTTAGATCAGAATGAGCTACTGCAGTCTTTGTGGAACAACTGCCACCTTTAAAGGCAATTGGATGATATACTGCATTGCGTTCTCTAAGAAATGAAATCTTTCTGGCAAAAGTTCCTTTTCGGGTTGTCTCGTAACGTCACTTTCTGCAACGGCCCCATTCTGACTCACAACAGTGGCCTTCCAAACTAATGGACAGTGAAAATGCTTACACACAGTGTTCTGGTGAAATGAACCTGAGAGTCTCACTGTGTTTGTATAGTACTTGTGTCTTGCTGTATAGTCAGAGGAAGAAAGGGGGACAGAAATGGATGCATAGAGAGGGGAGGCACTGTTGCATTTTTCAGTTGAAATCAGAGGGATTACCTTAACTGTGGATATTTGCACAATATACATAGGTTGTGTGAAAGTAAAGAAGAGAAACCAGAGCTCTGTCTGGGTTAAAGCACTACGCAAGAGCAAACCTGCTGGTCAGCACTTCTGTTCACCATATTTTCTGACCAGTGCACAGTTTATCTACAAGTAGAGTATTGGAAAAGTGCCTGGCCCCTAATGTGCAGTGGACAATTTAAATAAACCAATTATTTTTTGTTATCACCATTATGAAACCCTCATATTGTCAATGCATGTTATATTTTAATACTTCACGTTCACAAACAAATGGTTAAATTGTCACAACCTGAAAAAGTATGAACCTGTTCCTATTCCCACTGCAGGAACTAGCAGCCTGTTGTAGAGCAGCCTGCACCTTTGTGCATGTTTCCTACTATAAGGCCCCTGTGGGACTCATTCAGGGCTGTTCAGGGGGGGAGAAAAACATTATTTTTATGGAGTAGGTGTTATGGTCTTGTTTGTCTGTTTCCTGTTTTATTTTAAAACAATCTTTTTATTTTATATCTTAAGTACAGATCCCTTAAATGGCTGAGCAACACATTCAACGCGTCACTTCCAGGGCAGTTTCTGAGTTGGTAGAGGTTTCACCTATTTCTGAGTCTGACCTGGGTCTTTAGTCCTGGTCCAGGGTCTTCCCAATCCCATATTAGCCAACGTTCTTCCTGCTCCTCAGTTAGATGGCATTCCTCACACTCCCTAGACTGACTCAGATTCTCCCTTCTTTCTTCTTTCTGAGTCCGAACCAGTCGATATCTTCTCTGTTCTTGAGTCTCAGTTGTCCAGTCTTTTCCCAAGTCACTAGACAGTCGCTGAGCTGGCCGATACCACGTCTGTTCCCTAAGTTGGCCTATGACCTTAACAGCCTAAAATCAACCAGTGACCTCCAGTCAGCTTTAGAGTTGGAAGGACGCCCTCTGCATAGTTGTCCTTTGCCACTGACCTCCATCTATCATCTGTCTGTGCTGTCTAATAGCTGTCTACTATTTAGATCTCAGCCTTCTGCATGTCCGTGCATGGTGCCCTGAACTCCAGCGTCTCTGTCACTAAGCACACACTGCTGCTCAATCCCCAGAAGATCCTTACTTTTGCTGCTGTTCCCTTGCTTGACCTCCAAAAGGGCTCCACCTTTCAAAGTTAGCCTCCTGAATGACTCTGCCTGCATAAATACAGTCCTCTTAGCCGCCCTGACTTCCAACTAAGTCTCCTGAGGAATGCCTTGAAGGTGCATACCTTTATAGGTGCACTTACTTAAAGCTGTCAAAAAATTACTTTACCTTGTGAGTCTACTTCTTTAAATATTTTATACCCACAAGTTCCTGCAGTGGAAAGGCTGTTAAGCAGTTTAACTGATGCTTGCTCCCCAGCTTCAAATGTTCCAGTCTTCTGTATATGACACTTCTCTGGGTCGCTGACTGTGTGACAAGTGCCAGGAATCACCTACTATCAAGTACAGAAAACAAGACGTAGACTAGCAACGATTTCAACCGACTGGCTTAAATGAAAGACACTTTCTCAGAGCATGTCCATCAAAAGCCCTCTAACAGTTTGCATTATGCTTAAAGTTCAAAATGTGGAGCCCTGAATAAAAATCATATCATCTGTGGATGCTGATGGCGTAGTAATGTGTGATTATTTACAACAACTGCTCAGTTTTTATTGACTTGACAAATTACTTAATACCCATATTCAAGGTCATTACTCACTCCTACTCACACACACAGAGTCCTGTTGGAAGTGGTGCTGAAGTGAGGGGAGATTGAATGTCAATGCAATGCCATCTTCATTAGTTAAACCCAGAAACAGCTCAGTGCTGAGTTCCCTCCTCAATATGACCGCAGATGCACGTCAACAGGTAAACCGCAGGAAACAAGATAAGACCACACCGTCTCACCCAGTTTGACCTACACACACACACGTGTTTGCCTGCATACATTGACACAGCGCATGTGTGGACATATATAGTTAGCTTATTATAGTCTGTATGTGTTTATCAACTTTTTAAAGCAGGAAACGCAAACAAATGCACAGCACATAAAATACTGATAAAACATCATATTAATGAACGAAAAGTTATTACACAAAAAGAGAACGCATGAGCTGCTGCATGCAATAACATGTTGTGGCAGTTGCTCCTTTACCTGGTAGTCTATTAGGAGGATACTCATGGATCTTTTAGGCTTGTTTTAGCCATAAAGGACATGATTCTCCCTCAAAAAGACAATTTTATTGGCCTTGCAACACATTAGCAGTTAACTACAGTATCAATAATACAATGGGCTATAACACCTCAGTCCAGTATGTGTGCTGGTGCTGTAGCAAACTCTCCTTTTGCTATACTTTTTAATGCTAGAAATATTTAACTAACATTGCTTTTTCACTGTGACTTTGGACTTTCTCACTTTGCTTTCTCTCCTCTGCGCTCATTTGTAAGCCGAGGAAAAGATTTGCCCATCACGGTATCCCTCCCAGGATTGGGAAAGTTTTGGTTTCCTGTCCAAATGATTAATCTTTCACATTATTTTGCAGAAAGAGTCATAACACCACAACACTACCTGTGGACCTAATTACACCACTGACAACTGTATCAATGCAACTCTCTGACTAGGGCAGTGCGAGCACAGGAGCCTCTGTCTTCGATCAGTATAAATTAAAAAGAAATCATCTAAATGGATTAGCGCAGCCCAGCATCAATATGAAATGCTGCTGGCGCTGATGATGATATAAAAGTTTGCTTTGTGTTTGTTTTGCTAAGTCTGTTGCACAAAACCAGCCTTTTACCATTAGAAACAGTTCACCTTTGTCCAGTGCAAATGAAATTTCTAACATTGTTAGCATACCCATAAGTGTGTTTTTAACATACTAAAAGACATTATTAGAGAAATGTTAAGTCATCAGTATTTTTCTCAACATACAAAAGATGTGCCTAATCTTTCTCCGAATGCTGGTGTTCAAAGCATTTCTTCTTAACTTATCAAAGCTGATGATACTGAAAAAGTTTTATTAAACATTAGCATCATATTATTAGACCTCCGATAATGTTGTCAAGCCAAAGGCTATTTTTTTCTCCAATTTCTAACACTGCACAGAGCGAGCAATTGCCATTCTGATCCACCCACTTAGGTGATACTGTTAAATGTGCTTTTCTGCTTCTTCAGATTCAGTATCCAGTTTCCAGTTTAAACTCTGTTTGCTGAATTACTCCAATAAAGCTTTTTACAGGGACTGTTGAAGATGAAGCAGTATGCTAGAGCTACAGGCAAGCCTCAGAGGGGTAGATGGGTCTCTCTGCCATTACACCAGCAAAACATTAGCTGGTGAGACGGATCAAACAACAGAAACTGTGGAGATCACAATGAAATTGGAGTAGATATAAATATAGAACCACAAGCACTTTCCTGAAATTACTGAAAAGCAGCAAAGGGAGAAAACATTGTAACCAAATGCATCTATTGACAGATTATGAGAGCTCTGAAAATGGAAAACTGAAAATGACATTCTCACAATGTAGCTAAATTTGGATTATAATCAAGGAGAGGAACTGGACCAAAGGTTCAATGACATAGTCCCACTCGCTCAACTGAAACACGACAGACTGATATATGCTGCATTCCACTATCACTTTGAGAACAGTTTGTACAAGCACACCAAGTATGTACAAGTATGATTCGTTTACAAGAGCTTTTAATGACTTAGAAGTTTTTTTTCCAAGCTCTATAATTTATCACTACTCTTGAACTTGCTGTACCTTATTCCAGCAGTTTGAACTGTGTAGCTGTGGATGATCAATGAACAAATGACTGATCTGTCAAGTGAAAGGCTTAGACTGTTATTTCAGTTCAAGTCTAGAGTGTATCCCTGAAACTTTGCTTTGAACTGAGAGCTCGGCTCATGTAAAGTTCTTCAGCTCACCATATTCAACCTGAAAGTTTTGTTATTCTGAATGAATCATTTGCAACTCAGCCATCTGGGTGGAATAATTCTTTTTATAAATCATTGCACACATTGGCCACTTTATTAGGTACACCTTGCTAGTGTCTGGTTTGACACCCTTTTCCCTTCAGAGCTGCCTTACTCTGTTTTCCTCTGGAATTTATATATTTTTTATGATTGTGATTCTGATTAATTGTTTGGGGCACAGATTTAACAAGAGGCTGGATACGTTCCTCAGAGATTTTGGTTTATATTGATATGATAGATCACACAGTTACTGCACATTCATTATGCAAATCTCTCATTCAACAATCCATCACAGTTCCACCACTTGTCAAACATGTTGTATTGGATTGAGATCTGGTAATTGTAGAAGTCATTTGAGTACAGTGAACTCGCTACCAAACGGCTTTCAATAAACCAGTTTGAGATGATCTGAGCTTTGAGCATGTTATTCTCCTGTCAGTAGACATCAGAAGATGGCTTCACTGTGGTCTTAAACGGATAGGCATGGTGAGCAACTATGTGGTGTTCAAACGATGCTCAGTTGGTACTAATAGGCCCAAAACGTGCTAAGAAAATATCCCCCACCCCATTACATCACCAGCTGCCTGAATCATTGATAAAAGCCAGGATGGATTCATGTTTTCATGTTGGTTACACCAGATTCTGACCCTATAATCAAAATAGTAGAAATCAATACTCATGAGACCAGACAGTGTTTTCCCTTTTTTTTAATGTCCAGTTTTCATGAGCTTGTGTGAACTGTAGCCTCAGTTCGCTGCTCTTAGATGACAGGAGTGCCACCCGGTGTGCTCTTTTGATGCTGTAGCCCATCTACTCCAAGGCTCAACATATTGTGCATCTAGAGATGCTCTTCTGCATAACTTAGTTGCAACCATTGCTTGAGTTACTGTTGCCTTCCCACCAGCTCACAGCAGTCTGACCATTCTCCTCTGTCCTCCAGCATCAATGAGACAAATATTTTCTCTTCTTCAGAGCATTCTCAAGTGATGGTTTCTTCAGGAAAATCCCAGTAGAGTTCAGTAGTTTCAGAAATACTCAAACCAGCCTCTCACACCAACAACCATGCCGTGTTCAAAGTCACTGAAATCCCCTTTCTTCCCCATTCTGATGCTTGGTTTGAACATGTCTTCACCATTTCTACGTGCCTAAAGGACTGAGTAGCTGCCATGATAGATATTTGCAGTGTACAGTACCTAATTAAGTGGCTGGTGAGTGTCTTGCATTGCAAGTAAAAATAAAAGCAGTTTTGCTAATGTTCTTTTTACATGATATTATAAAGGCTGTGACAGAGCATTATGCTCCAGAGAAGTCGATAGTTAAACGACACATGGAGCTCGGGTGCAGACTGAACATGCTGAATTGTCCATCGGAGCTTAATGTCTCTGGCAGCCACACCACTTCATTGCTATTCATTCCAAGGTCTCTCCTTCCTGTCTTTCACTTAAACGTACAACACGCAGTGATCACTGCTTTCACACCTGCCCTGATTGTAAAAAAAAAATGCTTACCCTTATAAGCTGTCTCTTGACAGTAGTAGCAGGTCAAATTGCCAGAGTGGGTGTTTTTGCAGCAATTATACCAAGTACATTATATTCACATTATCCTGCTGCCACAAGCACTTTGGGTTAAGGTTGGACACTGAGCATCTTGTCTGCTCTGCAAGGCAGTGTTATTCACACCGATGAATGCAGATGAGTGTGGTGCAAAGTCCTGAAATTTGGAGAAGCTGTGCTGCACCGGATGTGGCATTCTGTGTTGGGAAAACAGTGATGCTGAGCTGTAACAAGACTCTAGGATCTATGTGTCTATGTGGCAGCGTGTATCCTCTGCTGTGCTGTGCTGGACACGACGATTTTTTTTAAGAGCAATTGACAGGCAGTTGCTGCAGAGATACCAATAATAATATAGAAAGAAAACAACACCCAGTCAATTAGTGATCCATGCCCCTGGATGTATTATGCAAACATAACCAGCATCACAGAGGGGTGATCAATCATGTTTGTTTGTCCACAGCTAACATTGGCTCCAGAGAGAAAGCTGAGACCAGAGCACCATGGACATTCACTTTGATAAATGCATTTTTTTAGGGTATTGTTTCTTTATTTTGATTGATGGCAGTGAGAAGTGACAATAAACATGGGGAGATGGAGAGGGAGATGACATATTGCACAAGTCCTTGGTTGGATTTGAACCAGGACTTAGTAGTTGGTACATACTTAGACCGCTAACCCCTGAGGGCAAGCCTACATAGCATACATGCAGTTTGTACAACCAAATACCAAAGCGTGTTCATTGTGTTGTGTGTATTTTTGACACATTAGGTGATGCTGGCAGCATCAGAGGTGAACAGGTGTGTTTTGTGGAATGAATGAAGACATGACATAGATTTATGATTCCAGTCTGCAGCTGACCATTACACTGAAGGCCACTGCTGCCCACTGTGGGTGGGTGCTTGTGTGGACCTTGACATGACCAGAAGCTAAAAATAGAAAAAGAGAATAAACAGGCTGCTGCTATGGTGTGTTTCCTCCCTCTTATTGACAAACACACACACACACACACACACACACACAAATAAAACGAAGCACGCACCAGACGCTGTCGCACCCACACGCACAAGCACATTTGAGCACTGTGTCACGGCATGCTTACAAAGTCTCCGGGCTCACATTTTTGCAGCCTCACATCGAGCCATCCAAAAACCTTTCTTAAAGTTCAACTTTGAACTTTGCAGAATAATAAATGACAAAAATGGAAAATTACATTACATTCAAGCTGTCAAAGCAAGGATCAAGAAGCAGTAAAAAAGAGAAAGCAGATTTTTTTAACCTTATCCACCCATGTGGGGTTTTTTCTATCGCAAATATTCAAATCCATGACAGCTTCCTATAATAGAAAGGTGTTCCAAACTGATTGAATGCTTATTATTGCAATTTAAGTGGATTTGACTTTTGCTCTCCCACTCCTGCAGAAGCTGACGGTAAATTACAGCATCCATATTTCCTCTCTCTTTCACCTTGCACACACACACACACGCCTATTTAACATTTTCTTTTTTAAGATCAGCCCATGTGCTTCCTTCTTATGTGAAACACTCACACTTTCAGAACCCAGTACAGTAAAAGGAAGCTGAAAAATCATTGGTGTGGTGCTCCTCGGTGTATCTGTCTAATGAGTGTGTGACGAACGGGCGATGATGTGTCTCTCTTATGTGCTGACAGCGTCAGAGGCAGGAGCTGTGGGGTGCAAGTGTGTCCACGGTGTTGTTTGGATGATGGAGTGGACACATTTTATGACAAACTGAAAAGGGAAAATACAGCAGGCAGTGACAGCTCATGGATGAGACAGCCGGTGCAGTCAGTCAACTTCTCTTTGGTCGGAGATTGATAAGAATGTTATAGAGAGAGCAGGTAGGGGGGAAGGAGGCCAAGTACTTTCTTTTGAATTCGCCATGAGCCCACTATCACGCTCAAACTGTGCGAGGAAATCTGACGACTACAGACGCCCAAGGTTAATTGGCCAAACAAGTGATTCAATCATTCAGCGGTAACAAAGCAGCAATGCTGGTTATCTAAATATCCAAGCCTATCTGGCTCTGTGGCCCAAAGTGTTTCTTCAGCATGATGCTACAATTTGGGTTGCTAAGGCAACAGCCCACACAAGCACAAATGCCCACATAGTACACAGGAATGAGAAGAAGAAAACGGTCCAAAGAAAACAAACATTTTATAGTCTTTGTAACCTGTTGGAAAGTTGGTAATTATAGATATCAAGCTGGTAACTAGAATTATTCCACCCACATGGTGGGATGGATGCAGGCTGCCTTCAACTCCCTGGAGTACCCGCGCATGCAGGTGGTGTTAGCACAGGGCTGGAAGCATCTACAGCAAGTACACATTACTGCACGCAACACAAATCACTGCTGTAGAAGCTGCACAATGTTGCCCTGTTGCGCTACCTTACGTGGGATAACTGATTGGCTGCCAGTTTCGCAATAATTAATGAAAGGGGACACAGTCGATTACTCTTAATCATTATTCGGTACCCTCATTAACAACCTTTGTCATCAGCAGTTTTCTTGTCAACAGCAGAATATTTTACATCTGTCACTTAGGGGTCATAGTCATGCTTCACTGCAGCAGACCTGAGGCCTGTCATATTAATACACCCCTGATAACAAGGGGTTAAATGAATACATCTTTAAATCATTACCTGATTAAGTGGTAAACACTTTTATTGGGGTGTAAAATAATAGCTTCTTTGCATTTGTAGACTCGCACAAATCCTGCAATCCTCTTGCCATCTTTTAAAAAAACAGTCCCAAAGCAAATGCAGCTTAGTCTATGCACTAGACCGCCAGATTGCTGAGGTCACATTCAAACAACTAATCGGGGTGATACGTGATTGCCATGACTGTGCTGTGGGAATGTACAAAATCTGTGAAGACCACCAAAACAATACTGACCTTCAAACATTGTGCCCACACAGTTAAGAAATAGTATAGGCTACATGGACACCAGGCTCTCTTTAGTCAGTGCAGCAGTATTGATCAATTGTCACTCGAAGGAAAGAACATGGCAGAGAAATTGATTACACATATGCATCGTATAATCAAATTTCTGGAAAAGTGCTTAGCTAAGGGGGAAATGTTCAGTTGACACATGAGTAGACTCTATAAGAAAATATCACCGCAGCACTGGACAATATTCCTGTGCACTGAGAGAGCGAGAGATGGAGAAACGGGAGCAATCTGGTGTATAATGCCAAATACATGTGAGATTTTAGCTGTTTTCCTTACAATAGGTGGCCGCCATGCTAGCGTGTGAGTGACCGAAAGTAGTTTGGTAAAATGTAAAAACTGCTCTCCTGAGAAATTTTGTTGAAGATTATTCACAGCAGATAATCCAACTTCAAATCAGGAAATACAGCGCAATATTTACAGTCACACCTACGGCAAGGAGTGCACCTATCCTTTGCTACCAACACTTTACGCACAGCAACGATAGGCCAGTGGTGTATTATATACTCTATAGACGTATTGTAAAGATTTTGCTTTTGATTTGCCGTGCGTGACTGCTCTTGTAGGATAATATGATCAGGATTTCGCTCAGTAACTTTAAAAATCTCTCCTCTCCGTGATTAGAAATCGAACACTTACTGAACATTTTGTTCTATTTCAGAAAAATAATATTCCGCCCGCTTGTGATTTGGTTTCACCTCTAGGATGTGGTGCAGCCCATGTGCGCCCCTCTGCTCCTCCTTATGTAGTATACAGCGGGACACTCCGCAGTTCGCTTATCCCGTTCCTTCTCGTTGCCTTTTACGCGCTCTACGTCTGCAGTTACAGTGATTCAGAGCCCCTGTCTTCAAGCTTTTGGATGAAGGCGCAGGACTCATTTCCTCGGCGTTCCCATGGCGAAACGATACTGTCCGTTCTCCCGATGAACATTTTCAGAGGAAGACGTTGACGCTATTTTCTTCTCTTTTCGACTCATTTTCACACAAAATGTGGGGCGCGCGTTCTCTGCGCGGCGGAGTGCTTCCTACAGCAATAGCCGCTTGACTGAAGGGGAGATCCCGACTCCCTTTCCGTCCTCTGCTCCCTCAGGAACAAGAGGAGTTTGCATGCAAAAGGTGGTTTGTCAAGGCAAGGTGAGACTCATTTTTACACCATATATTCTGCTGTTTTTCTTTTTTTTTCTTTTGTTTTCTTTTTTTAAACTCTACTTTGAAGTGAGTCGAAAACGAATGTGCGCTACCAGAGCAGCAGGGATTGTTAGACTGGTTTAGATTGAAGGTAGGTGGTGGACTGAACACAGATAAGAAAAAACAGCAGTGTAACAGGTATGCGATTATACTACAGTTATATTATCCGCGCGATTTCGCTGTGCATGCCCCTCTTATACACATCCATGTAGATCTTAAAATTGGCTTCCTAGTGGCAAATTCGTGATACAGATAATACGGCAGTTGGGGATGTAACTAAAAACTGTTGCATCCAGGAGTACTCCCATCATTCCCTGCTACATAGACTTATTTCTCATTATTTTTTATGTTTTTAATTTATTTTTTAAACCCTTGTGCGGCTAATTAGTAAAAGGGATATATTTACAACTTTTAATTATAAAATATTGAATTTTATACATATATATATACATCCCAGTCAAAATAGTTTTCCTTAGTAGCTTTTTGTTTATGTGCAGGGAGTTAAATTTTACTGAAAAAATATGACTAATGATATATGATAATGAGAAGTTAAAAATTGTTGCCTCACATGCCTCCAGATTGGTGCATCTAAACAATAATGGCACATGACCCATTTGGGGTGCCACAGAAAGTAGCAGGAGTTCATTTCCTCACTACAACGCTGCTGGAGTGGAATGCAAAGCAAAGCAGCCATATTGACAAAATCATTGATTCTGCCTAACACCATAGAAATGTGGGATCAATAACGCTGCACGGCTGATGCTATTTTTTGACAATATGAAGTAACAGGTGACTGTTCCCAACTGAAGAGATCGCATTTGTTTTCTAATTTTGGAGGTGAAATGTGTCTCTTTTGATGCTGCAATTGATTTAACTAATGTGCCATCAGTCACTCACTCATCTCACACCCTCTCTCTTTTGTTTTCTCAGCCATGGAGGGACTTGCCTAAAGACGAGCCAACATAACCGACATAAGAGCTTTAAATTATTTTCCCATATTTCGGGGGGGTGAGGAGGTCAGTTTAACATCTTCCCAGAAGTCTCCTTTTCCATCACCATGGCTGAGAAACTCGGACCAATCGGAGTTAAGCCAATCAACATCCGAACTGCTCCCTCGCTTCCCCCTGAGCCCATCGACATAATCCGCACCAAAGCCCGCTCCCGCAGAGTCCGCCTTAACGTCGGGGGTCTGAACCATGAAGTCCTGTGGCGGACCCTGGATCGGCTACCCAGGACCCGGCTTGGCAAGCTTCGAGAGTGCAACAGCCACGAGTCCCTGATGGAAATCTGTGACGACTACAGCTTGAACGAGAACGAATACTTCTTCGATCGGCACCCAGGGGCCTTCACCTCCATTTTGAACTTTTACCGCACTGGCAAGTTGCACATGATGGAGGAGATGTGCGCCCTGTCGTTTGGCCAGGAGTTAGACTACTGGGGTATTGATGAGATCTACCTGGAGTCTTGCTGCCAGGCCCGTTACCACCAGAAAAAAGAGCAGATGAATGAGGAACTGCGGAGGGAGGCAGAGACAATGAGGGAGAGGGAGGGAGAGGGAGAGTTTGATAACACCTGCTGCCCGGACAAGAGGAAGAAACTGTGGGATCTCCTGGAGAAACCCAACTCCTCAGTGGCTGCCAAGGTAGGAAACCCAAACTGGAAGTGCGATCACACCGTCTCACATTTCATGTTCACATTCAAAGCTGAACATGCTCCCTGGATCACAACACATTGCAGACATGGTTATCAAAGGCCAGATCTATCCTGTAAAAACAAAAATACTGATGAGTTCATCGGTTTGAAATGTAGTGAAAGCTGCTGTCTTTGGATAACAATTTGTACGGATGGAGGAAAAGCAGAATATAGGGATGAAAAATCATCCTTAAGTAAAAACGCACAGTTCTAGTATGAGTGGGAATCACTGAACTAGAAAGAGTTTGACTTCATTTGCTTTGATGAAATAATCGGTAGAAGTGTCAGCTTCTGGTCTGGCTTTCTTTGCCTGGATAAAATAGACCACATCTGTTCATGGCTTGTAAAACGGTACATTTCTTGGACAGAGCGGTACAAGTATATATTCTCATGTGGCTCTATTATGCGTAAGTCTTACTGATTAGATGTACTTCTTTCTCAGTCAGACTGAGTCAGGAAAATGTCATAAGGTGCTTGCATACGTATCGATAAATACAGTTTCTATAGCCCTGTTTTATAAATACTTGTATATAAATAAAGGCATCTTTATTTGGTGTGACTGAGGGCTGAGGTAGTCATCGGTGCAGCTGCTACCCACCTTTCCACATGTTTAGAAAAATGCTGCATCAGTCGCATACAGCCCCGTGTTCATTCATGCCCCGAATCAACATGATAAATACTACAGACATCAAGTGACTGTCTTGCCATGTTGTCATGGCTGCTCCTTGTAAAACGATGACATCTCCTCCTCCTCCACCTTCTCATTCCACCCTCACTCAGTCCTCAATTAGGATGGTCAGCCTTGATGAAATCCAATCACTGATAATTTAGTATCTTGATCCCATCATCAAGCAGTGCAGGCGGGGCAGGGCTCATCGGGATTATATTCCATGTCAGAGGATCATAAACACAGGGACCTGCGTGCGTGACCCAAGAAACATCATCCCCGTCGGATGTACTGTACAGTGCACGTTGGATGATGCATTGTTCTGAGCCCTTTTCCATTAAAGCAAAAGCTGTTTCACTTCGACTGGGACAGTTTGGAATTCGTGCTCGATTCAATTTTAGACCCCCGGTGCTAAAATTATGGTGCAATATTCAGCTTTGAAATGGCAAAAAATGGTAATGACTCTCAATGCATAAAGTTCAGCTCATTTTACAGGCTGCTATAGATGTTTTATTTTTCTCCTGCCTTCCTGTATTATATCCATATAGCTTGTTTACCCACACATCAACTAGTGATATGTGACTGACGAGGACCCCGCCTCACCTCGATGATTGATTTCATCCTCAACGGGGGAAGCTTTATATCACCTAAGTTAATTAAAGAGCTGGCAATATTTAATTTAAGGCAAACCTTGGTGATAGCAGTGTAGTAACTTGATATGTGTGTGGATTTTAAACTGATAAGTCCAAGTATAGTCCCTTAGTCAGACACGTCTACGTATTGCTGACCTGTACACTATTGCACGGGGAAAGCCTGTGAAACCTGAAAGGGAAATTCCTCCCTAATTCAAATGGCACTGACGTTCTGCAGACTGCTTTGCAAGACGAGCTTGAATGTGACTCTAATGCCTCGGCTTTGTGATTTCACTAAGGTTATCTGCAGTTGAAAGTACATTTGGAAATAACCTGCCAGGGCTGCTGGACTGTCAGATGGCAGCTCCCTGAGGTCAGGGAAGCCTTTTATGGGGCACATATTGTACGTGCCTTGAAAGCCCTTTACCAGGGAAATGCCATTACAAGCCTGGTACACAGCAATGTGCTTTTATTCAAAGCAATATGAGCCCTTTGTCAAATGCAATCACAGAGTCTTACGGCATAGAATATACACCTTCCCTTCACTCTCTTTGTTTTTCTGTAAAGCAGGCTTTATGAGATTTACGAGGAACCCAGTCTGACACTTAATGCTACCGCTGGCCTGCTCTGCCCTTAAATAAAGGTAACGCATAAGAGGGCCGACCTTTTCAGAAGGGTCCATCAATTTAGGATTTCATTCTTTCAGGATTTCATTCATGCTTTGGGAGCACTGGCAGAGGAAGGGAAAAGGCAGAAGCCTAGCACACACTGCACCAAAACAGAAAAAAAAGGTGCTTAGAGAGAGCCACAAGTGAAGGGAGAGCTGCGGTGGACAAGATAGTGGCAAAGGAAAGCCCTGAGAGAGAGAGAGTGATGCAAGAGATGAAGTCATGTAAGTTACGCCTCAGGATGCTGAGCTGGATCTTTGCAAATCTTTCTCAGTGAATTATGAATGGTCCAAAGAAAGAGAACACTCTGCAGTGCGGTGGCTTCTTAATGTTGCTGTGACTTTTGGTTTAGTGCCCTCTTGCGTGGGTGGGTGGGACGGGAGGGCACTGTCGGGTGTTTGGCGTGCGAGAATTTCATGTAGAAGAAAAGATTTTCCAGGCTCGTGCACTGTAGTGCGAGTTGAATTAAATCACACATGTAAGGGACAGATTTCGTAAACGGTGTGTGAGCGCTCGTAGTTGTGGTTAGCTTTATGGGGAGTTACAAAAAGTTGCGCTGTTTTCTAAACAGAGGTGCAGTCGGTACATTTTAATATCAAGCGCAAAAAATTAAAAGAACCTGTTTGTAAATGTTAATATTGTTTAGTAAATCAGTATAGATGCAAATAATATAGTTTCCACCTCTTACATAAAATGCTGTCACTGCACTCTCTTTGTAAATACAAACACAAACACACACGTATATACATTTTTTATATTATCTCTACTTGTCAATTAGATACTGTATATAATAATTTAGTGGCAGTTGTGCTCTGAAAAATAAAACCTAAGATGGTGTTTGCATCTTTTCCCTCCTTGAGGCTATAATTTCTTGTAATCCAGTAGAACGTGTCATCCTTGATATTGAGCCAGAAGGACTTAGTGCTGCCCCGACCTTTTTTGTTTATAATGAGTCATGGGTATAGTTCTACAGCAAATATTCTTAACACTAGCTTGCACAAGGAAGTCGTATTAAAATGGCTGGATTGCTTTGGGAAATATGAATTTATTTTTGCCTTGATGTCTCTCTGTGTAAATGCACTTTAACAGTCATGATGCCAAGATGGCAAATGTAACTTGTGCATGCAGTTTGTAACCTGCCTGTGTTTTTCCACTTGAAGTGTTTTTTGTCAGTGAGATGGAAAATGTGATTAGATGGCTCCAATACATTTGTTTCTGCCTTCAAATAAACACAATGGTATGCAAAAAAAAACCCCAAACCAAATCGTGTAATAAGTATCACGATGTTAACGAACAGTTGCTACAGATCTTAGCGGTTTAGTCAATATTAAAAATTATTGTTATTAGTCGTGACATGGGTGCATACAGTGCTCAGTTTTAATAGTGCAGTATGCAAGAGCAGCATCTTTTCTTAATCTTAATTTGTTTCATGCAGTGCTTGCAGTTAAACCTTTTAGAATATTAATAATGTAATGCACAGTATTAGAGCTTTAATACACCAGTGACTCTAAAAGAGAAAGTCTATATGGGCAGCCCCGGAAAAATAATAGCAGAGGATTCAGAGCATTTTAAAGAGATCAGTGTTTCTTTCTGTTCCCCCACCCTCCCTACCCAGCCAGCCAGCCAGCCACCCACACACACACATACACACACACACACAGGCCATGTCCAGCCCTATGCTTGCTCCTAATGTGGATGTGCAACATTACTCTCCCCTTTATCTAATAAGCTAGTCTAGCTAGTGGAAATGGTAAGCAGTGGGACTGCATGGGCGCAGCCTTGTGCTGTTTGGTCCTCCCACGCTTGGAAGCAGCCAAAGTCGGTCCACTGTTGATGATGATGATGATGACACCGTATAAGGAAGCTGTAACAAAATACCTTACTGTAACACGCATCCTAAATGTCACTGTGTGAATTTCAGTGTTGTCATAATCATCCGTCTCAATGTGGTGCGCTAAATCCACAGTACACACTGCCTGTTTGGCTTTGTTGGCTCATTTATAGAATCGCATATAGAACGGGACATGTGAGACTGCAGAAGTGACAATATTAATGCGTAGCTTTGGATGTGATAGGAGCAAATTCAATTAGCATACTGTTGTGGCACGACTCCACGGCGTTTGATGCCGCCCGTTGTTTCACATCAGTGCAGACAACCCCTTCCCGTCCATCCATCTGTTTCCTTCCAGGCTTTTATAGCACTGAAGTGAGCATTTGGCCTTGTGTGTACATCGATGGAGTTTCTGATATTGCCTGAGTCAAAGATGAGTGGAGACGAGGAAAGGAAAAATGAGCGTGGCCTTTCGTCAGCATTAAGTCAAACGTTCTCTGTGTCAGATTCAAGCAGCAGGTGGACCCGCTAATCTGTCTTCCATAATCATTCTTTCATCTCTGCCTGACTCGTGGTCTGTTCTCAGAAGTTTAAATATATAAGTGCTGGCATATTATTGACAAAAACTCAGCTTGTTGGGGAAATATGTGCGTTCTAGCTACTTTTTACCTATGTTGTGAAAAGCCTCTCCGATTGATACCGACCTTGACTTTGCAAATACTATTTTTGTCTCCAAGTTTGTTTGTTTTTTCAAGCAATGCATCCATGTACAGGAAGTAATGGTAACTCAAATCTATGGGAGTTATCGTGTTACATTTGAAGAAGTTATCAGGATGCATAGCCGGAGCGAGTTTGTCATTTGGGCAGAGCGCACCTTCTCTCCTCGTGTAGTCTCCTCGTTGCATAAGCCTTCCATCAGGCCTCTAATCAGTACAGCCTAGCATTTAGACACCAGCACCTAAATCCTCTTTACCCAGCATTCATAATCAGATAAGAAAGAACCTGCTAGATTATAGGTGGCATGAGTTCTTATAGTCCCGCCATGAGAAGAGGCAGAAGCATTTGTCATCAGGATGTTCCAGGAAAAACTTTACCCCTTCCACCACTGCCTTTCTTCTCTCTCTATGTCACCTGCAACAAAATATAATTTTTGAGATGATCTTTGGCTGCGATCACTTGTGCAGTGATCAAATATTGTTTTGGGGATAACAAGAACTTTGCAAGAGCCCTGACAATAACAAGCAATGGATTTTCATTCCCTCAAAATATACTCTGGAGCAGTTTCATCTATAAAAAGAAGTGCTTATGTTCCTTCATTTAAAGCGTTTTTTGATGGTGTCTTCTATTGTTTTCTTTGAGAAGTGGCTGATTTGTTGTATGCACATTGAATACTCACCAGTTTGTTCTGCTATTTAATCACTCTAAACATGAATTTCCACACATGGACAACAAATGGCACTAGCGCTGTAAGCAGTAGAGTACTTTCCACTGTCCTTTGTTTTGTTAGTGCTGTCTGAATTTATAGTTATGTTACCAAGCAGCAAATATCAACTTTCCTAACAAAAGCATTCCACGTTGATGAGTACTATGACATCTGTTGACAGGGTCATTTCACGTGGCTCTGTAGGAATAAAATTGCATTAAAACTTCTGAAATCCTGCTTTGCAGCTCGAATGTAATACTGCATTTATTTATAAGGGTTTACACTCATGCCTTAGGTGTGTTTGATTTTCTCAGATTGCTGTAATCGACCGCTACATGAACAGAAATAGTGGTAAGTGTGGCATAAAATACACACAGATAACATTACACTGACATTTGATTACGCAAAAGCAATTTTTAATTTGAAATACCCCGAAAATTGAGCTTGTGTCAGATTATCCTGCACTGCTAAGAGGCAGACTGGCTCTCATGTGGATTTTACAGCAGAGGTATCCCAGGGTCATATTTAAAATGAGGGGGAGGTTAGGACACTGCAGTTCTTTATTGATCCAAACAAAGCCTTGTATCTGCGAGGGAACGTGTATAGTGATGCAAAAGAGGTTGGGGAAGACAAATAGGGGGACGGCACATAAAGTTCATCTGTCTCAGTACTAAATTGTTGCTGTATATTTTATTTCAAAAATTCCCCTCCATCAGTGTATGCGTTTATTGTGACACACACTTCTGTGACAACCCAGTGCTGCTTTCTTTAGTTATGATCACCAGTGGGATTTTGCGTGCAGAGGAATTACAGTTTGAATGCAGCTCAGTGACCATGGCATCCCAAAAGAGCCCAGGGGCCTGTCTTACGGCTAATTGCAGTTGACCATGCGTGTAGTGATTCATGAATGAAGACATCATTAAGTGAAACTCGTGAGGCACGTCTAATCCTCACTATGTTAGCCACACAATTTAACTAATACAGAAAAGGAGATCAACAAGCAAATCCTCTTTTTTAAGCATTGGTCTAAAGCATAAACAACAAGGTCAATACAAACCAAAGCTAATGAGTGGCCAGATGGTGTGAGAGGATAGCTGAAGTCTATTAAGTAACTGTGCTATTATACCCTCAGTTTACTACCTCACCTACAACTGAGCAAGCTTGGTACAGCTATACTGTTCTTCCATTATTTTTATATTTAATAAATTAACTTATAAATTACCCTGTATAGTGATAGTATATTAGAGGGAGTGGTCAATTAAATTTCCCTAATGTTATACTTTAATTGCAGAATAATAAAATTATTACCACAAAAATTGAATTTCTATTTTTAACTTTAAATCAAAAAAAAAAATTGGAGCAATAGCTGTCCTTTGAACAATGAAGAAAAATTTATTTAGACAATGACCTAATTGATTTATCAACAGGCCAATACTATTAGTTGGTAGCTACTTTCCAGTCTATCAGTATCAACATTTATAATAACCGATATATTAATATTTAAAAAGTAACGAAGAGACGGAAGAAACACCCTTCAACCATATCACGAGTGTTGATGTTGCATAGTTTTTCCACCAGAGGGCACGCTGCAACTTTCCCATTGGAAAACCATGTTTGGAACACAACAAACAGCGGATCTGAGCAAAGTCGGACGTCGTGTAAGCAAGTAAATAAATAACTTGTTGTAAGAACCCGACACGCACACTGGATTTCATGCACTAAAGGTTTGTTTTTATTTTCGCTTAAGCAACTGTATTTTGATGTTCTGGCACCAGTCGCACAGGAGCAGCTACTTCCTCCTCCTCCTCTCCGTCCCTGCCGTCACTATTTAAGCATACAGAGAAGAAGAAGAGGATTACCTAGAGCGGTCACACCTGCCCTCTCTGCCACACCACGGCACTGCCCTGAGAGCTCACTGTAACACCCCTCCACTGCAACAGGCCAGACCACACCCCTGCCACATAACTGTTTTGTGTGTCTGAAAGAAAAAAAATGGAATATTGGAAAATTACTGGAGTACCGAAAATAAAAAAGTATTTGTATCAGTCCTAAAAACACTGTATTGATTGGGCTCTAATTAAATTTTTCTGTGTGTCATAATAAATCTAACTTGTTTTTACTACCCTTTTGCTTCATTTTTGGTCTCTACCAGCTGCTGTGGAAACTATTTGGCTCTCTGGCTGCCAAATGTTTCACATCATTAGCATTTCCTTCTTGCCTTTTTGTACACGACAGGTGGTGCGCAACAGTGGGTAAGAGTCTGTATGCCAAAAACAGCTGCCTTCTGCTGCAAAGCTTTGTAAAGCTCTGCAATAAACAATTTCTTCCATATATTCCACGTTGCACAGGGCATACCTCAGATCTGACTGCCATCAAATTCCTACATAAACCCCACTGAAATGCTGGGAGTGGCTGCATATGGACCACCAACGAGGGTTAGCGCTGCCCAGTGCTGGCAGCTCGAGTGACGCCCAGAGTAAGAGGTTAATATGTTCCTTCCTCCTCCTGCCTTCCTCATCTCCTCCCTGTTTCCTCCACTGCTGTCTCTCAGGGAAGTTTGCTCACCCTGTCTGTTGTTCTTTTTTCTTGTCCCAGTAGAGATCAGGAATAGGGAGAGATGGAGAGACGACAGGTGCGAGAAGAGAGTCATCATTCTAAATGCTATGAGCATCGGGTCTCTTTTACGTGCTCCAGTAGTCCCCCCTGCACAGACACACACACATTGTGTATGCTGAGCTCACAGCCAGTCTTCCAAATCTCTGCACATACATTGAATAAGACACGCATTTTGCCCTCAGTAAACACACAAGCAGACACGTCTATGTGCAATACACACACACACACACACACACACACACACACACACACAATAACACACCTCTTTATCTGAAAACCTTCAAATGCTGCTGAGCCAGCTTTCTATGGGCTTCACAACACAGCGAGTGAGATGCTGTTGTCTCCATACCATTTAATAGTCTCCCCACCCTCTTCATAGCCTCCCTTTACATTTCTTTTTATCACCTTCACCCTACAATCATCCATTTCCTCCTATATACCTCCCGCGCCCTTTCCTCTCTCTGCTCTGTTTTTCCATTCTTTCCACATTTCTGTCATTACTTCCCTGCAGCGTGAAAGCTGAATTGTGATCCTTCTTGCTGTTCCATCTTGGGAGCATTGACATGGGAGTGCATTAGTATTCATTGTGGTGTTTATATTTGGCCCCTGTCCTTCATGTGTGTGACTGACTACCAGTCATCAGAGAAGTGCATCCTGAGTGCAGGACAGTATGCTGCTGGTTCTACCTAGAAAACAGATGTATGGTATAAATTAAGATATCACCCACTGTTTGTTTGAAATCCAGTTGTGACTCTTAGATATTATTAAGTGACCCCAGGCACGTTATTTTGGACAGCATTTAGATGAGAGGGTGGGATCCAGAGTTGTCAGCTAACTTTAGCAAGAATGGCTAGCAAGGTTCATCCATAGATTGTATGGTGCTATGTAACATAAAAGTAAAAACTATTTTACTCTGCATAACCAAAGAGCGGACTTTTTGAATACATTATTATTATAAGAACTTCACAACAGCCTATAACGCTTCATAAAATCAAACACACAGAAACGCACGAAAACACTGCAAACAGTACACATGGCTCAAAGTTAGAGCTAGTTCACTCCTAGTTCAGTACGTCTGTACTGTAAATACTCAACTTCTACAGCTGGGATATTTTTGGGCACTTGTGTATAGGAACAGATTTGTGGAATTACTTTGGTCCCTGAAACTATTTTAGCTTTTTAGTTTTTCTGTTTGGTAAAAATGTTTCCAAGTACTGCATTTTTATTTGATAGAATCTGCTAGAGTTGCTCAGTGACCTGATGAGACATTTCACAATGTTTTACAAGTGAGGCTTCATAACAGAGGAAGTATTAACAAAATTTAAAAACAAAAAACCCCCAGAAAAACCAACGTGGGTGAGATTAGTTAGAGGTTCTGAGTGTCGCTTTTGATTACATTTGATTTAATTGTCCTGATCTACGCAGCGTACTGGATACAGTCACTCAAAGCAACAATACCCCTATGCATAACTTTAAGCCTTAACACCATTTAAATAATTAGCTCAGTTCAGCGGTTATGAAGGGAAAATTTGTTATAGATAGATACGTTGAGATTGGCTTGGCTTTTGAGAACAGCCTCAGGTGGCTGCTTCAGGAACTGCAGTTGTGCATTGTCTTAGTATTTTTTTGGATATCTGAGGTGCCATAAAAGCAGAATCGCTGCTTTTAAAAAAACAAAAACATTGAATATGCATTGAAAATCCTGACAATAAGAGGGGATTTCCTAAGGAGGAAGAGTCCTTTCAGTCAGAAAGAAGTGTGTAATCAACTTCATTTTACTTGTTTCCTCAGAAATGCTGTGTTTGCATTGTTTCCATGGTGACCATGGTGTGCCATGGTGACTTATCGACACCCAGGGAGCAATTCATCTCTATACAGGCTGTGTGTGAGGCAGAGCAGCTGGTACCTCAGCCCCCACAGCCAACCCCTGATGCAAATTTAAGGGAAATGCTTCTGCTCTACATTTTCAGCACGGTTCACGTCTCACTGATTAAAACTTGCCTTCAAAATACTTTTCCCCCCCACTGGGATCATTTTCTTTTTTCCAATTAGGTGTCTTCCTTAATTTTCTGCTTGTATCATTTATAACAGATGCTTTAACAATTCTCGCTGACACTAATATTATTTCCTATTTTGCAGTGCAGCATTTAAATGAGTTCACATTTTCACATATTCAGGGAAAACACTGCCTTTCAATTATGCCGAGATTTAAAAATGTGTTATCCTCTGCTCAAAACTTAGTAAAGCAGTGAAATTGGCTTTTGTGAAAGTCCTGTCTAGGGCAATCACAGGGTCTCCAGAGCATCAGTAACAAAAGAGGGGCTTGATTTTGCAAGACAGGGGAGATGTATTGGAAATCTCTGCTCTATGAAGGATCCTCTGAAGACTTGATAGAAAAAAAGGAAACCGACAGAGCGAGGCTGAAGCAACCTGGTAGCCTTCGTTGCCTCATGGATACTGGCTTGATGAAGCAGAAGCGATTGTGACCGGGCAAACGGGTTTCCCCCTCATCTCCACCACCTCCTCCTTTCTCCAGTCTTAAGCTTTTTTTCGGTCTTTTTCCTGTTTTAGCTCCTCTGTTGGACCGCCTTCATTTTCATATCCGTCTTTCCCTCTTTTTATCACTTTTTTTTTCTTGTGTCATCATGCCGTTGGCGTCTCTGTGGGAAGTGCTGCCAGCTGTTTGCTGTCTCCCCGCACTCCAGGAAGTGACAGAAGAAATGATTATATTGCGTGCTCGACGCAAGCCTCCCACATCTTTTGCCTCACCACCAGAGTGCCTTATTGCTGACCACAGTAACTTTCCTTTGCTTTACATGCTTGAATGCTTAAATTTCATCTTACTGAGAAAGTTAATCTAAATACTTTATTTCCATTTTCTGTCACAACAAGATACAGTAAGCACAGCATGACTCTATAAGTTACAAAGAGGGATGGCGAGGTTTCGTTCATCCGGCACTTCCTATGTAATTCCCAGGCCATTCATGGAAGCAATAAGTCATTTACACAAATCACTAATGTGCCCTCAGCAGGAATGGACAGTTTGTATCTAGTGAGGCAAAGTGACAAGAGGCCTTGATACAGCTCTTTGGCTCCCTAGTGTGATTGTAATCAGCTTAGTGCCAATGAAGAGAGTGACCCCGGCTGGTCAGAGTGCACACAGGGACGATGACACACACACACTACACACAGACCACGTGACCTATGTCACATTTAACAGTATCCCTGTGTGTAGGTGCAGATGCCTGCTCTCCACTGTCAGCAGGCAAACATTTAAAAGAGGTCTGCATTCATCTTAAAGTCTAAAAGCCCAATAAATCTGTGCCTTATCTGAAGTGCTGTCGGAGACATAACAGCACAATTTTTCTTGGTGTTTTTATGTGCTGCTGCCAGCTCAGGAAGGATCTGTTCTCCATCTGCATGATCTGGAAAGACTTTTGGTCTTTTGGGTGTTGACATTTGCCAGCACCTTGCCAATCGATAGGGTGACTCTCAGGTATTGACCGGTGTGCTGAAAGGTCCACCAGTCTCATTTTATTTAAACAATGCAACGTCAGTGGCCAATGAAATACAGTGCTGCTTCTAGACTTGTGTGCCTTTCTGATGTTTGCCGGTTCTCTCCCTCAGCTGTGACCAATGTTGTGTATTTTATGTCTAGATCCCTTTGTTTATTTTTCCGAACTTGGTGCTACTTTTACAGCATCTCAGCTCCTTCCTTCATGCGATTCGCCTTCAGTGGCTCACCATTAAGTTGACTCTCGTTACGGCCTCCTTTGATTATCCATATCTCTTGTGTAAAATATACTTGTTTGCCTCTTTTTCTCTGCCCTGCATCATACTTTAGTGTCCTGCAATCATTCACCCTTGCTCCCAAATCACTTGTTTCCTTTAAAGTGCAGGAAGGGAAACAAAAAAATAAGATATCAGATGGATTAGGGTGATGGTGGGATCCCGCCTGTGCTGTAAAACTACAAAATTTGTACACACCATCTTTCAGAGTTATTAGAAACATTACTGCTTCTGCATAGAGAGCAAGCATAGCAGGAAGCTTTTGCACCCAGTACTGTTAGAGTGCAAATTCTCTAACATTTTGCTGGAATTCCCTCTCTCTGAATTGAAAGTGAAGATTAACATTTAGATCTGATTATATTGTGTTATATCTCTTTTAAAACATGAACATCGTGAATATAAGCAAGGTTATATACATGCAACAATGGCTTCAACAGGGGTGGCTCTTTTGGGTTATTTTTTCTACTACTTACATATAAGTATGAATTATGAGTTAAAATAGCCCCTGAATCTTTTTTGAAGACACTCACATACACACAATAGCGTTGTGAGGTCTGTCAGCAGTGGCACAGCCTCTCCTCCTCTCATCTTTTCTGGTGCCGTGCGCATGCAGGCAGGTTGATAATCACGGAGGAGCCAGAAGGCAAAAGCAGGTGGTGGGTTGATATTATTAGATTTATCTCACAAAGTCTTAAAACCTAGTAAGTTACACTTGTGTTTTTTGGAGTTTAAGTTGTTCTTTGTTTTTTTTTCTGAAACTGTGTTGGGGTGTTCATAAATTACCCCAAACAAGCAAACGTGTGAGACGTGTTTTGATTGTGCATAACACTTTAAATATGAGCAGAAGATTGCACGTGAGCTATTCAAGTCCCCGGATTTATAAAGTAATAATAATGACTTGAGTAGGTGCCGTGTGCAAATAAAAGAGGTCAAGTTCCCCAAAGAGTAAATGAAGTCTGTGCTGACTCAGCAGAAAGAATATTTGAGGAGAAAAGATGCATATTTCTCGCTTATGTTTTGAAATGTCACCTTGTAGCCATTTTTCCCCTTTGCCTTTCACTGAACTTGCCACATATTCTGTTAGGATAAGCCAAACCTGCTGTAAATCTTTAATCTGCCTCGCACCCACACTTACTGGCGTTGGCCACTGTTCCCTGGCACTGGCCCAAATAAAGATTTTTAAAGTATACTTGTTTTGCAATAAATCCCCCTTAAGTAGCATGACAGTATCTAAAGGCCACCTAAGACTCTGAAGCATTTTTAGCTTTGCCTCCTATTACAAGGTAATGAATAAGGTGTCTAAAAGCAAATAACAATACTAATGTTGATGGATGACTGGTGATACGAGGCAAAGGAGCAGCCGCCTTTGTCCCGTTCCCAGTCTCGCTATTCTCACGTTTTTTGTCTTCTTGCGTTCCCCAACTATACCATCAAGCGCTTTGGGTGCCTTGAAAAGCGCTATATAAATCCAATCCATTATCATTATTATTATTATTATTATTATTATTATTATTATTATTATTATTATTATTATAACAGTTCTGCCCTTTTTGAGTGACACTAACCTCCTAAAAGCTGCATTAAAATTAATTCCACGCAACAGATGGACATCATAAAGCTCTGTATTAAAATTCTTTACATTTTGACGCTATTAGAGGCAGAAGTAAGGAGACGCTTATCTCTAAAAAATGCCAACAAAACTGCCAGGTTACCACATTACGACACATGGAGGAGTACAGATCCGTTTGTAATCATGCACACACTAAAACCTTGATTTTCTCTTCACTAGTTGGAAATACAGGGAAAGATTAAGAGGTCTCATTTAAACATATAGCTGCAGTATGAAAGGGCAAAGGCTAATGCGGATTATAATGTGAAGCATTAGATCAAGTAAGGTATTGATTCGTCCACATTTGGATGCATGACTCATATCTGTTATTGTTTCAGTACGCACTCATTCTCGTTCTTCACATGTCACAGCCGATGAAACCGTGCCCTTTAAACATAATTTCAGCGGAGGCAATGTAATTTACAAAGTGATGCACTTGAAAGTTTACCTTTTGGCTGTATATGCATAAGAGCATACTGTAGAGGCAATATCTTATGTATGCGTGTATAGATTTGTTTGTCTGTGTGTGTATTCCTCTGATCAAATTCAAGGCCATCCAGTGTTTCCTTGGTGAAATAACTAAAGCTTGCATTTAAGAACCTGAACAGCTGATTTGTTTGGAAGCTCTTTTTTTGTGTGCAGTATTGTCCTGTTTCATGTGACTTTTTCTGTAGATGCAGATGGTCAAAAATTAGTACAAACGTGTGAGACGTGTTTTGATTAGTACATTGTGAATTGAATTAATATAAATCCAAATTAAAATTTTCAGGACCTGGGGACCAGAATTTCACTTGCATTTCTTTGATTTTTGCAGACTAATACTTATTTTTAGTTGTTAAGCACAGATCCATGTGCACATACTCTCACCAGCCACTGCACCTGTTGAACTTCTCGTTAGAACAAATATTTAATCAGCCAATCACATGGCAGCAATCAAGGTATGCATTCAAGAACCTGAGTGTGTCAAGATGACCTGCTCAAGATCAAACAGTGCATCAGAATGGGGAAGAAAGGTGAAATAGATGATTTTGGATGTGGCATCGTTGTTGGTGCCAGGTGGACCAGTCTGAGTGTTTCAGAAACTGCTGATCTACTGGGATTTTTCCACACACACATCTCTTGGATTTACAGAGAAAAGAGAAAATATCCAGTGAACAGCAGTTCTCTTGGTGAAAATGCCTTGTTGATGTCAGAGGTCAGAAGAGAATGGCCAGACTGCTTTGTGCAGATAAGAAAGGACCAGTAACTCAAATACTGACTCATTACAGCCAAGGTATGTGGTACACATCGAACTTTGAAGTAGATACTCTACAGCAAAGACCACACTGGGTGTCACCCCTATCAGATATAAAAAGAAATTAACATGGTTTACCAAAAATGGACAACAGAAAGCTGGAAAAACATTTCCAATGGAGTGTATATCCCACATAGCAGACAGGTCTGGCTCGGATGTGATGTCAAGCCAGCACTGCTGGCTGACTTCTGGCATGGTAAGTGGTATATCATCCAGATATGGGCCAGGTCTGGCATAGATGGCACTGCTTATGTGATGGCATGCCATATCTGGCCCGATTGTGGTTTGGTTTATGTGGCCCAGGCTCATAGAAAACGGGTCTGGCCCGGATCCAGCATCAAGCTGGTACTTCTGACTGACTGGTGTCATGGCAGAATGTATGTCAACCAGATGTGGGCCAGGTCTGGCAATGATGGCACTATTTATGTTCCTAGTTTCCTATTTTAGTTAGAAGACCCAAATGCCATGTTGCAATACTATACTGCTATTGTAGTCAACGTTTCAAATGCAGTGTACACTTTATCCAAAACCTAGTGAGGGTTTACTCATATTTACCACCGGGTGGCTGTAGCTCAGGAAGTAGAGCAGGTCACCTACTAATTGGAAGGTTAGTGGTTCGATCCTTGGCTCCTCCAGTCTGTATGTCAGGAGTATGAATGTAGTTTGGAAGCCCTTAGTTTAGAGAAAGTGTGTGAGTGTTGTATAGAGCACTTTGAGTAATCCAGGAGAGTAGAAAAAGCATAAGAATCTGTCTATTTACTGTCTGAATAAAGTTTCACATGTTCCTTTTGCACTATTATTTTCCGGCACATGTTGTTATTACATGGCTTGCTTAAGGTACACATTAAATTCAAATTCAAATTTTATTTGTCATTAGGCTGACATTTGGGGCCAGAGCTTAAACTGTTCTGGGCCAGCACAGGGCCAGCAGTGTGTCTGCAACTGGCCCTGTGCTGGCCCATGTGTGGGCCACCTCTGGCAAACCAGATCTGGGCCACCAAATCGCTATCATTCTTTGCGGTATGTGGGCCATGTGTAAGCACATTGTGTGGGCCAGATCCAGGCCAGACCAGTTTTGCTATGTGGGATGAAGGCACTTCTGACTGAGGACAATTTAATCCAATCAAAAAGAAGAAAAAAACATAACATTTTCCAGTTTCATTTCAATTCTCTCTACCGCTTTAGATTTATCTCAGGATTCTACAAAGATTGAAGCATACACAGTCAAATTTGCATGCTGAAATATTTTACATACAAAATTTGTTTGCTTTTTTTTGTTATTGTTTGCATTTTGGCTTGCTTTAGCACTGCTTCATTTCTCTTCTTGAGATGAGTAACCCTCTCATTTACAGGTTTATACAGCCAATGGATCTCCTCCGAGTTAGAGGAATGTGTCTGGAGAAGCAAACACACTTTACCAGTGGAAAGTTGTGCCAGAGGAATGTTGTTTATGCTTAACAGTTTAAAAGTTTAATAAATATTAATTTAAAAATGTTTACCATTTTGCCTTGTGTAAGAGTCACACTGATTTAATCATAGTGGTGTAATTTGTCTTACTGAACACAAAAAAATTCCACAAATTACTCTTTTCTAATTGAAAGCCAAAGTCTGTGTTTTTGCAAGGATTAAGTCTGGCGTGGCGAGGTATAAATCCAGCCTTGTGTGTGTCTGTCTGACGAGCACACACACCACCAACCTGATGTGCCGCTGCCTTAATCCTCTGTGACGGCACAGCAAAGTCTAAGGGCAGAAATTAAAAGCCCTGTTCCGTAGTATCAGCTGCCACGTCCCAGTCGCCTGCTTGTCACAACAATCACACGCTCGTGATGGCAAGGAATCAATTAGCATCACTAACATAAATCTGATTAAGTCCAAATAGGCCATAGGTGGGCTCATTAAAACGATTGCCTGTGTGGCCTGGCTGGGAGAGGCTTAATGGGGAAGGGTTGGAGTCACGTAGGGACGGTATGGGTTGCTGAGGTTGACAATCTAATCTGGAGGAAACGTTTCTGTCTCTGTAGAAAAATTCAGCAAGGGGAGAGGTTAAAAGTGGACTTAAAGAAGGAATTGGTTTGTATGTTAATGTTAACAGTGGGTCGGATGACTTACATAAGTCATCTGAAAACAGTAATTTGTAGTGTCAAACCCCACATGCAAACATCAATCAGCTATTTACCTTTCATCATTCATTTTGCACAACTTTCTAGCATCAGTTTGGTTTTATAGTAACTGTAAAAGTAAAACAGAGCTTATCTACATGCAATATATAACATACTTTGCATATCTGACAAGACTTGCACATCTCATTTTATGGTTTATTCATAAAAGTGGCTTTTTTGCTTGATGTAGGTAAATACTGATGCAAGTATATACTGTGTAGTGGGAGTTTGTGTGTTCCCCCTGGGTTCTCCAGTTTCCTCCCACAATCCAGAGACATCCATGTTAGATTAACCAGTGGTTCTAAATTGGCCAAAGGTGTGAATGCGAACGTGAAAGTTTTTCTTGCCTGTCTCAGTGCTTCAGTAGACTGGCAGCCTGTCTGGGGTGTACCCCACCTCTTGCCCAGTGGAAGTGGAAGCTGGGGTCAGTTCCAGTGCCCCTGCAACCCTGAATTGAATAAGAAGATGGATGGTTGGATGGTTGGATGGATGGATGGGATGTAACAGCCTTCTAAACTGATGTTAATGTTGAATCTAGAATAGAGGTAAAATATTTACTAACACAATGGACATTTTTTTGAGTTGCCTGATTTTCCGAGTCATTGGCATGTTGAATCATACCTTATATTCTATGACCATAGTTTTTCCTTTATGTGCATTCTGTGGTTGACTATTGAAGAAACTGTGGATTTTGCATCATTGTAAAAGGTTCTTCGGACATACAGTCATTTGAAAATATATTGGGTCCATTTCTTTTTATGCTTTTGCAGTGTGTTTTTCCATGCATGCGTGGTCACATCTCTGCCTGTATTCAGCAGGCGTAGCTCACTTACTTGCTGTAATAGACGATGTATAAGAGCATTCCTATTGGCCCCCGCAGGGGCCTGTGCCAAACGACACAGTGTACAGAGCCTGCAGATTACATTAGCGCACACTGCTTGCATGTACGTATAGCGTGTTTGCATGCCTGCCTGACTGTGTAGGAGTGCAAATGTGGCACTCTGCAGCCAGTCATGTAGAACATTGCATGGGCAGCATCATTTGAAGCACATTGCAATTCAAGTGTTCTGCAGAAAGTGTGAGCTCCATTCACAAGAACACATTAAATACCATCTAACTAGTAAATGTCAAACAAATTTCCCTTCATTTCCTTTGTTCTTTAACATGGACTCTAGATGAGTTCCAGTTCTGCTGAGACAGGTTTTTTTTCCTCTGAACTTAAATAGTGTAATCATGAAGTCTCCAACCTTGTTAGCTAGACATATCTGCTTTGTGCTTTGAGAACACATTCATTTGTGTCTGGCAGCTACACTGAAGTCTTATTCTAAAGAAGTTAGTAAGAAGGATGCACTTTGATATAAAATATTGATGGACACGACATTTACTTGAATTGCAACAAAGTGCTAGCAGACATAAATGGGAAGTTTGGGGTAAGAAGGAAAAAAATGAAATACGGAGCCACAACAGGGAACTACCACAGCCACAGAGCGAGAGGTGAGCTACACTGTGTCACAGTAACAGACTGCAGCAGTTGGAGGGATAAAAGCGTATTATGAAGAAGTGGAGTCGACACAGCTTTACAGCGACGGCGCTGTGGCTGAGGTTGTGACTCTGTGCCCGTAACAGGAGGCTATCTCCTATTTGTGAGATGATACTGATAACTTCAGGGCTCCTCTCCTCTAATGCTGCTGCCTTCGGCTGGAGACTGCCTCACACAGTGTTCATTGTGAGGCCACATAGTAGACTGACTGTGGAAGAAAAACACAATTTTGAAAATCAATAGCTCCTAAATAATTTCCTAACTCAGTTTACTTGATGTTCGGCTCAATCTAAAAGTTTCATCAATATTGCTGTCAAATGAAATAATGTTATATTTGGCAATGCTGCTGGTGACTTCCCCCTTCCTTGGCCACTGGAAAATGAGCTAAATGTTTAATGACCCTGTGTGTTCAGCCTGTGCATTGAAGTGTGGCACTTTTTTTTTTTTTTTTGCAGAGCATATGTTCTTTTGGTGGAAAAGCTTCCCCCATCAGCTATCAATGAACTGACACGAATCTCCCATCACAGAGGTCTCTCTGCTTTGTGTGAACACTTTTTCACCTGACCTGACTTGTGAGCCACAAGTCAGGTATTATGAGGTTCGGAGTTTATGTTGTTCATATAAATATATCTATACATGAGGGGACATGTTTCGTTTTAGCCGACTGAGCAGAAACTGTGACAGAGCATAATGTACAGTAGGTACAAGCACAAACAAGGCCAAGTAAGCGTGTCAGGTCTGGTTTGGGATGCTACACATATCGGGAAGTTTGTGATCTGGAATGTGTTGATGAGGTTTAAAATTGTTAGCTAAAAACGGCTGTTTCTCCCCATTTTTATTCTCATTTCACCTCTTTCTAACCTCTTACTTTATCTGACTTTCTCCTTTCCCCCTCGATGACAGTCGCTTTTTCTGGCATCCACCCACACGCCTGCCCCCTATCTCTTGTTCTTTTACCCAGCAGGGAAATCAGCCCTGTGTTTTACCTATCCCTTGGGAAGGAGACCACATATAACCTGTCAGCCCAAATTGTATGCTATTTTATGTATTCTAACTTCTTACAGTTGAACATAACCGGTGCTTGAAATATATATATTTATATATAAATGTGGCCTTTTTTCTGCTTGTATCCTCTGGGAAGACTCTAAATGGCAAACTCACCGTGGTAGTAGTGCAAGTCATCACACCGGCTAATCTGATGCCACCTCACAAGGCAAATTAGGCAAATTAGCAAGTGAGCCGTGCATGCGCCAGTACTAATCTGGCATAAACACAGACAGGGCTATTTAAAGTTCAATCTCCACTGCAACAGGTTAAATTTAGCGCAGCTACAGAAGTGTATGAATATCACTTTATCATCCTGATAACTTAATCCCTCCTTTGTGCGGTCATGCAGCAGGCAGAAATTGAAGGGATGGAGCGAGCAGTCGGACGGGTGTAAGTACGTAATAATAAGCTGATGCCTGAAATTGAACTACAGGAAAATACTGCATACTTTTGGAGATACTGGAAGGTGGAGAGACAGTGGAGAGGGAATGACCACAACTGACTCTGAAAGTGATGGAGAGCAACTTGTGTTTTATGCTTGTGGTTAAAGCTAAAGTTTTTGTGTGTGTGTTTGTTCAGAGAGAATATGAAAGTTGAAGCAGCTTCAAAGGAAGCAGCAGGAGTGCTCGACTCAGATAGTGGGGTGTTTAAACACAACACACTCCCACACAACTGCTTCCAAGAAGCTGAACAACCCGGGGAGAGTGATGTTTACTTTATTCCAAAATACACTTGCAGACTATGGAGGATATGTGTGTGAGCTTCTTTCTCGGTCTGAGTGTGTGCTACACATTGCTACAAGCCCTATCACTGCTCACAGTGCCACTGATTAGTATTTAATCAAGACTTTTTGCTGCAGTTTCCATTTGACTTTAATGCAATTATGTTTATATTCTCATGCAGGGCCACATCTTTGATGGGTGGAGCACATTTATTGGATTGGGTTGGGTTGGGGTGCAACAAGCTGATGAGCTGTAGCATGAAAAACAAAATGTAAATGTGGACGTAAAGGATATAAAAGAGCAAAGCGGCATGTATGGAGAGAGAGCAGAAGGAAGTGAAATAGTGAAATAGAAATGGGATGAAGAAACAAGAGATTGAAGGATGGAGGGTGGGGTAGGGGCACTAATGTGTCCTTCATGGGGTAGGGCTGGACAGAAATGGCTCAGCATGAAGCTAAATTGACTCCATTACAAGAGCAGTGCACCGGAAAGCATCAGTGACATCACCCAGCCATCCCAGACAGGCAGTTAAAACTCTCAGAGGAAAGGATGGGAGCAGCCAGTATGACACAGCCACAGCTTGTGGGTTAGGTGTGCTTTACCGCTCCTTTGCATGTTTTTACCTGTAACACAGAGAGAAGAGCATGTGAGATATTTTATTCGACATGCTTGTAAGTTAGAAAATCCTACAGTAGAAATCAGGAGTAATACCTGTTGAGGAGTGTCCACACAAACACATTTTCACTCTTCTACGCACAGATGTAATTTCACCTGTGGGGAAAACCAAGATGAGACCTTAAGACGTACAAATACTTTAGAGCGTCGTCGAATGGACTGAATCATAATGTCCCAGAGGTATTCCACTGGATTTAATTCAGGCGAGCATCAATTCAAAGTCAGTTGTATCAATTCCTTCATCCTATAGAAACCTGCATACTCACGTCACATGAGGCTGAACACTGTGGTGCACCAGGAGGAATCTAGGTAAAAATGTAGCTAGACCTACCTAATGGTAGTCAGGGTGCCATTGCCTACCCTGTAGAGGTCTGTGCATCCCTCCATGGATATACCTCCCTAGACTATCACTGACCCACCATCAAACTGATCAGGCTGATTAATGTTACAGGCAGCATAACGTTCTCCATGGCTTCCCTCTCGGTGAACCTGCTCTCATAAAGGAGCAGATACTGGACCTGCTGCTGGGTTAAGGGCCTTTTACAGTCCTGCTCAGCTCTCCTAGAGTAACTGCCTGTCTCCTGGAATCACCTTCATGCTCTTGAGACTGGGAAAGCCCCGGGAACACCGCAAACCTTCTGGCAATACAACATATTGATGTGCCATCCTGGAGAAGTTGGATTACCTGTGCAGCCTCTACAAGGTCCAGGCATCGCCTCGTAATATCAGTAGTGACACTGACAATAGCCAAATAAAAACTAGTGAAAAAACAGTCAGAAAAGATGAGGAGGGAAATGCTGATTATCAACCCCCTCTGCTCAATATCCCAGACGTTTTACTGACTTGATGCTGCAGTAGTAAGTCTTCTTTTACTCTTTTTTATCAGAGTATCATTGAAAATGGGGGCACATTGTACCAACTGTGTTAATTGTGCCTTGAAAAGTTGTGTAAATTTTCAGAAATCTTCAAAAAGCTCTCTGTGCACAGTCTCCTCTATGTGTCACCTTGTCATCTTAAATGTACTGTATCTTGACCCACACACTGTATATAACTGGTGCAAACTGCTATAACGTTCTATGAGTTTCAGAGAAAACAGGTGCGACACATGCAACCATCAACACCTCCACTAAAAACAGAGCATCTAAATACAAATTGCAGTTAAAATTCTGGGCTAAATCCTACCTGCCAGCCGGGATCAGCAGCAACACACTGGAATCCACGTCGGCTCTGTTCCAGTGTGAGATTGCTCTTACACAGGCTTAAGAGAAGGTCATGCTACCACAAGCATGGGAATCACGAGCCATTGTGTTGTGTTGCTTTGTGTATTAGTCTGCTGATACGCACACGAGGGTAATGTTCATTAACATGGCCTGATTATTGATATACTGACAGATTGTGTGGTTCAAGTTAATCTCCCGTGTCCACCTCACTTCCTAATCCTAATACCCATTGTAAGGCTGCATTCACTTTTCCTTGTTTCCAGTGTGATTTTTAACACTTTGTCATTATCTTTTCCTACTTGGTGCCTAACTCTGTGTTCCAACTGTTGACTCATATCACTGGGGGCTTCCTTTGAGTTCATACCCCTTAGAGTTATTTATAGAGAAAGAAAAGACAAGACGGAAGATGTAACCAAGACAACAGTGGATACTTTCACACTTCCCACTGGATTGGGATGAATGTAAAAGAAAGCATGCAATTATGTCTCTTTCCTTACTGTGATACAGCTGCATGATTATAGAGACAAAACATGCACAAGCTGGTGAATACATCCAAACAGAAGCGACCGGGGAACACAGCGTGCAGCTTGTAACCCACTCAGACAATAACTCTTGTGATTGTGTCGGTCTTTGTTCTTCCTGCGTTTAAGGTTTGTGCCAAAGTAGCGCTGACATTCACTTAGCCCGCACTCCCCATTGTGCAAAAGAGTCAACCTTGCATTGTCTGTTGGCTTTGCTCTGAGTATGAGCAACACCCAGGTAATGAACAATGAACAAGGGCAGAAAAATATGGTATGCACCAGCGAGCGACTGATTAGGGGAGGTTAGAGGAGTAATTATGCAGCTGTATGGAGTAGTTAATTAAAAGGAGCACTTGGCAGATCAAGCGCGTTAGACACGCTGAGCACAAGATGGAGGCGCCTCGCCGCAGCTCTGGCCAGGACAGTGGCAATTGTGCAGCTGCGTACTTTCTGGCCACTGGCCCAGGCCTTGGTTCGTGCCCACGATCTCTCCTCCACTTCCCCCCCGATCAATCCCTGGCCTTTCTACAGAGCCAGAGCACCTGTTGTCTGTTTTTACCCGGATTGATTTCCATCTGTTCTTTTTTGAATCTCCTATGAAAAGTAACCTAGGGGAAAAACAAAGGGGGAAGAGCCTCACATGGTTTATGCTGCAGAACTATGTTGTTTAACCTACTAGTCTCGTCACCTTGTTCCTTTTTATTAAGTGTGGCTTTCCCCAGAGGAATGGCATGATGTTATCAGCCAGCTGGTCTTGATCTGTGAGTGACAGTAAAACACGATAGAGGAAAGGTGTGGACAACAGGTCCAACTATCCTTCACAGCAGAAGACACTGCATGTCCTTCATATTGTGTTTTAAATTTCATCTGGGCTTGAGTGAAATCATCATTTGAATCTGTTATTCTTCTGTGGCATTCGATCTCCTCAAGATAGATCCTAATTCTCCAGACTGTAATCTTTTTTGTTGCAAAGAGCAACAGCAACAAGGATTATCATATGGGTCTGTTGAGTTGTAATTAGTACATCAGAAGAATACGAAAGGACATTTTGGTCTTTAGAATTCACTTAACCCCGGTTATCTGCACTGATTTGATCTGCTTCCCCTCTTACTCTCATTAACAGGGTAATTATCAAACAAAGCCCCAAGCCACAGAACTGGTAGCACAACATTTGGTACAGTAGGATAGCTAAGTTATCATGCCTACATTAATTACACACAGCCTTTGTTAAACGCTCTAATGGTTTCTAAGTAAGTGTCCTGTAGGCGACTAATGGCACCTGCATTTCTGCACGTGTTCGCGATCAGTGCCACCGTTTCCCAACATTTGCTAGCAACACAGTGACCCTTCTGCAACTGTGATCCCTGTGGCCCCAATCATCACAGAGTAGCGCTCCATTACCACAATTAAAGCTTTATGTTTCAGGTTGACAGGTCTCCCACTTCAGAGGAGGTGAAATGAAAGACACAAAGAGGCTCATGGGAAAGCAAGCACTGGGGGAGAAATGGGCAGAATGTGGGTTTGCTCTGAAGGGTGGGGGGGGGGGGGGGGGGGGGGGGTATTATCTGTCCTTGCATTTATGCTAATAAAAATGCTTCTACTTCTCAGTATTTGAGTGGGGAGGGGATTTGATTTCATCAAGGGGGAGAAAAAAGGACTTCTTGATAATAGGAAACAGGAAAAAAAGAAAAGTTAGTCCTTTGAAAATAGCGAGGGAGGGAATAAAGGCGCAAGAGTGGCAGCGAAAGGCAAAGTAAAGGACAGAGTTCTTTTGATGAGTTGGTTTGGTTCGTGTGACAGGACCACCTTTACTGTTCAGGTGCACTTTGCCCAGACGTGAAACAAGCTGACTAGGACAGCTCTTTGGAGTTCTGTGGCGCTTATTTCCCTCATCAAAGGCCACTGCATTTTAGAAAGCATGACTGCAATGTTGGCTGACTTTGTGAGTGATGGTTAGGAGAAAAAATGGGCGTCTTGCACATTTCCATTCACGTCATAGCAATCGTGGACCACCAGAAGCTGCTTTCGCTGTTTTATTAACTTGCCAGTAAATCCATGTTGCTGCTCTTTGTTTGCATTTGAAAAACTGACTTCACAAATAATTAATTTGTACTATTGGTTATCCTCTTTTCACGTCAATAGCCACTATACAGGAAGTATTCTGAATAATGCCCATATTGTTGTTTTCATACTGGTGGCAGCAGACTCTAGTATGGTGTAGGGTTACCTCATTAAGATCAGCCTCTCTGTTTACTGTATACCTGCTTTACATATAGCAAGAGGTGGATTAAGTTACAGCTAGTGCACCCAAACATATCCTACTGCTGCTACTTTGCAAGTTTGGCTGCAGAGACTTTAAAAACATGTCTACAGATCCAAGCAACATTATGTATTTTTGATTTGTTTAAATGCAAATGTTTAAATATGACAGGAAGTAACGATGAAGAGAAGCGGTCCGATAAAGAACTTCACGCTGCAGGCTGCAGACGTCCAGCTTCATGTTGGCTTTGAAATCTTTATGAATATAAAGTTACTGATTTTGAGAAAAGCTTATAATTTTCATGTCTGCTCTGTTTTAGTTGATTTATGTCTTATTAAACTTTTGACAGGCTTGTATTTTTGTATTTTTGACTTGGTCTGTTTCTTCAGTCATTCACAGTTTAAGGCAGAAATATGTGGAGAAATATGAACAAGACCATTTAGTCTAAATATATCCAGTTGGAGGTGTATTCTAAGGTGGAAACAGACAAGGGGGTCCCTGTGGGAACGCTGTCCCAGGGTTTATTTCTGTCTCGACAGCAGGACTAACTTCACTGTGCTCTACCTGTCCTATGAATGTGGCAGACTCCCCCTCATCCTTCTGTGATTCCACCCACACAACAGCAAGCCAACATGACCGTTGGCAAAGTTAGCCTTTCCACATCACAAGAGAATGCACACACACACACACACACACACACACACACACACACACACACAAGAAGAGGGAGGAAGAGAAAAGAGGACAAGATGTGAAATGAACAACATGGACCATAACCTGGGAGATTAATAAAAGAGGGAGATAAATGGAAGAAAGAAGGGAAAGAAAAGTGGCTGGACAGAGATGCAAGAGAACGACAGAAGGAAAAGGAAGGAAGAGATGAGATGATAGAATACAGTAGAGACAGCTGAGTCACTTGGCTGCTGTCTGAATAATCAGATATTGTTATTCATGTGGATCATGCTGCTCCATACTGCCACGGGCCATGTGCAAAAGCTGAATGACTATAAAGAAAGCGAATGACAAGCTAATGGACTTCTGTAGGAGTGCAAGGAAGCACTCAGAGGGAATCTGTGTGGATGTCCACACTGTTTACTTGGTGACATTTACAACATCATAATATCATTGGCTCATCATTGGCTCGTTTTCGCACCTTTTTTTTTCTTTTTTTTGATGGGGGGAGTCTGTTGAGATATGGGAAGACAAATTGAGCAGAGAATCAGAAAAGGGAGTTTTTCTTGTCTTTGAACTCTACCTGACTGAGAGGATAAACCTGTTTTCTGTGAGATGATGCTGGTGGTTTCAAAGGCAATCTCTCTTGGATTATTCCCTTCTTTTATATTTACTTTGCAGAGAACAACAGCTATATTGCATTGCCAGAACAAACACACACACACACGGATATGCACAGATGTATGTACACCCACACCTCCATGCAGAAAAATATGCAACACAGAGACTTATTAGGATAAATATATACTTTAAACATCATCTAATCATACTCATTGAATAAATACATATTTGATATTTCTCTTTTATGTTCATACATCGAGGCTAGCAGTCACACAAGGGCCCCCCTTACCTCATCAAACTTCATAACATCCATTTCATGTGAAACCCCCAGATGAAGGGCAGAACCCTGAGCTGAGAACCATGTGTGAGGCTACAGTAATATCTTTTATTTCCTCATCCAATACAAAATTCAATGTGAAACTCTCTGTGGTGTTAGCACAGTCCAAACACACTGTGTGTATCGTCCTCATACTTTAAGCAAGCAATAACGCAATATTGTATTCTCCCCTTTGAGTCCCACAGTGCTGCAGACCATCAATTATGAACAAATGCAGGGGTTTGATGGGGTGCTGTGCAGCTGGATATGGTACGTGATGAGGAAAATCTGCATATTTATTCTTTTGGGCGGTGTGGAGGAATTGCTCCTCTGCATATAGTTTCGCCACATGCAGGAACTCGTGGGCAATGTAAAGAATGTGAATTTAACTGTGGAATCAGGAAAAAAATCATCTAAAATCATCGTATTCTGTCAGTCAAATTGGATGCTAAGGATATTCGTCCTTTTTAAAAATGTTGCTTTAGGAATACACATAAACAAATAAATGATTAAATATCATCACACCATTGCCTGCTGAGCAACATCTGCCATCTCTATGCAACTTACCCTTGTTGTTAAATAAAATACCATTTTTTTTGTTCCCAGAGTTTCTGCAGTTTTCTTTTTTAAGGTTCAAAATCCTGCTAGCTTGTTAGCTCATATCCTTTTCTGTTTAGACCAACTCGCTACTGTAACATGGCATGAACAAGGCTGTTATTTACTTTATTTTGCACCAAGCACACAACAAGTTGTTATGGTAAAACTTTGCTTTTGTATATCTATGTTTCATGGTTGATTTCGATAACCTTATCACCACTATCTGCTAGAGGTGGGAATCACCATACATCCCACGATACGATATTATCACAATACTTAACGCACGATACGATATTATTGCAATTTTTTAAAAATATTTTGCGATATTCATATTCTGTACATAAAGGTAAACTTTATCAATATTCATTTTATCTAATATCGAAGTCTCACACACAGTCTTTCTCTCATTTCAGTCAGTTTTATTGTTGACAAACTGAACGGTTTGTATTACAGTCTAGTCCAACTTATAGCTATTCTGAACTATGCAATTTATGAAAACTATGCAGCCCATTCAGCAACTGAAGAATTTGAAAGTAAATTAAAACAAAATATAATTTTACATTAAATAAAAAAGTTTTAAACTTAATTAAAATAAAACATGTCTTAAATTAAAATAAGTAAACTGTCATGTTTATTGCTGCCAAAAAAAAAGTTAAACACATTTGGACAGTGAAGGAATGTCAGGATTCTTGCTCAGAAAAAGGATCAACATGCTCTGAAGTCAGAGCACAAAAACCTTTTTTGTAACAAAATATCGATTTCTGCTGTCCCTGTATCGATACATTATTAGCAAACAAAATATCACGATACTACACAGTATCGATTTTTTCCCCCACCCCTACTATCTGCATGCATTTCACATGCACCGTGGCTATGCTGGTAACACACTTACTCAGACGATAAGCTTGTTTGCATATCGTTGAGCAAGGGATGCGATTTTTGGTGAGCTTTCTATTTTTTAGGAATTTAACCATGCAATTCAGTTATTCTTTTATATATGGGTTGCTTTAATTTTTTTATTATTCAATAGGATTCATTTAGGGTTACTTGGTAAGCACTTGCTTCTGATGACTAGTTTGCTTTTAAAAAACAGCAACATACTCTTATAACTAAGAGAAAATAGGCACTAAAATAACAAGTTATGTAACTCTAATCCAGCTAATTTGGCTCTGTATCACTTCATGTATGAACTAACTGTGAATTGACATCCCTTAACTGATGATCTATCAAGTGTGAACAGTAATGTAAAGTGATAGTGACTTAATCAGTTCTTCAGGGTGATCACGGGTCTGTGATTAACCCTGCATTCATGCATTAAATCATCATTACTGAGGTTTGTGTGTTTTATATAAAGTGTTACCCAGATATTATATAAATAAAACAACTTTGGAGTTGGTGAAAACTCACTTTTTGTCTATTTTTTCCCATTCAGTAAAAGCTAACTACCCCACACCGAAGACCGAATTAATAAAAAACGACCTTAAACTGCTGATGAAAAAAGCCCCCTCAAAACATTGAAAGATGTTTGCATTACTGGGATTAATAAATGCAATTTCAGCTTCAAAGAGTAATACCTTGCAGTGGTCATTACTAAAGAAACAAACAAGCACAGCAACATTTGGCAAACGAATGTGTTACTGCCTGCCTCTGTGTGAATGATATACCACCGTGCACGCATGTGGCTCGAGTTCAGACGTGACATGAATGTCAAAGCATTGTTTAAAATGATATGATTGAATTAGATCACAAAAATGCACTTTTCACTGTTACCCTTAGAGTTAAGGCTCAAAGGTTATATAAATCATCAGCTGGGTTGTCTTCACGTGCTGTTACGTCTTCCTCAGATTCAAACTGAGTGTTTCAAAGTAAGCAAACCTCACTTTGGTGTAGATTTTTTTTGTTTGTTTCTAGCCCAAGGCCATAACATCATTAATGCTGAAATCCACTGTGTATCTCATGAGACCTCTCACAACTCAGCGAATTGCAATGAAATGAAGTACAACCTGCCTCTTTGCTATAATAGCCTCATGTCACAGCCCTCTCTGAAAAAGTTGAGGCGATGAGCAATTTGTTATCATCAGTGTGCTCGTCAATTTGCCTGCATTTGGGGAGTAATGCAGTCATTGATCAAGGCTGAAAATTGATGGGAAAAAACCCCAAACTAGTAAATTAATTTTTAAATTCTTTTGCACGTGTTTAGTAGTTGCTTAATCCATGAAGATAGGCTGATGTGGCAAACGGAGTACGCTGGTATTAATTTGATATCCAGATATAGACGAAGAATGTGGGAATCGTTACAATGTGAGGGCCATTCTATCCCATATTTTCCTCGTCACGGAAACCATTATTCTGTTTCATTTGTCACGAGGCGTGCAGGACAGCCCTTTGATTAATGGGGCCTTTGTGTGGGTGTGCAGATCTCCTTCTTTCCTTCCTTCCATTCCTGTCTTCATTCCATCCCTCTCCTCTCCCCGTTTTCCATATCTCCTCATTCAATTTTTTATGCTTGTTCTATCTGACAGAAACAGTCGAGCATGTGGTGAATGATTTGTGTCACTGCCTCTTTTTGGATGACACATAATGGGCATAATGCCGGAAACATTTGTGATTGATGGGAATTAGGAGTGGGTGTGAGCAGACGGCTGTCAGTCACCTTGAAAAGGGAAGGATAGATAGATGGGAATGATCAGTGTAATTTACTAGTGTAATTCAGCTTTGTGGTAACGGTGTGTTTGCCTCAGGTTTGACAAAATCTAATTACAAATTATTGCTATTGTCACACTGACCAGGACTGATCATCGCTGCAGTGTTATGAGATGATCTTCCTACTCTGAAGACGGCAGCCTTTGACTTGTTTTTTGGAAGATCCTTCTTTGGAGGAGTTACACAGACTAACTCTCCCAAACCTCTCTGTGACCTCTCATCTCCGGGGCATGAAAGGATGACAGTAATTAGCCAGCCTGTTGAGATTGGGGTGACATTAGCCTTGGTCTAATTTAACGCGAGCTGCTTCTATGACACTCTGACGCACCTGAAGGGTTTCATCAGAGGATAAAAGAACGTGAGCAGAATTTTTTTGTTGAGCCAGCCCGGTTTTATTGAAAGCACTGATGCACTCTTTTATCACAAAAGCCCATAAACAGTTTCTCCAGTCCAGCGCTATTAGCAATTCTGTCAGCGAACAACAGGTGAAGAGATGTAACGAGGATCAATGTGGAGCTTGAAATAACCAAGACATTATGGAACGTTCCACACACTCACATACCACCAAGTTGCTGGCTATTACGAGACGTGCTGTTTCTCTGTGATGGCAGCTAAATATGTGTGATGTGCGTTAGGTAGGCTTACTAATGGTCAAAAACACCTGCAGTGATCTTCTGTTACAGTTGCATGTTGTAATTTGCAAGGGCTCCACATGAAAGCCATCATTAACAGCTCAGTGATGTTGCTGACTGCAGGAAGCGTTGCGGGATCAGTTTGAAGGCTTTTTATAGATTCACGTGCAAATACAGAACACGCACCATATGTTCATTAGGTCGCTGTTATGCCCGATTATAACGTTAGACAGACAGACGCACGATCAATATATTACTGATTGCAGAGATAAGCGTGTTAGTACATAGTGAGGCACATCTCCGTCCTAAAAGTGTGCCACAGGAAATATTCACTTTATTACTGCACCATTGACATCTCCACCCACTGATAACCATCAGCTGTATCAGCTGCTGGTCTCAAGCAGGTCTCACTTCATTAACAAAGCCATTATCTCTGACGATGCTTATCAGGATGGGACGGACACTGAGCACAGATGTGCGTGTGTGGGTGTGTGTGAAGGTCTATTTTTTTGCAAGTGTCAAGGACTTGATGGCTTTCCTTATTGTTTCTTCTGGTCATGGTTTGACATATAGGATGCACCGGCCCGTTCAGCGCACAGTGCAGCAGGTGTGGCATTGCATGAAAGGCTGTGTTAACTGAGACAGAGAGTTTGTCCGTGCTCTCTGATGAGATTCATTTCAGCAACTTAGAGAAGAAAGCCATCATCCTAATGTCCATCGCGCTGGCAATTTGCAGATCCAGTCTAGTAGCCACCACCAGCACATGACTCAGTGCTAGCCAGCTGCGATTTATCCATGGCTTTTGCCATGTGAAAATGATTCATGGCTCTACTTTATCCTTACCCATGCAGCAAGCATAGAGTCTGGCACACTCCCTGTAACTGCCTGCATTCATAAATCATGTATCATATGTATTGATTTGCTTTTATGCTATTGCTTATACCTCTTGCCATTTACTGTAGCATCGTTCCCCTGTGTTTTTGACATACTACATTTTAATGTATCTTATCTTAGATGTTACTGTTAGGACTCATCTTAAAGAAATGTGTGCATTTAGATCTGTAATGTGTTGCACAAAGTGGATTATAAAGCAAGTTTTCCAAAAATATTGCATAAACTGTTTATGGATTACAGCCATTTTTATACATAGTCCTGCATTTTCAGAGGCTCAACAGTAATAGTTCAGACTTGCATCATTTTAAATATAAGCATTGTTTTTAATATTTGAATAAAAATAATTTGCAGTCAGTGAGTGCCTGAAGCTTAAAACCCATGGACAACACCAAATGCTGTGTTTCCTCCCTTGAAATGCTCTGCTGGGCCGTTAGGAAAGGACTTTTCCTTCAGTTGCTTCTTGTTTTTTTTGTATCTCTCTTCAATAACTGTAAACTGTACTCTGTTCTCCAAAAGCTGATTCTGTTCATCTGGACGTAGCGTTGTGTGGGAGAAACGTTTCGTCACTCATCCAAGTGACGTCTTCAGTCTCAGCTGACTGCAGGTTTCCCCAAATCTTATAAACAGTACATTTGCATAATGACTGAAACCAGCCCACTGAAGGAACGATGGGCTGGGAGGTCAGTTCCTTAATCTTAATTATGCAAATTCTCATAACCATTGATCAACAACCACTGACCAAAACCCACTGATCAATGGCCATGAGTACCATTCACAGAGAGTTGGGGGAATGGCTGCAATCACAGCATTGTAAGATGGCGAAAGATGTACCCTTAGGCCCCCCTTCTCTCCTGGATCGGCTGGAGCTTTCTTTTGGCGCCTTCCCAGCTTTGACAAAAGTCCAGCTGGGATAACCACATTTACTCAGGGCCTTCTTGATGTGCTGTTCTTCTGCCTCCCTGGCCGCTGTGTCAGTGGGGATCATGTTCGCTCTGTGTTGTAGCGTCCTGATGACACCCAGTTTGTGCTCCAGTGGATGATGACAGTGAAACCTTAGATACTGATCCGTATGTATAGGTTTACGGTACACGTGAGCTTTTAGATGTCCCCCATTACTGATGGAAATCTCACAGTCTAAGAAGGCTAACCTGCCACTTTTCATATCCTCCCTGGTGAATTTGATGTGTCGGTCCACCGAGTTAATGTGACCCGTGAAATGTGGTACGTCCTGAGATTTGATTTTCACCCAGGTGTCATCCACATATCTGAACCAATGGCTTTGTGGTGTTCCAAGGTAGGATAGCAAAGCCCTCTTTTCCACTTCTTCCATGTACAAATTGGCCACGATGGGTGAAACTGGGGAGCCCATGGCGCACCCATGTTTCTGCCTGTAGAACTGACCCTTGTATGTGAAGTAGGTGGAATGAAGACACAGTTCCAAAAGCACACTTGGTCGATGCTGAGAGTGGCCCTGCTGCTGAGGTTGGGATCATCCTGTAATATCTTAGGGACTACATCCAATGTTTCCGTGACTGGGATGCAAGTGAAGAGAGATGTAACGTCGTACGAGACCATGGTTCCATCTGCCTCCATAATGACATCTCTCACGTTCTCAACAAAATCAAGGGTGTTCTGGATGTGATGTTCAGAGCTGCCTACCAGCGGGTTGAGGATCAAAGCCAGAAACTTGGAGATGTAATAGGTGACCGAGTTGATCATACAGACAGTCTTTCGGAGTATTTTTTGGATCATTATCCATTTGTATTGTGTGTGATTTGTTTTGCAGCATTTGGCTTAATCTGAGGAGAGAGCAGAGAGTATAGGCTGGTAAACTTCACAATTCACCCTGCTACCTCCTGTTGACTGCCAATTTCGGCAGTGGAAGGTATAACCTGCAGTGGAAGTTCACAACTTTGAACTTGAGATATTATGTCTGCTTAATTTGTCATGAAATAACAAGAAAATAGGCCTCAGCTGGCCATGAAACCGCTTGTCAGTCAATTGCTCATTCATATTTTAGGCTTTGAAAATGGTTGACTGTGTATAGAAATGGTTGTAATCAGCATTCAATGCAGCATTTTTTGTAAAACTCCTTAAAGCTGAAAGTCTTCAGTTCAATCACATGCTGGCTGCTTGAGTAAAAAAGGCAAAACTGCAAAAACTGTGTCTCTGTCCAACAAATTATAGATCTAACTTTATATACTTTTAATTGGGAATACAAAAAATTTATTGAAAATGCAGATACAGCTGTCCTGTTGGGTTTTCAGACAATCCCCTTTTAAGGATGTACATTAGGGTAAAACAAGCATTAGCATCACAATATTCACATTAGCTGTCCTTTGTGGTCCTTAATGTTAAACTGTGGGAGGATGCCACTAATTGTTGGATACTGAAACATCTATAAAGTGTATTATGGGAAATAGAGATGGTAAAAGCCCTTAGATATTACTGCCATTACCAGGGAAGGCTTTCTTACCACAAAGGGCCATCCTCAGTCCCTAGCGTGTTCTTGAGTCAGAAAGCTAAATACACTTGTTGGAAGAGAGCCTGTTGAGCTCAATAGATGCGGAACATTACACATTTTAAAACTATACCATTAGCTGTACCCACTTTATATTTTAATGGGTTGCAAAGTGGAACTAGGCATGCCATGGTTGGTTGTAATACAACACCCATACAGCAATTAAAGAGGCCGATAATGATAAGAATTGTATGTAGTGGGTATTTAGTGTCTCTCTCGTAAGCACTTGTTGTCACTGAGCAAGGATTTTACTCTTTACACCAAAAAACGTGACAGGTGCACAGAGCAGTGTTGTTGCTGAGATAAAGCACTGTTTGTTTTTTTGTTTTGTTTTTTTCCAAGTTACATAAATATGGGATTCGGAGATTCAAAGTAAACTCAAAATAAGCGTAAAATTAATTCAATTCAAGTCACTTTAAAGAGCTACAATATATAAACCACAACAAGTCAGTGATCCTGTATGACTAAAAACTTGGCGATGGTGGGGAGGAAGAACTCCCTTTTAACAGGAAGTGATCTACAGCACAACCATGAAATAGGTGTGAATGAAATATAAGAGTAGTGTTTCTGGAGATCTGGACTCTGATGATGTTCGATTACAGACGGACTTTTTTTTCCATCCACACCCTCCAGGTAGAATCACCTGCTCGTATCTCCCATTTGTCTCAATTCACGTCGCTAGGATCGATGGTTATTTCCTTGGTGTAACTGCTCTCGATTATAATGTATGGTCTTACTATTTGGTTATCAACTCATGTTAAATTGAAAGCTCTATGAAGTGGTGTTCTTTTCACTTTATTGATGCTCTCAACAGTTTATAAAAATGTCACAGCGTTCGTTTTAGACTCAACTGCTGAGGCAGGGTCAGTGAAGAGTGCTGTCTTCAAGTTCATCATGTCTTTTATGTGTACTGTCAGAGTGCCCTCCTGGAAAACACAACAATGACAGTAAATAATTGGATGGATGTTGGCATCCAGCCTACCTATCACTTTACTGAGCGACACCTAACACTGTTAGGTGCACAGTGTGCAACAAAGTCACCCAAATGCATTCTGTGCAGTGTTTAGTGTGCCGACACACGAGCTGAGGTACACCAATATGTAAGTTACACTTGTGCATGCAGTAAAGCGTCAACCAAAATAAAGATGTAGACTTTCTAAAGAACTATCTCACTTCATCGAATATGACACCACAGCTGGCTTGCATAAGATTTTCCACCTATAGATTTCAGCGCAGGACATCCATAATTCATAACATTGTGACATATATACAAGACACTCACTTTGGTTTCTCTGCATGTGCGTTTGTTTGCATTTGGCAGGGAGACGGTTGGATCATGTTTAACAAGCAGTATGTTCAGAGATGTTCTTTTTGACTCAGTGTTCACCGAGTGTTTGACAGAGGGTAATCTAGTTAAAAGGGATGGGAGAATATATATATATATACACATATATATGTGCTATGTCCTATGTGCTATGTCAGTGTGCATCCGTGTCTTGTAGAAAAGAAACACCAGTTAAATGTTAGTCACATAAAGGTGTTTGCAGCAGACAACGACAAACAGGCCATAAGCCTAGTGCTTTATTCGTGAATTTTGAATATTGTTGGGATTAAACAATTTGCAGAAGAAGCATCTTATGATCAAAAGTTATCATTAAAAAATGACTAGAAGACAGCATAGCTGACTTATGTTTTGAGAAACACTCTGACCTAATGAGTGTTTTTTTGTCTGTGTTTCTTTGTTTGTTTGTTTGAGGAACCATTTATACACGACAAGTAACCGGTGAAGTGTGTAATTGGATACTCTTGTGTTTTTCATCACATAATAAAGGAATCTCTCTGGTTTGCTATCAGCAACTTCATCCATTAAAAAGTTTTGTGCCCGCTTCCATGGAAGGTACAGCAACTAGGAGTAAAGTGTCCCCAGTTACAGAAACCAAAGTGGAGGGGAGCTGAGCTCAGTTATCCCCTGAACCTCATCATGGAAGATATGCTTTGTAGTTACACAGCAGTGCAGTTTTTGGCACCAGTTTTGATATCCGACTGCTTCTTCTAGGTTTTCACAACGCTTCAGCTCAGTGAGCTGGAAGTGTCAGTGATGCTGTGACATTTTGCCACCCAATAAACCTTCTCTAATGACAGCCAAATTCAAATTCAAATTTTATTTGTCACGTACACAGTCATGCACAGTACGATATGTAGTGAAATGCTTGGACAACTGCTCGTGACCTAAAGAAAACAAAAAAGGAAAGGCTATGAATAAGATAGGAAATAAATATGAAAAATTAAAAAGGGTAAATTTAACTAGGAAGGAATAAAATATAAATTAAGGTTAAAAATGAAATAACTGTACAACACAAATTAGAATGAAGGGTAAATTTAACTGGGAAGAATAAGATAAAATATATAAATTAAAGTTGAAAATAAAATAACTGTACAACAAAATACACAATATAGAACTATATAAGAATGTATGAAGAAATCTAAATATAAATAAATATATACACAATAACAGCAGCTGTACAAGTATTAACTGGAAATGAAGAATATAGTGACCAGTGTTGTGCAAAAACAAAGTCCAGAAAGTCCAGTGTGTGTGTAAGAACCATATGTGTGGGTCAGTACTGTGTGGTGGTGTGATTGAGAGACCGTATCGCCTGCGGGAAGAAGCTCCTCCTCAGTCTCTCTGTGTTGGTCTTCAGGGAGCGGAATCGCTTTCCTGACCTCAACAGAGAGAACAGTCTGTTGTTGGGATGGCTGAGGTCCTTCACGATCTTCCTGGCCTTGGTCCAGCACCGCCTGTGTCCAGCAAATATGACCTGTGCTCTATGAACTATCAAGCAAACAAGGACGACCTTGGTTCCTCTCTAGCAGCCAACCTCTGTTTCACACTGACCTCTTGATACTCTGCTACAAACACCTGAATGATGTGCTGATTTAAATATATATGAGTCAGATGAATCTATCATAAATTCGCACTTTGCCTTAAAATTTGGAACGCAGTCGGCAACGATGACAAATTGCTTAAAATTATTGCTGTTGAAACAGCAAGCAAATTCAAATGAAATGAACATTAATACAAATGTGTGTAGCGTAACAGCTTTCTTCTTGTTTTCTTATCCATTAATCAACTCAGGAGCCTTAAATTTATCTTGTGGCTTTGTAGAGCACACCCAAACCTCTACTTTGGGAAATACCAAAGTATAGAAACAGCTCCTCTTTATGGAGCTACAATAACTTTTTGTTGTCATTTTTATGTAATAATTTAAGTATTTAATTTAGGACTACATTTTCCTGTTATGTTATATTCAAGTTTTCTCATTTTTTTTTATTTTTAAAATCCACAAGAGCAGCTTTGCATGATTTACAGTTCAAAATTTTTTTTAATTATACAATGGATAATTTATACAATCCATTTTAGCTCTTCTCTCTTTAACGACAACCTTCTGTTTAGCCAACTTTCTTCTGATTGGCTGCCGATTGTAAACAGAAGTTGTGAACAGTAGGTGCATTTGGCTGTTGTGCTCACACTCTGAAATGTCCCTCTCTTGATGTGTTACCAATCCTAGAGAATAAAAACTGTCTGAAAAGCAACATTCAAAGCAGTCTGGCTCACTGAAATTGCTTCTACATAGGTCTGAGCTCATTATTTGAAACTTTGGCCATGTTTAATATCCATCAGCATCCACTAATGTGACACTAAAGGCACAGAATAACGAAAGCATAATAGGTCCACTTTAAATAAATGATCTGACTGCTTCTTCTATTACAGCTGCAGACCGTAATGGACACAAAGAAGTTGGATGATTGTGTGGATATGTGATTTATGCAGGAGAAATAAGAGTGAGAGAAGAGTCATCATGACCTTTCATCAGTGCTAGAACACAGTTGCTTCTGTTTCTCCTTAAGCTTGGAGCTTTTTCTCAATGTCTGTATTTTCTCTTTCTTTCTCTTCTCACGTCTTAGAGCCCATCCTACACAGCCTTGATCTAAATGAGACACAATCTCAGACTTTAACCCCAGCATCTTCGTGATGCCTCAGCAAGTAGCAGCATGCACATTACGTCTATATGCTTTATTCACACAGCCCTGTAAGGCAGTAACACAATTCAATTAAAGAACAATTGAAGCCATAATTGTGTTCTAATTGCCATTGCATTATTGGCTTGTTGGCAGAGTCACTAAGATGTCTTGGTGTGTTTTCCGGAAAGCTGCTCGCCCACATAACAAGAAGCAATTGTACCGGAAGTTTTGAGTGGAAAGAGAAAAACCCACTCGGATTGAATTACTTTGCCATTACTGACCACTTAACAGTGGAGACTTTGGCATTCCCTCACACAGTAACATCTAGGTTATGAAAGTCTTGATGGTAGGCACTCTATTTCACTTCCTGGAGACAGAGGTCTGAAACAGGAAACTTAGAAAAACACATCCAGCTGCCAAAGTCTACTGTTGGGACTTGAAACTCTCTAATGTAGCATAAAAGTCAGAAATGCAGTAAACATTTCAATGAAGTATGGAGGTTTGATTCATTTCCTAAATCAACTAACCTTGAAGAAGGTCCATAGGAAGCATCAGAGCTAAAGCTATGGTGGGTACCGAAGCCACAATATCATACATTTGGAATTTGGTGCCAGTACTGTTGGAATAAACTTCAATGCTAAAACAATGTCTTTAAGTGAGCACATGGCAACAGTGGAAAGAAAAAACTCCCCGTTAAAAGGAAGAAACCCCTGATAGAACCAGGCTCAGGGAGGGGCAGTCATCTGTTGTCCCCGCTTGAAGTGAGGAGAGGGAGACAGGACAAAAGACACACTGTGAAAGAGAGCCAGAAATGACTAATAACCAGAGATGGGCAGTAACGTGTTACTTGTAACGTAAGGGTAAAGTAGTAAAGTAAGGGATTACTATTGCAAAAACGTAATTAGATTACCGTTACTTTCCCGTAGGAACGCTGCGTTACTGCATTACTAAAACCGTGATTTTTTTGCAAGTGTCTCATGACAATGACGTAAGCGAGTGCGACATTCGTGACAACAGCTGTGTGCAGAGCAACAATGGATAATATATCGAGTGCGGGAGAGAGTGTGAGCGTGCAGCGTTTAAAGCGTGGAAGTACTGACCTTACTTTGAGTTTGATTCCATAAAAAGTGACAAAAACATTAGCGTCCGTTGTGCGTGGGAAGAAAACTTCTTTTTACACCGAAAAAAACCCTAAACAAGCTCCGAGTGTGCAACGACGTAATGGGAAATTCACAGAGAAACTCGCAGATTCTTCAACTGACCACTGCGGCTAGGGATGGGTATCGTTTAGGTTTTATCTGATACCAGTGCCAAACCGGTACTTTTGAAACGGTGCCAATGCTTAAACGGTGCTCAAACCGTTGCCTAAAGAAAGGAGAACACAAAATTGATCCTAAAACCTCTCATGTTCAGCTGTTTTTTGTAAAAAGATAACAATGTTAGCCTTTTCTGCAGCTATAGGGCATATATGGTATCACTCTTGGCTGGAAGCAGTGCTTAAACAATGGAAAAAACACAAACTTTGTTCAAAAACCTCTCATGTTTAACTGTTCTCCACTTTTTCTTTGGTCATTTTAGCCTTTTTGGCCAGGGTGAAGGGAGTATCTGCCATCAAACAAGAAGACAGCCGCATGTAACTACGACGGTGTTTGCTAGTTCACCTTACATGCATTAATTTAATAACGTGGTTAGCCTACTCAACGTAAATTACACACGAACAACATTAAGCTACTCACGCAGAGAAGAACGGCTGCTGCTGCCATCATCATCCGTCATCATTTCTGCTACACTGGCAGGGCTAGGGGCCAGGACTCTCCTCTTCGGGTTTTTGGGGGATATTGCTGACTCCGGGTCCGATAACTGGCACCACACCTGCAGTAGATGCGCTCGGTGTGAGGTCTCGCAGCAAGCTATCAAATACGGCGCATTTTTCGGCTTTAAAAAAAAACGCTATGTGTGTTTCATTAGATTCGAGGTGTTACTTCCTTTGCACAGTATCACAGTATCAGCTTAAAGCACTTGTTGCAGGCTGCTGAGTTTACATATTTTGCTGTGAAGTACAGCCAGACTTTTGACCACTTTGCTTTGGGCATTTTTAATCTGTAGCTCTGCTCTAAAAGAACGTACATACCTGGACCCGCCTACTATCCTCGGAAAGGTAAAATGATTAACTAGAAATCAAAGTGTATCACAGCTCAGGAAAAAAAAGCACCGAAATAAAGCACCGAAATGTGCGCTGTTTTTCGGTCTGGTTACTACCGTTTATGTCAGAACCGGTGCCATCATGGTACCGGATACCGGACCCATTCCTAGCTGCGGCACACCTGCACCAGAGCACACCTCCGCCTACCCCACTCCTGCTTTACAGGTGAAAATAGAGCAACAGGACTGCTAGTCTTTGATTTTATTTATTTTCTGCTGTGTTTTACTTGCATCTATTTGAAAGACTGAGTGTAAACACAAAAAATATTTTTATTTTATGTGCTGGAATGGGCAGAAAATAGGTTTAAATGTTAAACTAATTTCTTCAAGTCAGAGAATGGTGCATGTAATTTAATTTTTGCTTGATGCATAAAGTTAAAAGATTAAAACTGATAAAACAAATTTAAAAAAGAGAGACTTTTCCATTTGATTACATTTTGTATGATGGATTATGCAGAAAAAGTAGAATTGGGCTGAAAGATCTATCGCTTTATCACCTATTCAGGTTGTAAATCGTGTTTTTAAAAAGTAACTAGGTAACTAAGTAATTAATTACTTTTGAAAATAAGTAATCAGTAAAGTAACGGGATTACTTTTGGGGGAAGTAATCAGTAATTAGTTACTGATTACTTTTTTCAAGTAACTTGACCAACACTGCTAATAACTAGTGATTAAATGCAAACACGTGGAGAGTGATAAAAGGGGAGTGAAGAAGAAACAGTGCATAGTGGGAATCTAACAGCAAATTGGGAATATTGAAGTGTCGCTAAGTAAGGCTTTAAGGTCACCTGATCCAGCCATCACTAAATGCTTTATCAAACAGGAAAGTTTTAAGTCTAATCTTAAAACTAGAGAGCGTGTCCGCTGATTCCAAACTGGGAGCTGATTCCACGGAAGAGGGGCCTAAAAGGCGAAGATCAGAAACCAGAAGAATCATTGACATCAATACCCTTTAAACATACCGTACTTGTGATTTTTAATTAGCAAGAAGCTGGTAGGAAAAGTGCGTTTAGTATGATTTGCTTAATTACATGCTGTCATGTGCAGCCAGTCCTCTCCTGTCCTGGGTTAGTGTTCTTCTGCTGAGATGGCATCGCGTAGCGGTCAAATGCTTGAAAAGAAAACCTGACAAAAAACAACCCTAAAAAAACAAAGGCATTTGATGGTGTCTGCTGATAAGGCTAGTTACCATGGTGACAACATTTAATGGCCCTTGAGTTGTAAAGAGTGAATCCTTGATGAGTCCTGCCCTTGGTGTAATTATTGGGATGGTGATAAGATTGAATCAGGGATGGTTCAATATTTTCAAAGAGGTGAATGGGTCTCTATGAGCTTCAGAGCCCATCCAAACCAGGACTCACTGTTGTTAAGCCGGCCGACTTCCTGGTAGCTCACATGGATCAGGTAAGTGTCCATTTTCTGGAAAGAAAATTACTGGACTTCTTTTAATTAAATTAACGCCTTTTAAATTTAAGATGTCCTGTCACTTTCTTTCCAAGCTCCTTAGATTACCATGAGAACCTCCACAGACGTGTTACCACACATCTGTCCTGGTGTTACTGCTAAGATTGGATAAATTCTGTGGCGTGTACTTCAAGTTTCAATGCCCTGTTGGACTACTTCACCAGATGTCAAGGCTCTGTGTGCGGGCAGGCGGAGGTGAGGATCCAAACGCAGGACTCGTGAAGCCAAATTTCAACAGAAAACCACAGCTTTATTGCTGGCAACGAACAAAACATGACTAGAGCAATGAATACTGGAACCAGAAACACACAGGCAGAATCTGATGATACGACACGACGCTGATAAAGGGCAAACACAGGGCTAATATACACAGGGAAGTAATCAGGGAATGGAAGACAGGAGGGAGACACAGCTGGGAGAGATCAGGGCTAACGAGACAGGGGAGCAGTAAAACTGAACATACTCACATGAGACACAGACCTTCACAATAAAACAGGAAACATGAATCACTGCACAAAAACACAGACTCAACACTGAGAGGCAGACAGAAAATAATACATGGAACTCAAACTATACATGAGACAACAAATCCTTCACCACGAATAAACAGAAACATGAAACTCTCATAATAATCACCATCACCAACACAAGCACTACAAGAGAATAAGAAAACAATCCATAATGCAAAAAACACACCTAACATAACTCAAAACACTGGGTCAAACTGACCCAGAACCGTGACAGAAGAAGTGTTTTACACTCCAGCACAGGTGTAACAACTCTGTGATCGGCCCCCGGGGCAGAGGTTTTTTTGTACTGGAGCAAAAACAACTTCTCACATATTCTCTCTCTCACACAAACACACACTCTAAGTGGAAAATGTATAGCAATAATTAATAATAATTCATAATCAGCAAAACTGCAGTCAGAGATCGGGGGGGGAACAGACACATTTATTTAAGTTTATGATATAAACTCACGCCATCTTCTTTAACTAGACAACTGCAAGTTCAAAATAGATTCAGCCTTGCTAAAATAACTTATTATTGTGACTACTATAATGTCTGTTGGCAAGGAATAAAGGAAAAAAGGTCCACGTAGACTGACTTGATAGGTCACTCATTTATAGATTTCGTCATTCAACAATGAGTTCCAGCGGACCAGCTTTTAGATGCATCATTTACACGTACTACATATTTTCAACATGTGCGAGGTGACAGTGTTTCAGTCCTTTACAAAGATACACACTAGTCACCCATCAGAACGTCACCCATTCAGGCCTCGTGCTCAGCAAAGTCATTGACAACACATTCTCATCCCGCTCTCGTCTCCTGTCTTTTCCAAGCGCCACCCTTTTGCTTTGGTTTGCTAAACATAATTCAAAATGCCACTGCGCTGACGAACTGCTCTATAAGAAAAATGAATTGTTGTATAGGTGACGTCAACAGGTTTGAGATCATTTTGCACAAATGCCAAGAAGCAAGGTCAGGAAGTACAAGTAATATATTTCCCAGCCATCAAAACTTTTGAGAAAAGTTTGAATCAGTGGGATGTAGAATGACTGAGTTAACATTTACAGAGCTAAAGCTCAATTCATGAGGAAAATATGTACTGAATGTGATAGACGCATGACTTCACTTCACTGTAACACTGGGTAAAGTATAAGAGGATGCCCTTTTCTAGGTCTAAATTCCACCTTGTCTGGTCTGTTCTTTTAAAATCAGCCAATTTGAGCCGTAATTGTTAAACATTTCCTAATGTAGCAAAGAAAAAATGTTAGACAATGATCTAAGTGTATTAAAATTTGCTGTATAAGTGCTTTCGGCACACAGTGCATTTGTAGAGTCGCATTAGCTTCTAGGTTTTGAGTTCATAACAGAAAGCACATTTGCCTCTAATGTAAGAGCAAATAACTCTCTAATCTCTGCGTCCTTATCATTTATTTAGAGCTGTTTTGCTCCCGTAATTATTAAAAGCAACCCATTTTTTCGGCTCCATAAACGGCGCCTCCTGCTTTTCCTCTGAAATTATCCATTTGTTAATTAGCAGCAACAGAGCACTCTGCAGGCAAAGGTTGTTAGCTGCTGCACAAGAATATCCTCTGCTCTGAGTGGGCCCGTGCTGCTGACCCTTTGTTTGCTGCACGGTTGATTGTTTGCTCCTCGCTCGGTGTAACACATTGTTCTGCTCAGTCAGGTCAGCTCGGAGACGCACTTGTTGTATCGGTTATATAAGTGCCGGTTTTGGAGAATGAATATTTGATTGGAGCCCTTAATGCAGAGTGAGCGTTCAGATGAGGAGGCGGTCAGTAGGCGGAGAGCAGCGAGCTGCATCTCTGTCCAGGGGCTGGCAGGATGCCAACCAAAGGAGAGCTTTTACTGTACCCACTCTACTCCTCTAACTACTCTCCAATGTTCTTTTACACTTCTCTCTTCCTCTCGTCTCCTCTCTGTCCTTCATTTCTTGGCCCCATCGTCGTCCTTTTCATTTTGGCTGTCAGTTTTTCCTCCTCTTTGCCTTCAGATTCCTCTTTATTGCTGATTTGCGTCTTCGTTATTCACTCTCAAACTCAAACAGAGTCAACACAAAAGTCAGGGGGCATTTGAGCGGTTTCCAAATCGCTGAAGAGAATTCAAATTCCTTGGCTGGAAAGGATGTGAAATCTGTATAGTGGGATGTGTGCACATGGCTAGGCAAGTGCTTTATGTATATGAATGCATGTGCCTCACAGCTTATTAAAGACATAGGTGGATTGAGTCACATGTATGACTACTGATTTTTTACACATGCTGTTTAAGGTTATTGGTTGGTTGAGTTGATTATAATATGTAAATGTGATGAGTTATGTAATCATTGATAAGAGCTTAATGGGCTAATATCAGAAATCAATCAGTGCTAAACTTGTAATACCGAGGAGAATTAAAACAGCAGTAGAGGACAATCCCTGTGGATCATATCCTCCCAACTGAAAGAAAAGCAAGGTGATAAGGAAAGCTTTCTGCTGAAATTATCTGTAGATGTTGCTCAAATTCTGCCCTAATAATAGAGGGGTGAGTCGTGCAGAGAAGGAAAATGAGCCCCAGGGCCACGTTCGGTTGTAGAATAGTAAGTAGTTCCTCTCACCACACTATATTTTCAGTTATTTAAGCTTTAGCTTCAGTGCTAATTGCGACAATTAGTCATGGCCATTTTTGTTTATAAATAGGTCGCGTAGCACTCCGGCATGCTGCAACACGTATCTCGATGCGCAGTCCACAACATCAATTAGAAAGCATACATTTGGAATCATTCAAGGCTGATTTCATTAAGAAGAGAAAAAATTACATATATTAAAAATGAGCCTTTAAGCAGGAAAATAAAGGTAAATAGTGCATATCAAAACAGCAGAACAAAAATGACACATGTTATTATCAGATGAGGATATTGGCATGTTAACTCACAGTTTCCAGGTCTGTGATTGTTCTGAAGTTTTGGGTGTGTTGGGACCTGCCCCTTTATTATTTTCAAAGAGTGCTGGGATGCATTTTACCCTGAAATCTGGCATCTAGGTAGTTTGTAACCTGGTGCAAATCATGCAGGTTTTACAGCTCAGTGCATTCAATCCATTAGGTGTCCAGAAAGCACCTCACATTAACCTGCGCAACCGACTTAAGCCTTGTTTTATGACTACTTCAACACTGTGATTGTAGCTATTTTTTCCAGTGTGCTCCATATATATTGTTTTCACACTGGTATCATTCTAAGAATGAATGAAGTCTATAATTAGACTATAACTAGCACTGAAGAATAAGGTCAAAGGAAGTATTTGCACTGATTTCATCTTATCTTTTATTTTATTTTCTGTCATTTAGGATCATGCCAAAGCTATGCTGCCATAACAGATCTAAACAACACTAAAAATGATTCAACTGTAAGCCTGGGGGGCTGCTGTAACTTATTTCATCCCTTAACTTGCTAACCTTCCACAGTTGGATAAACACAAAGTCATGACTTATCCTCAACTGTTCCAGCCAGCTTCTCGTCCTGTTCGTCTGGATGTCTTTTTAGAGGGTAGAGCCTTTGAGGAAGGGGTGCAGCCGTGCACTGGCGGTTTTACAGCTCGCCTCCCTCCATTTTTCCCCATGGGGGAGGTCATGGAGGGAGGGTTGGCTCACCACTCTAATGCCTCCCTAATTGTCGCTCCCAGGTGGGTGAGCAAATGATAGAAAAGTGGAGAGGAGAGCGGGGTAAGATGGCGGGGGAAAGAGAGAGTTCTCTTGGAAAGGCGCTGGTGCTAATGCAGACACACAAGGAGAGCCAGGTACACGGATGTGTCCCCACCTAGTCTCCTCGCACCGGTGCACATCGGGACACAATCCACAGTCACATGGAGCATCCCACTGAGTAGAAAGCCATAAGGAAACAGCAGAGCAATGACAATACACACACTGACAAGAAAGATGCAGGAAGAGAGAGGGTATAAGGGAAAGAAGGGCAGAGAAAGAGACAGATGGTTAAAGGTCAACAAGGAAGGATTGATGTTTTTCCTCACATTATCAGCTGAAGTTTAACTGCAGTGTCACCGCAGCGTAGTATGCATTCAGCACAATAGTGTGTTCTTGAAAAAATCCTAGTGGCATCTCACTTTAACCTAAAACGCTGACGAGATCTCCCAAACCGATGTTCTCACATTCCAAATGTTAAACACGGCTAAGAAGGAAACAGCTGTTTGTTTTATTTCCCCTGAGATATTTTATTTGAATATTCTTTTGACATTTACTTGTTGGATCTGTGCGTAAGGTCCCAGTGGGTAAAATGTGCTCCACTTGTGCTGTGGCATTTAGCTGTTGCCATGGCCGAGCACTGTATTTACTGACTGCAGGACACAGTGACTCCTTGACAGCTGTGTTTAAGTCCAGAGTTTCATGGGCTTGTCTGCCGCTCATCTTCAATTCCGAATGGCACACAAACAATTTGAGAGGCTTTAATTCAAGATTGCTGCTTTTGACTTTTTTTTATGAGGCCAGAATTTTCATCTGTAAAGAAACCGCCTGCATAAAGAATGATGTTTACATTAAAAAAGGGGGGGTTGAATTACATTCTGATATCATAATTAGAAGTGATTGATTCCCTGCACAATTGTTATTAATTTTGTTGTGAAGGGATCATTATGTAAATTGAAAGGACCGCATCGCATTAAAATGAACGGCGCGTATGAGAGCAGGGACTCATTAACTGGATCTACAAAGGTTTTCTTGTGAATGATTTTCTTCTAGCCTTTGCTCCAAAATCAAGTTATTCTTAGCTTTGGTAGCTCCAGGCAACTGTTGCCATGCTTGGTGGCGCAGGCTTTTTTTTTCTAGCGGCAGGGAGGGGCAGCAGCAAGGAGGGTGAAAAGAAGGTGATTGGTGAAATGAACCCAGAGGACCATTGATTTCCGAACATGGGAGATGCTGTGCAGCAGTTTGTTTCCACAGTGGAGTAGGCAACCATGAAATGCTCATTGTTAAACAGTAATGCTTGCATTGTCGGAGTGTTGATCGAGAGGGTTGTCTCGTGGTGTGAGAAAGCATGAGGTAAATTGATGTGTAAATTTATTATTTGTGGGCTGTGCAAGTGGTAGGTTTCACAAGCATTTACCTGTGCTTGCATACCCACTGACCTACACGCAAGCATTTGCGTACTGAATGTGAATGCATAAAGCAAAAGCTTAGTCCTTCCTCCTGGCCCGGTGTGGGCAGATGTCTGTGGAAAACTTCCCAGAAAGGATGGATTTCTCATGTAAACATTTCAGTGTTGTGTTAAGCTTCTTATAGACTTAAATGTCATGGATTTAATTTACTTTGATTCATCTGCCGTACGAAACTCTATAGTCTTTGTGACTTTTACATCATATCAGTGGGAAATGCGGTTTAAAGATGCCTGTGATGGAGAGGATGTAATAGATGATTTAGTTCTTTTAATAGACTGTGGTTCGAATAATCAGCTCACTTCCTGTTCAGTCTGAACCTGAACTCTGACACTGATCACTTGACAGAGAAGGTTGTGAGTCTTTTCACACAACTTCGGGTTATCGTATTTCAGGAACCAGATTAGAATTGCTTATTTTTGTCTTGATCGTGTGCATTTAAGGGTTAATATTTTCAACATTCCCAGAGCGGCCGAGTGACTTTATGATTCACTTCAGTAGTCTAAAACTCCTCAGCTGACTGCTTGTACTCTTGCAGGAGCAAATCGATGTTGGACTTGTTGACTTCTGACAACATGGCACTTACATAAGACCCCGCTATGCAGCTGACCTGAAGTGTGCTTGAACTGCTGTCTTGAAAAATAAAAGGCAGGCGCATTATTTTCTCTCTTTTTTTTCCTTCCTCTTTTTACTCTCGCTCTCTTCTTAGCTTCAGCTACAACTCTCCCTCTCTAAACTCTGGTATTATAATTACAATTAGATGAAGCGTGGTGTTTTCTCCTTATTATGCCATGTCTAAATGCATTCAGATCTGTCTTAGGTACTTGTTTGGGTTGGCTGCTACCTCTCCATCATCATCGCCAATGTGGACGTGATGGATGGAAGCTGTATCAGCTAAATTCTACAGTGTCCAGTGATCGCAAATGAAACAGGCAGGAGTGTGAAGCCGGCGTTAGCCTTAGCAGCAAAGGTTAGGACAACAGATTGAATTTCCTCAGCTTTGCTTCATCTATTCATGGATTTATCCCAAGTGAGCTTTAAGCTGGCATTCTTACCTCATTAATTCTGGTCTGGAAGTTTGTGTGTGTCTGTCTGTGTGTGTGCAAATGTACTTGGGTGTGTAGTAGTGCTTGCTGACAACGTGATATTCCCGCTGCTTCTTCACGTCACAGCACAGTGGCAGTGTTATTAGAAGGTGGCAGTTTGGGAAGCCAGGGCAACTTGTCTCTGCCAGCTTCTAAACTCACTGATTGGATCTTAAGCGGTTTAATTGTTTATTTGTCAATTTTATGGAGAAAAGGCACAAAATAATTTCTTTTATGTGTTGCTGTTCATACCCTGCACCACTAAAAAGTACAAAAAGGTAAACATGAGATGTCTAAAATTAAATTCATACCTCAGAAAAAAAATCAGTGTGACATGATCACAGTCCTGCCGTCATTCAGAGGCAGAGGAAAATGTTTGCCTTTGCTCGATTTCTGAGAAATCGTTGTTCCCTCACACAAAGAGAGACACAAAAGCTAGGCACCCTCTGGTTATTAGGTCAAAGTCTCATAAGCTGCCATGTGAAGTTCAGAGGAAACAAAGCTTAAGTGACAGTAGCTCTTAATTTAATCTCATACATGAGAGATAATGTAACCACATAACGGTTGGGTTATGGTTGAGGGAATCTGCTGTGTGTCCCAGCAGATTATGGTTTGTTCGTAGGTGCTCTCTGGACATGCATTTTACAGTTTACGGAGTTTCTTAACGAAGAGAACAAGAGATAATACTTTAACTTAAATAAACATTTGTCAAAGAGGAATTCAGCTTGAAAACTACAGAAATTTTGTTGCAAGCTCATTCAACCTGAATCACATCAATTGCTTGCTGACTTCCCAGCGATGACCTTTGAGGGGAACTGAGAGCCGGGAGAGCTCCAAATGAAGCAAGTTATCAGAGCTGTTAGCCACGTTACACTGTTCGGTGTTATTTAATGTAATCTCTCACAGTAACTGCTCCACACAAGCATACAGACAGCTATGAAAAAGGAGATGATAGTGTAAATATGTATTTTGAAAGAGCTATGCAATCTTGTTTTTCTGTATATAGCAGACATTAGCAGGATGAGGCACTTCCTTCTATTACTTCTGCAAAATTAGCTATTAAAAAAATGAGGAAACTGGACAAATGGAGGACAAATAAAGAAATGGCAGGCTTAAAAACTATCTGCAACAGATGAACACTATCTGAAAGTCATGTTATTAAGAAATAGGGAAAAGGAAAGACCTGAGAGATGCATCTAAACCAGTATTTACCATTAAGGGAATTTTATTATGTTTTACATATTTATTTGGTTTTCTTTGTTCTTTTAAAATATAATTTAAGTTTGTAGTGCAGTAAAAATAAAACATTTTGGGCTGAGGTTGAAAGAAATGAAATGAAATGTAAAAGTGACATCAGAGCTCAAATGTGATATTTGGATGCAAACTATATTGTAATATATTTAGAATCTCCATATACCAGTATCGCTTCCTAAATTTTATCAATGCAAACAAAGGCAATAGAAATGTAAGCATAGTTTTAAAGACAAAGGAGTGAAAGTTATGAAAGTTTGACCTTTTTGACCTTTAAGAAGAGATAAGAGGGCCAAAGTAACATGTTATTTACATATATGTCACCTTAATAGTGTCAATGGCAGTAGGAAACATAGTTCTGAACAGCTCTTTTTAGCGTTGTTGTCCAATTTAATCTTCAGATCAATCTTTTGACCTTGAAGGAGAGGTCAGAGGTCAATTGTGACATGACATTTTAAGTCTTTACATGGTGCTTTCTATATGTTACAATATATAACACACCTGTAAAAGTCTCAGCTTCTAAGTTCTAAGTTTGCCTTTAAAACCTTGGTGGATGTAAGCCGAGTTTTAATGGTCCCACTCTACACGCCTACAAAGCTGTGTCAGAATTAAATTCGATTACAGGGGATATCCTACAGCTTATTTACAATAAAGCTCTCTCCAGCAACCTGGGACACTTTATTTGCTGTAGTGAAAGCAGAATGCCAGCAGAAATATAACAAAATCCAATAGTCGGTGTGAACATTAAGTGAAAAGTAATAATAATACATTTTATTTATAAGCACATTGAGAGACCTTCAATGTCACCTTACATTAGTACAGCAAAATAAAAACATACTCAGTTAAATAAAGAAAACAAATAAAATCCCAACTATAAAACTAATGCAGGTAACAATAGACTAAGACCAAGTTAGAGTCTCGAAAAGTCACAAAATGAATCAATTATAGTTAGAAAGAAAATCAGAAACACCCAAAAGGAGGAACAGTTCAGACTTCTAAAACACAGAAACTGGGATTGGCCTCTCCACACAGTTTTGGTCTGCTGCCACTTTTCATCTGTTCAGGGTAACATTTAAGTCCCACTCTTTATGTGTGTTAAATCAGTGTGGGTGCAGTACTCCTCTAGGTAATCAAATTTCTGCATCAGCCAAGCGAACAAAACTGACTTTACTCCATTTCCACTCTAATTTTCGTTCACGTGAACGGTGACAATGTGATTAAAAAACAGTTGGGTATAAACACACTCTTGACAATGCTTCTCAAACCAAATAGTTTATGTGAACATGTTCGAAAGAATTCCCCCCGACACCTTCTGGTGTGTTTTGGAAAGGAAAGGAAAGGAAAAGGGGCAGTGTGACTCAACCCTTTCTTTTTATAATATTTCACTTTGGGTGTAGTATCTTCTCTTTTCCCACATATTCTCCCTTTTCCCTTCACTTCTACTCTGTTGTAACCCTTAACTAAAGATACCCAACCAGCATGGCTGAAGTCATCTAAATCCCATTTCCATATTGCTGACTGTTTCTTCTTAATCACTACCTTGCAGTTGTGCCCCTGACAGTCTGACCTGCCTCGACCTCCCAAACTGTCACGTACTCCTTGGCCTGAGGGTTGATTTCACCTCTGAGATTCTTTGCCACCAACTCTCTGTCTCCTTCCTTATCTTCCTCTGTCACCGACTGTTTTTCCACAGGCATCTGTGAAAATATGCTTTTGAGTAACAGCAGCAGAGCATACGCACTCCTTTATACAAGTATCAGAAAGCTGCAGCACTCTGGAAAGCCACCAGCAGTTATTTTATTTTTTAACACCTGCAAAGTTTAAAAAGAAAGCCAAAGTTTCTTTTATCGATCCAACTTCAGCTCGAATTCTGTTTTCCTCACTTAAATCTCCTTCTCATGTTTCAAGCTGCGTTTGACAAGCATATCATCGTTAAGCAAGACTGTTTTATTCAGCAAATCAGGTTAGCACGAGGGGGTCATAGCTGTGCCTTCTCATTATATTTATGCTATTTATAAAGCCAGTTCTGCGTGTAATATTTATAACCCATCACTTTTGATTTAAACTGAAACATCACCGTGCCAAGTGGAGAAATCCAATGTTACGTAATTCAGAAAATCCTTTGAGTATAAACAAGCTCACTTTGAGTGCTTTGTTTTGCCTTATGGTGCCTCATGAGTTAAACACTGATCAAGATACAGTATACTGTGAGCAGGATATAAAAATATGAGGGAGTAGGGCTACAAATCTGTATTTATGACTGTTATCGCGACAATATAATGTTATGACGGGCTGGGCCTTGAGTTGAGGATTGAGCTCTGTTTGTCTGTCCATCTGCTCTCATGTTGACAGAACCTGGGGGCACAATGTATCTTGGCAGCGATTTCTGATATTTAAAGCCGCATTAAGCTGTATTTTCTGAATTAAGACTGAGTCCAGTGACTCCCTGTAAAAATCAACAAAGCAAGTTGGTGCCAGTTCCTATAAAGTTCAGGGCAGCCACTCACAGGGCAGACGCTCACATAAACTGGAGGGACGCTAAGCTGATGGTGTGTATAAGGGTTATTCCAGGGAGTGTTGTAGTCTTTATGACCATAGTCTTTAGAAAATTGCTTAATAATGTTTAAACAGCATGCTTGACAGACTAATGATGTAAAACAAAAAATGGCCAGACTTTAAGACTCACTACTTTTTGGTACTCTTATCAGTCTGTTACCAAAACGGATGCAGTATTATAGCTAAATAGCTTAATTTAGCATTTCCATTTGTTATAGCTGTCTTATTGCATTATGACACAAGTTGCCAGTTTAATGGCACCAGGAAAACAGCAGCTACAGGGCACTACGTATCTTAGTACTTCCAACAAGTGTGGAGACTAACAGGAAGTAGTTTTTCCACAAGGAATTGTTAAACTCTTAAGAAGTAAGCAGAAAGTCTCAGCTCACACTGGATCTTAAATTTTGTTAGGTTTTAACAAAATACTTTGTCAGTGTGTGCAGTTTGTAACTTCTTAAAGCCAGATAAGTCTCATGATTAAAAACTTTCCGCAGAGCCACTTCCAGATTTTTCACAGGTTGGCCAGATGAATGAACTTTGCTGTATTTTTGGCAGAAAAATAACCATTCCAAGATCATTTTTTTAAATTTTATTTTTTACATTTTTTCGCTTGATGTAAAAATATCTTTTTTGACCTATTCTTTGGTCCACCAGCTGCACTCTTAAAAGAGATTGATAATTTTCTCCGTAACGGCATTTTCCATAATTTCTTTTTAAACACCTTATCCAGCTCTGCCGGCTATCACAGAACCAGCCGATACAGTCTTCTCCAATTTTACAGCGGGGCATTTGTGGGCAAGTTTATTGCAGTTACATATTGTGGATATGGTAAAATTATGACATGTCTTTTAAATCACCGTGGCAGGTTTCATCTGCTATGATCTTATTAGCAAGGTTTACTGCGTTGCTTCTAGGATTCATGTTTCACATCACATTTTATGTTGCATATTGCATATTATACTATGTTCAATCAATATTACACTGCAGAACAGAGGATACGGTGTCCTTCTTGTGGATTAAAGTAAAATGTAATATACATAGGAGATAAAGCTCAGTGGGCCAAGTGAAATTGAGGGCTACCACACCCTGAGAAATGAGCAAACACTCCAAGAGCCCATAAAGGAGATTGTCCCACTCAGCCCAAAAGACACATTGAAGCGGAGTTGGCGCATTTTACTTCTGTTAAAATGAGAAGAGGTAAAAGTATGGAGGGAAGAAAAGCACCTAATCTTAAAGCCCAGCAGAGTAGATTGCTTCATAGTCACACATACCTTGCCATCAGCACAATATAGGAGGAAAAAGCAATAGAAAGTTGACTATATAAAGAAATATGACTGCCATAGCCAATATTCCTGATACTTGGTCATCCTTACAGGCTGTAATGTCCGTCTATGGCCACCAGTTCATAAAATACAATAGATTATGCTGCTAGGCTATGGTCACCTTATCCATCCTCTCATACTGTGGGATGTAGAAAATCATAACATTGGTCACCTCATTAAAGGAGAAGAGGAAGAGCAATCATGGTAAAAGAGACAGCATTAAAGCTCTACAAAATACTCACATACTCACCCATAAACACCTACACACTCACAAGCACTCTAAGAGGTCATAAATGACTCCCATAGTGTTAAATGTGAGTTATTTTAAGTAAGCGGTTAAACATATTGAAAGTAGTGGTGTTACCGCCGTGTCACATTTGGTCAGGCATATTTTACGCATATCAATTGGATGCTTTTTAACGAGTATATTATATATATAAGCAGGGTGATCATCTCCTACCACAGCGTGGCGTTTTTCAAAGCATATAAAAAGAAAAGTTTTGTTAAAATGTTCTCGGGAATGACTTTTTGTTTCAGGAAAAGTATCATCTCTCTTGATTCAAAATGTGGAAAATTCAATACACCCACTTTGTCATTGTTCCTGGAATAGCTGTGGCAGTATTGATTATGGTACTCTTTGGTTTTTGGCAAGGAGCACCAGTTTCTTATTCTGGAGGACAGAGCACTTAGAAAGTGTTTCCCCAATATTCCATCCTTCGGCCTTCATCATCGTTCCTGAAAAGGAGCCTGCAGTTTCATCATCATTTAGTTTGTTTTTATTAGAAATGGATATATATATCGTATTATTGAAATAATTTTAGCATCATTGTAAACATCTGTATGAGGACTACACCAATCGAGTGTCAGCTTGGTGTGAAAGCTGCAGATGATACACATTGAGGTCGTAGGTGATTGATGTATGTTAATGTGAACTTGTGGCTTCTTTGAGGGATGCAACATTATATGAGCCTGCTCCCCAGTTGTTCCACAGTTACTCTACAACTAATAAATAATTGAATGGCTTTTGGAAATGAAGATGGATGAAGGTTGAAGAAATGTCTATATTTCTCACCAACGTTAGGATAGATTAAAGTTTAATTAACCCCTCTGGGCAAATAGGGAAGCAGAAAACTTTGCAACTTTATTTTTGCTGAAGAAAATTGCTGCTGAGTAGAAAACTACTAAGAGGTTCGCCCAGTATGTGTCAGTGCATTTTAACCATGTTATCAATGGAAAGGCAACATAATTTCTATTTGGACATCTTTGTTATCTTTAGCACACAGTAGCGTGTGTTATCACTTAGTTAAAGAATTTCATGCTCATATTGTATAAAACAGTGATAATGCTAGTAGCTTCCTTGCTGAGATTTCCAGGAAAACTACTGCTCAAAAAGTAAATAAAATAATAAGGGAACACTACAACCACACATCAGAGCTCGGATTTTCAATGAAATTTTTAAGTTGGAAATATGTACATCCATTACATTGTTAATTTTGCATAGAACAGGCATAGAAACCTAAATCGTCAACCTTATGAGTGATTGATTCAAAATCACACCAGAAGTCAAACTGTATAAATGTACAAATACTTCTATTTCTATCTGTTTGTGTTTAATACGGTGATAGAGCAAGAAGCTGTTTAAGCATAGGTCAGAATAAAATCTGGAAATGGTTCAAATACACTTTATGGACAAAAGTTCTGGGTTACCAACACGTTACACTTACAGGAGCTGTGTGAAGCTCCCAGTGCACAATTTATGTACTGATGTTAATGCTAGAGGACGTTTGGATCTCTGCAGATAATTGGAGACTTTATACATTATGAGCCTGAGCGACACCACTCTGTAACTTGTAACCAGTCCTAAGTGCTTCCACTTTGCAGTAATACCACTTACAGACAGTAGGTAAGAAATTTCACTTACTGATTTCTTCTGATGGTAGCATCCTATTACAATACCATGCTCAAGTTTATGAGCTCTTAAGAACAACCAGTGTTTGTAAAGGCAGACTGCATGCTTTAATTTTATCCACCTGTGGCAACGGGACTGAAAACACCTGAATTCAGAGAGTACTTTTGTCCATATAGTGTAGCTGCTGTGGCTCTATCCAAAGTAGTGATTTCATAAAGTTGGTTATATTCAGTGTTAGGCAGGCTGCGTTTCTCTCATTTGTGGCTTTTAACTAAGATAAGGCAACTAATCACTGGTTGATAGCCTTACTGTGTAAAGAGATTTGTCATCTCTGTAAAAGTCATCTCAAAAGTTTTCATATTTAAAGCTGAAAATCCCCAAATCTTAGAGTGAACCCCGATAGCGCAACAAAAGAAAAGAAGACAATAGAGAGATGAGAATGAACGAACAAACAATTAACTTTCAAAACTACAGCAGTTGTTTTCTCAATTCAAAAGTGTTTATTTGGTGTCTTTAAAACAGAAATGCAACTTTTCTTCTATCCCATTTATTTTAAAAGTCGTGAAAACAAATTCAAATGAGCACTTAAAAAAAACCTTGTAGAATTTAAACTTTACCCCTATTTGATGTAGTATCTTTGTTCTACTTTCAATTATATGTCAGATTTAAATTATTTACAAATTCTTTACATTTTACAAATTGTGTCATTTAAAAAAAAAAGAGAGCTGTTCAATGTATAAAATCACTCCAAACTTCCTTTGGCAGCACAAGTGTTTTATCACACTGCAACAAAATGTTGTTTCCTGATGACCCTTCAGATTTGTCATCTCCCGAGGACGGATTATAAAGTGATGCACTTCCAAACTCCTGTCAGAGCACAGGGTCAAGGAGAGAGATACATTTCTCCTCCCTGTATTTTCTTTCATCTATGGGCTGCGTCCGTTACTAGATATTCAGCGATAAATGACACAGGGAGGATTATATGTCTATCTAAGATTCCTTTTTTCTCACTTCTCTGCTGCCTGACATTGAATGTATTTGTCTCACACACACACACACACACACACACACACACACACACACACACACACACACACACACGCACACACACACAGCAACAATTTGAGAGAGAAGTTCAATAACTAGAAAAATCTTGTACCTCACAGTGTGGAAGAGGACTGGGATTGCTTTGCTGGTGTGATAAATACAAAATATATACAGTACATAAATATGCATAAGCCATATGGTTATTTAGAAATACAAGAATGGAAGCAAAAGTGTTCAGCCCTCCTGCAGTCGCAAGCTAATGATTCTGCTTTATGCTGTTTGTTGTGTGGACAAGCTGTTCAGCCCAGTCTGTGCACGACTGAAGGGCAGGAATGCTGCTGTGCTGGGATTATGCTGGATGTTCAAAACCGTATGTGTACAATAAATTCCTTGTGCGCAATGGTTCACTGCTGCTTGCAAAATCACTGCAGGCAAGTAAAAATATAATAATTTTTTAAAGGAAAAAATGAGTCCTAAAAATGGAAGGATATACAGACTTATTAAAGCTTTTTTTTGTTTGTTTTAGTTTTACTTGAACCTTCGTTATTCCGATTTTAGCCATTCTTATTAGGCTTCGGCTAAAAATAGGTAAATCTGCATTAAATGATCAGGTTTCTTGGTAATCATCTAACTTTTTATTATAATTGGCCTGTTGTTTACTGACATTTCTTATTGGGCTTGTGAAAATGCTCTGACGCACTTTACATGTGCACATAAATTGCATGCACAGAGAAACCCGGGAACACACAGTTATCTCTCCATCGATGCTGGTGGATGCTGGAACCACGAGGCAGTAAAGTGAAGGTCACCTTGTTTTTGGCCCCTGCTGATAAGCTGTAATGTTGTCTTTTATGTGATGCCATGCTCTCCAAGGACCCTCTTACCACAGATGATCAATACTCTAAATCAGACAGTCGCATTATGGCACTCTTGAGAATCTGTGTTTTTGTCTGGGTCTGTCCGTGTGTGGCCAGCGGGATTAAAATTTAGTGCAGGATGTAGTTTATTATATAAGAGAGCTTTTCATTCATGTTAGTCAAGCTCTGTGAGTTTGTGTGTGTGTTTCGTGTGCGCGCGTGTGCGTACATTAAGTACATGTTTATACCTATCTTTAGTAATGCAATTATTTGCTCAGTCATTAGCTCGTGCAAACCATAGTCCTATCTAATTAAGGCACTCTAAGGTACCTAAGCTGGATTTGTCTCAGTTGACATTTCAAGACATTCAGTGCTGTTAATATGGTATGAAATTGGGGTTTTCAGGCAAAATGTCATTTTTATAAGCCGTAACATCTGACATTTTTTCAAATTGGTCTTCAGTTCATCAGCAAATTTCAGGTTTAAGCACTTTCAAGTTTAATGCTAAATGAATGACAATCAGTTGACTTGGAAACAAGCAAGCAACTTGACCTTTTCATGGAAAACAGGAGATCTGGGGGGTTTGGGGGGAGTTATCATGTGTGCACATGTACAGGTTGGAAGAATCAAGTGCCCACAGCCTGTAATAGCCACCTTGAAGGTTCACCTTCAAAACTCCTGATTACGACTCGTACCTACTGCTTTCTCTCTCCTGATTTCCTCCACTCTCTTTATTCCCCTGTTCCCCAATTTCTCCATCTACCTCTGCTGTAATTCATGTATGTCCTCAAAACCCATCACCTCGCTGTCTGGGAATATCACATCATCGAAAGCAGGAATTGCTCCTAGGAATTGCATCTTTCGGTCTCAGTAAATGTGTGTATGTCACATACCAGAGAATGGTGTCTTTTTGGGGGGGCAACCCCAGTACCCCTTCTGTGTAACAGGATCAGTAATACTGCTGCATAAAATCTCATTAGCACATCAGCAAATGTGGAAACCTACATGAGGATTGATCATAACTTTATGTCCCTGTCGACTGATATTTTTTATTTAGCTCATTGTGTCCTCATCTCACACACAGGCCTGTAATTTCTGCTGCCAGCTTGTTTTTTATCTCTTCCATAAACGATAAGCATAACTCACCACTCTCCTCGCAAAGCAGAAGAGGGCTTCCGAAACTGCAGCCGGATATGTTGCTATAAACAATCCTGTGACATTATTTTTGTCTTTCTTCATCTCAACCTGAGAAGTGATACGTGGTAGCTGAGGGAGGCGGCGGGCGGGGAGGACTGCATGAGAAAAGGTTGAGCGATTTTGAGCAGGATAGTTGTGAGTGTGTGTGTGTGCCAGGAAGGAGAGTCTCAGAGTGAGGCTAGCTAAATGAAGAGAAATCCAAATCTTTCAATTAATCTGCTTAGCTCCCCGGTGGGCAGATGTTGTGGAGAGACAGCAGCAGGGCCCAGGTCAGAGCAATAAATAGAAAAGAGGAATAAAGAGTGAAAAAAACAGAAATGAGAACTTCATCGCAACAGACCTCTACGTAATCTTTTCTGCCCTTCCAGCCACCTTGTCTTGTCTGTTTCTTCCGTCTCCCAACCATCTGGTTTTAGGGGTTACAAATAACTAACAGTGATGCGGCTACTGCTCAGAGTCTGTTTGGGGCTTATCCTTGACACCTTACAGTCAGCGTGCATCATGAGATCAGCTTGTTGTTTAATCATATAAAGAGCTTGACAATAAGTCAATATAACATAATTTTTCATAACAATAGTTTTTAAGGTGCATTTTGGTTTAGATATATATGATAAGCTTATATTATATAGATATATGATGTCTATATAAGATATATAGGCTGAAAGTCTTCCTGTGTTAACCTTATGGTTATTCCAGTCGTAAATTTAAGTGTTGCATCCTGTGCTTTAGTTCATGCCAATCTAAGCCCAGACAATTTCATTTATAAAGCACTTTGAAAACACAGCCACTGACCTAAGTGCTGAACACTGAAATAATGTCTTATTTTCTATTAGTACTAGTTCAGGTTGCCTCAGTGTATCTGTTCCTCCCTCTGTCTCGTCTTTCTGTGTTAATGTTTTTGTCCTCCAGTGTTCCCTCTGTGTTTATGTTTAATGTGAGTCTTCTTTGCTCCAAGTTCACCATGTGTTACAATTTATGCCTTTATCACTTTGGTTATTTCCTGTTTTACTTTGAAGGTTTGTTTTATTTTCATCTCCTACATTAGCTTTGTGTTCTGTTTCCCCCTGATTGTCTTCGCCAGTGTTTCATTATCCTCTTTCTTAATCAGTCCTCTGTGTATATATAAGGGCATTTTCAGCTACTCTGGTCCAAATCAGTTCATTCATTTCACAGTAAGTTACTGACTTTGCACATCTGCATCCCAGAATACAACTGATGCGTAGCTAAGGTTTTTTTTAGCTCAAACTTGCAATGTTCACATGGTAGTAGAGTCGGATCACGGTCGGATCACATTAACGCCATAAACGAACCGCTCTGGAATTCATTTGGAACCACACCGATACCAACTCCTCCAAAGGGTCTCGGTGCTGTGTTTTTCTTTTCCTTTTCTTGTTTTTCTTGTGTCTTTTTTTTTTTACTTCTGTTTGTAACCTACATTAAGAGCCTGCTTTTTCTTGTTGAAGTCTGCCTCCCCCACCCTTTCACTCCAGACACTGACAGTTTCAGCTTTTAACATTAACAGTGGTCCTTATCTTACTTCCACCAAGTGCTTTGATTTGCCTAAACATAAATGTTTAGTTTCGGGAACAGCTGGGGTGAAACAGATGAGTCCATGTTTAGCAGATGTTGAGTGTGAGCCATTTATATAAATAAAAAAAAGACAGAGAGAAAGAAAAAAAGAGGTTTCTCTTGTAAGTGTACTAAGGTCCAGTCAGATTGTATATACCATAATAGGAGATTTAATCCCCCCCATTTTCAATGTCTTTGCTTTTATATAATATGTATTCCATTTATAGTAGACACAACATTTTTTTCAGCATCTGTTGCTGATAGCAGATAGATTAAAAACAGAGTGCACTCTGTGCTCTAACTTAAACTGATTAACTTAACAGTACGTGCATTTGCTTTACCTTTCCCAACAAAAAGAGGCTTCTTCTCTTTTTAGATGCTTAAGTGCTCAGCCTTCCAATTAAACACAAAGGAAGCACAGGCAAAGCAGCAGAGTCCATTTCCTCACCTAGCCAAGATTATCTCAGACTTTAATCAGTAAGAGGAAAAAATGTTGTAATGATAAATAGCTGATGATGAGTCACACTGTGTGTGTAAAAGTAGGAAGCTTCTATCCTCATTATATTCTGACATGAAGTGTAATTTAACAAACAGCAGAAGTCTCTTATATTTTGGGAACCCTGTTCTTCTTTGGCAGGGAGTCTTGCTGTAATATATAGCTCAATTTGCGTTCTTAAAAAATAGAGATTGTTCAGCAGCGCTTTAATCAACACTGGCATGCTGTCCACTATCTGATAAACAGGCTTACTTTATTTCTGGTTGACAGTCTTGACAGGGACATCAGATAGGGAGGCAAGGACAGGAGCCAGAGGTGGGTGGAATAAAGAGAAGCAAAGGGAATAGACAATCAAATCTAATATTCAGTGGGCTTATACAGTTTGAGGAACTGCCTGAATCCCCTGTTACTTACTTTGATGGGCCCTGTGAACTACAGTAATTGAGTTGCTTTAACCAATACGCTGAGCCATGTTTTGAAGAATCGTTCCCCATATTGGAGTTTATATTCTCACTTATGAATTACATTCATCTCCTAAACAACAAGGTGAATTGAGCTGCACCAACACTCTTGCTCTTTCTCTGAGCTCACAGGAGCTTATCTAATACCTCAGTCTACAATAAAGGATTTTAGTTCTTCAGTTATTAGCAATAAAATTCTGATAGGCATATATCTGCTGAGAGCATACCGTGTATGTATTATCTCTGTCTGAATATATTGGAGTAATACCCTGTTTGATAACATGCTTCTGTGAGACAGCCTAGGTGTTGCATTGGTATTCTGAGATCTAGTTCCTCGGCGAACAAGCTCTACTGAGGGGTGAGGAGTATCTTAAGCAGAAAGAACCGGTAGCTCTTAAGAGAGATAGATTAATCCAGAATTTTTGTACCCATTGCAAATGGGTATGATTGATTTGGCTATTACATCCTACAGGAAATGAAATTATGTTTTCTGCCCCAGTCTGTAGGAAAATTCCTCCTTTTAGGGTTTCCATTAGTGTTGCGTGGTTTCAGCTAGCCTTTGTGTTCTCATTTTGGATCATTTTATGGATTAGAGATTATCTCAGTGTACATAAATCTTTTCATCAAGGCTTTCTTTGCTGTGCCACAGTATAATCTTAGATCAAGTAAATCAGCAATATTATTGCGTCATCCTGTGGATTCATTGTTATTTTTATTTCTTATTCGCTGTTTTGTGGTGCCTCTTTGGGGTTTCAATCATATTATGGTCGATAAGATTGTTGCATTGCACATTTTTTTGTCAAATTTGAATGAAAGAATAGCTCTGTGTACTTTGGCACCACATACCTGTAAATACACTTTGTTTAGTTGAGCTGCTGTAGGTTTATGTTATATGAGAAAACTGGATTTTTTTATCACAATACGAAAAGTCTGCAGCAGGGAAAAGGTTAAAGCTAAGGTTAACAGTCATTGCATTGGGTATTTTCTCAAGAGTTTCTTAGATTTTGGTTGTTTTCCAGTTTTATTTTGAAAGTATTACCTGCCTTGTTTGCCTTCAGTTCCTTTGCTTCCTGTCTACCTTCTATTGGTTTCACCTGGTCCTCGTTAGGCAGCTGCACCTTTTCTCATATTCCCTCTGTCTCTGTCTTTGTTCTTTACCACTTTTCCTCATGTTGTTTCTTCTAAATTTTCTCCCTGCATGTTGCATGTTTCTTATAAAGTGCAGGCGCCATGCGTTTGTGTCATCTGTGATCATAACACAAACATCACAGTCAGGCTGATTTGTAGTGGACACAGTGTTTACATCGTTCATTGTCTCTGTTGTAACGTGTTCACACTTTTTAGTTGGCATGAGATTAAAAGTTAAGCCAAATCTGATGGAAATGAATAAAGCGTAATAGGTAAAAAGTCGGGGATCACCAAAGCTGATGAGGTTCATTCTTACTTGTATTTATAAAATTTCACAACAATCCCTCCAGTAATTAAGCATTTTTGGACAAAACCATAAATGTGAGCCCTATGGTAGAGCTATCAGGGGAAATCTCCAGAGTGGATTAGTGTGTTACTTCACCTGAATACAATGACTACCTTTATAAAACTGTGTATGATAATCTTGTGGATGCTAATAGATTTCAGTGAATGAAAGAAAAATGTGACTTGCCGATGGAACGAAGAGACATTCGTGGTGCTCAAACTTTCTTGAGCACCATGAAAGTCAGCGTTGCATCCACTATTTCTTGAACTATTTCAGTATTCACCAAATAACCAACAAAAACACCAGGAGACCAACACTGGCACATTTACAGCCACACTTTTCTAGCTTAGATAGAAGATGCCAGGCGCTTCCTCCAATTCTAGCTCTCCAGCCTACTTATTTGTCAGCCAACAGCAGATACATCTGGTCCCTCCACTCTGTGTGTTGCCATGTTGCGCTTGCTAGCACCACAGCTTGGAGCCTTATTAGCACCAACAAATTTGTTCTTGACACTAATTACAGCTTCACAGTAAGCACTGCAATGGGCTAGACAAATGAAAGGCACCAATCTACCCATCACCGAGGCCTTTTTGTTCACACAAACAGTGACAGGTGTGGCGGAAGAGGGAGGAAAACAATGGATCCTCTTTTGCTGTTGGGTTAAAGGTGGTCTCTTAAAGAAAAGAAGAGGAGGAGTCTGGGATGGGTAACAGAAATAATAAGAGGATTTCTTTTTGTCTTCATTCAGGCCCGAGGGAAGTTAATAGAAGGTTTCCTCTGCCTTAGTATCCCATGTTTCACAGAAGACTCGTCTGTGTCTGTGTCTGTGTCGGAATCTGTCCTTTGCTGTTGTAGGTTCATCTTTCATCTCGTGTTTTCCATCTAACCGGATGCTATAACGCAAGGCAGAAGTAGCCGTCTGTGGATGTTTTTCATTGCTGCTGTGTGAGATAAGTCTTGGAGTTCCTGTTACAGGTTTCAGTTCCTGCCTGCATAGGTGCATCCCCTTGTGAAATAATCCTTTATGAAAAGCAGCAATGGCCTGTGACTATGCAAGTGTCTAAAAATGGAACAGTTCCCCCGATGTCAAGTTACTCTCAGCCCTCCAAACATCCACTGTGAAGGCTTATGGTGGCAAAATGTTGGCATCGGTAATGGACTCACTCACAGGACTTACTACTTTAGAGGAGTCAGGATGCAACTGATGATGTGGAAGGTGTGTAGGCGGCCCCACCAACGCTGCTGCAGATCAGTGGAGAGAGGCAGGAGAAACTGCCATACACTTGCACAAATACAGATTGTGCTCCTACACTCAGCTATTGCTCTGAAGTGAAAGCAGTGAGGGACAGAGAGATGGGTGTATGTGGGTGTGGATATGTGTGTGTGTGTCTTGAGGAGTGTAGATTATCAATACCAAAGATTGTGCTTGTTTTCTGGTCAGGGATCATAAGCCGGGGTGCATGATGCCTGGGGTGTTTTAGCAGCTGGGAGGACAGTAACTCTTTCAGGGGGGCCGGCATGCTTGGACTAGCCTCTTATTTACAGCTGAAGGTGGCTTACTGTCACACAAGAGTTCTTATGATTTACTTTAATTGACTTTGGTGTAGTTTGTTAAATGGGTTAGAATTCTCACAGACGTACCCAGCACTGACTTGAGTTGCAAAAACTATTTCAAAGCCAACTCATTAAACTTTTCTGTGAACAACAGCATCTGGCACATCTTTATAGTGCTGATAGCATAAATGCCAACCTTTGGGCAGTACAAGCAAGATAAAACAAACACTAAAAATTATTTGTAAAGGCTTTTTATCCTAGATCCACAGGATGTACACACTGTGCTTGAAACTTGGCTTGACTGACAGTGAAACGGAGAAGCACCAAATATGGCATGGATGCAGCAAAGACTCTTGGGGAGATTCCTTGGTCCTCCCACATCTACTTCCATCTGAAGTATTTTGTGTCAATGTGCCTGACTCCCATCTCCTCCCAACCAACCAACACACACACACACATACACACACTGTGTCTACGTGAATGCATGCACATAGACAGGACAAGCAGAACAGTAAAATTAAGCTAATCTTTCATATCTACTGGAGAGCTCTTGTATATGCAGATTTTTTTGGCCCTGTAGCTGAATTCTCAGGAATTTACAAAGGAAATGAATCTAAAAATGAAAGAGGAAAAAAGCTGTAATAAAGAAATAAATAAATTACTAGCCCCTAGTTTGAAAGTGTGTGAATGCAGCTCATTAGTCATGAAGGAGGCAGCGGTAAAGGATATTTTTACCCAGTTCCTCAGATAGTCAGACACGTGACCTTGTTTCCTTTGTTCTTCCCTTCTCTTTTCTTACGTCCTTCTCTGATTCATTTTGTTGATTCTCTGTTTTTTCCACCCATTTCGTTTTTATCACAAGAACATTCAAAGGTTATTTGTTTTTCATTCCACAGCTGCTATATCAGGTACACGTTCTGCTGCTTTTTAATACAAGATCTAACATGGTCAACATGACCTGCTGAAGTTCAAACTGAGTATCAAAATGTGGCAAGAAAGGTGATTAAAGTGAATTTGAATGTGGCGTGGTTATTGGTGCCAGACGAGCTGATCTGGGTATTTCAGAAACTTCTATTTGCTATTTTTGCACACGACTATCTCTGGGGTTTACAGAGAATGATCTGAAAAGGAGTTCTCTGTGAAAATGATTTGCTGATGTCAGATGAAAACAGCCAGACTTTTTTGAGCTGATAGGAAGACAACGGTAACTCAAATAACTGCTTGTTACAACCTAGTTATGCAGAAGAGCATCTTTGAAAGCAGAACATAAGGAACTTTGAAACAGAAGACCACAGCAGTTTCCACTCCTGAGAGCTAAGCACAAGAAGTTGAGGCTACAGTTCACATGGGTTCACCAAAGTTGGACAATAGAAAATGATTTGAAAAAGATTGCCTGGTCTGATGAGTCTAGGTTTCTGCTGGAATGATACGATCGGAATTTGATGTAAACAAAATCAAATATGGATTGATCCTGCTTGGTATCAACCGCTCAGGCTGATGATGATGGCGTAATTGTGTGGGGGATATTATCTTGGCACACTTTGAACCACTCATTACCAAATGGAGCATTGTTTAAATACAACTGCTGATTATTGCAGCTGCCTCAATCCAATAGAGCACCTTAGGTATGTGGTGGAACGAAGTACTAAGGCAACCTGGTATTAGAAAGGTGTACCTAATAAAGTGTCTGATAAGTGTATTTCATTCATAGATGAGTGTACTCTTGCTTATAAACACCCACCCAATAACTAAATAAGTGAAATGCAAATATTCCCATATATTCCTTTTTAAGCATTTCACTATTGCAGTTTTTTCTGTGGAAATTTTATGGCCAGTTTCCCCCCAAAACACTCACCTGATCCATCCTCTACAGCCTCCCTTTTGGGACCCATGAAAAGTCTTTGAACATTTACACTCCTTTAAATAGCCTACCTGCCCAAAGTGCTGACCCAGAACAGGCAGCTCCAAATAAAGATAAAGTAAGTGGAGGGCATTTGTAACAATTCTTTATAGACAGATCAGCATTATGTGTCGGCAGATCCATTAAGATCAAAGCAATGGCACACTTGGGAAACAAAGAGAGAAAGTTACAGATTAATTATTAAGAGAGATTGATTCAGCAAGAAATGCCTCGCCGGGCCGTGTCATGTATTGTGGTCATTTGTCTCTAATGGTCAGTGTCTGAGCCTCTAAAGGTCCACAGGGGTTAACCCTTTAATTCTATAAGCCTCATTATGTGCAAGAGGGGGGTTAAAAATAAGTTTAACTAATTAAATGAATACAACAGATTAAATTAATGTTTAAGCATATTTGGTGTCCATACAAATAACATTTGTGTATAATTGCTCCCGCATGTGGTATGTAGGCATTCAAGAGCATAGAATTTGCCCTAAAGGCATACACATGTTCTGTGTGTTCCCAAAACAGCCTCAAACATCATCGCACAGACATAAGAGAAAAATATTGTTTGTTTATCCAGCAGCCCACAGTGAAGCCGGATGCTCCAGCGCAACGCAGCATACGAGTGGGTGCCGCTTGCTATCATCAATATCTGCCTGCTTTGTGGTTATAAACTTGACTGTGGCACACAGAATCATATGGGAGTTTGCTTGTTGGGCATGATTACTCCTAATCCTCCAACAGATGGCTTCAGCAACTTGTCTCTTTTCTCTCCCTGAACAGAGACATTAGAGAAAACAAAGACCGCGTCACACTGCGCTGATTCTCCATCCAGTCATTCACTCACAAGCGACGATGTGTTAGATGGGTGCAAGACACCGCTCTCAGGATTTGTGCTGAAATAAAGAGATGAATTGAGAGGAAAGAAAGGAGGAGGAGAGCCAGAGGCAATGAAGGCAAATATCAATATTAATAGGGGTGGGCATTACGTGACAACCAAAGCATGGCTGTAATAAGCTTATTACAGTTGCCTTGGTGGAATTAAAACAGATCAGACCGAGTTGGATCAAGTGTGCTCCAGATGACGCCAGTTGGTCAGGAAAGTAAATTGTAGTGTGTGTGTGGTGTCGAGTGATTCTCATTGTACGCTCTCTGATGCTGCAGATTGTTCTTAGGATTATTTTTAGAAGTGCACCAAGGACTCTCGACATTGTCAAAGCAGGGGTGGTTTGTCACCGTGGCGCTGTATATAAATGATAGCTGTAGCCACCTGTTATTCGAAGAAGCCACACCTTGATCATGCATAACTTTTAAGCAAAGTTGAAGTTGCTTCCTACATGGGTGTCACAAAGTCCTGTGTAGAGACTGTTTTATGTATGTAGCTGTAAACGTAGCTGTCCAAAAGTTAGGTCTTTTCAGCAAGTCTGTGGGGATTGACACCCTCAACTGGTGACTCTGAGAAGTTTTTGATCCCTTTTATTTTCTGCTTTCATAATTGCCACTTGATGTTACGCAGGGTTTTGCAAAGGCTCCCAATAACCACATTGTTATCTAACCATAGGATTTCAATTTCCACCATATTGAAATATAAATTTGCAAAGCAAGGTCACAGATTCCTGCAAGACTTCAAAGGCTCATCTAAGCTATAGTGCTGTCTCTGCATGTTACTGGGTATTTACTTAGCGTGTGATTCTTTCTGACAATAGACACTGAAAAAAATATGGATCTGGAGGTCTTAATTTTATCTGGGATTTCCACAGTTCCACAGCAGAAACACTAAAGCGTGGGGCGGGCAGTGTTGTTTTCTCATCGTGCAAAATGAGACGGAGAAAGTGAGGGGATAGTCGGAGGGGAATGCAGTCATGGAAAGCAATGTAATCTAGGTGCCAAGGTTAAAGCCACTGATGTTCACGTGGCAACTGGTCTGAGACCACCGGTGACATCAGAGTGTGGTCTGCTGTCCCCAAGCCTAATTTAGCCACAACTGCTGGCAGCCACGATAGCCACTGTTCCTGTTTGTCAAGCAGAAACTACTGATGCCAGCGATGACATCATCATTCAGATGCACCGGAAAGCTTTTAAACCCAAGACAATGCACACACACGTTACACAAAGACCAGCAGACAGCGGTTCAGGAATATCGTCTTTATGTGCTGCAAGCGGAGACAATATTTGTGTCACACTGGTATCGCGCCAAAGTCCAGCTAGTGTTTTTATCCTTAAAAAGGAAGCCTACGTAGATGCAAAAGGAGAAAAGGGAGAAGAATTAAACTCGAATTTGTTGAGGACAAAGAAATCTGACTCGCTGCACCACTAATCCCTTTGGTCCATCCGAGCGCTCATACCTCTCAATCCATTATTACAAACATACCTCCCAGTTTATGCGAGCTCATTTCCCTGCAAAGCCCTCCCCATTAATTCTGATGAAAATTTCAAACAGGCTTTTCAAAGTAAAAGCCCCACACTGGGAGGCCGTGTGACCTGAATTAATGAAAGAGAATCAATATTTGACATTGATTGCGGGATTTTCTGAGAGCACAGGGTACCTCAGCAGGCCGTTTTAGTGCCATAAATTTTGAAGCACGAGGCCGAATGTTGATGGGAGGTCAACACGGAAAGTTAGAGGCTTCTAATGCTCCTCATTACATTGTCTGCTAATGGGCCAGTCACTAAGAGCTGCATGATTTACCGCAGGTTTCTTCCTGTCAGTCACATTTATACCCTAACAGAACAGCAGCGAACATTTCTCTTCCCACTTGACAGTGATGATACTGTACATTTAACTCTACATGATCATCCTGTGAAAATTATACAGTATTGTCAGATCCTATAAGAAGTGTCCTGCAATTGTATTTGTTGCACTATAATGTGTTGCTATGCTAGTTTTCCTAATAGTATGTAAAGGTATTCGACCTTGAAAGCCAGGAGCGGCGATTAACACTTGTTATATTCTACATTAGCCTAGTCATCTTTCTATGTGTGTGTGCAAGAGAGCCTGCATTTCCTAAGTCTTGCCCCAAGCATATCAATCGTGTTAAGCAGTGTTGTGGAGAGTGGTTATGTTTGTTTGCTCAGCGAAGAATCACTTTGCCTGGTGTTAGCTCGACGTGCATCACTAGCAGGGTGAGACAGAAGGGACTTATGTTCTTGTACCCTTGCTTAAATTATGTAGAGGAAGAGCTCCCCTGCCGTTTGGGGAAACTTAACTGTAATAAATTGTTTACCTGCTGCCACACAGCAGAGTCAACATAGCAGAACAAGGGAAAGGGATCAGTGACACCATAAGAGATACAGCCAATTATTTTGACCTCAACTTCCTCCAGCATAGGCAGCTGGAGCAGGCATCACAGTGGGAAGTGTTGTTCAAATGTTTTCTTACTCAGTTTTGCAGAGCTGGGGTAAATAAGTAGGAAATAAAAGTTCAAAAAGCAGGGCAATTTCTGAAAGCCTGCAAACTCTTACTAATAATTCTCAAACTTTTTCACATGCTCAGTAAGAACTAAAATCTAAAGTTATGAATTATAAATGCAGGTTCGCTAAACTTGACCATTAAAGCCTTCATGAGAGCACAAAGATTTATTTTGTCAACTCTGGTCATACAACACTGTGATTCGGCTTTTGTAGAATACAGCCTATCCGTTTGTTTTCCAAGTTACATCAAGAAAACCGTAAATAAACCAAACAAAGACATCGTTCTTTGATGACATCTGCAAAATCAGACTGCTTACGCACAGAGATTTACTCTTTAGCTTCTTTTCCACTGGGCTTTTATTAGAGGGAATAACTTAACTCTGATGTTTGAGAAGGAAAGACCCTTACATCAAAGAAAGAAAAATGGGAAGATTAGGTCATCGGAGAACATCTCTGTTTTATAACCTTTATGTAACCATAGACGAAATACGTCTGGCTCCTTCTTAATCAAGATATAATTTGCCGGTTTTATTGTGTTTTCTCCTTGTGCTAAATGGGAATTAATAGGCTTTTAAAAATGTAGCCTGTGACAGTGTTTGCTTTTTATTACTCTGTAATAACAGTGATTAATGGACACTTAGAACCTTTGCAGCTACAACTAAATATATTAGCAACTCCAGACACTCATAGATAGATAGATAGATAGATAGATAGATAGATAGATAGATAGATAGATAGATAGATAGATAGATAGATAGATAGATAGATAGATAGATAGATAGATAGATAGATAGACTGACTTGAAAAAAACCTCAGATTAAAGTTCACAGGTTAGCTGTGTTAGAAGTAGCCTGAACAGAGCTCATTTCTTGTGAGTACATTGTGTCTTTTCTGCCTAACTTTGTCTTGTCTCTTTTCTCTTAAAGACAAACAGTACTGTGGAGCCAATTTTATTAATTAAGGAAATAAATTCATGATCTTTCAGCGTGTGCACAATTTTAATAGGATTATATACAAGTCAAGGTTTAATTGTTTATTCGCTTTTTACAGGATTTTGGTATGAGCACAATATAACATTTATCCTTCCTCTTTGTCACTCCAGCATCATTATCACCCTCTTACTTGTTTCATTTTGTCTTGCTTGGGTAAATCCTGAATTCTGCTGTGGCTAAATAAGAGCATGCTTGTCACATAAAATTTAGCAAGGGTGCAGTAATAAAGGTTTCCTATTCATCATTACAGATTTATACCCAAAATTACTCTATTTAAGAATTTGTAGGCCTACATTTGAAAATAGTAAATACACCTGTCAATTTTATGAAAGGCCAGGGAGTCATTCATGTGTTTGATGAATCCTATTTTCAATCATATGAAATCATATAAATGTGAGAAAGTAGCAACTCTTCAGCTAATGAGGTGCAACCTGCCTGTATTATGGTATAAAGTTTTTGGTTTCTTTTATTATTTTAAACATTTCAGAATTTCAGTATTTTAGCGAGCAGTAACACATCGCTGCTCCGCTTTTAAAGTGTTACAGCACTTAAGCCGGTTTGTTATTATGCTGCATGTATTATACTGTGGACGTCGAATTATGTTTGCACTATTAATACTGACAGCACTCTTCTAAACAGGGAGTTCAAAGGTCACCTTCATCCGCAGAGCTTGTGCTTTGCACATTCAGCGTGGCAAATTCTTACCAGCATGCTGGTTAAAAATGGCTCTTCCGCTTGAAGTGCAGCATTTCTTCTGACAAAACCGTTTCATGGCCCACATGTAGATTTTTTTATGCGTTTGGATTTGTGCATCTACAAGCCTCCCGGGGGCTGTTAACAATATTATCGTCTTCAAGTTTTTGCCTTTAATTTTTGCCTCTTCCTGCGTCTCCTCGTGTATCTTCAACCCTCTAATTCTCTCGTCTCTCATCGTAATCCCACACACTGGGCTGTAAAAACTGTGCTGTGGTGCACTTAACCTATGTACTGCAAAGGTACCATCAAAATACTCAGGATTCACCGTCTGTGTGGTCATGCAACACCAGAAGTTCCCCTTTTTGTGCCTCCTCATCCTCCCGCAGGGGCTTGCAGTTTGGGTTTTTGAATCTGCATGAACATTAACATCATTCTGTCTGTGTATGATTCAGAATAATTGTAATAGGATTTGAAGTCTATCTTTGGTAAGGATCTAAAGAGGCTGTAAGCAGTTACCTTTTCCCCCATGTGAGGAATAATAGAAAAACAATCTGGTAGGCGTCCAGCTTCTTTTGGCTGTGGGACTATTGTGGAAGCTTATCGTCTTACCGATTTGATAATCCCATACCTGTTCCAATGCAGCTGTGGCGATCAACTGATTTGACTGGACCATAAGCTAGATGGTCACACTGACTCATTTACTTCTGTACAAGTGACCTACACAGAATACACACAAAACTCTACACAGAAAAAGCGCTACTTCGAAAGTTAAGTAAAGTTCAAAGTTAAGTAAATGGACTGGTTCTTATATAGCACTTTTCTTCCTGCATTATGCAGCACACCTCACCAATCCTTCATTCTGTCTAACATTCAGACTCTGATCTGAGGTTATGTGGGGTTATCATCTTGCCCAAGGATATTTGGCATGCAGACTGGATAAGCCAGGGATCGAACCACCAACCTTACAATTAGGGCAAGATGTTAAGTGTTTATGGTTTTCAGATGAGGCATCCTATCCAAAGGATTAAAAATGCTTTTCTAATCCAAAAAAAAAGCAAAAGTGTGATTTGTACCTGATGTTTACGCTATATTTGGTAGTAATTAACTTGATAAAAACATCACACACAAGATTTTACTGTGAACATGTTGACAACTCAAAGCAGTACACTGTCTAAGTATATCCTCACAACTCAGATGGCTGTAAACTTTTATCTGTGCTAATAAATACAACATAAAATGTAATTAATTTATTCTAGCTTGGGACTTTTTGAATAACATCTGTTAAAAATTTGCTCTTTCTCTCTCCTTCACTTTCATTGTTTCACTGCTCGCAGTCATCTGTGTGCGCCTGCATTTGTGTGTGTGTGTGTGTGTGTATGTGTGTGCGCGCGCGAGTGTGTCCTCATTTGGATTAATTAAAGGAAATCTCCCGTGAAGAGCGGGGGCGTCCCAATCTGGCTTTTCTCAAGGACAAGCAACTTATCAATAATACCCAGGCCTCCACCCCAACCTACGCTACCACCCACTCAGATGTACACACACTCATACTAACGCCATGGAAACAGTCACCCAGTGCCGCTCCCAAGCCTGGTGATCATCACTCTCATTTGCTGTGGAACAAAGGCTGGTAAACGTCTGACTGCTATTACAGCTCCCTTATCAGTGCCCCCTGCTTGTCTCAGCCATGAAGCTGAGCTCAATTGCTCAGTCATTCATACCACTGTTTTTTTCAATATCACATTTCTATTGTGGTCTGTTGGCTGTTCTTTTGTTGCTGACAACCACTGACTATGATCCAGTATGAGTCATTACCAAAGCAAACATCATGGGAAACTGCAAGGGAGAGAGCAGCATGTGTTGCTCTTCGTAAAAGGGGTTGCCCCGGCTTAGATAATTGCAGAAATCGCTCTAAGGTGTGTATTTGTGTACTCATATGTGCAGATGTAGGTTTGAGTTATAGACTTTCATTTGCAAAGCAAGACATCAAAGCACAAAATCTCCACTAATATTTCCATTATTTTCTTGTGAAAACAGCTACATTACACACATGAGAACCACAGATCCCATTCACAAGTTTCTATGGTTACAGAGACAAGCGTCAATATGTTATTGACACCATGGTTGCTAAGCTTCTCTATTTCCCCAGAAGCAGACAGCAAAGTCAAGGTGTTATATGGTGACTGGGCCAAACTGAAATTATAGTATAAACCAGAACTTTGGTGAAAAGATCAACTAGGGCAGCAAAGCAGCGAAGATAAGTCAATGCAGAAGTTCATATAGTCACATAAGGCTGGCTCTGTCTTTAAATTTGGTGCACGGGAGTTAAGAGTAACAAGTAGATGCCAACTAGCCCAGTGGCTCCATACTAGGTGTCACCTCTGCAGATTCAACCCTTACTGTGATGTTGGTGCCGTCTGGAGCACTTTCTATGAAGTCATCTGACAAATAATATCACCTGCTGCATGCTTAATTGTAAAAAAAAAAGGCGTGCCAGGGTTTTAATGATTAGAATTTTAGTGATATTTATGTGTTACACACGTATCTGTGTCTGTATGCAGTCAACAATCTGTCGTCTGATCTAAGGATGATCCCTTTGTGCTCCAAAAATGTTGCACCTCCCAGTTTAGAGGTCAGACAGATGGCCTCACACCTGACTCTAAAATACTTTTGTATACAGAGAAGTCATGGTGAACTCAATGACTGCAAGGTGTCCAGGTGTTTTACAGTCACGAGGTGTTGTTGTGGCAGGAAAACCCAAAGCAAAGCCCAAATCACCACCTTTCCACCATCCTCCTTTACAGTTGGCAGGACGTGTTTGTGCCGATATGTCGTGTTTGGTTTTCATCAAACATGGAGCTGTGCATTATGGCCAAGCATCTCCACTTTGGTCTCATTTGTCTTGAGGACATTGTTCCAAGTCAAGTCAAAGTTTATTTATATAGCACATTTAAAAGACTAGTGTGCATCAAAGTGCTTCACAATAAGACCGCAGTGCAGGCAAAACAAATAGTACAATTATACTTAAAATTGCATTTACATGGTGTAGTGCAGGCCGAATGAAAGTCAAACTAATTTGTTTCAAAAGTTAAACAAGTGTGTTTTGAAACGGGATTTGAACGATTGAATTGATTCCGAAGTACGAATTTCAACTGGGAGATTATTCCAGAGTCTAGGGGCAGCGATGGCAAATGCATGGTCACCTCTGGTTTTTAAACAAGACCCTGGTTGCATTAGGGGCAGTTGGCTGGAGGATCTTAGTGCTCTCTTCGGGTTGTACGGATAGAGGAGATCAGTTAAGTAGCTAGGGGCCAGGTTATTTAGAATTTTAAAAGTTCAAGAAATCTTTTGATTTGTTCAGATGCAAACCTAATCCATGTTCTTTTTAGAGGCTTTCTCCTTGCAACCCTTTCAAACAAGCCATACTTGTTTAGTCTTTTTCTAATTCTAATGTCATAAATTTTAACATTTAACCCTTGTGTGGTGTTCGTATTTTTGTTACTCAGCCAGTGTTCATGGGTCTGGTGGACCCGCTAGAGTTTTGGCTTTCCAAATTAACACTATCAAACAATTTTATGTTAAATTACTCAACAGATGTTTACTTCATCCCAATTACAAGACATATGAACAGCAAACATGGTTAATTTTTTCCCTTTACCTTTGTTAGATCACATTTATGAATTAATGTGCTTCTCGTTTTTCTTTTATATAAAATGTTATAAATAAATCAGTTATAATCAAGTGGAGTGAGTGGAAAGACACAACACATTTACACGTGAAAAAATAATTAATTGTTTAATTTTTCTTTTGAAAAAAACTGAACACGGGTCTCACAGACCCGAACACCATACAAGGGTTAAGATGCTAACTGAGGCCTGTAGAGTGTGAGATGTAGCTCTTTGGTCTTTTTTTGTTCTTTGGCATTTCAGAGTCTGACCTTGAAGTGAATTTGCTGGGATGGTCACTCCGGGTGCCGTAAAGGTTTTCCACTGATTAATCATCTTTAGAATGATGGACTTAAAACGGTTTTGGAAATATCCATATAACCCTGCAGACTAGCAAACTGCCATAACGTCTGCTTTTGTAGAGGTCCTGATGATCAGTTAATTAAGTGCATCTCATTATGAGCACCTGGCTGCTACTTACCCTCTTAATTTTCTATGGAAGCAGTAATGGTGTACTTAGTTTGTCACATACAGTTTCAGCATTTTGGCTTCAGTTTTGTCAAATATATCATGATTCAGTGTAATATGCCACGTGTTGCTATTGTTCCTCATTTTAACACCTGCTAAGGACCAGATGATTTTTTATTAAGAGCTGATACATAAAACAAGTATTCTGTAATTTCATCAAATTTCAAGCTTTTTTTAAATTAGTTTTTATTGGCTTTAGCGTTTGTTGCTCTTGCTGTCTGTTGTTTGAGTTTTTATTTACTTATTCACTTACTTGGCTGCTCTTGTGCCTGTCTTGTTTCCCCGTGTCAGCCTCACTCATGAATAAATTCATGCAAACATCATCAGGGTGCATCTCATTAGAAAGAAAACCCATGTTGTCAGTTGACTTGTGGTAAACAGAATTTGGTTTATATTTATTGCAGACTCCCAGCAGAAAGACAGAAAAAGACATTCCAAAAAATGAGGCAAAAATATAGGCTGTGTGCTGAGGCTCGCCTCCAGAATTGTTTTTTTGTGTGTGTGTGGTATATAAGTTAAGAATATTTTAGTGCTGAAGACAAATGTGAAGGCACTGGCCTGTCTTTGCAGGTGAAGCTGTGAAACAATAAGTCAACAAGGTAGAGTGAAGCAGTGTAGTTTTGCAGTGTCAGCGTATAACTTGAAAGAGACTTTGCAAGAGCAACAACTGCAATTGGCATAAAGTGCAGATTTGAAATGATGGTGTTTAGGTGGATGCTGATGTTGAGGGGAATATAAAAGAAGGGGAGTGCCACTTAGGGCTCAGCATTGTGCTTTCTTCTTTCTTCCTCCTTACACTTGATTGGGATTAGCTGGCTCCTCGGTGACCGCTAGACTTTCTGCAGTCCCAACTGAAAGACAGACACAAAGTGTGTGAAGAATGGAGAGGATAGCTATGGATTATCACAACTCGCTCTTTTGGCATTAAAATTAAGCTTGAAACTTTCTAACCCAACTCCAATGAACCTCCTTGCAGCAAAAAAGACAAAGCTGTAAACATTTTCTCCTCCTTAATTCAGCTCATGGTGGTGAAAAATCTCTCTCTTATGGGCAGAGTCACTCTTGAGTTGACTAAAACAACAGCAAATGACCAGTGGACTAGTAATCCCAGGTGTCAGGGTTCTTTCCAGTTTGAAATATCCTAAAAATGTCCTTAAAGCACCTCCACTTTAAACAAAAAGTTTCCCCCAAACTGCTAATGTTATCTATATATATATTGTTGGCATTCACCATAGCATTTGTACAGGCTGTCAGAATTTTTTGCTTTGAATTACAATGCGCCAAGTAACCTCTCCTTACCCTGAGATCTGTCTCTGTCAACCTGCTGCTCAAAGGGCTTCTGCAGAGCGCTCAGAATGGTAAAGAGGCTCAGCATCACAGAAAAAACTATGTTTAAGTCACAAAGCTGCTTTCTACTCGACTTGCGTTAGTAGTGCTCGGAGATATCTCCATGGTTACACAGTTTGACTCAGACAGCAGGGTGATGCGTAGTCATTGAGGATAACAGACAGAGGTACGAGAGGGAGAAGGAGGAGGGGGAGAGAAAGGGAGGGATTTTCTTTTTAACCCTCTCGGGCTCAAATTAAACTTTTTGTTGCTAATGCACAACCAAGTCCTGCAGTGGTACTTCTGAGTAAAAAAAAACTCATAAAATATGTATGTGTATATATCTATAGTTTTTAACTGTTGCAAATCTGCAACGCCTGCCTTGAGAGGGTTAATAAGAGGGCGTTGTCTCTAAACCATAAGAGCTGGCTCAGTGTGACACTGTGCGTCTTTTTAAGAGAGGTGGCGGCGTTGGCCAGTGTGCATATGCGTGTGGGAGGTGTGTGGAAGAGTGAGTTTTTGCTGCGAGGTTTTCCCAGTCTTATCTGTGAAGGAGAAGCACCCGGGAGAGGTGACAGGAGAGAAAGCACCACACGCGCACACACTTATGCATCTTCTCCACCGCCGCCCCGCCTTTCCCTCCTCCCGCAGCCTCCACACTCAGATGGATGATGTTATCAGGAGACTCGGGGGGAGAGGAAGATGGGAGCTTGTAAGAGATCCTTCCGTGTTGTTATCTGCATATATACAGGCAAGCTCCCCTGCAAGTTATTTGCAGCACTCAGCGCATCATGAATATTAACTGTTACATGGTCCAAGTGTTTGTTTCTGCTTCCTCCCTCTGGTCTATACCTCGAGGAAGTGTTGATTATGGTGCCTTGCCCTATGTGATTAACACACTGATCACTACACAGGCACAGGGGCTAGCACACTTAGCGGTAATTATACTTAGCCCTGCTGACTGCTCTCTCCAGCCTTGGCTCTGTAACCCCCTGAAGAGACAGAGCTGAGGGAAAGCAGGACACATGGCTGAACATTATTAAAAACGTAAGAAAGTAATCTGTTGTTGTTGTTGTTTTTTTCTTTAAAGAAAGAAAAACCGTCATATGCTCCTACAGATAAGATGAAAATTATGACGTATAAAGTAAATGTATGTATGTGTGTTGTGGTAGGTACTGGCTTTATCTGTGGACTGCCTTCTGCTCTCTTCTCTCGGGGGGAGGATGTCAGAGGCACAGAGGTTAATAATGCTGTCATGCCATAAGGGCCTAAGGCTTGTTCATCGTAGAAATGCACACACACAAAAAATTGCCATAGCAGCAACAAAGTAATGATAACAGGAGACAAAAGGCATAAAAACATGCAGACTTTCAGCTCTGCCTGTCTCGTAGCTCATGGCAAGTTCTTACATATTTTACGAGTAGTGGAATTAATATTATAGGATTTTTCTCCTGATAGAAGTAGTATATTTTGTTTATTACTGCAGGTTTTAAAATTGTGAGGATTTGGCATAATTGCATAAGTTGATTCTGCTATATTTGTAATTTCCACTGTGTAATAGGAAATACAACTTTATGTCAGCCTCACAGTCAGTACAGCCTGCACTTTGCCCGCCTTCTCTCTCTCGCTCTCTCTCTCTCCTTCGCTCTCTGTCTCTTTTTCTTCCTGACATTTGTCTTGTGAAAGTCATGGGCCGTGTTTGGCTGCAAAGTGGCTAAGAGGGCAGCAGTGTTGGACTGATTACAGAGGAAGGACAGAGAGAGCCAGACGAAAAGTCCAAGAAAGATTGGTGTGATTTTGAAGTTTGCCAGAACTGAGAAAGCTGAAAGCGTTGATCTCTCTAAGACATTGACCTGAAACTCAGTTTGTTCTTTACGTTAAAGTCTTTGTGGTGCTTTCTGCATGTCTTTCCTCGCTGCCCTTCCTGGGAGGCCCGGTCTCTGCAGGAAACACTTTTGCAGCCAACTATTAATTTGCCAAACTGCTGAGTCGACGACCAAAATAGCACCACGCTATGGGACATCTTTTTTTAATGGACTCGTGAAGCATTGTTCAAGTGCAATCATATCTCTCCTAAAGACTGTACTGGACGTAGAGATCAGATAACTTAGGTAGATGACTGTGTTACAGGATGGAATATGCGTTAGGGATCTATTTCAGTCAGCAGATAGCGCAAGGATGCTATCAGAGCTTTGAATAAATCCATCTCAGGCCCTAACTGAAGAGTTACAAAGTTTCTCTCAAAGTTGGGAGAGAAACATGACCTAGCTGTCCTAGCTGACTCATGATGTCTCATGATCTTAAGGTGGTGCTACTGTAAGTGTGAAAATGTATTTAGTGGCAGCTCACTCATAAATGTTGAATTTTACCTGAGTGCTGTGCTGCATTGTGACCTAGTAAAGGTACATTGGTCAGCTTTGCTGTAATAGGCTTCCCTGTTTACGTATTAATAAAATATAATGTTTATTAACTCAGTATTAACTTGATAGCATTAGTTGAAAATGACATTTCATTGTCAAAAGCACAAGCTACATGTTAGCATTCTCAGCTAATTAATTTAGCATCTACAGCAGTAACCTATCAGTACTTTACAATGATGCCAACAGTAAATAATTTTCTAACCATAGAAATTTCGATCATTGAAAACATCTTGATTTTTTAGCAGAGTCAGAGAAAGTCTGTTATATCCGCAGTGTGGAAAAATCATCTTTTGGCCTAAAGTTGAAAGTAGGCTGCACTTACCATTAGCCAAATGCTATGCTCTCTCCTCTGGGGACAGCAATCCACAAATCATCCATCCCATCAGAACTGTATGCTGCCAAGCTAATCAAATTGAGCATAACATTAGTTCAGGCACCCCTCGAAGTCAGGCTCATCTGCAATCCCAGTAGAGCAGCTGAAACCACATAAGCTGATGGCTCAGATACCTGTCTACAAGTCTAATTGGCTGTCTCATATAGGACAAACTTTTTATGCTGCTTCAGCTCTCCTATACTTGCAGCACAAGTGCAAGCTGCTCTGCAACCCACCTTCACTTTTTACATCGTATTTGGTTTAGTTAATGTCACTGAGGTCATGGAAGGACAAGAAGGTCCCAGAAGAGAGCCATGCTGGCGAATATAAATTACAGCAGACTGAAATGCAGTGAAATACAGTGATCATGACTGAATTTGTCTTATCATTGTTGGTATGCTTTTGAGATAGTTTGGCATTGCAAAGCAGTGATTCAAACTCGTGTCAGTTGGAGATTTTGCACACCTGAGTTACATGCAGGCCTATTTTCTGCTCTGTTTATGCACTGCATTAGGGTTCAGAGATAATAAAACAGCCACGCTCATATTGGAAAATTTATGGCGGCCTACTTTTTTGCTCGTGAATCATTAAAGAAGTGATTTATAAAAGAATTGGACCTATAAGCAGAATCAATAATGGCACTGGTTTCAGTGAAAGCTTATCAATATCCATCCCTCTGCATATCCATGCCTCCGGAGTGCAACACGGCAACAAGATGACTCTGGTGCACTTCTCTCTTATTGCTGTTGTTTAATTGAATTAGTAAAAGTCTTAATGAGCTTCGCCTAATGTGTCGTTTGAACAAACACCAAAGGAGGAATTGTCAGCACATTGTGTCAGCTAATGCGTGAATTTCTATGTATGATCTTTCAAACTGCTAATCATGGGCATGTCACTCAGTCCAAATTGCCTCTAAGCTGTAATCGAGCACCACATGCTGACACACCATAACTGTGTTGCCTTTTCTGTGCAGGCATGTTTGTGCGCCTATTGGATGAATGTACTCTATAAATATTTCATACTAGCCCACTTCCCTCCCTGCTTCATCAAAAAAGGGAAAAAAGAAAGAAACACACAAACAAATATCCCTCTGGTATAAATAAAGCCTGGACAAAAGTGAAAGGGCTTTGAGGGGGAGTGTGAAAAGCTTGCGCAGAAGAGTGTGTTTTACAAGACGAAAGCAGGAAACAGTGAAGTTTAGCAAAGAGATCAGACACTGCAGCCAGAGGGTTTTAGTGGGTCTTTCAATATTTTTTCACCTGTCATATTTTGCCTAAAAGTTAACTTAAAAAGTTGGGTAACAAAACGTGCAGATGGCCTACAAGCAGATGAGTTCTGGTTATTGATTAAGGTTTCTTCTCATACACTGTCAGGCCCACTTGAGCATTATTTGTGCTGCTGAATGAACCCAGCACAGTTTCAACATAAACACTGGCTGGAACCTTCTGGTTTCTTCGTGCTGCATGCCTCCAGCAAGGATAATATGAAGGTGACAGCGAGTTCTGCATCCCCTGTTGATGTTGCCGTGCTTTGCAAAATAATCAACAAGATAAAATGTTTACATGCAGAGATCGTCTCTCACACTGATTGTAAGACACCTCACTGAGATTGACCCTGAAGACGTGACTTAAATCACAACGTGACTTCTGGCGAAAGCTCCCGAGCACAGTTGGGGCACATAATATATTCTAGCTGACTGATAACAAATTAAATTGTAAGTGACACAGAGCGGTGATACTGCATTATGCTTAGACACATTGGTCATATCCACTGCAATTATTGACTGCACTTTGAGCTGTCAAAAGTTTATGAATAGCTCAGTAGATTTCAGAAAATAATCAGTATTCATTATCACGCATCCAACTCTGGAGTCTCTAAAAACTGTAGACCAGACGGACACTGAACTGGTTTATTTTTCTCATTTTGTTGCAAATTGTAAAAAAAAGCAGTTTTGGACACATGAAGTATTGTACCAGTTTCAAGAAATTCATTTGGATCAGATTCATCGTTTTATTTTTTGTCCCCAGTGCTTTATGAACTTGGTAATTTTTTCTGCAGACTAATGGCTTTAGAATTGAGGCTGAAATCATAATGGCTGGGCAGTTCTCCAAACCTCTCTGAACCTCGGAGGATCTACGGAACAAAACATTTGATGGCCAACAAATATCACCATCTCTTTCTGTTTCTCTCTTGCTCTCCCTTTCTTGGTGAATGCCTTGGAAACTGGCCATAGTAAAGGCACTCAACCAGACAGAATGGTGTAGGAAGGGTGGGGACCCCCCCCTGCTTTGCTGCTGATTTATATTTGGTCTCTCTAAGGGTGTGTGTATTTAAGTAATATTCCAGCTATGTGTCTTATCATGTTTGTTCACTGCTTCCATTAATTGTTGTCAATTGCTAATTAGCAGAATTTATGCACAAAGGGGATTATACCTACATCCTGCATGTGCATCTAATAATGAGAATAATAGCGCAGTGGGCACGTGTAAACTTAATAAAGTAATTCATTACGTTAGCAAAGTAGACTTTGCACAAAGCCAAGTTGTCATGTGCCATCCAACATCTTATGGGGTCATAACACTCGAAGAGATACAGACCAAGAAGATTAAATACCACACAACTCCTGAAATCAATCCACATTACCATAGCCATAATCATCTGGATTGATTCTGCAGCAAAAAATTATCATACCTGAGGAAAGGCTCAATTTGTCAAGCGCAAATTGATGAACCAAGTGGGGGAGGTTTGGCCAGTGGGGACTTGTGGGGTGGATCTTAGTCCATAAGAGCTTCGGGCAGGGTTATCAATAGGTTCTTGCTGGACTTGGCTCAGTGTCCATAATTTGATGTGTACACAATCAATAGCCTCCACCTAGCTGGCAGGTGGGCCACTGGTGTGGTGCAGAATATTTTTCATCCTCATAAGAGCTTTCCCCTCTCAAAGTCAGGAACGATGCGAATGCAGGCAGAGGAGGGACGTAGTTGTAGTTGTGCAATCATGAGCTGCCACTGATGACAGGACACTTATAGAAGAGTTAGTGCCTCTATTGACGACCTCTTGAGGAGGATGTAGAAAGGTGATTCTTGCAATTTCAGGAGAAGTGGTTGAGATGACAGATGGCTGAAGATAAAGCTCAAGAGAGGCACAGAAAAGCGACTCAAGAGGGCTCTTAATGCCATGACTCCTGCATGTTTTCTCCTCTGGATCAACTTCACTCCCCATTCTCTGTCCACCCAGGATATCTTCAATTACTTTTAAGGATCTGCGGAATTAAATCATGAGGAGAGTGTGTTTGCTACGGCTAAAGAGCATTTGCTTATTTTAGGTTTTTTTGGTGACAGTACCTGTTCCAAATGTAACCTCTTGACATCGTCATCTGATTGTTGGGTTTTTCTCTGTGTTGTTGTCGGGTCTTTACCTTACAAAATAAAGTGCCTTCATGTGACTGTTGTGATTTGACACTTTATAAAAACTATTGCACTGAATTGATCTAAACCACCTTCTGCTCAGTTGTTATGCATTCTCTGCTACATGTGGAGCCAACAGTGCTACAGTTGGAGCTGCTTTGTTGTGAAAAACCACATGACGGCTTCATGTTTCAATTATCCCAAACATCTTTTTATGTATTAACTTTTCATATAAGGAAATAGTTTATCTCCAAATACCAGGAAAACTGTGATAGTCCTACCATGTATCGGTTGAGCTCCAAAAGTAAGACATGACACTCAGAACTTTATTTTGTTAGTCGTCTCCCTCATTGTAAATCTCAAAGTGAACCAGCTTCCCAGTGCAGTCGTGCTAAGCTGTCTGTTTTTTTTTTTTTCCGTGGGTGATCTGCTAAAAATGCTTAAATGTATGAAAGCAAGACAGCTACCAAGAGCAATGCACATTAGGTGATCCAAGATGAGCACACCTCATGGGCGTGAGCTCATCACATAACATACTAACCAAAATAATGCAATGTAAAAATGCAGGTATTATTCAAATGTTTCTTTCTGGGAGCAACATGACAACTCAGATCAAAGGGAGAGAGCTCAAGGAAAATCGATGTTGTGACATCAGGCCAAACTCCTCTCCTGTGAAGTGATTGACTCTATGAGGTTTTAAAGAATAGGCAAATCTTCTCTGCATACATCTGAAAGTCCATGTGATGCACATTACAACAAAAGTCTGCCGTACAGACCCACTCGTGTGTACAATTTGGCCTGATTGTGCTCTTATTATTCAGAGCACAATGGAGAGGGAGTACAGCAGCCCGATTGGTCACAGGCAGCTAAAGTATGTCAAACACCAGCTAATCATCTCCATGCATTGACCGCCCATCTAAGCCAATCAGGAGCAGCAAATATATTTTGATAGATGAGTATAAAATTAATGTATATAATAAAGTTATAATTACCAGTAGTTTGATATTTAACTTTCTTAATTGCTTTTAAATGAAATTGCTTCATTTTAACACAACAAGCATTCACCGTTTTGCCAAGGTGCGTGCAGGCACATCGGTCAGTGGTGGAATTGACAGATAGTTTAATCTCAGTTATCTAACAGTTCAGAGAGAAGCTCCACAGATTAGAAAGTGGCCGCATCTGTGAAAAATCTTCTTTCACTTCCTGTGTCTGTTAGCCTTCGTCCTCACAGTCACGTCTAGGTCAACCGGCTTTACTGTGCTTTCTTTTTTTTATTTTGTTCTTTGTTTTTTAATCCACCACTCACGACATTTGATGCTATACTTAATGCAACCGCGGATGCAAATCATGAGAAAAGAGGAGTCCAAGTAATTGATCTTTTTAACTACTCCCACTCAATAACAGTAGGTTAATGCAAGCCACCTCAGCGCTTCTTATCCCCGAGCTTACACGGCATTTACCGAACACAGGTTGCTTGGGTGTGTGAAAGTGAGACAGCGGGGCTATGGGTCAATGAAAACATTAATCAGTTTGTCTCTGTCTGTGTGTTTGTGTCCGTGCTCGCATGTCCATTCTTTCAGCTGTTCATAGTGTAGCTTTTGAAGTATGGAACAGCAGAAGATTAACTGTGTCCTCTGAGGCAGTTAATGTAAAATCTAAATAAAGAATCGACCTCTGAAGAATGACTTACCTCTTGCCTGCACGTCAGTAAATCTTATTTACATATACTCCGCTCCATACTGTACCACATCAGAAAATCATCTGTGTAAGACACAGTATACCCCCAAAATTATTATCTCGTGCTCTTATCTGCTCTTCTACCTTGTTGCTGTTCAGAAACAAGAGTACAAGCAAAGGTCTTCCGATCAAATTGTTTGGCAGCAGGGAGTGAGCCTGAAATGCGCTTGCCAAAAAGTTGAGGGGTATGGAAGCAATCTGCGTCCTTACTATGACTCCACAGCTCAGTGCCAAGCTTGCCCTGAGTTGCCTCACTTAGCTGCTAATAGGTTTAACCTAATCAGTACCAGCATTCATTTAGCGATAACACTTCCGCTGCTGAGCCAGGACACCACCTTCTTTATTCTGCTTTATGATTCCATTTTTCCTCTGCATTAGTAGAAGAGATCCTGCTTTATTTAAAAACAGCAACAACAAAAAAAATGCATTTATATATGTTTGCTTCAGGAAATGCCACTAGCCTTCTGACCACTTTTTCCGGCTTGTCATTGTTAGCCACAGGCTAATGGATGGACTACAGAAGTGGTTGACCCCTAACCACTGCAAGAAAGAAAAAAAAGTATTGCCAATATGTAATATTTGCTAAATTAATGAAGTCTCTGCGGAGATACTGTGAGCGTCTCCAGACTACACATTGTAAATTTATGTAAGATCATCAATGTGTTCTGCAACTTAATGTGATTTGTGATTAGTATTCAGCGTGCCTTGTTTTCCTATTTGACTGAGTCGCTTCAATCTCTCTTCATTACATTTTAATAGGCTTTATATTGCTCGAGTCACAGAGGGCTTTGCACAAAAGAATGCTAATTTTTCACGTCCTGGATTTCAGTCGATGTTGTGATGCAGGGTTGCACCGAGTGTAGTGCAGAGATGCTTCACCTGTGTGGGAAGAGACGCTCAGCTGAGCAGAGTTGAACTGGAGAGGAATAAAAAGAGGACATCAGCTAACCCCAGCAGCATTGTAAAGAGTTTTATGTGTAGTTGCAGCGCAAGAGGGAAGATATTCAGCTCATCACGTAACATAATGTCTTCGCCATATATAGATGACACACTTGTTTTATAAATATTCAATCATAGTCAGTGCATCTAAGGCCAGATTTAATCAATCAGTTTCTATAAATCCTCATCGAGATAAAGAGCTGCAGCTAAAACTCAGCTTTATGCTGTGCTGACCTCATGGCATTATACAAGATTATTATTATACCCATCCCCTCACTGTTCAAATGAGCATACGGGAAACAATATTTTCACTGTATGTTTCATAAGAAGAAACAATATTTGTAAAGCTTTGTACATTTTTTAAAGTGAAAGTAATGAATGAAAGGGGAAGTTTTAGACATTTGCCAACAGATGGCGCCAAAATCCTTTTATTCTTTCATGTGGTGTAGATGGGACTACACACACACACACACATACACTCACGTGCGCGCTCACAGTTATTGTCTAAACAGATTTCTGCCCTACTTACTACCCTTATTTAAATGACTTCTCAGTCAGTAAGCTCCGCAATGCTTCATTCATTTAATCACTCATTGGTTCCTTGTGTCATTTTCCATTATCTTTCTGACCTATCCTTATGTAATACTCTAGCATATTCTATATTCTTTATATGGATAATGGAGCTCTGATATTCATGAGCACGCCCACAGTGCCTTTGAACCAAAGACAGACCCTCCATTAGATTCATATCATATACTGGAGACCTTTATTTATACATCTTTTAAAATCCTTAATGCAAATCAGGCAGCCCTGATTATTCAGAGTGTGTCCTCTACCAGTGTTAAACTAATACTTTCTTCATTTCTGTCTCTCTTTTCAGATTCTAGCCATCATATCAATACTGTTTATCGTCCTCTCCACCATCGCACTTTCCCTCAACACTTTACCAGAGCTCCAGCACAAAGATGAGTTTGGCCATTTCAATGATAACCCCAACCTGGCCCATGTGGAGGCCGTGTGTATTGCCTGGTTCACCATGGAGTACCTCCTTCGCTTCCTGTCCTCTCCGAATAAGTGGAAATTCTTCAAAGGCCCACTTAATGTTATTGACTTGCTGGCCATTTTGCCCTACTATGTCACCATATTCCTAACAGAGTCGAATAGGAGTGTGCTGCAGTTCCAAAATGTGCGTCGTGTGGTGCAGATATTCAGAATCATGAGAATACTGAGGATCCTGAAGTTGGCCAGGCACTCCACGGGGCTCCAGTCTTTAGGATTTACTTTGAGAAGGAGCTACAATGAACTGGGGCTACTTATCTTATTTCTTGCCATGGGCATCATGATATTTTCCAGCTTGGTCTTCTTTGCTGAAAAAGATGAAGATGCCACCAAATTCACCAGTATTCCTGCCTCATTCTGGTGGGCCACCATTACAATGACTACAGTGGGCTACGGTGACATTTACCCACAGACGTTGCTTGGAAAGATTGTAGGTGGACTGTGTTGCATTGCAGGTGTGCTTGTCATTGCCCTACCAATCCCCATCATTGTAAACAACTTCTCTGAGTTCTACAAAGAGCAGAAGAGGCAGGAGAAAGCCATCAAGAGAAGGGAGGCTCTGGAGAGAGCCAGAAGGAATGGTAGCATTGTGTCAATGAACCTAAAAGATGCCTTTGCTCGTAGTATGGAACTGATAGATGTAGCGGTAGATAAAGGAGAAAACAAGACGCCTCTTGAGAACCATCTGTCGCCTAGCCGCTGGGGCAGCCATACCAGGCATGCCTCTTCTGAAATCCATCTGAAATCACCTGACAAAAGAAACCCAGAGTTTCTACCCGAAAGTTCTCCCCATCACATAACCATCACCACAACTGGAAGTCCACAGCGGACAAGCAGGACCCCACAGCACCTTAGTGCTCAAACACTGGAGGAGATGTACAGTCAAATAACCAAGTCACAGTCCTTCAGCAATCTCAACACTACAAGCTCCATGAGCACTCTGAGCACAACTATGACTGCCCCGGCATCACCGAAGAAATCCCAGAGCCCTGAATTTGCATTAAAAGAGGAGGTGGGGATGGAGATGAAGGAAGTCCAGCCCTCCTTGCCAGAAAACTTTGGAAGCTGTTCAGCTGGCATCGAAAAACAGAGCTCAAACTCAGGCGAGGAGGATGCTAGATCATGTCATATCAGACACCCCAGGGCCCCGCCACCTCTGAATCTTAGCTTACTGAGGCCCAGTGATGACCAGAGGTTTCTTAAAGATGGTCTCTATGAGTCTGTCAACCCAAGTGATGGATCAGAGCTCTACATAGACGAAGGGGAAAGCTTTAACAGTGCTGTGGAGAATATCCAGGGCTCTCCAAGACGGATTAATCCTCTAAAAATAAAAGGGTTGAAGGTCAATTACACAAAGACCTCTGCTGAAGGCCCTCTGACACCACCCAGTACTACTTCTCCTGGAGACATCAGCTCCAGCATCCTGGAAGATGAGTCTCCAGTGGGAGAGACATCACCACTCATCCCTAGTTCAGAGGGGCTTCTTCCAGTCACAATGGAAGACGTCTGCCCTCTGGCCCCTAAGAGGCTGGTGGTGGACACCCCACCAGGGGATGAAGATTCACAATCCACAGAGAATCATGAGGAGAAGCACCTGATGGAGGTGGCGGGAGCAGCGGTTGCACCATTGTCACCCAAGACAGCAGCACAAAATAGCACCCAAGGTGTGGTTGGGGCAGGCGAGGAGGTTAAGCCTGACAGCAACCAAAGTGGACACAAAGTAGAGAACCACATGTTTACATCCGATATCCACCTGATACCCGGGGATGGCAGCCTCTCTCCAACATGTGAAACCAGCATGTGAATGTAAGGGACATTTGAGGGACAACAGACCTAGTACAACCTCAGCCTGAAGTTTGGGGGAGCAGGGAGGAAAGTCAAGGGTGCAGTGGTGGAGAGAGATCTTTTTGCATGGCATGACAAGTCTCTTATACTTGTGTTGTTGTTGAATTGCAGAAAAAGAAACTGCAGTGCTTTGTGCAGATCCTGGAAAAACAGTGGGCTCAAAGAGGACACTTTTGAGAAACAGAGAATTCATCAAATCACGTACACGCAGGTCCTCCAGATGTACATAACGTCTCCTTTTCTAGCAAAAGAAGGAAATGCACAGAGGAACTGTAAAAGCATGCTTTTTTTTAAAAAAAATCAAAGGACAGATATTTTACGGTGCTTAGTTTGCTGAAAGCGCTCCACTGTAAATACTAGGACATCTAAGGCAATGACAATGCACAAGATGGCAAGGGAAGACAGTCACTGAGGGTACTAATATTTGTAATGTGAAAAAGAAGGGGTAGGGGTTTGGATAGACAGCCCTCAGATTGGGTGTTGCATCGTAGCGACCTATAAAAAAAAAGAAACATATCATTACCTTTTGTGGCAATGCAAAGTGTTCTCATGATGGCCCTGTTTCTTTGTTTTGTTTCGTTTTTGTTTTGTTTGGTTGTTTTTTTTCTCGTGAATAACAGATGAAACTGTAACGTTGAGATTAATATATTTGTTTTTCATAGAAGCTGTTGAACTTTCAGTTTGAGCATCTTTGAATTCATGAATGTGGGAAAGAAAGATAAAAACACCTTGAATTCTCTCTAAAAAAAAAAAAAAAAAAAAAACACCAAAAAAAAACACCTGTAGTTGCCAAGTATTTATCAAACCAGTAAGAAGATGAACTATCAGACACTAAAGCTACTGACAATATTTATCACGAGATTTAAGATGCTCCTCGTTCAGCCTTTTGATTCCATCCAAATCAGAGGAAATGATCTTATTTACTCTCTAACATCAATTATATAAATAAATATATCTATCTATCTAAAAGTAGTTTTAAGAATGAAACGTGATAAGTAGGGCTAGATTGGTTGTAGGAAAAGTCTACAATATGTAGGTGAGACTCCATTTAAAAAAACAAAAAAAAGAGGTAAGACTTATTATTCACCAAGGTAGATTTGGTCATTAACACAGATATATGCGTTACACTATCATTATCTATTTTGGCTTTTTAAAAGGGGTAGATTACAACAACAAAAAATGACAGTATTCCTTCTGATATCAATGGACCAAATCAAGCACACTGGCAAGCTTTCTTCTATCTCTTCATTATAGCATATATGGTAATAACATGTATTTTGACAGTAGGTATGCTTTTGGAGTTTTTTTTTCATTATAGTTTGTTTACCTGCATTGTGTTCATTGGCCCATCCTCAGCAGCCTCATGTCAATGTTGACCTTTGTTCCATACTACTGCAACTTTACCCAATCCTGCTGATAAGTTAAAGGCATTTTTTTGTATATCTGTGGTGTCTCGGACTGTAATTTATCGTGTTTTATTGTGAACAATTTTCAGTCAAACTTAAACCCAAAGGATTTTTTTTTCTCTCGTCGTCTCTCTTGCTTTTGTTTTACACTGACTGAAAATATGTCTGTTCTACGTTGCCTTTGATTCCAATTTATTGCTGGAATATTTGTTTATTTCTTTCGGCGTGACACATGTCGGCGTAGACTAGCGAGGAGTTTGTGAAAGCCACACAAACCGGAATGGCAGTGATAGGAAGGAACGTGGGTGAACTATTTTGTTGTTTTCTTTCTTGTTATCATTCTTTTTCGCTAATCATATTTTGGTTGTTTGTTTGTTTTACTGAAAGGTGTGGAATGTGCAATATCGCATACTGCAATCTATGCAGGCCAAGAATTGTGGCACTTTATTTTATGTCTATGGGAATTTGTAAGTGTACAGGCAAAATTTACTTGTATTTTTCAGATGTTATATCTTTAATATGAGGCAAAAAGAGTATTACGACTACTAGGATCTCACAAACAATGCAAATGAGAATCTGACTTTTACTTTTTCGTATTGCGTGACTGGCAAAATGCTGTTGAGCACCTTAAAGCCAGGTATTAATGGACCTCAAATTTGATTATCTGTCGGAATAAGAATCCAAATTGACCACCAGGGCCTTTTATACTCCTGTTAGATTTACATAAAAAAAATCTAGCAAATGTGTGGAAGATATTAACATTATCTAATTTTAATGGCCACAAACAAACAATTTTCTGTTTTTTGTGAATTATCGTGGAGAATGAGTCTATTTTTTCTAAACCAAAATGGAGCACGACCACAATTTCCTGCCATATGGTGGTTGAAATGATGCGTGCCTTTTCATAACACGGCTGTTTATGAGAAGGTAGCGAGTCATTTTGCTTTGTTCATATAGCACTGTACAGAAAAAAAATTCTAATTTTATAGGAAAAATCAGGTCTTTATGTAATAGAAACAAGTAATGATATTGAGTTCTCAGGTTTTCTATAACTCTCTGATGTTCTGATTGGATAGATTATCTGTTTTGTTTTGTTTTTCTTGAACAGCTAATGTCAGCTAGCTGCTTCTGTACTTTTTGAGAAGTGTTGTTGTCAAAATCCACTTCGATGTCTTGGCTTCCAGAACAGGGAGCTGCAATATTTCTCCCTTCTTCTGAGTAATGTGTGTACCACATTCAGTATCCACTCCCATCAGTCTTCGGAGAGGCAGGAAGAAGTACAAACAAAGGGATGGGCATCTGACCATTAAGGGAGGGAAAGAGGGAGCGCAGCTACAGCCAGGAAGAGATCCCTGCTGTCTCTGAGCTGATCCATCTGATTATTTCCCATGCTGACACCAGTGAGTGCTCCGGGCCCTCCGGCTTCAGAAGCTCTAACCCCATGGCATGCCCTCAGGAATAGCTACGAGTGGGTAAAAACAAGGCGAGGACAAGAAAAGAAATGGTTCTCCCAAATGGTTACATTGTGTCAGTTGTGGTCCATATTTTCTTTCTTTTGTCTGTGTACATACGATTTGCCCAAAGTAGCATATTCTGACTCAGTGTTCAGAGATTCATGTGAGACCTCATGGAGTTACCTTTGTGATATTACCGATCCCTCATCAGAAACTCAGATTCTTTGGTATTCTCTGAAGTAAAATGCAGAGTCAGCGGTGGTCTTCGTTTGAATTTTCATCTCTTTTTTTTTTCTTTATAATAAAGGGAGGTTAGATCGTAACCTTCTTGTTTGTAAGCTTGTACTTTTTTTCTGTACTCCAATTAATCCTTCATCCCTTGTTTGTAGTAATCATGTCTCTGTGTTAGCCTCGAGTAATCTTTCATTTTGACAGGTAGGGTAGAGAAACAAGGGATTTGGATTGATCAGCTGTATCCCCTCCGGATAAAGTTTGTGTGGATACTGCAGCTAATTCTGTGAACTGACAGCAAAAAGGACTGTGCTCTGTCTTACTGTCTCATGATGGCGTATTCATCTGTGATGCTGTACAGAGTGGAAACGTCGTGTCTTTACCCTCTCTGAGAGAATGGGTATTGTCCGTGTCACTCATACCTGCTTACCTTGCTCCTTAAAATGCAAACAGCATCATTGTTTGTCCTTATATCTCTGTATATTCTGCCTCCTCCATTGTTTTTTCTGTTCAGCTTTGAGAAAGCATTATCATCAAGACACATCCTGACCTACAGACTGTTTCTGTACAAAGCAACATCTTTGTATGCATGTAGTAGTCTGAACAATTATGTGACCACAGAACACTTTGTTATGGTATGTATGTCAACATTTGTGTAGAGCATTGTTCCTCATTACGTCTATTAGCATATGCAGAATAACAAATAAATGTATAACTCCTGCGTTTGTGTGTTTGGTGTTCCCTGCTCTGCATGTGAGATGATGATTGTAGGCCAGGAAAGTAAAAAAGAGGGGGGAAAAAAGTTTGAATCAGGACACCAATTAAAATAATATGTTGCATTTGCTGCAAGAAAGCAAAGTTGTTTTCCATATACAGAAGTGTGGACAACTCAGCAGTTTGGCTGGTTGATAAATGATTTATTACAGAGCGGAGATGCGTTTCGTTCGATGCAATTAATGTAAGTGTGCATTTCCAGGCATGTTCCAATGCAACTAAACAACATTTACAGTGTGTTTAGAGGGAAATGCATTCTCTGTCCAATAATAATTTGCAATGTAAAAACCAGTTAAGCCCAAATAAGGCTCGTGGTGTGGTGGCAGAGGCATTCACATAGTTTCTTCGCTTCTAGTGTGGCAACAATTTTACTTAGTTTTATATTTTTTCTGTCTTTAACTTTATCTTTATGGCCATTTTAGGTTAGTTTAGGAATATAATTATTGGGTTAGGTTAAATAGTTACACTTTAGGTTTCTGTTAGGTTTAGGGGAAAAGGTCATTTCTGATAAAAAAAAAACATACTTACAGTGTTAACTGCATGTGAAGGTTCTCATTCAATTCAATTTTATTTATATAGCACCAAATATAGCACCTTAAAGTGCTTTACATTTTAAGGTAAAGACCCTGCAATGATACAGAGAAAATCCTAACAAGCATATGACCCCCTGTGAGCAAGCATTTTGGTGACAGAGGGAAGAGAAAAGTCTCTTTTAACAGGAAGAACCAGGCTTAAGGAGGGGTAGCCATGTACCCCTTGGCTTGTTAGGGGTGAGGAGAGGAAGATAAGTCACTGATTTGCTGGATTACCAGGTGGATAAGTTAAGATAATATAATTACATATTTGGAAAATTCTGAATTTATGACTCATTGCCTAAAATGGGTCAGAAATAAGAAAGAAATAACACAAATGGCAACAAAATATTTATTACAAATGTATTTTTATTTACAAAAAACACACACAAACACATTTTTGTTGCTACAATCAGTTCTTCCAGACCTGCTTCCAAGTTCCATGAAGGGTCCTAATGAAAGAACTGATACAATCAGAAAAGTAAACAAAGTTAAGGCTGTTATAACTATTATAACTGTTATACTCAGCTGATTTCACCTGATACCCTGCACAACCTGTATGGTTCACAGTGAATGATCCAATAAAAAGAAAATATTCCCAAGGCATCCCACCCCAAAAAAATTGTCAATGCCAGAGGTCAGAGGGAAACGGCTTGATGGGCTGCAGCAGAAGACGACCACATCAGGTGCCACTCCTGTCAGCTAAGAGGCTACTTCAGCAGGGTAACATGGCAAGTCATAAACCTCAAATCTTAAACATGAGAGTGAGTTTTCTGTACTCAAATGTTCTCCACAATACAAAAGGCAAGTTTTCAAAGTTTGACTGCATAAAAGGTTGAGAATTGCTTTATACCTAAAATTAAATACTACCCTACGAGTCTACAAGTTATATCTGAAACTTAATGCAGTGAACAACTTCTTCAACTTGCAGTTGCCTCAAATTGTTTTGGCACGATCTGAACAAGGTGATATTGATATTTAGTTACTCCTCCTGAACGCCAGAGGGCGCTGCAGTCCGATTAGCGAATTCAAACTGGCTGGTAAATGGTGAGCGCGCGGGTGTTTTTAAAAGAAAAACAGGAATACACATAAACATGGCGGCTGAAAATAATAACAGAACCGCTTCAGATGTAAATAGCATCGAAGAAGGTGTCAGTTTTTCTCACATTACCGCCGTAGCTACAGGATGGATGTCGGACTTCATGTTTCTAAGTTTGTGTCGGCGTTTTAAGGAGAGCAAACGTGATGAATTCAACGAAACGCTCTCAGCTTTCCAGAGTGAGTGAGGCACCTAGGTTACGTATATTTATGCTTAATTTATGATTATTCCAATGGTGTTAGATTAGCTTCCCAAGTTTACCATTAGTTAAAGTTTAAAAGTTGGTAAAGACAAACATAAAAGAACCAAATATCACGTAAAATATGACAGATATAAAAGTGAGATATGTTTAAGGAGTAGACGCCAAAACAGCGTCCGAGGTGAAACTCTTTAAGCCATGTCTATTTTTATGTATTTTTTCATTTTTTTGTTAAGACCTGTCATGTTGTTGTTAAATGCAACTGGCACCTTTACTCAGAAAAACGAGAGGAAGAACCTCTCGTTGGTAACTTTAATGTAAATATACGTGTACGTATAAGTCTTCACAAAGTTTCTGAAAATATTGTGCCTAACACAAATTTTTTTTTCATTTATTCTTTTTTTCCTCAGCCATTCAGAAATTATCTCCTAAGAGAAATGAGAAAGCAAAGATCTGTGACTTCCTGGCAAGAGTCATGCATGGAAAGCTGCTGGGTAAGAAAACATGATGCCACAGTTTTTAAATACACATTAAAAACTATTAAAATGGCCTGCATTTGTATAGCGCTTTTCTAGTCCCTAAGGACCCCAAAGCGCTTCACACTACATTCAGTCATTCACCCATTCACACACACATTCACACACTGGCGATGGCAAGCTACATTAAAAACTATTAAAGATGAGAAAGGGGTTGGAAATCACTGACTAAAAACGTATATACCCACCTGTCTCTTCATCAGTGATGCATTAACTTTCCGTGGCCTAGAATTGTGGTTATTTGTCAGCATGATCTAAATCTCCCGTTACATCCACATCCCATCTTGACAGTGTCTACCTGCATTGAGTTTCTGCCATGTACTTACTACTTACTTACTAGATATTTACGTTAACAAGGAGCTGAGTAGTTGTACCTAATAAAGTGGTCGCTGGGGGTATACTGTTTTACTAAAAAAAAATTAACAGCAGCAGACTCTTTCTGTCCTTCATCCTAGTTGGCTTCCTGTTTCCTTGTCCTGTAAAACACTTGTTTTTCTTCAGATGTGCAGTTTGAAGATGATGCCTCTGTGATGCCTCTGATGTCGGCTGCCAGACTCTGGTCAGACCTCAAAAACACTGTGGCAGACGAAAGTTTGTTTAAAAACGTTGCCATCCTTTTGATTGTACAGGTAATAAAGTTTTGTTTTGTTTTTCCTACCTCAGTATGGGCCTTTGGGGGATTACTTCACTTGTAATTGAGCTACAAACAATATAGGGAAAGAGTTTGTTTCACCTCATATTCATTTTTCAATTTTGAGAGCACAAAGGAGCGTCATGCTTGAGTAAAAGAAACGGTGATTAACAAAACTAGTTAAAACACGATCCATTGTAGTGCTGGTGGTTTTCCTTTAGCTCTCTTTGAGGGAACTAAACATTTTACTATGTGGGGGGAAAAACACAACACCAGTGCTGAAACTATACAGATGTTTGATTATGAAATGAGCAGGGTTTAAGTCCTGATGTTGGCTGCATGTATTGATTTTGAGTCTAATGTCATACATTTACCCTGTGCCTAGTCTGTTGCTGTCTGCTTGGAGAAGGGTGAAAGGTCTTCTGCCTCCTCTGCCCTCAGGTGGTTTGAGAATAACCTTGAACTTCCACAGGTCTGTATGGCAGTTATTCTCCCTTTCCTTTTCAAAATAAAGGTCAATTTTGGAACGTTTTAATTATTCAGTAACAGATTTTAAGCGATTTTAACAACTAATGTGTTTTAACAGGGTTTGAGAGTTAAGCTTTCGAAAATAGTTGCACAGGCTGAGACTTACCACCCATTCCTCATGAGCTTCAGCTTCAGTCGCCTGCTAGAGACAGTCCAGTCCTACTTGGATGCCTATTTGGAGAAGAATCCTTCTGACTACCTTCTCAAGGTACAGCACCTGCAGAACCTGTGTTTTATGTCACAGCCAGTATCAGAATGAGATTGGAACACAGGTCTGCTCAACTATGTGAAAAATCACACTCACTACTATCATTGTCAATATTGAGATCACAATTCTGAGAATTTTGAGAATAACCTTTAAAACCTACAGGTTCGTGTCTCAGTTATTTAAAGCCCTACTACTTTAAAATCAAGGCCAACATGATGTCCACCCCAACCTTAGTTCACAAGTTGTTTGTCAGGCCTACATACTGAGTTTCTACAAGTCATACAGCACTGTGTTCACAGAGTAAATTAAAATATTTGTTTAAAAAACTAGACTAGATATATTTATATGTATTATGTTTCAGGTTCTGGGCTGAATATTTTATTTCCTAAGTTGTAAGTTTAAAATTCACTTTAAACTCTTAGAAATGTTTTGGGTTTTTTTGCAAAAAGTATTGTCGACTTTTTTTGGATTTCTGCTTTAGGGGGCACCACAGCGGATCATCTCACCCTTTCTTTAGCATCGTCTTTTGTCACACCAACCTTCTGCATATGCTCTTTCACTACATACCTCCATCTCTGCACATGTCGAAACCATCTCAGCCTTGTCTCTCCAAACTTATGTCCAAGCCAAAATATATAAAAACCCCTTTGCACTCTTAGTGAGATGGAAGGTTTTTTGGGAAATACACCGATCAGTGGACACTTGTCATCATGGGACTCTGGGGCTGCATAACAGTTACAGTTTGGCCATCATCATAAAATCCACAGACCTGTGCTCGCCCACTTTTTTCTGCTTTTGACACGTGGACTTCAAGCTCTGACTGTTCACTTGCTGCCTGATATATCGCACCTCTGGATTGTTGTGAAGAGATAATCACAGCGCTGGTTTTAATGCTGTGGCTTGCTGATGGGTGTACATGAGGTGTCCAAAGTTTCTCGGTAGTTAACAGGCAATGCTTACACAAATTTTTGCAGATATTAATTTCTCCTCCTCTTGTTTTCTCCTTTTGTGCTGAAACTACGCTCTTATCCTCCTGAGTAATGGCGCTCAGACCAACTGAAGGTGCTGATGTGATGTTATCAGTCATAGCTAATTGACAATTTGTCATCAAATTAGTTGGAAGGGCAAACTGCTGCATTCTGTAGAGTCGTCCTCAGGGCCTAACAGACTCGCTTATTCAGGAAAGTTTTATGAATGATTTACGCAAGCCAATGACCTCTTGATGGCTGTACTTGGAAGGGTATGCTAATGACTGCCCTCATTAATTTTGCTTTTCATTACAGCAGTACTTAGACCAGAAAGTTAGTTGTTTTTAGAAGTTTATGAAAGGGTCATATTTATATGCATAAATTAGCAAAGCTAAATGTCTGTGTTATGTCTACCTCTCCGATCATCAGGCAGCTTCAAAGATGGTGCAGTCCTCACACAAAACTGAGGGTTTGGAGGACGAGGGGCCCCGGGACAGCTCTCTTTCAAAGAAGGCCAGTGATGTCACGGAGGACAGAAAGTAAGTCGTAGTATTTTTGAAAAGCCTCATTTATTTAAACTCTGCTTCTCCTTCATGCTAAATATTCAGCTTTATTTATGTCCTAACAGGAAAGGAAACACCACATGTCACAGGTCAGTAAGAATATGTTTAACACTCACTAGACACATTATTAGGTACACCTCGCTAGTACTGTATTGGAGCCCATTTTGCTTTCCAAACCACCTTGATGCTTCATGGCACAGATTCAACAAGGTGCTCGAAACATTCCTCAGTTATTTTGGTCTATATTGAAATGATAGCATCGCACAGTTGCTGCAGATTTGTCAACTGCACATCCATGGTATGAATCTCCTGTTCCACCACATCCCAAAGCTGCCCTCTTTGATTGAGATCTGGTGACTGTGGAGGCCATTTCAGTACAGTGAACTCATGTTGTGTTCAAGAAACGAGTTTGAGATGGTCTGAGCTTTGTGGCATGGCACACAGCCATCAGAACATGGGTGTACTGTGGCCATAAAGGGATGGACATATGGCAGTATTCAGGCAGCCTGTGGCATTGTAACAATGCTTGCTTGGTACTAATGACTGATTCAGACTTTTGTGGCCAATGCCTTTGCCGGCATTCACACTTGTGCACTACGCGTTACAGTTATGTCCCAATCTTTTATATCCTCTGCCAGCCTAAATGATTCTAGGACGTCTTCTCTTCCTAGGTCCCCTTTTTCCAGTTTCTTTTGGGGTTTTTTGTTTCGTTTTGTTTTCTCCCCAGAGGCTAAAAAAAAGTGTCCTTGGTGAAGTTTTTCCACTTCTTTTTACATCCCCTCACATCAGTCCTGATAGTTTAAGGAATCTCCCTCGAGGAATTCAATCTGAGAGTCCATATGTTGACGCAGGGATTGATGTTCTCTCAATGATTCATTCGAAAGAAGCAGGAAATGCACAGGAGGAATCAAGAGGCCACTCAAAGTAGTTGGGGTGTGAGTTTCAGAGGGGTTTCTGATTAGGTACCTGTGACATAGATTTCACATAGAAGCATAAATCCTATTTCGGGGACAGGTGTGCCAAGAAAATATTCCCTACAGCACCAGCCTGAACCGTGTTTTCATATTGTTTGTGCCAAATTCTGACCATCAGGATGTGCAGTGTGCCCTTCTGCTGCTGTCGCGCATCTTCTTTGACGTTTGATGCGCATTCAGAGTTGCTGTCCTGCAGCATATTTTCCCACCAGCTCAAAGCCATGTTTCCATTCTCCCCTAACATCAACAAGGGATTTTCACCCAGAGAACTGTGGCTCGCTGGACATTTTCTCTTTTGGGACCATTCTCTAGAGATGGTTGTGAAAATCCCAGTAAATCTGCAGTGTCTGAAGTACTGCCACGTCACATTCAGGGTCACTTAAATTACACATGTAGGTTAAGGAAATAATTGTGTCGCACTGTATTACTCTTCCACAGACCAAAACGGAAACTACTCTCAACCATAAATACAGATGTGTGGAAGCCTGATACATGCAAGAAGCGTCATTTTTCTCTACGTCGAATCTCCAGTAATGGTGGGTTTTAATTTTCTTGTGGCTTTGATTGGTTTCTGAATTTTTCTTTTGAAATTTATTTACCAGCACATCATATTTGAGCCTGAATACAAGTAAATTAATTTCAAACCTTACAGCATCAGAGTTATCCCAGATGACAGAAAATTCACCAGACACAAAAAAGGCACAAAAAACAAGAAAACCCCCTCAAGTAAGTAGAACCAATTAATCCACAAATCAGTTTAAGGAGTTATAAATATTCCTTTAAGCATAGAAAGCAGGAGTTTATGTTTTTTCCTTTTTATCTAGAAATGGACCTCCCAGCTGGACAAGTACCTCAAGGATGGTGTTAAACGTCACGGGCAGGGGAAGTGGTCTCGTATCTTAATGGATTATGACTTTGAAGGACGCACCGGCACCATGCTCAAAGACCGCTGGAGAGTTCTAACGAGGGCACATGAAGTGGGATAAAGACACACAGAGCTTCTCTAATTCGTACAATGTAGCATTTGACCTGTAAATAAAATCACCTGATTTTTCTATTGATTTTTTTTAATGGTTTTAGTTGCATGCTCTGCTATGTTTGCACTGAAACAATTTACCACCAGAGGGTGCTCAAGCACAGAACAGTGATCTGGGTAAGTTGGTCTACTGTGACTGGGTAAATTTGACGATGTGTAACAATGTGACAATGTGTCAGTAAAACATAATTGTATATTTCACTCATTTAGTCTTTTTTAGCTGACCAGCTAAAGCTTAACCGTGTCAGTGTATGTGCTTTGCTGCTGCTGTGTGCACCCAGTCATACCACCAGAGAGCAATCACAGGAAACGATGTAAAAGTTTTTAGTTTTTTATATTTAAGGCCACATTTTTTTAGATAAATAAGGTGTAAGACAAGACATTTGTAAAAGAGTACAATAGCATTGTTTTATAACCAAAATAAAAGGAAGTGTGCTTAATGTGTGTGAGGAAAAGGTGGAATGCTGTACAAGTGTCTTTCTATTTTAATGTGTATGAAAATCTGCTATTTAAAAATACTTTACACTGATCTGGACCATATTAAAAGACATATCTGCAAAATTAGGCCTCTTAGTGTTGATAGAGAGACGATGTGCTGAGGCATCTGGCTGCCCACTGATGATTGGTTTTTAGATGTTCACGTGAAATCCATATCAGATGAAGACAAAACTGTGTTGTGGAGGACAGGCGCACCGCAGAGTTTTCTGGATCTTCTTCCAAGTCCCGCTGCACTGCGGGTTCCCCACCGCCTGCCAGTGGAGCACAGTCTCCCTGCAGCACAGTTAAACCACTGGTTTCATACCACTTTATGCACATGGTTTCACATAGTAATTTCACAAGATCTCAGCACTGCTTAGCTTAAGGCAAGGGCACATTAAGTGTTGAAGCAGAAGGTGGACTAATTTTGTAGCTGTTTTAAGTTTTATGAACTGATTTAGATTTTTATGTGAAATCGTGCAGTTAGGGCTTTGTAGACAGGAACACAATTTCCATAACTTTGGCTCTGTACGGTAGTGCAATAGATTAAAGTGCAATGCAATTTCAATCCAGACTTTCAGCTTTAATTCAGCTCCTTTCAGGGGCTCAAACTGGATAAGTGAGCATAATCATAACCAAAATGTTTACCTTTTAGGATTTTGTTAGTTATGGTTGACAGACTGACTGAAAGCCATGCACATTGATGAGTTTCCTCCTTCCTGATGGTTTTCCAGGCCTTTAGTTTTTTTGCCATTTAGTTTGCTCTTCAGGAATTGAAGTGCATGCTCGAATGGCTTGTGTTCCCTTCTCATTCTGTCTTCCATCTTGCAAGTATTGCTGTATGCTTCAAATAACGAAACATACATATTATACTTTCATTAGTCCAAACAAATGCTGTTTCACAACTTGTCTGGTATTTTTAGATGTTTAAATTTGTTTTTTCTGCCCCTGGGCAATGTTCACCACTTGGTTAGGTGTTATGAGGGGTGTTCTTTTACCATGAAACGGATCATCTAATCATCTACAATTATCTAATTATCAATGGAAGATCATGCCTTTTTACTTTGCTTAGCACACCATTGAGTTATTATCTCTTTGTTAAACATTCACCACTTCTAAAGTTCCACCTCTCTCACAGGTTTTTAAATCTCATTGAGATTAAAAATCTCATTTCCAAGAGAGACCTGGCATCATGGCAACAAAAGTCACATACAACATAGGTAGAAATCCACTGAAATCTGGAAGTTGTGGGTTCAAACCCACAGTTTTCAAATGCAAATGGTACACTTGGAATTTTTCCAGATGTTTTACGTTCAAAATTGCTCAAAAAATAAGCCGAGAAGCCCACATCTGTCCATGAAGCAGCTTTTCAGTCAGATATTTTGGTCCCTAAAGAAAAAGGGGGCTACATAATAAATAACCACCATTCCTAAATGTTCCTTCAGTTTGTAAAAAAAATAAGAATAAAAGCTGAGAGTCTGCCCTTTTAGACCACATTCAGCTGTAAATTAAATGCCAAACAGTTTAAATATATCTGGACTGGAGGAAAAACACATGTAAAATGGCCGATAACTGCATACTTGTCTGATTCCTGACCGTCTCCCTGGCAGCTGCTGGTATTGTTTCGCATGGCAGGAGGTTCACATGCCACACACACGTTAAAGCCCTCTGTTATGTAGCGCATCCACAGTGTGTGGGGCCGGTTCTCCACAGTGCAGTGGGGCGTCCGTGACTCTAGCTTGAATTCCACACAAAACCTAAAGGGCGACAGGATTAGAGTAATGAAGGTGAACAAATAAATCCTGAAATACTGAGACAGTAGAATTCAAACAAAATAAACCCTTAACGCACAGGAGAGCGACATCGAGGCATCATCACTTGGTTAGGCGATATTGGGAATTACTGATCAGTAAAAAAGAAAAACCCACTTTATCCCCAGTAGCAGGGACACAGCTCTAATGAAAGGAATAACAATAATTAAGCATATAGATGCTTTGAACTGCTCGCAATACCGCACCTACTGTCATCCCAACCTTTTGTGTATGCGCTTTTCATGTGACAGCCTTGAGTATTTAATTTCAAAGGATTGTTGGCAGTCTTTCAGCATCGCTATGTTTAATGGTCTGTAGACAGAAGGCCAGGTGGGCAAACACCTACAGGTAGCTCGTTGGTTGGAAAACGTTGAGCTGTTATCTCCTTTCAATTTCATTTGTGATACAAAGCACAAAAAAGAGGTTTTTCCCCTGAAAGCATTCATGAACCTTTCAACTCTTGAATTTAAAGATTCTTGAGGTCTGTGCAGTTTCAGAGAGCATCTGCAGGCTTTATAGTACCATGATATGAAACCTACCCAGGGTTTAGGGGGTTTCCGTAGCTGTCGTGCTTGGGCCTTCCCTTGGCAAACGCCATGCTGGTGATGAATGCAGGACCTGATAAGAGAAACCAGATCATCTATGAATTACAAAACAGGCTCAAATGCAAGAAAATATGCATGCAACTTCACACACACACACACACAAAAATGCAGATACAGTAAAACCAGAGCGTGTTCATCTGGTTGTATACCTGAATTGAAGCCACAGTGTCTACCCAGGTGGTCTCTGTATTCCCTGCAGCCAGCTCGTTGCTCAAGGCCGGGGCAGGGCTGGCCACTGTTGTGGGGCTGCTGTTCTATGTGACGAACACGGATTCGCACCGAAGGCTGGCAGGGTTTGGCACAGCCGCTCCAAAAGCTCCAGTCGCTCACAACACAGTCCTGAGCTGGATGTTGGCACCAGTATCAAGAGAGAAACGTTATTAGAGGAAATCCTCTGTTGCAGCGAACAATTAAACTGCATTTAAACCAAAGACTCACTCCCTAAGATCTTAGCTTTTGTGCCAGGATTACAATTCCAATCGACAGTAAGATATACCATTGTTCTTTAAGGGATGAATAATTATAATATTCCGGTGGAAGAGTGGAATGTGACTCAATATCCAGGAAATAACTTTGGATTAATGAAGCATCGATTGTGACTTGTGGAATTAGTGCTTCCTGCTCTGATACAAGTATTCTGACAGTGCGCCAAGTGCGCCGCTCAATCAGTGACTGAGTCCTGTGATTTATTTTCTTTGTGCCTGCTATGATTCCACTTTGATGCATTAAACATTCAGATTTAGTCACTACTGGCCCATAACACATATTAAATGTGCCTAGCTTGTTTGACTGTAGCTGTTATCGCTACAACTGATTGACAGAACCACATTCTTAAAATATTTGTACTAATTCCATTATGTGGGCCAGCCAGCCCACTGAAATGAGGTTAGGCTCAGAGCTACTGGGGTTATTTGGTGTGCTGATTATTTTTTGTAATGCGGCAGGTGAGACACATGCAAGAAACACAAAATCAGAGATTATGTGGGGTTTGCGCCATGTTAGAAGCTGAAGAAAACAACAAAAGACACAGAAGAGTTGGAAAGGACTGAAGTTAAATGCACACAATTTGACATGTATGGGAAAATGTGGAATGCATCCACCCATGCCACTTCACTCATTAGAGGTATGTTGTGTGATAAGCAGCCCACTAATGACCAGATAGTGGGGATAATTTGTCTTGTTTTATCTTCTGGACAACAGATTTAGAAGATAGCAAGAGGTCGGGTATCATAAAGTTAAGGTGCGCACCAAAAAATAAACAGTTCCATCCATTCATCACTCACCTGGACACTCTGTGAAGTAGTCAAAGCAGCAGTCTTTAGTTCTGACGCAGCCTTCATCACAGTAGCATGTGCCGTGCGCACGGTCCATCCTCCAGTCAGTGGTCAAACAGTTTGTGTCTCTGCCTCTGCAGCACTTCCCTGAACAACCTCCACTCACCAGGTGGTTCTCACCTAGAGCAAAAACTACCAGCAACCAGCAGGCAAACGGAACAGAGAATCCCATCATGATGGAGTGAGGCCAGAAGTCAACCTCTGAAGTAAGATGCCAGCCTCTTGGTTTCCCCCCAGACTGTGCTCACACACGTCTCTACCTGTGTTTACTCCTGCTCTGGTTCTGCTTCTTTCATGCTCGTGACCGTGAGAGGGAGAGGTTGGAATACCAGCCCAGCCCAACCCAGCCAGGACTGAGCTCTGCCACAGGAGCCCTTGTGACCTGGAATTCCTGTGTCCGTCTCCTGTGTCCAGCCCTTCAGTTTCCCTCCAGAAACAGGTCTGCAATGCAACCTACAGTACAAAACACCCAATTCCAGCACTGGCTTTCGTGTTGTGTGTGCCTGCCTTTCCTCAAAGCTGGTGTCTCTCTCCCTGTTCCCAGCTGAGCACCTCCCTCCAGTCGATCACACTCGGGAGGAGACGATGAGGACAAGGGAGGGGTGAGCTGGTGATGCATGCTTTACCATCCCGCCTCTGTTCTTTCTTTTTTGCCTCTTTCTTACCTGCCTTATTCTTGTTTACCTTTTTTCTGACCCTCTTTCTTCAGAATATCTGTGACCTTCTGCCACCCCAGGTTTCCGAGTCCCAAAAGAAAGGGAGGAATGTGAGAATTTGGCAGGTCTCCAATCAATTGTTCTACTGTATAACACCGTCCCCTTCTCACCTCTCTCCCTTTTTCTCTTTCCCTTTCAAGTTCCTGTAATCCAGCAGAAATCCAAACCGTTCGGGTATGATTTTGTCTGTGTGCTTGTTTTGCTTGTGAGGTTTACGTAGACTAAAGATTAGCTTCACTGGGTCAGAGGCTGTCAAAAAAAAATCTACATATCAGCTTCCCCTGAGCTCAGCCATAAATAAGGTAATTGTTTTATGCGTGCAGTTGTTTCCTGCAATTCTGAACATGTGTGCTATTTGTTTTAAACAAAAACAAAGGACTTTTAATGCACTACTCAATTCCTAAATGCTGGAAGCTAATTCCTTCTTGACTTTGTTTCCAGTTTTATGCTTATCTAAAATAACCATCTACTGGTTGTAGGTCATATTATGAAGGCAAACAAGAAAGTGGTATCAGTCTTATCAAGGAAACAAAGAATCATATTTCCCAAAATATCTCCTTTTACCAATCACTGATAACCTGTTATATACTGTTATAAACTGTATACAACATGGAAACCCATTTAAATACAATGCTAAGAAAACATTATCTACCCCCTTCCTGATTTCTTATTTTTTTCCGTATTTGTAACACTTAAATGTTTCTGTTCATCACACTAATTATAATATACAGTAAATAAAAAAAATAACCTGAGTAAATACAAAATTCAGTTTTTAACTGATTATTTTATTTATTAATAAGGAAAACAACCTATCCAAACCTACTTGGGCATGTATGACAAAGTAGTTGCACCTCTTCTAAATCATAAATGAATTGTCATTAACCACATATTTTGATTTACAAAGACTTTTCTAAGGATTTGGGGCTCCAGCAAACCACAGTGAGAAAATGTAGAACAGTGGTGAACCTTCACATGAGCCTACCAAAATCACTCCAAGAACACATCCATGACTCATCCACGAGCTCCCAAAAGAACCCAGAACAACATGAAAAGAACTTCCCTCACTTGCCTCAGTCAAGGTCAGAGTTCATGATTCAACAATAATAAAGAGATAAAATCTCCTCCATGGGAGAGTTCCCAGTAGGAAACCACGGCTGATCAAAAAGGATAAAAAGACTCATCTCACATTTGCCAAAAAACATCTTGAAGATCCCCAAGACTTCTGAGAAAATATTCTGTGGTATGACGAGACATTTCGAGCCTTTTATAAAAAGAATATATGATGGTCTCGGGCTGCTCTGCTTTTTCAAAGTCTGGAAGACTTGTTATAATAGATGGAACCATGAATTCTGCTCTTTACCAGATGATCATGAAGGAGAAATCAGTTCATGCCCTAAAGCTCAAGAGCCCTCAGCTTAAGCAGCAGGACAATGATCCAAAACACACCTGCAGGTCCATCTCTGAATGGCCCAACTAAACAAAAAGAGGGTTTGCAGTGGCCTAGTCAAAGTCCAGCCATAATTCAAGTTGAAGTGCTTTGGTATGACCTCAAACAACCCCCAAATGTAGATAAATTTAAACGATTCTGCAAAGACAAGTGGGTCAAAAATTCCTCCACAGTGATGCAAAAGACTCGCTGCTAGTTATCGCAAACGCTTGATTGCAGTTCATGCTGCCAAAGGTGGCACAAACAGTTATTAGGTTTAGGAGGCAAATACTTTTTCACAGTGCTGTACGTTGCACAGGAGCTCCAGTTTGCATTATTTACAAACCACAGTGTAGTGTTAATATAATGCGCAATTCATAATTTTTCAGTAAAAACTGAAACTCCTCAATGTGAAATGAAAGACTATCAACTTTATAATGCAGGACAAGCCCAGTCGTGCCCTCTTTAATGGCATGATGGAGGGCTACACAATATATGGCAAGGATTTCTAATGCTGCTGCTGATTGATGATGACAAATTGGAGAGGGCAGACAAAAACCATTTTTTACTTATATGCTCCAGGGGGCCTGACTGTTACTGTTGCTGAAGAAGCTCAGCCTCTTCCACATTATTACGGCCAACAAATGGGGCCTCTGCAGGGAGCATCAGCAGGAAATGAGGCCTCCTCACGCCTCCTGCTATTGAAGAGGTAGACACTAGTAATAACTGGATACTTCGCTGTCTTGAAAAATAATCTTTCACAAGGGGGTCTGGCTGGGTCCTTTGATTATTCTTCATGCTATGGAGCAGGTAGGTCAAGCGACAGTAATAGCCTTCATCTCCACCACAATCATCAGCAGAGGCATCGCTAAGAAGCAAGTGTCTGAATCAGTTAAAGTTAAGTTAAAGTTAAATCTACAAATATTAAACACAATAAATAATCCCAGCTGTGAAGTCTCTTACTTTTTAACCGTTTTAACCAACTATAGTGCTGATTTGATCTGTCCACTGATGCAAGACGTTCAGCAGCATCAGCCTCAGCATGAAGGAAGCGCACATCAAAGCATGTGTGTTTTCCATGTGACAGGCTCCCAGCCATGGACCTCCTGCCCTTACTGCTCATTTGTCGGAGACAATCAGCCTTACAGCAACACACCCAGTCATCTTAGTGTACATCGGTTAATGTTTCACAAGACGGGGAGCAGTAATAGAGCATATTTATGATCTCCAAACAGTGTCGCAAGTTGCTGCGTCATCCATCCCCTTCATTTGGGGCAAGAGCAGAGATAGAAGGAGATACAAAGAAAGATCGATTTAGTAATAAATGAAAGTCTGCTGTCCTCCCCTTCTTGCAGTGGGAAGGTAGAAGGGTCAGCCCTAGCTTCATCTCAGCTATATGGGGAATGTAAACTGGCTCTCCTCAAGGGAAGACTTGACCTGGGTTTCCATAGTTTCAAAAGGTTTCTTGACATCAAAAGCTCTGGTTGACAAATACTAGAATTTACCTTTACAAGATGGCATGTGTTGTAAAGATGATGTCATCCATGACTAAGAAAACGCTTTCTCTGTGCTGCACAGAAACTTTATTTTTAAGCCTTTCTATCGAAAAAACAAAAAAGCAACATCAAAGCGAAAACAGACCCAAATGTTTGTTCTTAGAGAATATTTGATTAGAGCTGGTCGAAGTAATTAGTTCGAGTTTCTTTCTTCCTGATGAGTACAGTCAGTTCCTCCCACATGAATGGAAGCCTTTGTCTATTATCTTCTCAATTTATAGCACATTCTTTCACGTCTACATTTGTATATTTGGGTGGTTTTCCAAGTGCGGGAGTGTTTTGCACCGTCTGTTCTTATTATCTGTTCTTATGTAACTGAGTTTCAGTAGTTTCCTTCATTGTAACTTGAGTTCATCCATGCACGGGCATTTTATCCTATTTCTTGTGGATTACGTATGGATCTATGCCACACAGTGGCATGAGTTATTATTTAATGAGTTGAGAAGTTTGGTGTTTGACTTAGTGCGAGTCACCAAATCACACTTTTAAAAGTTCTTAAAAGGGCGTATTCACAGTGCAAACACTCAGTGAGCCTTGCTCTTCATGTCGCACTTACAACAGCGTCTATTATGGCAAGACGTTTTGTACGTCCTTCAAATGATACTCCATTCATTACAGGTCATTACTGTAATGAATGGAGGAGGAGTTTTTACCCACAAACAGTGAGACTCCTCAATCAAAACACAAATCGGACAACATGATGGACAATTCCATACACAGTATATAATTTTCTTTTGAGTTTTATCCTTATTTTTATTTGTATTTTATCATTTACATCTGTATTTACGTAAATACGTACACTATAGCTCTTAACTATTACAGCGTAATATTTTGCACGATATTATACATTTTTATACTTTTATATAGATTTTTTTTTTTTTATTATAAGTTTAGTAAGATGCACAGTCGGGGGGGGGGGAGTACTTTTTAGCCGGAAAAAACATTTCACTGTGTGTTGTACTAGTTATAACTACATGTGACAAATAAATAAAGAATTGAATTGAATTGAATACTGCTGGATAGGCCCCGGAGAGGACTGATGACACTCTAGCAATGGCTCTACAAGCTGGCTGGCCTTGGAGAGCTGCCAGTGTAATGACATTGATGAAAGTTTTTCTCCTGCCTGATCCTGACATCGTCACTGATAATTGTCCCCTCATGAGTCACCTCACCTGGCATATGGATCCATATGTATGTAAATCAATGCGGACATTAGCAGCAGCCGGCAGATGAGTCAAGATGTGTGGGTGGGGAGTGAAACCGAGCCCTGCCCCTGAGAGAGATGACGCTTCGAGTAATGATAATGGCTAGGTGGCAGGGTGGAGCTATCGGGGTAGATTTCATAAATCACATCGTTAAATGTCACACAGCAGTGGAGAGGTTAGGACCTCGGGCTAGTGCGCATGCATGCGTGCGTTTCTCTGTCAAGGGCAAAGTGTGTAAATATATATATCTTTACCAAACCTCAAATTTCACTGATGCCTGTGAATAACAGATCACTCTGGTAGGATAGATTGATGACATGAAAATAAATAAATGTCACCTGACCTGTGTGCAAACATTTTGAAATGATAAAATTACAATTGTTGTTGTTTTGGTTTTTTATACGATCTTCTGAAAAAGACAAAAAAAAAGATTTGACCTCTTTTTTATCACTGTATAACTGTCTTTTAGGATCCTTAAATATAATTTTTAGACCACTGACAAACTACAGACTACCAGACATGTTTCCTTTTTTATGCTAATCCAGACACACGGGGTACAGAGTATACAAACGAAGTGATAATTGTTGTGCACGGCAAACTGCATATGATCAACACTTTCAATATAGAAAAGCGCTGTGCTTGTCCACAGACTCGAGCTGGCTCTTTTCATCTCATACCTAATAGCGATGTTAGCACAAGGTTTCTTCCTCTCTGTCAGAAAAGCCTAAATTGCTCAAACTACAGGACTCTGTTCAGCATGAAGAGTGGCCTTGGAGCCTATCTTTGGTGCCTGTCTATCTCGGTGGCCTCAAAGTCTTTTCCTGGCATCTGTCTATGTTATACCGAGCCGAGACTGCAGCATCGTGAAGGACAAAAAGCTGAGTTGTAAGCAAAAATTAAAAATGCACCACATCTGAATGAATAAAAGGAACGAGCACGAGTTTTTCTCTAGTATAAAAATGCACATAGTTTAAGGACAAAACCAGAAGTGGGAAGATAAAATGATCAGCAAGAACACGTGTTATCAAGTCAGCCACAGTGAATAATAATAAAAACTTACATCTGAGTCTCCTGAACTGTTTCGAGGAAACCTTGTCTCATCAAAATTTATATAGCAGCACAGCATATTTGGGAGATTTTTGATCTGAGGTGTTGGCACACAGGCTACATTCTCTGATCCTTGCTGATAGAGTCACAATGTCAAGTCAGGTGAAACAGTAACACAACCTGGCTTTTTTTTCAGCTCATAAAACGTGTTTCTGATGCTTTCATGCCTTTTGTGAGATAAAATGAATTGGCGTTTTCGTCATTATCGGATCCTTGACTTAAGAGACAGTTGAACTTTTAATTCAGCACTGTCTCGTTTGTTCAAGGTTCCCGTGGAACTACAGTGAAACGATAAACCACTTGTGGGCAGGCCCCAGAACAGCTCCTATTAAAGACCTCATTGTTGACTGTTTGTTCCAGGTCATTTTGTTTCACTACACTTGAAAGGGACGCTAAAAACCCTGCAAGAAGAGGGAGCCCCGGCCTCCATTTGGGCATTCATGCACCCCCTTCCCTTGGTATGAATAAGGGGATGGCTCTGTGTTTCTAGGTCACTGTGTGCCCCTGAAATGCACACCTCACAATCCCGGCGGAGGGAGGGACGCAAACAGAGCCTGACGTTTGACAACATCTCAGTGCTATTTAATAGGGAGCTTAGGCACACACTCCCTGAAATTAAACACAGTTGACAGTTGAGTTTCAGAGCGCGCATACTGACTGATATCCTTGATGATGGCTTCTTCTCCTCTCCCTTGCTGCTTTGTTTAATCCAGCAGAAATGCCAAAAAGAGAAAAAAAAAACAATAACTGAAACAAAAACTCTCTTAAATGTATATCAGACTACGTAGAAGCCTTCATCTGTCACTTTCAGCACTAAATGATCTCAGCGACAGAACTTCATCTCAGCTGTTTCCCCTGCGTCTTTCTGATTGGCACAGGGTGACGCAGAGGAGAGCTGTAGCAGCGTGATAACACGCATCAGCAATTAGTGGAAAAACGATTTCAGCCATTAATTCTTTCTTTTCTTGTTCCGTCTTTATTTACACACAGAGCCAAGTAAATTTAATCTTATTAAATTTTAAAGGGTTGTAAAGAAACTTTAAAATGACGTCAGATGTGATATTTTCACAACCTTTACTTCCACCAAAGGGACAAAACTTATAAATAGTTCAAGTAATGAATTAATGGTTCAAATATGTAGCCAAATACTGCACAATTATCCAGTATAGATGGCTGTAGAAAGTAGAATAAGGACCAGTTCTTTTTATATCTATTCAAAAAAGACTCATATTTCTGCACACGTCCAGATTTCTCTCTACACAAAAATAGACAGTTGCATGGCTGCTGTCAAATACAATGAACAAGAGTATTCAGCAGCAAAACTCTGCGTTGCGTGGGACAGCACCACATTCTCGGATCTGGGGGCACAGTTTTGTGTCTGTTTCGTAAATATGGAATGCATATTTTGCTAATTGTAGTGGTCTATATGTAGTGTTTGCACCAAAAAGTGGTGTGACGGTCCACATATGTGGTGAAAAAAAAGCTATACACATGAAGGAAGGTCCTCAAAATAACAAAAATAAATTTATTTAATTTCAGGAAGACAGTTAACAAGGCACAATAATGGCTTTGCTAAACTATTTACTATATATGTCAATATTTCACTTACTTAACAAAGCTTAGATATGCTGTATGTCTGAAACACTGTGGTAACGATGAGGCCAAAGATGGACACCGTATGAAATATGATACAGATGATACAGAAAGAAATATGGCCGCATTATACAAGAGCCATTAGAAAGCTAAATTAAATATCCTGCATGCAGGTGCTGGGTGGAAAACTGCTGACAGCTGTGCGTCAGACTGGAAAATGTTTACCTAATATTCATCACCGGCATTTATTGTTGCAGCAAGTCCGTACTACACGTAATTAAGAATCCCAGAATGTAACCACCAGCCATACCAAGCAGCAAACTAATATCACAGAGGACAAACAAGCAGTCAGAACGAGCCACTGAAATGAACATGGCGCCCTAAGTGGTTTATTCTGTTCCGTCGTTGGCACAGACTCGAATGTTTTTAACCTCGACCAGTGTGACTGGGAAGGAGGTGATTGTCAGGATGGAGTCTTTCGAGGTTTTCTCATTTTCTTGAGCTTTTCCTGCCTCACCGTCTCGCCCTCCAGAGAGGACAGCTCAGCTATCCTGTGGATGTAAGAGCGAGAGGCTCCAGCTATTGGGTCCGGATAGGACTGGCCTGTGTGGCGAGAGAAATGGAAAGAGATGGAGAGAAGCACAGGGTATATTTAATCTCTAAATATCCTGCACACATTTCCCTGTCATTAAGTAATAATAATCTTAATTAGAGATAAACTCTTGAATAATATGCCGCATGTTACATAAAAACACAAAAAACTGTTTGCTGTTTGTTTTTTCACTTTAAAGCTAAGTGTGCTGTAAAGGCAGTACATGTGGACCTGATGTGTTAAGGCTGAGAATGAAGTCAAAGCAGGAAGTGAACTCACTTTTCTGATTGTTTTTAACAGTCATTACGTTGGAGGATGGATATTTCACCTTGGGCCTGCAGACGACACAAGCACAACAGAGGTGGCTGCATTGAGAATTAACTGAAAACACTGGCTTGGTCACATTTTGTTTAGAAAGCCAAAATACCTGCCAAGCTTGCAGTTCTCAACCGAAAAGGTGTTTCTGCCACTGAGGACTAAAGCTGAGGGAATGAGGACGGCTGGATTTGTGTTCAGTTTATAGCTTTCAGGGTACCTGGGAGACGCAAGTAAAAACATTAAGGAGTATAATGAACGCAGAGCTGACATTTTACAAAGCTTCAGACCAACAAACCCCACTTTTCCCATAAATAGAAGATTGAGAATAATTTGTTATTGAGATAATATTTTTGTGCAGCATAATGATTTTCAGTTCTAGCTAGAATTGCCCTTGAACTGCCAGAAAATTAAACATTAAAAGCTACTCGAGCTTTTCTTTTTTTCTGACAGATAATGCATGCGTGTCAAAACAATACTTTTATCTGGCTGCTGTTTCTCATTCTTCACGTTATCTGTCATACCCTGCATGAGACTGTGACTCAGTATAATAACTAATATCTGTGCAGCTGTCTCATGAAATATGCTTTTTTTTAAAAGAAATTCCAGCTACAATAAGCTGCCCAAAAGATGTTAATCCAAAGGTTACCCCAGGGTGAAGGGTCGCCCTGTGTAGCTGTGGGAAAGCTCCTTGGAGAGGCTGAAGGATGGGAGGTTACCAGGTCTGTGCACATGGTAGTCTCTTGGCAGTGGAGGAATCACAGTTTTGGTCCTCTCTAACATCACACCTTAAAAAGGGAATAAGAAAATTGCTCTGCATTAATTCCACTGTCAGGTTATATCTGTAAGTTTCCCGCAAGTAGCTAATGTCCCACTGGAAAGGGACCTATAGAAACTATGTAAGACAACAGCTCCACCTGTTGGCAGTCAGTTCACACAAACCCCATGCCACAAATTTAAATTTAGCCCATTTTGAGTGGGGAAGTAAGAAGAAACTCCTTAGTTTCCTCTCAGTTTTATTAACATAAGGCTGTCTCCTGTTCTGCAGTTCTTACATTTTCTATCTAACAGAAAGCGCCTCCCGCTGAGATCCCTCTCTGGGTTGGTGTTTTGCAACTCCAGCTTGTCATCTTTGGTTAAAGTAGGCGTCCTAGAAAAATTGGAGAAAAATATATCAGCACACGTGGATTCTATATTTTAGATAGTTGAATACCACCTAGAAAAAAACAAAAACATGTCATGGCACCAACAAATGTCAAAGTTTTATAAAGAAATGCTTTTTTATTTTTACATTAAATCAAATAAAAATTGTTTCAGTAACAATCTTTATGATTAATCATCATGAATTACTTACGATTCACTGATAATTTCCCATTACTGATTTGTAATGGAAAGTCAGCGGAGGCGTAGCGGAGGCCCACCTTCAGCAATCATTACTTCCACTGTCGAGTGGCATGCTGTGTTCCCTAGTGGAGTTTTATCATGTTAAAATGCTGAATGGTGATTAGAAATCCCCCTTTTTCAATAATTATGTTAGCACCGTGCTAAAGCTGAGCGTCTGCTTTGTGGGTTCAACTGTATTCTCAATATGAATTTTAAAAAAACAATCTTCCCTCTGAAACTTGTCACAGTATTTTTGTGATTTCCCGTATGGAAAATTGTCAAACAAAACAATATTTCATACAATAGTTTGTGATACTCTCATACCACTAACTTGCTCAACAGCACCAGCTAACACCAACCTCAATAAAAAATATGTGAGAGACCCCTTCAAATGACTAAGAAAGAAGGCCAGTGTATGAGTCTCTAGTGTCAGAAGCAGGGATGCCTCATGGGTCCTGAACTGGATAATGGTCAAGAGGTGACTCGTGAATATGGTCTTCTGGGCAGAAGTGGAAAGAAAAGGCTAAATCTGAGACTAGCCAATAAAATAAACAGATTAGAAAGGGGGAAAGAGCACATTGGACAAAGGGAAGACTGGAAAATGTACTATGGGCAGATCAAGGTATTTAAATTTGAAAGTTAGAACAATTGTAAATGTAGTAGAAAGGAAAATATGCTGGAGGAGTCCATACACTGCCCTTCAAGCAGGTACAGTAAAAGATTTCTACAGAACAAAAGGGATCTTGAACAAGGATGTGCAAAATACTATTACTACATTTTGCATATGCGTAATGCCATATGCTTTGGGCACAACTTAATCAGAGCTAATTTCATTTTTCAGCAGTACAATGAACCAAAGCACAGTTTCACTGCAGGGAACTATCTAGAGAGGAAGCAGCCAGCTGGTATTCTGTGTCTAATAGAGTAGCCGGCACAGTCACTGCATCTCAGTCCTGAAGAGATGATGTAGGAACACTCTGGCCATATGCTACGTATGAAATACAGATCAAACCAGTCCGGCTTACAGTAAGCAATTCAGGAAGCACGGGGTGAAAAGTTTCCAGATTAAAAAACTGACAGCTGAAATCTGCAGCTCTGTGATTTCTGCACATGGGCAATTCTTTTACAATAAAGTTTCATTAGCAAATCATTATTTTTGCAATATCTTGACAGTATTTCCTATTCGGTATGCAAAAAAGTATGGATTTTCATTTAAAAATATGACATTTTCTTGGTGTTATTGAGCATTATATTCAGGGCGACCTTGTCTCAAGGAGTGGGTCATCTACCAATCAGAAGGTCGGTGGTTCACTTCTCTGCTCTTCCAGTCTGCAAGTCCTGCAAGGATCCTTACCCTTAGGCAAAATACTGAATTCCAAGTTACCCCCCAATGCATCCATCAGGGTGTGAATGTTAGACAAGGTCCTTAGTGCTTGTATGAATGTGAGTGTGATTATTATGTATATTATTATGTAATGAGGCTTGAGTCAAAGAGTGTTCAGTTATATAAGTACCAGTCCGTTTATGTATAATTCTTGGATCTTTTATCATGTAATATACCGTAATATACTCATACTCACCCTAAAACAGGGCTCTATAAAGGAAATAAGTGGTTCATGTTGTGGGCTGGATATGGAACCCAGGAAGGAATTATTTATGGTTATCTATGTAGCACTAAAAATGCCATAATCAAAATTAAATGACTGAATAAATATATTGATATGCAATTAATTGCACAAATATTCAAAAATGTGTTTTATTCATACAGTATGAGATCAATTGAAATGCATTGGTGTTTTCGTTTTCCTTTGTATTTATTTGCATCTCCATGCAATTTTTTACATTTGTTTTTACGGAACTTCCGTATCAATTTGTCTTATTTTATGTTTGCAATCGTATCTTTATGTATTTTTGAGCAAGCCTGATGATGTGGAGTAGCCAATAAGTAGGTGCCAGCCTCCCTTACTTGCATAATAGGTAAAAATAAAATAAAATAAATAAAAACAGGCAGACATTAGTCTAGTGTTAATTACGTTGGATTACAGTAGTTCGGGTCTTCCATATAAGCCTGGCACGGAAACAGTAACGCCATCCACTCTCTTTCAGTCTGTACTAGCATAGTGGTTAAAAACAACGAGTGTGAAACACTGTGAGAACATCTCTTTTATTATATCTGTGGCGTAGCGTTTTTATAGCTTCCAAAATATTCACATAGCTTACCCTCCAATTATGAAGCCAGTCAGCTGAGGTTTCGCGTCCCTGGACTCTACAACACAGACAGCGCTCAGCATTTTACGGACCGTTAGGCTAGCTTCTTTGAATGAATTTGGCACATTTATGGAGCACGCTTACTCACTGCTCAAAGGTTGTATAACAGGAAATTTCCTTGGTTGACTTTGCCTTAAAGACGCTTGCCCTCCACCTGCTCCCATCCTCAAGTTCCTGTATGTCGGATATCCAACCGCATCAGGGCCGCGCTGCCCGCAGTTCGAGCTTTCCCGGGATATTAGCCCCTTTACGGTGATTATCGACGGGTCTAACTGGCAAGTTATCATGATGGAGCAGCCGCACGAACATCTACTTCAGACATTACCTTAGTGCTACACACAGCTAACGGTACATGGGTTAAAACCGGTTATCCCCGAGCAGCAGTGCTAGGCTGCAGCTCACTCTGGTACAACGCTAACGAGTCATCACGTCACCATGGAAACAGGCTTCAAAATTCGCCTGCATTGGTTTTTTTATATTTAGCTTTGTGTTTCCTAACCAGGTTACGTAATAAAAATGTACCCAAATACTATGTCCTATAATACCTAAAAAAAAATATATGTATTTTATCCATTATCCATACAGGCTACAGCTAGCCCACAATTATTTGATAAATGCAGTAAATTGCCTTCAAATATAGTTTTTAGTTAATTTTTACAAGTTAAAAGTGTGTGTCCTTGAGAACTACCCAATTTATGTAGTTAACTCCCTGGGTGGATATTATATTAACACGGGCTAACGCTGGATATTATATTACTAATATATCAAGTAGTAATGTACACAACCACACCCACACGTAAATACCAAACAACCTGCGTGATTCATGACACATTTACACATTAATGACAGGACCAGGAAGGTTTTTTTTCCTCCAAATTTTTATTGTACATTTTGAGTCCTTTTGAAAACCTGGGGGAAGAAAATAAGACAATGAGGTAAGAATTCTGATGTTATATAAAGTCTCAGCAACACATCTTTAATAAAAATAGATAGCATTCAACATGTATCCATGTTTGGATTTAAATAGATTTTCAAAGAGAAAGATCTCCCAGTCGGTGATTTAAAGTTCAATGACTAAAGATGTGGTTTCAGACAATGTTGGCTTATTAACAAGTGGTTTTCACCATAGTCGATAAGATGGGGAAAAAAGAATATGCATCATTAACCACATCAAATCAGTCTACTTTCAAAACCTGCAAAATATCACTGAAACTCACCACGACTTTAGTTCATCCTCCTGATCAGTCTGTTGATCTGATCCTCCCTGTTGCCGGCATCTCCTCCCTCCACGAAGTGTGTGGTCTTCTTGTTCATGCCACCGCGTGGGGACGACAGCTTGAAGGGCCACATGAAGTTGTTGGCGGGCTTGAAGTTCTTTCCAACTGTGTAAATCTCATGGATGAGGTCCTCAACACAGATGATGCCATATTTGCCTACAGATAAAAAGTGTTTAATAAATTGAACTGCGTGCCAGCTTTAGCATTTAAGTGTTTCATTTCAAAATTTTAAAAGCGAAGGGCTGATTAAACCAATAGAGGTAATCCAAGAATGAAACTGCTTGGAGCAACTCTGCCTTTTCTTCTTTTAACTTAGACAACAAGACTCATTTCCAGATGTGCTTGCTGCCATTTGAAGCGCTGATGTTTTCAATCTTTTCAGGCACAAAGTAAAACTCTTCGAGCTTGATAAGCAAGCCTCATCTTTCCATTTCATGTTCCCAAACATCTGACCAACAAATACAGTACAAGCCAAGAATTATCAACTACAAATCTCTCTTTGGTAAAGTCCTGTTAGGTTGGCATGTGGCTTCAGACTTAACTGGCAAAGTTTTCAACCTTTTTTTCACCAAAGTCGATAAGACGGGGAAAAAAGTGTACATCATTAACCACATCAACCGCCAACCATTTACCTAAAAGGTATACTACAAACATTTTCAACAGCACTGTAACGTTTCCATACCGAGGGACTTCTCCACCAAAGCGTTGTCTGTGAGGGCAATGCGCTGTTTCCTGATCTTGCCGTACCCACGTTTGTAGACGAGCTCGCGCACAGACTTCAGGTTGGGGTATCTAGGGGGGAAAAAAAAACCCAAGGTTCCAGTTTTGAAAGGAGCACAAATCAATGATGTTAACGTGTGTTAATTTATAAAGAAATAGGATTATAAATACTCATTTGTTTTATTTAACTCAAAAGATACTTTAAATTTCAAGCATACCTGAAAAACACTTGTTTTGTAAATCTAAGTAATTTGAGTTCTTCTAATGAGTTTAAGAGGCATTTACAAAATATTAAAATATGAACCCCAAAACATTAAGAGCTCAGATTTCATCTCTCCAAACCTGGCACTTTCATGTCTAAGCAGTGGTGGGCAATTTGTCAAAAAAAGATTATGTACATCATTGTTTTGGGGAAGAAGCATGATCTACAATCTGAATGGCAATTCTCCCCACAGATTTGGTAAAACTCATTGCATTAACATTACAGAGTGCCTGGATACTAAACCTGACCGTTCAAATTTAGGCTCAAGACTCAACTGACCAATCTGAGGATCCTATTTTAATCTAATTGGTATGATTGAATGGTAACAATTCAAATTTCTGCAGCTTTGATGAGTCTTTCAGGATATTGTGCCACTGTGTAATGCATCTATAGGGTTGTTCTGTGTTATAACCAATCCTGCTTTGCTAAGATCTTATGAAGGAAAAAGTTTAGTTTTAAATATTAAATCTACACAATTCCTCCCAAATGCAGGTGTGCCAAATTAACACAGTCAGCAACATGCAAAAAATGTTAAGTCAGTTAAATACAAAGTTAAATACAGTTAAATACAAAGCATTACACAGTGGCAGATGATGGTGTTTCTTGGACTCCATCATAGTATAAAGAAATATCAGTAACCTAGTACAACATTGGGAACAATATTGCATCTACCAATACAGATCAAGTTATCTGCATCAAAAGTGTCACTTAGACACATCCAAACAAGACTGACATAAATGACCGGACAGGAGTAACCCCAACCAACTATATAAATATCAAAAATGGAAGTATTAAGGTGACCAAAAGCAAACACTACAAGTCTAACCTACAGTGTACTCGTGTGCCAAGTAACACACACTTCCACAGGGCTGTTGTAGTGAAGATCAGGTAAATTCTTCCATTACAGCAGCACACAGCAATGTCAAACACACAGAGCACAAACATTTCCATTGGGTCTTTAACATCAAGACATTAACGCTTTGTGAAATATAGCCAAGCATTTACTGTGTTTAGTTTGACACTGGCTTATTTTTCTATAAACTGTTGAACAGTACTTTAATGTGTTGATTTCAAGTGTCAGTGAATGACCACTGTAGTAAATGCCAGGTTACAAAAGTTTCTGGCTGCATCATTACAGTATGAAGCCAACACACTCACATTTGTCAACACACTGGCATGTACCACTATGGAATGTGGTTTCAGACAAAACTGGCTTAGTTTCAGTCAGTAATCACCATGGTCGATAAGATGGGGAAAAAAGTTCAGCATCATTAACCACATTCCAAGTGTATCACCTATTTAGAGACGTGCTAATACCCCCCACCATCGCTTCTTATTTCTGAACAGCAGGTTTCAGAGTGACACAGTCCTTACCCCCAAGCGATGTAAGGCTCTGCAATTCTGAGCATGTTGATTGAAGCCTTGTTCAGCTTGACAAAGACACCATTGAAGATCTGGCGCAGACGGAGCAGCTGCAGAACTTTGCGGACCTTGGGGCTCACACCGTTGATGCTGAAAAAACAAACAAACAAAAAATGTTGTGATTACTGTTTGGACTTACAATCAAAGTACAACTTCCTAATTAAGCTGCTTAGAGTGGTTTCAGAACATTATTGGCTTTTTATTACAAATGTGTATCAGCAGAGTCGATAAGTCGGGGAAAGAGCATGCATCATTAACCACTCAACTGTATTTATCCACAAGGACTGGCTTAATCATTCAATAAAAATGACTTTTCAATAGCAACTGAATTAACAAGCAACTGAGCAGCTAAAAACAAAGTAGTAATGTATGAGGCTCAGCTGCTGGACATCCTCTCATGTGGCACTGCCTGCACAACACCTTACAACTGATTGTGCAGTTCTTTTAAGCCAGATACAGAGAAATCCCAAGCAGTGCGCATCACTCACCCTCTGATCCTGATGACAAAGGCCAGTTTGGGCTCAGCAGGCACATAGAAGTTTCCCACTTTGCGAGCCATACGGCCCATTCGTATCTCACGCCTGTACATCTGCCTGTACTCCTTGTGGTACTTCTCAGCCCTCTTGTAGATCAGTTTCCTGGTCACCTTGCGGACCTGAATGCAAAAGGGAAAACACGTCGAAGCAGTTCAAAGCTCTATCCGATATCTCCATCCATACGGGAATACTTGTCTGCACAAAGCTTCACTTTACCTTTTTCTCAGCCAGCAGCTTCTTGACACGCATGGCCTTCATGGCCGCGTAGGCCTTTCGCCTTTTCAAAAGGCTCTCAGGGACCGCCGGAACCTTTTTTCTGTTTAAACGTTAAAAAAATATGTTGTAAGGAAAAAATCCGAAGCGAGGTGGTGGACAAGATACCTGAACACATGTACATCGCTCAACAGAAACGATGACTGAATCATGGGGGCTGCTAGCTTGCCAGTCACTTGCCGGCTTCCACACAGGTAAATACTACTTCATACAATAGCTCGAGACTAGAGAGGTTTTACAGCAGCATAAACTCAAAGGTTGCTGAAATAGCTGACTATTATTTTAGTTCTAATTTTTTAACCACAAGAACTGGACACTTGTAATAATCCACAGATGCTAAAGAGACAGCCATGTTGAACTCGGCTATATGGACTCAGTTATTATAAAGTACCCTTAACAACAGTAATAATCACCATCTATAACAATACTGCTATTATTCTATCGTACATGAACTAAATAGCTCATTCGCGTTGTAAAATTAACAGCAGAGGCTAGTTTAATGCTGGATGTGATTAGATTTTAACACAGAGGGAAACACTCACTCTGCGTCCGCCATTGCGATCACCGAGAAAGAGGCTTTTTCATTTGCGCATGTGCGGGATAAAAGCGTTAGGACCTCTGCGGAGCGTCCTTCCGACTGCCTGATGGATAAATTATAGCGATGTATTCAAAACTAAAGTTAAGCAAAACCCGCTGTAATAATGCTCTTGGATAAATGCTCCCTTAAATTTATAGGTTAATATATCAACAACTATTTTCTATGACTGCTGCAAGGAATATTATTGTAATAACAAACGCTTTAAAGGTAAGACAACGCTATAATACGTATTCTGGTGTAGACCTACCTGGCCTTATTTTGATACATTATTTTATATTGTTTCTTTTTTTTCTTTTCGTTTTTTAATTAATCTAAACGCTACTTTGCCCGACTTCCGTGCTACAGGTGGCGTTATGCAGCCATCTGACCAGCAGAGGGCACGAACACTTCATTTTGCAAAGCACGATCAGAGAGCGCCTGTAGCGTTGAACCTCCCGCCCAGCACTTTGCTTCAGGCTGTATAACAGACACTGTTCTGTCCCAGGAGGTTATGAAAAAAAAATCATAAAATGATATAGACTCGATTGAAGGCCACTTATTTGTTCATTTATTTATTTTTATTTTACAGGCAAAATGCAAGACACAAGTTTTAATTTAATTGTGAAACGTCGCCCAAATAGAGCTTTGCCATTGGTCAGCTTCTCAATTTGACTGTTCCAGTGCAGGTAGTTTTATATTAAAAATGTTGCCTTGTATTAAACGAGCCAGCGTTAAAGCCCATCAATCATTTAATACTCTTGAAAAAGCAGAGTGCCTTTTTTATCTGTAATTTTCTTGCCTTTTTGGGCACATTGTTACATTTGGAGAGGACATTTCCCCGGAGGTGTTTTTCACGTATTTGTTTTATCCTTAGAATCTACAAAGGATTCTTCCATCAGCTGTTTGTTCCTCAGACACGCCCACAAAACAAGCACAAGTGAGAGGCTGCTGGCAAAGGTTGCACAACCTGGAAGAGGTGTAAACAATAGCCTGAGGTGTGGGGGGAGCTGCAAAGCGGCAATGAACGTGTTCACAATGGAGACGATTCGTGTGCGCCTGTTTTGTTTATTATTATTATTGTAATTAAAGGGTAATTAGGCTATATTAATTAGGAAGAAACGTGATCGCGTAACGATTTGCGCGTGGAAGTATCACTTTTCTGGCCGGGTGCGTGGCTTACCTAACCGACCGACTTCACTTTCCTCCGTGGGGATCTCAGGGAATCTTTGCAGGCAAAGCTGGGATATGTCTTGAGCTGGCTTATAACTTTAAGTGTAGTTTCTGATTAACAGAAAAAATAATGTGTAACATATAATAATAACGTAAAGTGGGAATACTTTGTAAACATTTTAGTTTGCTCCACGTATGGCTGGACATTGACCTGGACTTACAGGTCCAGTGCGGCCTGATCGGTGGCTCGTGGCTTTCTGAGTTTAAGCTGTTAAGATTAATTATATCTTTAAACAACTTGTTATCAAACTTTACATTGTTGGGATTTTCCTAAAACGCGCAAACACGCACGCAGAGACGCACAAGTAAGCAGTCTTTTCAAACAGGAGGGAAGCTTAATGTCTAATCTTCCTTGAGGATACAAAAAAAGTCCGAGATTCGTGTTAAAATCTTTCAGGTTACATCACCTTCATTCTGACAGGCGCTCAAGTCCCTCTCCTATTGGGTCCAGCGTTGATGGCTGAACAGCATAAATAGCGCCTGAGGTGCGCTCCACAGTGAGATGAGTGGAGAGGCAGCAGAGGAAGTAGGAGGCTCACTTGATAGTAGCTGCTCATAACTCACTGCAACTGTGCGTTATAGTGGCAACTGGACTCTTACCGAGCAGCATCTGAACTCGCACTCCACTCATACATCTGTCCTGCATGCGCCTAAGTTTCTTTCGCATTTTTTTGTGTCTTTTAAACCATATTTCTATAGGCCGTTATTCCTGTGATCCAAGTTTGTCGGTGTTTCCCTGATCCTGTCTGCTGCAAACAGGTTGCAAGAAGGAAACAGTCCCCTGCGCGTCTTCCGCCGCTTATTTGAATTGATAGAAAGCTTTGGCCAAGATGATGATAATAATTGCGGAGTTCTTCGTAGTTATTCTGAAGGTGCTCTGGGCTTTTTTAACTGCCGGAGCCAAGTGGATTGTGCGGCCAAAGGAGAAAAGCGTGGCGGGACAGGTGTGCTTGATCACCGGCGCTGGAAGCGGCCTCGGGCGGCTGTTCGCCAAGGAGTTCGCCCGGAGACGAGCGATACTGGTCTTATGGGACATAAACAGCCAAAGCAACGAGGAGACGGCGGAGATGGTGCGCCAGATTTACCATGAACTGGACACTCCAGTAACCAAAGACGGTAAGAGTGTTTTCTTTGAAGCTTTAAGGCTGGCAGCCGGCTTTCTGGGCGGTGGAGTGTTATTTAAAGAACACACACTGCAGTCCTGATCAGTGTAAGAATGAATAAACTAAAGTGTGTCAGAGGGAGTCAGTTAAACTGGACACAGCCTCAGATTTTCAAAAATTTCATTTTAAATAACCAAACAGTGGAATGATATTTCCATATGGAGACAGAACGTTTTTAAACAGTTTCACCTAATTTCGCTGTATTAACTTTGATAATCTTAATCTTTCCCTGTCTTTTATCCCCCCCCCCCTTCTCTCTGCAGGACCTGTTGGAGGGGTAGAGGAAGTCCCACCTTTCCAGCCGCAGGTCTACACCTATGTGTGTGATGTAGGGAAGCGCGAGAGTGTGTATTCCACAGCGGAGAAGGTGCGCCGGGAGGTGGGAGAGGTGGACATACTCATCAACAACGCCGGCGTCGTCTCTGGCCATCACCTCCTGGAGTGTCCCGACGAGCTGATCGAGCGGACCATGGTGGTCAACTGTCACGCACACTTCTGGGTGAGCCGATGTAGAAGCTGTTGTAATAAGGCGACTCTGAGGTTATTGTGAAGTTATAATGTGTGTGCCCAAGTTTCAGTGAGAACAGTGTTGCTGAATGTGTTAACTGTGATGCCAGGTTCACAGGAATGTCTCCGCTCTGACTCGTATGCCTGTTCATAATCTTATCCTTCTCTGTGCCAAACTGAAGAATCAAAGGTGTGTGTGTGTGTGTGTGTGTGTGTGTGTGTGTGTGTGTGTGTGTGTGTGTGTGTGTGTGTGCCTCCAGGCCTAAGGAACTATGACCATAAATAGTTGCCTTGCATGTTCAGATTTCAGCTCCACTTGCTTTCATTCTGCCAGAGGAAAGTCACGGGTTTGGCTTTTTAAAATCTTTGCCTTTGCTCCGCTTTGGCAGCCACAGCCGATGATGATCCCAGAGGTATGTCAGCGGCTCCGTCTCATCTCCTCAGCTGCACAGATCTGCACAAACCGACTGTGCGTGATGGAAACGGGGTTCTGTACGTAGGTTGGATCTGTCTTAGATCAGCTCACCACATTTTGCTGGCAGTTGGTGATTTGTTGCATATCAGATTTTTACTCTGGCTCCGTTCCTCGAGCCTTTCAGTGTGACTACTTATCTGAGAGGCTACGTGGACTTGATAGAGTGAATATGCTCCGCTTTAGATAAGCATAAGCTGTAGCGTGTAACCAGTTAAGCGCTATCACAGGTTTTTTTGTGTGTCTGTGTGTTTTTGGGGTGTGGGAAGACTGTGGTTGCAGACTCCCAAAGCTATTAGAAATTTAATAAAGAGCTTTATTCATTTTAAAGATGGATGTTTACTCTTTTGGAGCCTTTAGACCAACCTTATGAGAATCGATTGCATTTCTTCACTATAGCCACCCCCTGTGGAACAGCAGCAACGACTGTGTAAATTTGGCTTATAAGCTTTGTTTGGAGTAAACCGCATGGATTGAGAATAAGTCTTTCACCTGGCAGACTGGTTCTGAATTCACCACTTCATGCGTGAATTTAGTTGTCACAACATATTGTCAAGTGATCCAGAATATCTTCAGTTTTGAGACTTTGGCCCCAGGCTCTTATCTTTTTATTTTATTTGTTGTTTACAGAGAACGGCATTCTCAGTCATGCCATGAAACCACAGTGACTTCAAGCTTCCTAATCGAGCATGAAAAATCTCTTGTGGCATCGCTCACGTAGGTTGTGCGGATTTCCTCTTTAATGGATGCTCCATTCAAGCATTCTGCTGGATATCTCAGTGCTCTTTAAATCCAGGATTTGGAGTCAGGGTCCAGTGATTTGGTAGTAGATTTTTTTTTTTAAATAGATGTTTGTGTTTTCCTGTATTCTATGGTGAGCGTGGTTTCTTTAGAGGTGTGTGTGTGCGGAGGGGGGGAGCAGATGAAAGAAGGACTTAATGAATGGTGACAGCCAGAATGGAGGATGTGGTTCATTAATGACACAAGCTAGATGAATAGAGATTAAACTAACAGGGGGACTGTCCACTTTCCTTTCAAACTCACTGCAGTTAGTCACTGCATGCAGGTGGCAGGTATTATATAAACCTTTTGATTTTTAATTTTTTTTTCTCCCCTTTTTTTCTGAACAACAGGTACCTCCAACGGCTTACTTGTGGTTTTTGACTCAACAAATAACTTCAGTCTATGTCCGCGTCGTGAAAGGCTTTTAGGCCGGCTTTAAAAACCTGTTAAGGCACGTGTTTTCACATGTTTTACAAAATGCTATCCCTAAAGGTATGTTATAGGAGAATTTGTATTTGAAAAGTGCAAGAACAGCTATTATGATCAGTTTACAGAAGCAGGTTTCCAAGTGTGCTTGTCATTTTTTTCCACACTGACAAGCTTCTCTTTTCTTTTTTTAAAAATATATTTTGATGTCTCAGCAGTGCGCGTAAAAAGGCCTGGTGTGTGTTTTCTTTAGGCACGTATCGTACTCTGCTTTTTCTGTGTCACTGTTTGGCAAAACACTGTAATGGCAATGTCAAGCCCTCCAAACCTAGCTTCCTCCTCTCCATAATCCCGGACGGTTTTTAAACAGCCACGATTTCAACTGCAAATGGCTGCAAGTTCAAAGCATTTCCCACAAATGGCACAGCTGGGTGTAAAAATAAGCAAGTCCTCATTTGTTGGACAGAGTATTGGAATAAGGCAGGGATGGAGTTGTGAGCAGGAAGCGGATGGTAATCGTAGTGTCGCGTGGGTGTCTGCCAAACAGGCCCGGCTCAGACCCCACACTTCTTCTGTCTTCCTTCCACAGGCCCCTCTGACTCCTCCCAACATGATTTGGAGGCAGTGGGTGCAGCTGCATGGGAGTCACGGAGGCCAGCGCTGTTCATCCGGCTCTGCCACACACACGCTAACCGCTATGATTCAGTCCCTTCCTCCCTTTAGTTTTTTTATGAGAAGGGGGGGGGGTCATCACTTTGAATTTGTCTGACGATGCTTTGATTAGTCCAGCTGGCAATTTGTGATGTTTGCAACTCGGTTCTTAGTCATGCTGGGAAAGGGGCTGTGCAGTCATTCCACCAGTGTCACCAGAGTTTGTTTTTGAGGATTAGCGTGTGTGTTTAGTGGAATGACATGAGAGGAAATGATCCTCAGCATCTTGAGCTGGTTATCCAACAGGTGGCTCGTGAACAATAAGCGGCTATCCGCCCTCTCGTGGAAATCCTACACCTCTTGTGCGACAGCACGAACTCACCGAGCGCTCGGGAGCGACACGGCGGGAAAAGAGCAGGGGAAAGAAAAGGGGAAGGAAGGCACTGCCATCCCATCCACAGGCGAGAGGGTAATGGTAAGCTGCTGCTGACCCACTTTATCTGACAATTGGTTTCTTGTCTGTGGATCAGCTTGACAAGATGCCAGGCGACAGGAGCCAAGTTCCGCAGGCCGCATTCCTGCTGTAGCCAGAGAAAGGAGGCAGCCAGGCAGAAGGGTCCTACTTGACTGGTTTTATATGGGCCCCTCCTCAAGCCCAGTGCACCTGTACCCCGCAGTGAAGCTAGCCATGGCCGTGTCACTGTTCTCCTCCCGTACATACCTGTTCATGGGCTGTAGATAATTATATTTTTCTAGTGTTTTGGTCTGAAGATCACCCCCGTCCATTTAGCAGTTTAGTTCTTAAAATGACTGCGAAAGAGTGTTCATTATGATTGTTTGTTTTTTTGGGAGCTTTTTTTTTTATTTTTTAACTCTTTTATATTCCTTGTTCTGTCCAAAGATTTTATAAGATGGTACTAAAGAATCTTTTTCCTTTCATTACAAAAACAAAAACTTGACTGATTCTTTGAAAAAGTTGTTTTTCAGTTCAAATAGAATTAAACGAATAAAGTGGTTACTAAGAAAAGCAAAGGGATAAAGAACAAAAAAGATCATGAGATTCTGTGAATCATCACTCTGAGCAGCTATTGTGACATTAATGGTTCTCATACAATATTCATTACTTTTTTATAGAAACTTATAAAAAAAAACATAAAACATTTTTATAGGAAAATGTTAATAGACTGGTGCTTATATAGTGCTTTACTATTCTCGAAGCACTTTATACAACTTACCTCATTCACCCAGTCACACTCAGTCATACAATCACTTTCTCTCTCTGCGTAAGTGCTTTCTATACAACTTGGGGATCAGTATCTCACCCAAGGTTACTTTGCTGTTGGACTGGAGCAATCAAGGATCAAACCACCAACTTTGCGATTGGTAGATGACCTCTACCTCCTGAACCACCACAAAAGCAGAATTAAAATTATGATTTCATTATTCAGATAAAGCCCATGGCTTAAAACGTGACTATAAAACAATTATAATTCCTTATCCAGCTCCTAATTTGTCCAGAAAATCAAATTGACCAGTCATAAAACACCATACCTGGGGAAAACCTGAGCCTACAGATGAGCTTTGAGGTTATGTTTGTGCACTGATGTTTTCTAGAGAGCAGTTCTCCAAACTGAGAGTTTGAGCTGTGCGCAGGGGATGGCTACCACTTGGTATGGTCAATACAACATAAACAATCTGCATCAGTCATCCCCGATGACCACTAACGTCAGCCCAGCCCACTCAGATTTCATGATCTACTACAGGATCGGACAAGCTCCGGAGCTCAGGCATTTTTTTTCTCCCTCCCAACTTGGTTCTCTCGTCCAGGGAGAAGTCAGCCCAATTAAATGGCCATCTGGTCCTACGCAAAGGCCAATATTTTGTTCATATTCCTGTTGGTCAGGTGCTAGCACTAATGCAGCCTGACACCCCAGCTGCAAGAAGCTTTGTGTGGCTTAAATGCTCCTGGGGGCACGCACCAATTAGGGGGTGCAGCGGGCAGGGCACCCCCACATAGGCCAAGGAGGCCCGGCTGTGTCAGCGGGTAATTTAGCGGAACAAGGGAGCGTTGAGACCCAATTACGGCAGCTCTGATGTAAGACACGAGCCCCCGGTTGCCTTCACACATTTTGTGTCTGAGAGGTCAGTGGGGGTCATACCCACATGCCAGGATTGCCATGAGAAGCAGGGCGGGTGGGGAGAGATGGGACGGTCGGTCACATTTAGACCCGTCCTCGATCAGAGGAAATCATCCTTTCCTCTCAGTTCCCCTCAGACCACTCAGCAGAATTGTCCAATTGAATTTGTGTATTGGCTTTGCTAATAATGTATGTGCCAGATCGAGTCATTCCCCACTCTCTAAAAGTTGCTGTGGGAGTGGGGTGGGGGGGACGCTGGCTCAAATCAGCTACGGGCATATCTTAAGTTAATGCTTCATTTGCACGCAACTCCCTCCCTCTTTCACTGCCATTCTGGCTCGCAGAGGTCTTTCTCAGCTTTTGCCCGGGCTTCATGTTCTCTCACTCCCTCTCTTTAGGCCCCATCATTCAATGACTTGAATATTGCAGCAATTTATGTCCTGGAAAAGTGCAGATGTTTGGAACGGAGTCAGATCAGTTATACCTGACTGTAGAATAAACTCCGAAGCGATGAAGTCACCTTCCTTTAAACCACTCTGTAAACGTGAGTTATTGCTTCCAGTTTTATTTACCTCACTAAACAAGGAGAGGGACCTCTAAACGCAAATGTCAAGCTTAACGGAGATTACGCTTCAGGTCAGTAGGGCCGATGCAGTTAATCTCTGGGTGCAGTTTTAATGAGGCTCGTCCTCCCCCTACCAGAGGTTTCACGGCTGTACTACCTGGTACCGCGCTCTCTCGTCTCGCTGGCTCTGCGTCCGATCCAGGAAAATGTTTATAAAGGAGGCTGAATCGTTTCTCTACAGTGCTAACCAATATAACAGCAACCACAGAAAACAGCTTTCTTTCCCAAAGATGTCTTGGAAAGGTCCAGTTATTGGGCTGAAAAGCAATACATACTGCAGGCTGTAGCTGTAGCCCTTGTGATGATCATTATTTATTAATTACTAGGCTAGTTGAAGTCTCAGTCTAGTGTGTGTGTGTGTGTGTGTGTGTGTGTGTGTGTGTGTGTGTGTGTGTGTGTGTGTGTGTGTGTGTGTGTGTGTGTGTGTGTGTGTGTGTGTGTGTCTTGCCTCAGTAACATTTTGACAGTCCTCAAGGACGCGTGCATTGTTCTTCACTATGGCAGCACACATCTGACTGGAATAGATTTAGCTCTGCTCCCAACAAAAGGCCTGATGGTTGTTTTTGTAGACCTCCTAGTGGGAGAGTGATTGGTCAGTTCCTATCATTGCCGTCACATGTCACACCTGCTGATTGGCTCACGCTGTGTCCAGGGCAACTCCAAAGTCAGCTGACGGGCAGAATGAGGAATGAATCCATAGGTTAATCAAGTGTAACGGCTAACTCTGTGTGTTGCTCCTCTCACCGCCCTCGCTAGCGCCACCGGACTCACCAGTGGAACCACTCCAGTTAGAAACGCTTTCATCTTGTAGACTGTTCTGCTGGCTGGCGCTCCGGCCGGGCGCGAGGCCGTGTAGGTAGATGAGAAGCCTGACTGTATTGTTGGAAGTGTTGAGTGAACGGAGGCCCGTGATTGGTGTTGTCACCAGCTCTTTAGTGCAGGGCCCAACGGCGGGCACCAGATCTGTGTGGGAAAAGCACAGACTGTACGGAGAGGGCGACATTTCATCTTTCCCCTCTTCAGTAACTGACTCGGAAAGGATAGAAGTTCTATGTTTATATTTTCAAATGCTGCACCTCCAGCGCTCGGTTTGTTTTTATGCATGTTATGAATTCTCATTCAGACGCCTCTCTGTGCATCACCATGGAGAAGGGAGAGAAACAGAGGAGGGGGGGATGAGAGGGAAGGCAGAGAGGATCAAAGGGCTCTGGCACAGACAAACTGCACAAGTGAACTAACCTTCCTCTTTTTTCTCTTTGCCCTTCTGTCTCTTCTGTCCTTCCCCCCTTTAGACCACCAAGGCGTTTCTCCCCAAGATGCTGGAGCTGAATCATGGCCACATTGTGACGGTTGCCAGCTCCCTGGGTTTATTTAGCACAGCTGGAGTGGAGGTTAGTATCATACACAACAACACATGCACATCCCATCTTTCCCACCATCCAAAACCAGTGCTGTTCCCCAAAGGCGTCCGTGCCAGCTAGCACACTGAGACGGGGGGAGGTTAGGCCCCCTTTCTCTAGTTGTCCCTCCACCCGTTAAATTTAGGAACACAGATGAGCATTGGGAGCCTCTTATAGATTCCTCTATCTTCAGCAGTGGGGGTGTGGGGCCCCTATTGGGCTCTGGCCCCAGGGCCAGAATGAGCTGACAGCTCCCCCGAGGGACAGAGACATCTTCATCACTGCTTTGTGAACAACTTGGTGCTCACTCAGTATTCAGTTCACAGCAGCTTTCAATGGATATGGTTTTGGTTTTCCTTCCTATAGTTTTTTTTTTTTAAATGCATAATAAAATATTTACTGGGGGGTCATTTAACCGGTGGTCCTCCTAGAGTGTTTCATTTTCATATGTCAGGGAACAGAGCTCTCATTTATCCCCTTAGCTGAGAACAGTATCCATTTCTAACAGTCTGTAGGGATAACATTTGACTTTTGTTTAAGCATTTATCCGTAAAAATTAAGCCTACTCTTTTTTTGGTCACGCTTTTACGGTTCCTGGAAATGCCTGAAATGTCATTTCAGACGTGCAAGTTAGAACCAAAGCCATCGCCTGTCATGTGGGCACAGACCAATCCCTTTGTCCTCTTTCTGTTTATCGACATGCATCTGTGTTTGCCCAGGTCTTTTTCTTTAAAAAAAAATAGATTATTTCCACAGTGAACCACATCAAAACCTTCCCGCCAAGCAGCGCAGTCTCCTGAAGCATTGGAGAAGAATGCTAATGAAACCGTAGAACAGCGGACTCACTCTGGGTTTTTTTTTTTTGTTCTTGTTGTTTTTTGTGCGTGGAGGATGTATCATTAACAGCAAAGAGAGACCTCTGTGGCCACGGGGCATGTTTCATAGTGTTCTGTAGTCCCTGGGTGCAGGCAGGGGGTTTACGGAGCTAACCCGTTCTCTCTCCCTCTCTTCTTTCCCTCAGGATTACTGTGCCAGCAAGTTCGGTGCCATCGGGTTCCACGAGTCGCTGAGCCACGAGCTGAAGGCCTCAGAGAAGGACGGCATCAGTATGACTCTGGTGTGCCCGTACCTGGTCGACACAGGAATGTTTAAAGGCTGCAGGATAAGGTTAGCAGCCAGTGTGTTCTCTTTAATAAGCTTTCGTGCACCTGCAGTGAGTTTGTCACCTGTAATCTCCACTTCATTAAACGGCCTCAAACACCCATTTTTAAAACTTCAAAGCGGCAGCTGACAATCTGTGGTGTTACAGTTATTATAAAGTGAGTGGTATTCCTTAGGTCAACACTGCTTAAACAAAGAGGGCTACTTTGTTTTCCCAGGGGAAAACCTCACCAACAGGTGCACCTGGGCTAGCCTCCTCTCCCCTCCGCCCTCCGTGCTGCTCTAATAGTCCTCACTTTGTTTGATGGGTGCAGTCAGCAGCTGGCATGTGCTCTGTCTTTATTGCCCCACCATTTTGGAGCAATCCTTAGTACCAGTATCACTTATGTTCATGGATTTCCTGAAGTTTGTCAGCACTCCTTGAAGTGTTCTCAGACTTCCTCTCATGTTTCCACCCACGTTAATTTACTGAATGACTTCAATCATCCCTAATCGTATTTCCTCATAAATTTAATTAGTTTAACTAAATTTGACGCACATTTTCCCTGAATTCCTTTCTCAATGATGACCGTGATTTCTTTCCCTTCAGGAAGGAAATCGAACCCTTTCTCCCTCCTCTGAAGCCAGAGTTCTGCGTGAAACAAGCCATGAGGGCCATCCTCACCGACCAGCCCATGATCTGCACGCCTCGCATCGTCTACATGGTCAACTTCATGAAAAGGTGAGCTGCCTCTTTTTCGTTTTAACCCTCCACCCCCACCCTCCCGGCCCACTCCATCGGCCTTCAGTGTACTGCGCAGGGGTATCCAGTGTCTCTCGCTAATCTTATCTCCGTCCTGTCTCCACAGCATCCTGCCCTTCGAGGCCATTGTGTGCATGTACCGGTTCCTAGGCGCCGACAAGTGCATGTACCCCTTCCTAGCTCAGAGAAAGGAGGCCATGAACAACAATGAGGCAAAGAATGGGATCTAGGGGGTGCTGTTTGCAATATGAACAGGGGAATTTAAACCTGCAAGTATGAGGAAACAACCACTGAGGACAGAGATGGAAGGAAAAAAAGAAAAAAAAAAAGACTGAATCTAGACTGGTGCACTTGCATTGAGCAAATGCAAAGGTTTACCATATTGTTCCTCTGGAACAAAGAAAGCTGTGTACTACAAAGGATTTATTTTTTGTCTTTTTTTTTTTTAAGTTTGTTTAAAGAAACCAACATCTATATACTGTGTCACTAGTTTTGAAATCATACAGAAAAAGATATCCAGTAATTAACTATTTACGTAATGTAGTCACCAGCCTTATCTAGTGTCATTGTGGAAATATACAGTATGTTACTGTACAAACAGTAATCTTTTTTTCACTTATTTTATTTTTGTAGACATGCACTGTAATTTCTGATGGTTTTTGTCTATCTTCTTCTGATTTTTCTACACTGCCAGCATTCTCCGTGTAGAAAGGATTAACACAGCATTTCCGTCTACCCCACACAGAGGCTCTTTTTCAGTCAGGAAACAAGTTTCTCCGGCTCTGATTTTTAGCTCGTGCCATCAAAAGTAAAGTAACAGGAAAGAAAAAAAATCCCACCATTTAAGTTAACGATACTCCTTTTTTTTTCTTGTGTTCAATACTTGCATTAGATGCATATAGCGTATATTAATATCAATCCAAATGAAACGTTGCAATAGCCAGATTGTAGCGGACTGTAATCTTCACAGCATTTCCAATCTAATGGGATTCAGCAGTGTCCCTCGGCGGTCCTGTCACTGCACGAGGGAGTGGCGTCCTGGGCTGAATTGGCATGCGCGACACATTCAGAATGTACTGCTTAGGGAGAAATCCAGTTGATGATTTTAATTTCTTTTTTTAATGCGTTCATAATGTAAATTTGTTACCTATTGTTGTATTTTTTTTTATTTTTAAAAAAGCTCCACTTTAAACTGCTGTTTCAACACTGATGTGATTGAGGAAAATGTATTAAAGACAGCTTTTCATTATTATTTTTTCCCCTAAAGTTAACACCTGCCCAGTGTCCACCTCGTCCAGTTAAAGTGTATATGTTTAAATATTGTGAATTACCCCAGTGTCCCCAACTAACTGTGTCCACCATATTTGATAAATGACTGTTTTATATACCCTTTTTATCATTATTATTATTATTATTATTTCCCTGAATTTCAACTACATTCCAATAGGCATCATTCCTTCAGTCACAGTGATGAGCCTAAATTCTCTACCTCTTATTTTTTGCCTTTTTTTTTTTTTTTTGACAGTATGACATAAGCCTCTTTTTGTAATTTTTCTGAAGATTGCTCCATAGAAGAGCAAATGTGGTTCCAATGTTTAGTGTCTCTACCTAACTTAAATTAATAAAGTGATTTAGATTATTACACTGTGTCTTCTTAGCCGCCAGTCAGCACGCGACTGTCCGTTTGACTTATACTGACATACCACATGAGTGCAACATCCAGCCTGCAGCTGTCATTCCACTCCTGTTTTCCCACACTTCATCTCTGCATCTAATAAAGGCACAAATGCTCTAAATCTAAATATAATCAAAAGGGAAAACTCGCATCCTGACCTCCAGCGAAGTGTTTACACCCACATTCCTGCCTCTAAGTCTGGTGACCTGAGCTGCAGTCATAAATTGCACAGCGATGACTGTAGTTATCCACTCTAACCTCAGATCAAACCATTATTCAGCACAGAGCACAATGAAATTATTTTGAATTCAGTGAATTACTGCAGTGAGTGACAGGAAAGAGGATCTTCTGCAATGCTGATGAATTTCTTGGGTGCAGTTTCCATTGTTGCAGCGACACCCACCCAGCCCTTTTCTTCTCTTTTCGACTAGTATCGGTATCACTGCCCTCAAACGGTGACTCAGGCACCCTTTAGACATGGGTGTTGGCTAAAGATGGTAAGAATCATTTGTCTTTGTAAGTAAATATACTCTTATATGCAGCACACGCAAGCATGTGATTTTTTTGTTTGTTTGTGCTTACCCAACAGTCTGAAATAGTCAATCAAGGTCACAGAAAGTCAGGCGTGTCACGCTGAACCACTAAAAAGGAAAGAGGACCTAAAAGTCCCAAATGACAGAAAAGGCATCAGAAGGTCAGAATAAGAACAATAAGGACCCATCGGTGCCACAAAAACTCTACCGCTTCTGTCGGAGCTGTTTATGTATCTGACCCTGACCTTTTGCTTACCCAGAGGAGGGGAAAATCAAATTTCCTAATTGGTGTCAACAAAGCATCACATTATCGTGAGCTGCATTTGGATTCACATGTTCAAATTGCTGAGTTGTTTGTGCCAGGCTTGGAGTTGCCTTTGAGGTCACATTCTTGGTATTTGACAACAACTCGGGGGATTTTAGTGAGAGACAGTGCAGTTTATTACAGAAAGTTGGACACCAGCATGGAAAAACTGACTGCTTTTATTTATAAAATTGTGTAAATCTATTGTAGAACATTACCAGTTCCGAATTATGTCAGTGAATTAACTGAAACTTGAGGAAAACACTGATAAGACAAAGACAATTTTAGAAACCGACTGTGCTGTAAGCCCTGGTATTTCTTGCAGTTATCTTGTAGACGTGGCTTGCACACTTTCTTCGAGCTGAAATTAGAAACATTTGTAAATGTGAGTTAAGCAGGGTTAAACTATCTCGAAATATAGTAGCTACCAAAAACAAAATGACACTGAAATACTTCAGAATAAGCAAACATTTGTATTTTTCATGTACTGGATTATCACCAAGCACTGGCATAATACAAATCTGCAAATACATTTTTCTCTTTAAGCATCTTTCATGTTAAGAATTAGTAAAATGACTCATAAACAGCACTGCAGTACATACTCACTGCAGGTCCTGTGCATTTTTTATGAGTTATCTTTAAAAGAAAAAAGTATTTTAAACATTTTAACAACCATATTTTATAGTAGTTATGAAAATCAAATAATTCTCGTCACTCTAACTAATAACACATGTTTAAATGTGATCAGGGTTCATTAGAATCTAATTTCCCATAAACAGATTACAAAAATCTGATTACAAAAACCCAATTGAATAAAACTCATTACCAGACGCTGATTTCTTTTCCCCCTTGTCTGGACTCAGCTAATCAATGTCATGTCCAAAAATGCTTAAGTTGTTAAACTGGAAAGTCTTGGCGTTAATCTTCCTAACAGCTATCAGTGTGATCGCGGACACTTATCTCCCCACAGAGCAAATCGATTCCTTTTGTCCGCCACAGACAACACAGCCGTCCTCCAGACACTGCTGATCGGTCCCTGCGAGTTTCTATCGAACCTTTTCGTACAGTGCTCCTCTGCTGTGACTAATCGGGGCTGGATAAAGTTGCTCGGTGGCAAATTACTTCTTATAGGAGGGAGCGTTGTACTGACAGTCTCAATCCCTCTGTGTACAGAGGCAATCAGCACCGAGCGCAGCCATTTCCAGCTACTGTTGGGACTGAGTGGAGCTCAGTAAGTATGTGAAACAACCCCTTTACATAGAGTGGTGAAGTACACAAAATACAAGAAAACTATTAGGTTTTTGCCTTGTAGCGTTTCTTGGACATTCATCAACTTCTACAGGATTCCCCTCCCTTTATTTTAAATCCTGGTGTTAAGTAGGAGGACTTCAGGAAGGGGGGGTCAATGAGACATAATTCAGACGGAAAAATCAATGACTCTGGCATTTCCTTTTGCATGGCACAGACAAGCTTCACAGTCCCATTGATTTTGTTCTATTTTGGGACGTGAGGCTCACTTCCCATATTGGTTGGTTCAAAGTGAGGCCATTCATCTTGGGTCTAACATGGCCTCAAGCTGGTCCGCCACTACCTGAACAAGCTTCTGGAACAGAGATCTGCTGCTAATGTATGTGAACAGCTTTGGCGCTCCTCAATAGCTAGCAGATGTAGCTGCCAGCTGAGTCCATTAGTTAGTGAAGCTGAATTAGAGCGCCACTGTCCCATTCGCTCATCCATTTCTCTAATGGGGGAGAGCACAGCAGGTCTAGTGATGCAGAGACTGTTGGATTTCTGGAGAACGGCACAGGTGGTGGAGTTACATGAAGGAGGCAAGTAAAAGTGACAGAACGGCAACAGAAGTGTGAGATCGATAAGGTGGATATAATACACCCCTGTGCTGATAATCTACAAGGAGAGCACACAACTGTGTCCTTCATGACAAGGAAGAAAACTAACAGAAGTAGGTTTGCTTGTGGTAGAGATTAACTAGCTGGAATGATGCGGAGATTTTGTAGTTATTCATTTGTAAAGTAAAGTGAAAGTGAAGGACATCTGGGAACTTTTTGGCAAATAAGCAGGTCAATGTGGACGTGCTGTTTCCCTCAAAGACACTTCAGGAAATTAAACTGTTACTTATTAAGGAAGCAGCTGAAATTTGTCCTCAACAAGTGCAAAATGTAGCTATGAAATTACTCAATTTCTCAAAGATTTACATTTTCAGGAATCAATTCAAATCTACCAAAGAAAGGTAGGAGAAGAGTAGTGTTTTAGAACAGCTGAGTGAAATCCATGATGCTGATCCAATAAGAATGTGTGAATGTGCCATAAGAAAATCCACCAACATCCCACACTGGAAGATCTTTATCAGACAGAAGGATTTGTGTGACTTACACACGGATACAGACAATTCCGGAGGACTCACTAACTTTTCATGTAACTGAGAAACAGCAGTTTGGGGAGTTCATCCATCCATTGTCTTCTGCTTGTCCTTATCAGGGTTGTGGCCGGGCTGGAGCCTATCCCTGGTACCATATGGCAAGAAGCGGGACATAAACCCTGGAAAGGTCGCCAATCTGTTGCAGGGCAGTTTGGAGTGTTAATTTTGGACATCAACATTTTACTGATGACTAATTTTGACAGCCAAAAACTTAAAATCATTGTAATCATAATAATGCTAAGAAAATTTGGGTTCTGGGATTCATGTGAATACCATCCAGGACTGGTGAGTGACGGCCCAATGGCGCTCCCCGATGGCAGCAGTCTCCCCCAGCAGGACCACATCTCCCACTTTGAGGGATAGTGGGCTACACCTGTGAAACACCCCCTTCCTGTCACTGTAACATAGTTTACCTCCACATTTAATCCCTGAGATTTCTCAATATAGAAAAAACAAGCGCAATTACGAGTTTTTCTACACGATAAAGAAATGAACAGCTTTTACTTTGGTTTAGTATGATGGGGGAAGTTTTTAAGGAAAATTGATGAAAATCCATTTAAATAGCAGCAGGTAACATCCCATCAGTGTTCATTCGCCAGCGCTAGGCTCTACAGCTAATCTAAGCTCACATTGTCTCCTTTAAAAATGTGCCAAAGAAAAGTGGCTTTTTTAGAAAGAAAATGACATTAATTTCATTCACTGAGATATTGGTTTTTTACACCTGTTTGAAGAAGCAAAGAAGAGACAAAGAAACAGTTTTTTTCCACATGAACTGAGGTGTTTTTACTGCATTTCAGTAACAGACACAGCCTTATTACACATCGCACTCACAGCGAAGAAGAAGACACATCCTCAATGTCAGTGGACAAAGTGATCCAAAGTGGCCTTTAGGGAGAGAGAGCCTGCAGGTTAGAGCTACAGGCTCTCTTCAATCAAAAGCTGCACTCCAGAATGCAGGCATTAAAAGCACCCAGTTGATGCCTTGGTGGGTCAATACAACACACACAATGGGTGTAGATGTGATCGACAAAACTGTGGGGCGGAGGGGGGAGGAAGGGGGGACGATCCACTGACATAAAATCACTGGAATGGAGAGAACTTTTCATGCAGACCGTACAAAAAAAACCTCTCTGGAGTTATTCTGAAAGCTTACTGGCACTGGAGGATGTGTGCAAAAAAATGAAAAACCTAGCCACTGTTGAGGAGAACTGGCCTATTTTATGACCTAAAAAGTACACATGGGGCGGCCCATTCACCGCCGTTGATCAGGTGATGCTCCAGTGATGCTATGCCAGTGCGGGGTCATGTTAAAACAGGTAGGCCCCCTCAGGATGTGAAAAGGTTAACCCAACCTTTCCTCCTGGGGGGTCAACACTTCTACTGATTACTGCTAACACCAGTTTTGTCCTTTTTGTCCACATGAAAAAAACTTTTCTGTGTTATTTTTTGGAATATGATACTCTTGCAAAGTCATACACATCCATATAGATAGATCAACTCTTTTTTTATGTCAGCATACAAGGTAAGCTGGGTGACTATATATGAAGACAACAACTACAACTTTCACAGCACTGGCATTGGTTAATTTTAAATACAGTACTCAAGCATTGTTAGATTGATAAAATCAAATAAGATCAAATAAAAAACAAAATAAAAAATTAAAAGGAAATATAAAACCCCCGAAGAAAAAGAAAAGAAAAGCTACTGTATGGAAGTTGGTTTTCTCCCCTAATGTGTTTCTTTTGTATTTCAATGGCATGATGTACATTATTTGTTTTAACCATACCAACATCTATCCAAAGGGAAAATTGTCTATGCAGGGTATCGCTTTGGACTTCCCTTGATTTTACACAGTACCATGCATTTATCATTAGCTTGTATTGTATTTATTCATTTATCTTGTCCTCTAAATTTTGACTGAAATCATCAATAAACGTGTTAAGATAGCGTTGTCTTCACATAGACTCGGGTAATGGTGTTTTAGTCGGTCATTTCTCGGTGCACATCCACCCTATTGCATGTTGACAGGTTTTGCAGGATACAGTGGCGATCGTGAGGGGTAGAGAGGGTAGGGTGGGGACTGCGGGTGGTGGCTGGAGGTTATGTGGGATCAGGGTTATAGGAGGCGGGGTTGGGAGTGTGTATGTTGAAGGAGAGGTTCGGGGGGTTGTCAGCTCCTAGACGACAGCCTTTGAATCCTTGCAGACCTGAGTGGTGGTGCCTGAGTTAGTCTGTTTAATGTCCGTCCTCCCTCCCACATGGTTCAGTGGTCTGAAACGAAAAGTGAAACTTTGAGTTAGGAGGGGAATGCTGCCAATAATTACTCCTGTACTGGGAAGTTTACTCTACGGGTTTCTCATGAAAAGATTCCATCAGTCTTTAATGAGTAATACTTTGTCAAAAAGAAAAACAGGTGATTGTTGTTGTAAAAGAACGTCCAAGCAGACAGACTGAAAGTGCTTCAGCTATGAGTCAAGACACTTATCAAGCCCTTGACCTCAGTCTGTTTCACACTAACTGATCAGCTGTGGCTCCTGTTCTCGGGCTGTTTTATTAGGAGGACATAATCATCTCTGATAGCACTGACAATGATAAGACAGTAGGTTCAAATTTGTACTGCTTTGTGTTTTCATCTTGGCAACAGCAACCATCTGAAAACAACAACTGAGAATGTGCTAATAGAAAAGTATGGGTGACTTAATGAGTCTGAGGACCACAAGGGGAAAGACTGGAAAGAGAAAGGAGTGATTAACTGCTCAGGTGAAAGAGTAATTGCTGCCATATTTGCTCCTCATTTCTGTTGGTGACGTAAATAAAGCTGTTGCAACACTGCAGTTGTTTTTCCTCCCTTTTGTTCCTTTCCCCTTTTTTTCTTCTAAAGGAGACACGGGGCTGTAAAAAACCTTTGTTTTTCTTCTTCTTCTTCTTCTTCTTTTTTTTCTTCCAGGGCACACCTACTATGAAAATACACCACAGGCGCTTGACAGTAATTTCCTCCCCGGTTTCCAAAAACCCCCCTGCGGTGCTCCTGCTTTCCCACTTGATTCTCCGTTGTCGGCCTTCCTCCTTCCTTCCCTCCCTTCCTCATCGTGGAGGAAAGAATGAATGAAGGGAAGCCCTTGTGTCTGTCATGACTGAGCCTTAATAGTGATAGCGATCATGCAAAGTATTCGGCACTGACAGGAACGTAGTGCATGTAAATGCAATACGCCTACCGCTGCTTTCCTATGGAAGAAAAATGTCGAGCGGAAGTGATGGACGTGTGTGCGTGGGTGTACACGGAGCTGATCTAAGCCCACCATCACTGGCTGAAGCTGGTTAATAAACCCAGCAGCCATGTGGGCATCATTCAGGTCTTACTGTACCTTGATGGGGCCATCCACTGGGTCCAGTCCCTGCTCCGACAGCTGTTTCAAGGCACTTAGAGCAGCCTGAGAAGAGAAGGAACAACAGATGGTCGAGTGAGTGGGGAGGGAGGGAAGAAAAGGAAGGGAGATTTGGGTGGGAAGAGAGTGAGTGTCACCCTTCAGCTGCTTTTCAAATAACACTTAGTCTGGGAAACCTGATGCCAGCAGGACACTTTCCCTTCACTCTCTGTTGTCTTTGGCCTCTCTCCTCTCACTGTTTATCTAGCGTTATTGGGTTAACATTTCCACTTTATGTTTTGGCTGCTCCGCATTTTCCTACGTCAATCCAGAGTGACATCTGTATTCGTGGCGACCGTAGCTAAACAAAAGCAGCAGGTCGGAATAAATCATAAAGTTTTCAGCGCACAGTGCGCAGAAAAATCCAATCAGTCTAGCCTAAAAAACACACTAAAGACAGACAAGTGTGTATGTAACATTTTTATTGTTAATTGTGTAATGACTTAATTAGGGTTAATTTGTGGCCGAGAAAGAAAACTGCAGTGCAGCCTCATGTGCTCGACAGAGTATTTATCTTAGAATTTACCGTGTCTGCCACATTTAGCTCATAATCACAACCAGCCACTTGAAGCAATCCGATGCGATGTCATTAAAAAACGGCACTACATGCTATCTATATTTTCAAACTTGGACCAAAAATCCCATGAAGTCATTTCCTTCCTGCTCATTGCCTGCCTGCCTGTGGCAGCTCGAGGGGCTGCTAGCAAAGTGAGAAGGGTCCCGCCTGCTATCATAACATATACAACATGTGTGGGAGTCAAGGGGTGCAGCATAGACACACACACACACACACAATGCAACTTGGGCCTGGAAGGCAACAACAACAACAAGCGAGTTTTTTCACCAGTGTTTTCTTAACATTTGTACTGTGACATTAAAACTTTACAACCACTGACCACAGTTTGATATAACAGCTGTTTACATGTCCCAATATGAACTGTTCTACCTGATCTTGACAAGTGTGAAGGAAAAATCATAGATCCTTCCATTATTCTTAACCTTCATCTTGGATGTGTTTAGCACTTTTGTTCCTCTTGATACACATTGAGGATACAGGGTAGGTGGGGAATATATCCAACAGCAGAACTAATACCACTGGTATCAACACAAATGACCCCATAACGAGGAAGCACTTGGCGACAGTGGGAAAGAAAAACTCCCTTTTAACAGGAAGACAACTCCAGCAGAATCAGGCTTTGGCTCAGGAAGGGGCAGATATCTACAGGGTCACCTGATCCAGCCCTAACAATACGTTATATCAAAAAGGAAGGTTTTAAGGATAATCTTAAAAGTAGAGAGGGTATCCATCTCGTGAATCCAAACTGGGAGCTGACCTGGGAGTGGGACCTGAAATCTCATTTTACTTTTCCAAGGAGACACAAGTAAACTAGCAGTCTGTGAGTGAAAGACTTTCAAGACTTGTATGTGAGCAGAATGATTTTAAATTTAATTCTGGATTTAACAGGGAGCCAGTGAAGAGAAGCCAATATGGGAGAAATATCCTCTCTCTTTCTAGTCTGTCAGTACTCTCACTACAGCATTTTGGATCAACTTAAAGCTTTTCAGGGATACAGTAGTCCAGTTTAGAAATGATAAATCCATAAACATAATGTTTCTCAGCATCACAGAGGGACAGGATGTTTCTAATGTTAGAGATGTTGCGCAAATGGAAGAAAGCAGCCCTACATACTTGTGCAATATGTGCATTGAAGCACATATCCTAGTCAAAAAACGACTCCAAGATTCCTCACAGAGGAATGTGAGAAATTCCTCAAGTTTATGCCATCCAGACCAAGTAATATGGTTAGATATCGTGTTTCTTGGGCCTAGTACAATAACCTCTGTTTTATATGAATTTAGAAGCAGGAAATCATAGATCATCCAGGTCTTTATGTCTTTAAGACCTGCCTGTAATTAAACAAATTGGTCTGTGTTTTCTGGCTTCACATATAGATAAAGCTGGATATCATCTGCATAGTAATGAAAATGCATGCTATGTTTTCTAGTAACACTGCCTAAGGAAAAAATATCAATCTATATGTCTACACGAGTGATCACTGTTGGAGATACTAACACTTTGTGTCTAAAAGTACACATATTATCTGTCTGAGGAGGAACTTGTTCTACTGTTTTGTCTCTGAGCAATTATCTGTGATGGTGCTGGAGAGATGAAGAAAGACAATTAAAACTGAATTCGTTTTATATAATTAGATTTACATACCTAAAATGAAAAGAAATATAAAGACAGGCCAAACACAACAAAACCAAATGGGATGGAAGTCAGCTGACTCACTCCACCACCTTATAGCTCAGTTACACTTGAGTAAAACTTGAAAGGCAATTTTAATGTCCCTGATAATTCAGCAAATTTCATCACCCAGTGTATCCAGTTACACTTCTTTCATATACTTTAACATACTATAAAAACTCATTGTAACAAAGAGGAAAAATCCCAACAGTTTCACTTTATTATTCAACACACATCTGCTATGACAGTGGCCTAAGCTAGCCAGGACCCGTTACACTTCATCACTGGTTAATCAGAGTCGAGATAAGACACAAGTGGTTTTGCGCTCTAGATGAGTGAGATGTGATGACTGGCTGAGTTTACCTCATTATGAAGCCCACCAACGTCACTCAGTACTTTATTCTCATAATAAATTAGCCATTCTCCTCACAAGGATATCTGACTGAGAGGCATTTTCTCTGATAGTCCAGAATAGACAGACAGAGACGTCTCCATGTGAATACCCATTTGTATTTAAGCCATATGCAAGCGAGAGGAAACATTAATCATGCTTTAATCCTGAGAAAATATGAATCCCAGTACATGCCATATCACTATGTCTCCATGGAATGCAATATGCCCAGAAGGCTGTTACAAACTATTATCTGTGTGCTTGTGTCCAAAATAATTTTAAAAGTGTTTCACTTCAAACTATGAGAAACATAAACCAGGAACTGTAATTTATGACTGACAGGTGCAAGGGTCAAAATCTGGTTTGTATCCATCAAATTGAGGGGAAAAAAATCTGTGATGCGTACAGGTACTAAAAAATCTACAACGCTAATAGCTGAACTGATGTAAAAAATTGATACTGCTGAGTTACTACTTATAGGCCCTTTCTCCAGAGACACAGAAATCAAGTGAAGCCCTTCTGAGTCTGTAGCAGATAATTTATGGTTCGGGTTGGGCTATGTGTGTTTTTTTTACTCTGTGAGCATCTGACAGCCAACAAAGATTTAGAGGTAGAGTATACTTGAAGAGATTTAAGGCGAAAACCGCCCAGAACATGACAGATGATGGGATTTTTTCACAATTACACTTTTAATAACCACAGATGATACCAGGGGAACGCTGCTGTAATGCTTGTGATGATTTGTTTTATAAATATGCAGTTACATGTCATTTTACAATGGTCAAGGTTGTCCACATACTGAAGTGGGAAGTCATCAAGATAAGAAGCTAACCAGTCAGATTCATCTAGCAGATATTATCAGTATCATTCCTGATCACAAAAACAGGGGCAGATATCCTGTTTTCTCACATGACAAATAACTTGAAATCAGCCTTCCCATAAACTTCTTTTTTGTTGTATTTAAGCAACCAGATTGGGACCATTTTCTCCCTGAGTAAATAGCTAGAGACCATCTGTTGGAGTGGGAGGGGTGCTGGTGGTGGGGTAGGGGCTAGAGATAAACAGCCATAAATCAGGGGGCTTGACAGTGGCAGCGTTGCTGATATACGACAGGCAGGCATAAGGCACAGCAGCACAGTGAAGGACACGGAGCCTAAGACAAACACTGGGCCTATCTGTGGGAATGGCAGCCAGTGAAATCATTATTTTTCTAATGTGATAAGTTGACCATCGTTAGAGTCAGTCGCTACACTGATGCATCAACACAAGGAGACTGTGTTTAGTCTGAGGCCGGGAAACGCAAGGTGGAGGTGTTCCATCTCTGCCATGGAGCAAAGAGACAGTGAGAGGCGGGTGAGGAGACAATGAGGAGGATGCTGTGCCCCAAGCCGTTGACAAATGGAAGAGGACAGCAATGATTTTTGAATTTGAAGCTTAAAACTAACTAACTAGAAAATTGTTTAATATCCTCTTAAGTCTCTGTCTGCTTTCCCACTCCCACATACCTCGCAATAGCTTCAGTGGTGTAAATATTTGGTTGTGAGTTTGAGAAAGTTAGAGCCAGGTCTAAATCCAAAAACAAAAAGGTGTGGGAAAGGCAGTTTGTCTGAAACGGTGAGATCCCCTGACAAGCATTTCTGAGTATAGCATAAGAACAGGATTACATATGATCATGGACAACACAAACTATTAGCTGTTGTTATTAAACTATGCCCTGGTCTGCTTGGACAAATGGACAACGGTGCCTATATATTCAGGAATGTAGTGTCAGAAATAAAAAAAAAACATGATGAGGAAATTTTCATCCCTTGGACCCGAGCCGAACCTCACATATGAAATGTTTAATATGCCATGTGTAGCCAACTTTAAAACAAACAAACAAAAGCCAAAAACAAGATCACAGTTTTTGCAAAAGCAACGTGCTGACACAGAGCCCCCCAGCAGGAAGTAACAAGCATGAAGTTCTACATACAAGTTTACCTTTTGTTATAGCATGTACAATTCTAGTAATGATGCACGGATCAGCCCAACTTCAGTTGGGTTGGGCTGATCTGCAAATCAGAGGACACATACTGCATTGGTGCCTGGTAACTGTTTGTTGTGTCGTATCAATTTTTGGCTGGTAAGATGTTATAAGATGGTTTGAAAAAGAGCTTAAAGAGTTTTAATCATATATTTATTTATGACATTGGCTAACTGGGTAAATTATCAATCCCAAGAAAACAGCATTATACTCTTTTTACCTCACAGTCATAGAGATGTAAAACACTGGTGTCTCCTGTGTACTTTCTGCAATTACTAAACATCCTGTGCATTGTGTGTGTATTTCCATTCGGGTGTTCTTCAAATGTTTGGACGTTTGAAGCACAGTTTGTCGAATCTACAGGGAAACCACTCCAGTTATTCCAGTTATTCCTCTTTATTTGCTCTAGCTTTAGATAACAAGCCAGCACCCATCATTAATGCAAGCCTGGTAGCCAACCTGAAGAACCCCAAAAGCACTTCACACATGAGCTCATCCATCTATCTATCTAGCAGTCCCGAGTTCAAAGGCTTAGACAAACACTGGTTGAATGTGACAGGTCTGAGGAGGATCTGTAACCGTGGCTGAGCTCCTGATGTGGAGTGACAAGGGTGGCTCATTTTTCTGGGCCTGCTGCGCTCTTAATAGCTTCACCGACAGAGGCTACGCTTCCATCAGCGGCTTAGCCAAACAAAGTTCAAGTCCCAGAGGAGTCTACCGCATCAGCATGTCAGATCTGATGGATCGTTGGATCACATTGACCCTGACAAATCAGACCCCTGTATCAGCTCTCACTACTAGACAACTGAGTTTCAGAGAAGCAATATAGACAATCTGGGGAACAAAGAGAAGACACAGCAGAATGCTGAGAACCAGGGATCAGCGTTTTCAGACTTTGAATCTCCATCACTTCATTCTCTGACCTTTAGCAGCCATCAAAGACACCAAGGAGGCCCCAATTAGGTGAAGACCACCAGCATATCATTCAGTCTTGCATGTTTGCTTTCTGCACGTATTCTGAAAGAAAACATTTGCCTAGTTTTTTTCATTCTGTTGGGTTATCAGATAAGATCCTGTTTATGCTCTACAGAAGGCAAGATGACAGTCCAGTCATCAGTACACTCTGAGATAATCCACAGAGTACTGAAGTGTCTCCCTTTTAACCAAGAAAAGGCTTTGTTCTGGTTCTGTGCAGTCCAGCACAAATAACCCTTTTCTAATCTCAAGTCCATTCTATGAGAATCAGAGTCAACCACCCCTCCCCTGCAGCTGAGCCACAAACCACACCCCACCACACTCCCATTCTCACTTTGATCAGGCTTCATTATCTAAACCAGGGGTCCCCAATCCCAGTCCACGAGGGCCTGTGTCCCTGCAGGTTTTAGATCTCACCCTGGGTCAACACACCTGAATCACATGATTAGCTCATTATCATGCCTCTGGAGAACTTCAAGACATGTTGAGAAGGTAATTTATCCATTTAAATCAGCTGTGATGGATCAAGGACGCATCTAAAACCTGCAGGGACACCGGCCCTCGTGGACTGGGATTGGGGACCCCTGGTCTAAACCATGTGTCATTTAAAAGGAAAAAACACAAATTCTTCCTGTTCTTAAGACTACAATCCACCCCAAGCTGCTACGCCAACATGCATACCAAAATAAAACCCATTAAGCGTGAGAGACTAACCTGAAATGAAACCAAAACTGAAATCATTCATGAGCTGCTCGACAAATAATAATAATTATGGGCAGAAATTGGAGCGCTGCATCGCTTACAGGAACAATATTAGCCAAGACACACTTCCTCACTTCTACCAAGTACCACTACACACACCCCTGTTATACACAAACCACAGCATTGTTACACAAGCACTTCCAGTTTCATTGAAGAACTTGAGACTGCGATGGGGTGGACGAACTGTAACTCAAACTGTTCGCTTTTGTTTGTTCAATAGTGCAATAACCCTTCATCCTCTCATCCCACAAAAAAACATGCCCAATCTTAGTAATGCTTCAAAATTGACGACAGGTGACTGTTCTGGGGCTGCTATGAGATGGGGACGCAAAGAACATAAAGGGGATGCAGGACAGCTGCTGATGAAGATGATCTAAGGGATATCCACTAGACTAAACAATGACCAGAGTGGATATCAAACAGGGTGTTTTACAGGGAGGACCTGGGAAGTTGAGAAAATGAGTGCGCTCATGTCGGAGAAGTTCTGAGGCTGGATATATTGTTCTGTAGAGGGTTTGTTCTGTTTTCAAAAGGCCACATAAAACCTTGACAGTGCTCCCTTTTTTTGCGCTCATTCCTCAAAGCAGAAAGAAATATGAGATACCCGGGAAGAGAAAACCCCAGCCATCTTTTTTTGTCCTTTGTTAACCCTGTTGTTACCATCATGTCATCACGTCAAACCTTCCTCTGATCTCCAATAAATTCTGTCAGATATACTTTGCAGACCCTCTCTTCTCTTTTTCTTAAATATCTGCCATCTACTCCTCGGCTTCATCTCATCCCTTGGCTTTCGTTTTCCGCTAAATTCTTTCCTTTTTCCTCTACCCACATCAAAACCCTGGACAGGGATCACTGGAACATTCCGGGACAGCTCGTGCAGAACACCTGTGTGTGCATGAGGGCTGGCAGTGTATGCTTCTATTTGTTAATGCGGTGTGATATGTACATGGATTCTTGAGTAACTACAGAGAAAATGTATTCAGATCCACACACCAAACCTCTTCCTCACTCTCTCTCCAGATTTCACATCCTTTCCCACATCAGAGGCATGAATAAAAGAGGCAGTGTGTGCCTGGCAGTGGCCTAGCTTCAGCCTGATATAACGTTAATTCCTCTGAAGTAGCACTTCATGTATGTGGGTTTGCTTCTTTCCAACAGTGTAGCAATTGTGATGTGACAGCTAAAAAAAACCTTCTCTATGAGGAATTCAATTTGATTTCTCCGTACGACTCGGTCACATGTGCATGCTTCCACATTATGCTGATCTGAATTCCGGGAGTGGATAGTGTTTCCCTTTGTGCATCTTCCAGGCGTGATATTAGCCCTGAGGACTGGCTGAGCTAAGTTAGCGGATAACGGCTGTGGGGCTCCCCAGGGGAGCAAGCCTCTGCTGACATGGGAAGCCATAAATAAGGGCCCGGGGCGCAGCACCATGTCATGCGTCATTTGGGCCAGAGAGGCCTGCTTTATCCCCTTCCACCACCGCGCTGCTGAGCATGGCACCTCCTAGGGCGTAAATACAAAACATATGGGCAAAGGGCGAGGGGCAGAATCACCTCAGCATACCATACTTCTGCCTTGTCAGCAAAGCATCTTAGAGGATAAGCAGATACAGACGGGCTCTGTGATAAGACTGAGTTAACTTTGCCACGATATAACTTTTCAAGGAATTTTATCACTGGGCTCAGTTATTTTTGATACGATAACATTACATCAGCAGAAGCCGCATGAAGCAGATAAAACTGCTAGCACTATTTTTAAACTGTTAGCACTATCCAGCCTGTATGAACCGTTCAGTATATATGGCTTGCAAAAGAAGAAAGAATTATATTATTTAGTATTCTGCTAGAATTCTTTATTCTAACATTGTGCATGCATACATACATATAAATAGAGAACAGATTAAAATTTTAACTGGAAGTCACAATTTTCCTTAAAAACATAAAAACACCAGTCAGTTGCATTTCTGTGCTGTTGTGTGTAGTATACCAGTCCTTTGCCTTCACTATAATCCAATCTAGGTCAATGATGGGGCGATCGTGGCTCAAGAGTTAGGAGTTCGCCTTGTAATTGGAAGGTTGCCGGTTCGAGCCCCGGCTCGGACAGTCTCGGTCGTTGTGTCCTTGGGCAAGACACTTCACCCGTTGCCTACTGGTGGTGGTCAGAGGGCCCGGTGGCGCCAGTGTCCGGCAGCCTCGCCTCTGTCAGTGCGCCCCAGGGTGGCTGTGGCTACAATGTAGCTTGCCATCACCAGTGTGTGAATGTGTGTGTGAATGGGTGGATGACTGGATATGTAAAGCGCTTTGGGGTCCTTAGGGACTAATAAAGCGCTATATAAATACAGGCCATTTACCATTTACCAATGATAAGCAACTGCCATCAAGAGTCTCTGACACAGCAGAGAAACTTACATTTCCAATAAAATGAAGGTAGGGACACATTTTCAGTGAGAATGGTTTACTCAAGAGAACCTGTGTACGTCTGCCAAATTACTCAGTGATTGTTAATGAAACACTGACTAAATTCTCCTTTGGATGAGACACAGAGCGTGTGGAATGCATTAGTGACGGGACTACTGCCTGTGAAGATACTCAGTCTGTCAAAAAAACAGCCTCAAGGCCGGTGACTCACCAACCTGACCACTGACTAAGATGAAAGTTCCCTAAAACGTAGATGCCTTGAATTTTTATGGAGAAAAAACCACCATACAGACACAACCTGGATAATGAGACCATCTGGATGGACTATTCTTTTATGATTCATTCAATGAACTGAGATTATTTGATTCATAATGTTAATGGCATGCCTATGTGGATGACACAAATAAAAAAAACCTCTGATTGTAAGTCTTTCAAAGTACTGGGAAGTTGAGATTTTCATAAAATGTCTTTCTCAAGTTCCTTGTCTGGGATTATAGTAAAGTCATGGTGGGAGGCTTGGAAAACAGCACCTAACCATCCATTTCTATCAGGTTTCCCCGCTGACTGCAAAACAGAGTTACATCACCCCGTCTCCACCTGCAGGGATCCACCTTTCTATGCCAGAGGGAGCAGCTTCTATAATCCTGGACAATTGGACTCAAATTGCTCTGGGGAAGGCACAAAAAGCGGTGGGAAGGAAAGCCAGCCTTCAGGCACTCGCTCTCTTATCAACGCAGAGATAGTGATCGGCCCCAAGAGACGTCCCATTTCTCTCTTTTCTGTGGGCTAATCTACCTTTCCTTTCGATCTGACTGTCAAAGATGGATCCTTTCAACAGCTGTCTCCCTGCCAATTCTCAGTGTGTGGGTTTTAAAATGACAAACTCACACTGTTTGCTTGGTGATGAAGTGCACAGACAAGTTAAAGTGGGCAGTGGTACGAGGGTGGGGATGCAAATGTAATAGTTGTGGTTGTTGCTACACAACCAAAGGAAAAAGACCTTTCCTACGTGCAGGGTGGAAGCTCAAACACAAGAGGTAGGATCCAAGGTCTTAATCGCATCCACAATTTGCATAGATAATAACCTTAGCAGAGATACCACATGAAACAAATCAATCTCTATTGAGGATATCAGGGTGGATGTCAAAGAGCATTGCTCGCTGTTATCAGCCCTCCCAATTTAAATTGTAGTCCAATTATTTCTTCATTGTGGGATAAGTGATAGAAGCTAATATCCTGTTTGTATTAAAAATGGTTCAGACAAATGAGAAGTTGGGTAAGATGAGTCATCAGGACAGTAACTTCATGCAAGTTAAAAACTCCTATACCTTGAGTTACGAAATTTTTTAACAGTTTAGGAACAAAAAGAGAACTTGAGTGCAAGACTGATAGAGACTTAAAGTTATTAATCATCCCAAAACCTAAATATAGTTATACTGTGACTCATTCTAAAGCATTACTCTTTGAATTTACACCCAAAACATTAAAAGGTTATATTCATTGTGTTTGTTCTCGACCTCATTTTACATTTTTATCTAACTGAATGCTTGGCACACATAAAGTGATTATAGCAGTTGACTAACAAGCATGCAGGTTTAGTTTAGTTTATTATTACACTCATTTGGCTTGTCAATGAACCTGATCATTGCTGTTAATCACACTATCTATTTTGTTCCGACGCAGATCGGTCGGGACAGTTAATAGTTAACTGTTAATGCAGGAAAACAACTCCAAGTTTTTTTTGTAGGGATATAGGAGATAAAGGTTTGTTGAGCATTGCATCCATTTACTTGACTACATGAGCTCTTTAGAAATACAAAAACTATTAGAGAAAACAAATGGTAAATGGCCTGTATTTGTATAGCGCTTTACTAGTCCCTAAGGACCCCAAAGCGCTTTACACAATCAGTCATCCACCCATTCACACACTGGTGATGGCAAGCTACATTGTAGCCACACTGACAGAGGCGAGGCTGCCAAACACTGGCGCCACCGGGCCCTCTGACCACCACCGGTAGGCAACGGGTAAAGTGTCTTGCCCAAGGACACAACGACCGAGACTGTCCGAGCCGGGGCTCGAACCGGCAACCTTCTGATTACAAGACAAACTGCCAACTCTGCCAACAAGTCAATAAAAAACGTTCCCTCAAATCTAACAGCTGCATTGTCAAGTACAGCAGCTTCAGAAATATTGATAATGCCTATTTGTATTTTATACACCATACCAAGTACACTGGTCAAGGATGTTCCAGTGTCATTTACATGTAACCAATCTATCTTTGTGAAAAGGTGCTGCAGGATTTGAAAAATGTTAGAATTTAATCTTTACTTAAAAACTCCAACAGTATACCATTACATCTAACTTACTACATGAAATCTTTAAAATAAACAAATGAATTACATGAACACTTACACAGAAATTATTTGAGTGTTTTCAGTTCGGATTTATAGCATGTTGTACTGTAGCACACAAACAGCAATGGTCAATAACTTGTCCTAGATTTCAAAGACCAGAACACATCAGTAGGATTAAATAAACTGGTACTATGCTAATTTAAGTCAAATTTATGAAATTCAGATTCCAATTAGTTCATGTAAATGATCGTGTGTTGAAATACATAAATTGGGGTTTACAGGTCTCTGTGCTAGCACCACGAGTTTTCATGTTATACAAGCTTCATTTTGGCAAAATTATTAGCGAATAGCTTCCACTGCTATGCAGACACAATGCTGTGAAACATTTGTGAAAGAATAGGTCTTTCTAAAAAGGTCACTGAATTCCACTGAAGTATTGTAACAGGATGCTTTCATTGCAATAAGCCAGTCTATAAAATTTCTTCATTTGTAGAGCTTCCATGATCAACTGTATTATTGTGAAACAGAAGAGTTTAGGAGCCACAGCTACTAAGCCACATAGCGGCAGACCATGTAAAGTTACAGAGTCTCCAAACGTTCAGGCCCACAGCATGTAAAAGTTGTCATGCTGACTCAACAACCTTGTCTGGCATTAACATCAGCACTAAACCTGTGGGCTGGGAGCTTCATAGTGTGGTTTTCCATAAGGGCTATGCCACATTATACTGACTGTGATAATACTGGTATAAATTTTTACATGATATAAAAGTATCATATCACCTTCAGTGTTTAAGTCCCCCAGTGTGTGAGCTAATTTAACAACCTCCAACAGACAATGCTTTGCAAAATTTCCTCTAAATGTGGAATCAACAACAATTGAGGCAAAAACAAACTGTCAACTACAACCAGGCTATGAAGGAGGCCACACTAGGAGCTACTGATGAGCGACTCAAAAGTAAACAAATGACTCAACCAAGCATCACTAGCTTCACTTGCTAGGTGGACATCATTTAGGAAGAGTAACCAGTGCAGGGAAATTACTGATGCAGTTAGATTGTAAAAAAGCACAGCTTTAAGCAGCTGGCTAAAAAGTCTGACCGAAGATACGAATTATTTTTCAGTGTTATGATTGAAAACATTGCACAGGCTCCTGACGAGTCACAAGGTTAAGTTACTTTAGTTACTTAACTAAAGCAGCGGTCCCCACACTTTTTGGCGCCACGGACCGGTTTATGTCCGCTAAAAACTATTTCAAAAATAACGCTAAAACCTGATAAAAACCCTGAAAACCATGAATTTCACACCCGAGCCTCAACTCACGCGGCCTGGTACCAAACGACTCCGTGGGCCGGGGATTGGGGACTGCTGAACTAAAGCATTAAGCAGTTATTCTTATACTTACTACGTAAAATGTCTGGGGCAAACAGTAACTGTGCTACTTTTGACTTCTGCTGTATCACTAGATATATTGTTGAGTCACTACTACTGCACTATAAGGTTTACTGCTTTATACTGCTTACTGCTACCGGCACCATGTGGCAACAAATTCCCATTTTGAAATAGCCAGTGAGTCATCAGTGACAGAAGCTCATTTACTCACACTTTAAATGTTGCTGCCTGCACCCCCACCCCTGACCACATCGTAAGAAATACTATTATCGCAAATGTTCTTGAAATATTGTGATATAATTTTGAGGCTCACCCCCAGTTTCCATGAATGAGCATCTCCTGTAGTCGTAACGACTAGGTGGCCCAGTACTTTTGCCCATATAGTTTATTTATGTAAGAGACCAAAATAAAGCAAATCACTTACTACAACTGAATCCAAGTGACATACATTTTGTCATTAGTTGGTGAATATGAGGATCCGTGTTGATGTCTGCGTGTCTGCCATTTTTGGGGGGATTGTGTGGACTCGATCGTAGAGACTTTACAACGCACCAACTGCGCATGTGCCCCTGCCAACAACTTTGGCCGTCATGTGTCAAGCTGTTGGTGTGTCAGAGTATAATCAAAACTTTAAAATTATGCTGAAAACTGTCGATTGTGACAAAACTGACACACTGATATTTAATATTATCAAAAATTCCCAATAGTTCACAGATAGCCAGTCATTGATGAGGCTTTCTCAGTGGTTGTATACAGGAAATTGTTCTGAAATGGTGCTACATACATTAGAAAAAAATGATTTTTAAGCTTTATAACTTGCTGCCTTTTCAGGAGAAGCTTGTAGGCGTGAATATTAGCAGTATATGAAAGGGTTAAGATACAGAGTAGAAGATGTGCTTAGGCTATATAGTGACAGAAACCAGCTGTATGTAATAATCCTCGACCCTCCATCATGAGCCTTTTTATATTTTTGTGTTAGAGACAGCAGTGTTTATGCGGATACATGTTTGCTGGACAAGGACATCCGGTAACAAGAGAGGACATGGAGTCAGACAGCGTTTTACACATTCTTCCTCTTGTCTCTTGTGCTTTGTTGCTCCCTCAGCTCCTTTTTGGACTTTAATCACCTACTACACACAAGGGACCCATCTTTAAAACCTGTTGTGCTGCTTTATAATTTGCAATGGATCCCCACAAAGCTGGTGAGTGTTTTTCATTAGAATCATAAGAAGAAGACAGACATTTTTATCTTACACTAAAATCCAAAGAAATACTGAGCTGGGCCTGAAACTCACTGTGTGACAGGAGCGACTGAGACCCATCATGCCTTAGCCCTTCATGTGTTATGAAAACCCTACTTTGTTCCTATGGCAACTGGCAGTGTGTATTGAGAAGACAGATTATGTATAAGGCATGTTTACAGAAAACAATAAATTCCAGCATGCTTATATCAAGAGGCAGGCTTTCCCTAAAAGGCTGGTTTTCTGATGAATTGGTTGAGGGGCCACATAAACTAGCCAAAGATGGAACTAGAAGAGAATAAAAGACTTTTAAATGTTAGCCTAATGCATCTGCCAAGTTAGCATATAGCTGGCAGGCCTGTCACAAACAACATGAAACCGACCTCTACAGAAAAAAAACAATGTTATGGACTCCAATTGCAAGCACATACATGAGCAAAAGCCAAACACACAGTAGGTGACGTAATAAGCAAACATAGAATAGCCTTACACACAACATAAAAGCAGCATGACACAATGTTTTCCAAAGGGAAGGGATTTCTATGTCTCTGTTTATCCCTATCTGTATATGTATAGTATACCGTCATGGTAAAAAGAAAGTACACCCTCCTTCATTTCTAAGGTTTTATGTGTCAGGACATAATAAAAAACATTGTCTGGTCTTTACAAGTTAAAGTTGGGTAAATACTTCAGCTGAACAACAACATGCACTGCACTTTGACATTATTTGACAAAAAACTAAGCTAAAATGCAGCTGTAGGTGAAAAACTAAGCACACCTTTACTGCTTCAATAGAAATTATGGTAAGCAGATGCAAGGTGCTGCTAGATCAGACAGTGCAATGCTTAGAGAAATTGCAAAAGACCCAGGAACTAGATCTTAGACTTTACAGGCCTCATTGAGCTTGTTAAATGTTAAAGATAAGTATGGCTTGCTTAGGAGGGTTGCCAGGAAAAAGCCTCTTTTCTCTAAAAAGAAGCAGCACGGCTAAGGTTGGTAAAGTTGTGTCTGAAGAAACTACAAAATGTCTTTTGAAAAGATGAGACCAAAGTAGAAATGTCTGGCCACTCTGGGCATAAATCATGCAACCACAGCAAATCTGCATTAACACCTCACACCAACGGTAAATAAATAATAATAAGATAATTTTTATTAGTGAAAACCTCAGATCTGTGTGCTTTTTTCCCATGCCTGTATATTGCACCGATACTTGGTGGATAAGTACAACACTAGAATGTAATTTGGTTAAAATGTGAACACTGTAAATGTTTTGCTTAGTCACAAACTTCCTTAAAATGAAGCTTTTCATAAAATAAAGAACACAATTAAAAGCATTGTCTGGTATAGCCAAACTAAATAAGTCTATCAGTGTTAACTTTTATGCAGCTGCACAATACAAAGGCTATAATCTGTTATTCGTTATCAACGCTTTGATCTTGCCCATTAAATGAAAGTGAGGACTTATCTGTGGGCACGTTTTTATGAGCAAACTCACACATTTTTACAGCATGGCAAACAGACAGTAAACACCAAGACTGTGCTGTGTTTTTATGTGTATTAAGACACAGCTAATTAGATGGTGAACAGTAAAACAGTGAGTAGAATCGTAAAACAGGGAGCAGAGACAGGTCTGAGTGAGGGATCAGGTACAAGTAACAGACGTCAGAGTCAGGACACAGCAGGCCACTGACAAATGATCGAGGTAGGGTTTCTCATTTGTGCTGTCTTCTCTGTGGTGAAAATGTAAATAACAGACTTTCTTATGTAAAAAAGACCCCTCCACCCCCTTCACCAAGTACCCCTATCCCTCTATTCTTCTACTCCTGTCTTCTCCTGTGCAGTGGTTGGTCCCATGAAGCAGGGGTCAAGGTACTAATGGAGGACCTTGTGGCCTTGTGTGCCTCTGGAAACACTTCCCCCCCTCCACCACCACCAGCAACACTCTCTGCTCACTTATAAATCAAGTAGGCTTCATTGAGAGTGTCAGGGTCCTCTGATGTCCTAGCTATGTCTCATTTCAAAGTCCTTCTGAAAGCTCACACGGTTCCACGTTTACTCACTGGACACAAGGGAGAAGTGTACGTGGGAGTCAGTGTGAGACTCAAAGAGAGAAAGACAGACAGAGAAGCAGAGAGCAAAAAAAAAAGGGAACGAGTTTGGGTTCAGAGAGAAGGAGAGGGAAATCAGGAATAGAAGAATGGAAGGGGTCCCTGAGGGAAAGTGGGAACCAAAAAACAAAGGTTTATGTACCAACTGTGCTGAATTAAAGCTCCTATTTGAAAGCATCTCCAATAAACCACACCAGTTTGGGGAAAGCCATTAACTGCATCACTCAAACAAGATGCGTGCATATATGTGCATGTGGGCATTTGCAAATGAAATAGATAAAACAACTTCCTCTACTGAACACACACAGTTTACAATGCACTTATAGAACTGCAATCAAAACATAATTCCCTCCCTTGTGGTAAATCGAGGTGTACATTCTGCAGAAGTACATGCAATCGCTGAGATAATAACACTGCGGTTTCCTTTAGTGGAAGTAATCACAGCAAAACACAGATGAGTAACATATGGATTTAAAATATTTTTTTCTGGACTGCAGCTTATTGTTGTAGTAAGCATTCATATACATCATAAAAGGAAACAATGAAATAATATAGTTTATAAAGAGACACACATTTGTAAAGCGAGCATATAAGAACGCCTTTGATCAAACTTTAAAACTAATCAACAAAAAGATTACAATTAGCACTTTCTTTCATAATGGGCTAAACTGTTTGAGGTATGGAGTCTACTCCTTAAAAAACATAATTCTCCAGTCACACAGTCCTACAGACCAGTTGCAACCGCCTGGCAACCACCAGTCACTACAGAAAAATTAGCATTCCCTAACTGGTTGCTCGTGGTTGCTGAAGCCTCATTCACAGAGCTGTCACTAACCCCTTGGTAACCAGCAGTTATGCCTTATCCCTTGAGGTCACGCTTGCCATCTCTCCCCTTTTACCAGCCATATAAGCAACCCAATAATATAATTGAAAGGAGAAATTAGCTACTTCTTCTTTGCATCTTATATATTTCACTGGAAAAGCACAAGTTAAAAGCTCTAGCATCAACTCTCTGGATAACGCAGATCTGTAATTCATCACTGAATAGTGCTTCATCAAATCACAGTCAATGACTGTTTCTCTTTGGCCCACTAAAACCTTTTTTTCTTCTGTTGTTAGCACTGTTTTTGTCACAGGCACTGACTCCTGTTTCTGACCATTTGCTTTTCATTTCTTTTGTTGTGCAATTTTCCATTTTCAGGACATATTGCTTTGAGTTTTCTGTCCAGATGCTTTGAGATCTTCCTTTCGTAATCTTCCCGTTTTGCCTGTACCATGTTTTAGACACAGCTGACTGGGAACAACCAGCATCTCTTGCCACACTCTGCTGGGTTTCCATCTTAAAAGAGTTGTACAACCCTTTGAGCGTTTCAGCTGACAGCTCTCTTGTTGGGGCTGTTCTTCCATTAAATCGATCAGGTGCAACAGCTTCTTAAGATATGCAAACACACACTTTTAACATCGGACTATTTTGCATATTAAGCTTTGATTTAAAAAAAAATTTCCTCTTAAAAAATGCCATAAATTAAAATCATTTAAAAAAATTGAGTTATGCTTCAATAAGCCAGACTGTTCAGCAATTAAATAACATTTTCTATCATATCTCTGAACATCCTCCAAGCATAGTACACTATCTGAAGTAGTCATTTCTAACATATAGCACACAACAGGATATAGTTCACTTCATGTTGCTAGAAAAACGAACAATTAAATGTGTAGTCTCCCGAGGGGTCCAACAGACATCACAAAGATGATACATGAGAGTATCAAACTGACATTTTCTTTCTCACATGCAGCTACATTGTGTGACCTCTAGTGAAGTCCAGAGCTGCATTGCATGTGTGAAAATGTCTTTATATAACCAGAGTCAGTGATTAACCTAGCTTAGTAAAAACAAACAAACACTGGAATATGGGGAATCAATGCTCTTCACACGTAATAAAAATTACCTAGTAGCATCTCTAGAGCAGAAAAGCAATTTCAAGGAGATGACATGTCTGTGGGAAATTTAAGGTCCCTGCCATCATGCAATCATACAGCGCTATCCATAAAAAGGAAGCTTTAACAATTTAATTATGATATAAGTTGTTAATGAGTGAGATTAAGAAATGATGGTAGATGGGGTTTTTTATCTTTAATCTCAGTCCCCATAAAATCAATAAAAGCTGCTGTATATATGTAATTCATTGCCCTGCAATTATGTTCCTTTACATATGCATACACAAAGACATATAAGCTTTTCCCCAGCAAAAGCCTAAAGAAAGGGGTTTTCACCTAACGCTAACATGTTCCCATGCAGTCCCCCAAAATCCCAAGTGCATAATGCTGGATGTGGATGACACTGTGCTTGATTGGTTGACAACTAGACTGGAAAAGGAAAGAGTGCTACAGCGGATTTTAATGGAGAAAAAACTGTGTGAAAAAAAGCACAACAAAACATCCAAAAAAGAAAAAATACAGCATGAAAAGCCCAGACAGTGGCTGCAGTGTTGCATGCTGCATGTTCCATTGTTTTTAACACCCAGCTCAACTTCAGCTCTTTGAATGTTATAACTCCGCTCTACTCAGCAACTGGCTGATGGCTTGACAGCAGCACGAGCAAGACTAGCCCAAAGACTGGTACCACAGACTTTGTACACTGCCTCCATCGACTCTACAGGTATTTGGACCATTCACGGACTGCCAACGCTCTACCACAGCTGACAGCAGTCTTTGTTTTGCTCTTGGTGTAGCAACACATGAACCAGGTCAACCTGGAAGGTTTCTCTAACTAGAGCCTGTTATAGGCAAGAAGCTTTCCAGCTCGCAGACGCTCTTTAGAGCAGGCAGTGATAGGAAAAGACAGCAACTACACTTTCAAAACAAGAACATAGCAGTTGTCTACAAGCAAATCGTGTCATTATCTCCAGCAAATAAAAGAATGACAAAATAAAATCATAAAAAAAAGCCCTGTAGGGGAGCAGTGTGTATTCAGTAATGTCGGTAATGTTTATGGCTCTATAATTGCCTAATCTGACACAGTGACAAACATATTAACCAAAGATATCTTGTAGTCTCAGCCCTTTCAATATTGGACAGCAGTTGTGCCCGTTACCCATTATTTGTGACTTTCAAACAATTCAGTATAGAGTCATTTGAATTACCAGTAGATCAGAATCACATTAGTATTTGATCAATCAGATATTTAACTTGGTGCAGGATGCAGAGCATATGATAGAAGTCATATTGAAGAGAAAAGAGGAGGCACATTGGTTGCTAAGATGTGCAAAATAGGGGCTCATCAGCCTTAACAAAAAAGAGCGAATGCCCATGTTTCACTTGCCACTGTAGCCTCTTCCGCTCACATTTATGTAGTGACAGTGTGGTTTGCTTAATCTTTCCTTATCTCCTTTAAATGCAAAGGGCTGGGCTGAATTTGCATATAAAACAGAACACAAGTTGTCACTTGTGACTTTATTTACAGAGGAGATTTAGTAGATCACGAAGATACTGTTAGGAGGCGGGCAGGCACACACACACACACACACGCACACACACACACACACACACACACACACACACACACACACAGAAAGTGTTAAACCACAGGGGTAAGTGACACCTTAATTGTAAGTGGTGTTAACCTCCTATGGGACTGTTGTTTTGAGTGTTTCAAAATGTCTGTTGCTAGAGGCCTGAGAATTTGTTCACATCGGGATGAGGGGGAGGTGGCTGTGGTGGTGGGACTCAGACAGACAGAATAACATTCCCCAATTGCTACGGTCATTTCCATAACTCAGTACACATCCAGACACACTGATCACCGCTAGAGGTTTAGTTATTTGCAGCTGAACACTTAAGTAGATTGGATAAAACAAATCACTGGTAATTCTGTATAAGGCAGGAGGAACCTCGACTTCTGCTCCCCCCCCAAGAAGCTGTCAACAAAACCTGAATGCCAGTAATTTCGGTAAATAATGACACAGTATTCAGTGGGAATCAAAAACAACCGTTGCAAACAAATAGGGTGTACGCATCTCGGAGATCAGATTTCATCTGGTGGTGGTAGACTCTACCACCATTCTGGCATCGTTGTATTTTTACTCAGTTGTATATAGCATTCGTATTCTATTTTTATCTTATTGTATATTTTTATTCTATTTTATTCTACTGTATATAGTATATTATTTTATTCTATTCTGTACAGCTGTGTACTGTATTTATTCTTATTGTATTCTAATTTTTGCGTCATAACTTTTGCACTGTCCACTTCCTGCTGTGACAAAACAAATTTCCCACGTGTGGGACTAATAAAGGTTATCTTATCTTATCTTATCTTATCTTATCTTATCTTATCAAGTCAGGAAAGCAACAAAGAGCATAATTACAACTCATAATACAGGTCATTGTGCAGCATGTGTGTTTGTCTATGTGTGTGTGTGATTGTATTTATGCTTGTGAGATAGACATGTATGCCTGCAATTACTGTCAGGGTGTGATATGGTTTTGGAGCAGTCCTGCGATGATTAATTCTTTTTTTCTTTAAGTCTTTTTAACCACAAGAAGTGTCGTTCCATATCAAGTCAAAGGATTTTATTTTAAATCCAGAGATTTTCCTTGAACAATAGGAGTTTGGTATATTTTGCAACTTTCCAAGGACAGGATGAGACTGACAGTTTCAATGTTGGTTTGTGTTTTATCTATGTCGTAAGACATTGGCCTGGATGGCAGTGGATGAAGAGATTAGGATGATTAATGCACATCACTGTCACAACTGTGCACCAAATGGATTATTTCCAAAGAGCTCAAATAGACAGAGGAAGGCTGAAGCTCTGAAAATGTCTTCTTGGCATCACTCTACTGCTGTGTGGCTTGTATATTAGGTCAACAAAGCATAAGTGGATTCGGTGAAACAGCTTGCATAACACAGATTATTAAACAGAGGAGAAATATTAACCTTTGAGGAGTAAAACATCACTGTGCTGCCATTAGAAAAAGGTGATGTCCCCACAGATGACACATCTCACACATTGTTACTGAAAGATTGCAGAGCAGAGGAAAAGATTAAATGCATGGTCCTTATCTTGGGGACCTTTTCAGCAAAGCGAGCTATCACTCAGTATCAAATGACATGAAGCTAATGAGCAAAAGACGCTACAAAGAGCAGTGGGTAGCCCAGCTCTCCTTTACCTCCCACAGAGGTGCCGAGTGAAAGAAGGTGCGACTGCTTTACAAACCTTTATCCGCACCTAATTTGTGTGCGTGAGAAATCACGCGCAAAACCTGACGCCCCTGAAGGCTGCAAAGTCACTGCCAAAACATCTTGCTCCTCTCACCGTGAATGTGATAATGAATCCGGCACCTTTGCTTGTTCTAAAGTAGTCACACTGGTCTGGGAGAACAATTCATTTCAATAAAAACATAAATTATTCTTTTTGACAGAATTTTGATTAAAAAGGTTATTTGCGCAAAAAAAGCCAATATATGACAGAATGACAAATCGGCTAAGAGAAAGGATCTCACTCTTAACGTTATTTGCTCTCAAAGTGTATTATATCTCCAAAACTCCAGTTTCAGAGACACTCCAAGCAATGGAACGTAATCCAGATTGGCAGGCACAGTAACACTATCTGCGAGCGAAAATTGCACTAATGCCTTTATGTGAGTGTCTAAAAATTGTACTAAAACGTGTCAAATTACTTTGTAGCTCATACCTTACTAACACGTGCTGACAGCCTGAAACGCAGGCCTTTTTAATTTTAGTTTTGGAACAGAAGTTATCATATGTTTTGCTAGCACTTGTGGGTAAACTGTGTTTCTGGACGTGCAGTCATCCATAAATGTGTTATTACTAGTACATATTAATTATTCAATTCAATTTTATATAGTGTCAAATCACAATAGTTGCCTCGAGATGCTTTGTATTTGCAAAGGTAAAAACCCTACGATAACACAGACGGCTCCTTTTTAGCAAGCACTTGGTGAAACCAGAACCAGGCTCATATATTCCCAAAGCATGGATGACGGTTAGTTCAGTGATGGTCACTAGGAAAACACTCAAATTCCCGGATAGGCTATGTAACGAAGGGCATCTGGCGTAAAAAATTGGCCAAATCAAATGCATCTGCTGTGGCGACCCCTTGTGGATAAGTGAATAGCTAACAGATTTTGTGGTTAGCACTATTGCCTCACAGCAAGATGGTTCTTGGTTCTAACCCTGAGTGGGGTGTTCTGTGTGGGCAGCCCAAAGACATTGGTGTTAGGTGAAATAGCGATTTTAAACTGGCTGTGGACATGAGGTAGATAAAATGTTTTAAAACATATAGTACAAATATGGTCTCTATTACTAGAAAATTGCTCTATTAATGGCAGTCCATTCTTTTTACTTAGATTACTTTGAAGTGAAAATCTGATTGGCCCGAGGACCATAGTGCAGCTTTTTGAGTACATTCTTCTCCACTGTAGTGGAACAAAAACAATTTGCTAAATAATGGACTAATCAATTGACCAAAAAAAAAAAAAATCAAAAATCAAAACAGATTAGCTTGTTTTGGCAAATCTGTGGGATGCACAATCGAATTGGAATCCGGGGAGTTGATTTGATTTGATTTGATATACCTTTATTAGTCCCACAAGGGGAAATGGGTCTAAGCCATTGCCTTGGGGCCATTTTCCAAGCCAATACAGAGCAGCTTTGTGGTTTGGTGTGTGTCTGGGGGAGCTTGAACTACAATGTTTACATTGGTGGTACGTGTCAAGGTCTCCCAGCAAAATCTTCCATGTTAAAAAGACTTATCACACATTAACTGTTGTGGCAAATGAGTTTGTAAATGATACAAGTCTACTGGAGCAGACTTGTATTGTTTACACATACATACAACTTTCTCACATAATGTCTAGAAAGATTCAAGGTTATAGTGCATGTGTGAAAATGGCTGATGTCTACCCTTAAAAGCTTTGCTAATGTTCCAAGAGGCCACTAGGAGATATCAACAAGTCCCCTAATGGGCAAGTTCATGTTTATTCCTACTGGCGTTCTCTAGGTAGCGAAAAAAGACACTTGTATCTCCCATTTTCTCATTCCTTGCCTCAACAGTCTTTTGTTTGCCCAGTTAATCAGTTTCTCTGCAGTTCTTCTCTAGCCTTTCCCTCTTAATCATTTACACCTTCCTCTTCCTCCTCCATCATTCTTTCACTGCTCTTCTCTCTTCCCATCACACTCTAATCTCCTGGTCTGAAAGGTGTTTCCTGAGGAGGGCAAGTGGGAAGACAGGCAGGAATGATGGATCGCTCTATAGATACTTCGCTTTGTCTCTCTCTGGGGTAGGGAAAGGGTGGTGATGGGTAAGGGGATAATCATGGTTTGGATACGTCTGACAGTGTGAATGTAAGGTATGAGCTTTTCCTTAGCAGGATTTAGGTTCTGCAGAACCTTTAGAGGAACCTACGGGCACCACCTGTAGTAATCTCTAAATGTTCAGGTAGCTTCTGGGTGAGGGTTGTATTGCTTGATGTTGGTGACTGCTAAGACAGGTAATTTTTCTATAAACCAGCAACTGCAATAAGTTTATTTTCCACTTGCTGTTTTTGGCTAGGCACAACAATGTAGAGCTTAAGACTAAACAAAGTCCAGGTCTCATTATGTACTATATAAAGAAAAAGACATCCAACCCAAATATGCAATAGTGGTCTGCAGTGACTCGCAATAACGTAGTGTAAACAATACTTGCATTTCTAGCTGATGAGTTCTTCAACTGACCCAGTTAACAGAAGCAACAGACCAATTCTCCTGCAAGCCAAATTTTTGGATCATTACACTCAGCCGTGACTTGATATCAGCCAAATATTTATGGTGTCATTTATTTTGTTCTGAAATGACCCAAATTTTGTGTCAGGATGTTGTTTGCCAGAAAAAGCGACAAAAACACAATCGAACCAGGGTCTTCCTGGCTCAGAAACTGGTCCTTGATGGGCGACTGGCATGTAAGTATAGAATCAGGGCAGGACACTGTGTTACTCCAGCTGATTGAAATTTATCTATCTTCCTGTCATTTTTGATCACGTCACAAGTGAAACCACAACTAAAAATCTCCTTTTCTTTAGTTCCACCAAAAAAAACCTCCATGCAGGCAATCAGTTACTATACACATTTAATACGTTTAATTAAAAACTGTCTCCAGTCCTCATTCAGGTGATTGGTGTTTCGATGTCTGAGTGACAGACCAGTGTGCCCTGTGTTCTCCACATTCAGTGATTTAGGATATGTCCAGGTGCTGGTTTTGGTTACAAAACACTGGCACATAAAGAGGAGACAGCTAAGACAGATAAGCAGGGAGAAGAAGCTGTTCAACAGCTGCCAGCCTGGTTGGGTAACACTCCAGAGGACCCCCTGAGAGGAGCACAGCTTGGGGTAACGTCTGCACTGCAGTCAGGGAGGAAGACTTCAAACACAAGGCTTGTACAACCTCTGGCCCCCTGCAGCTCCCTCTCCTGCTGTTCCCCTGAGCTCCACGGGGGATCTCTGAAGACCATGCCAGCAGTTATCCTACTATCTTCCACTATACTTCGTTACTTTCAGCTTTTTTCTCCTAACTTAAACACAGTAAACATGGGTTTATAATAGTGATTACCAGCCCTTAAATGCAACCAAGAAACTATCCACTAGCACTGTAGTAAGTGTTGTATTCACTGCCTTAAAAGGCAACTTCCTTTTTAACTATATACATTTTAAAAATATAAATCAAAGTAGAGGTTTCAGGCATCTGCAGTGGTCATGCTGTAGCCTATTCCATACTCACTTGGGTCAAACATGAATCCAAGCCTTTTCAACACATTTCATGTAAACAAAGACAGGAATGTGTGTAACATTTAGAGTCCCTAAACGGGCTCCTTATAGCTCTGCCCTTTCATCCTTTGTTCCAATATCATTGCTCTGCCAGAGCACGATCAGATTCCCAGTCAATTTTACCAGAACTGTTACATTTTCTGTGGTATAAACGAACAAAAATGGTCAAGAGAGCAAGAAAACAGTGTTTACCTACTGTAACCCTGGCGTGGAATGAATTGGGAATAAAAGCACTGGCTCAGCAAATAATGAACCACTTATGCAAAACTTTGCATCACAGCTTCATGATAAATTGTTAAGGAATACCTGGAAAAACTGGTACAACTTAATAACCAAACAAATCCAGAAAAAAGTGGCCCTCATTACCTGAAAGAATGTCTGCAACACATTTTAATCCTAACAGATTATAGTCAATGTGTCACATCAAAGCAGCCAAAAAGTGCCTTTGCTGCAGGAAACCCAAGCAGTCACAGCTGACAATCTGGGAGACAGGGCTCCTGGGACCTAGGGTGGCTCAGCTGAGGACATTACTGCACGCAAAGCAATCCCACACACAACCAAATGCACATAGACACACACAAGAGTCTGGTGGCAGACAACAGTCACCCTGTCATCTTCGATTGCAGGCCACTCATGTTGGACCAGCGACACCTTACACTCAGACCAGAGGGCCTCGGCCCCCCTGGTGTCCCACTGCCGCCACAGAGGGACTGCCAGAAGAGTTAGTTCAGCTCTGAAGAACAAACACAGGAATCAGCCTGTCCAGAAAGCATGTAGTCCTATCAAAAATATGTCTAAATACAGTATGTTATGGAGCCTGTTATTTGTTTTTGGAAGTGAGATAAAAGCTGTTTGAATGTGAATTTAACCAAGCAAATCTAATTTAACTAAAATGAATTAATACAGTATAAAACCACAACACAACAACAGTCTCCTCACAGTGCTTTTTTGATCATGTAAAGACTATAGAACAATAAAGAGAAACCCCAACAATCCAATGACCCCCTGTGAGCAAGCACTTGGCAACAGTAGGAAGGAAAAACTCCCTTTTAACAGGAAGCAACCTTTTTCAGAAACAGGCTCACGAAGGGGCACCTATCTCCTACAACTGGCTGGGAGTGAGAAAGGACAAAAGACACACTAAGGAAGAGAGAGGGATTAAAATTACCTAATGATTAAATGCAGAGTGGTGAACAAACACAGAGAGTGAAAAGAGGTGAGAGAAGAAGAAACAGTGCATCATGGGAAGCCCCCAGCAGCCTAGGCTATTACAGAGTAACTAAGGGAGGGTTCAGGATCACCTGATACACCTGATCTTAATAACATGTTAATTATCCTTGCTTTTATGTGACTTAGAAAACAGGGTTATGGTACTTTTAAAAGAATACATTATATCTGATTTCTCAGCTCATGTGTGCCTAAGCTGTTCCTCCATATTAAATAAAGGAATCTATCATTAAACCCTAATCACTAATCTTCCTTTTATTTAACACCTCATTTATGGACATGCGCTTGTTCAAAAACCTAAGTAAAGCCTGAAATGCCAGAACCATGCAAACACAAATAGAAAATGAGTACTATGGGGTTTTTTCAACTCTATTTTGTGTTTGCAAACTCCTTCATAACTGTACTCTGTATCATGCATATCTTTCCTTTAACATCATGGGCAGAGAAGTATGGAGAGGATTTCCTCTGGCTGTGGATCTTTATCAGTTACTCTGGCCTAGTAGACATAAACCTCCACCAGAGTGCGGATAACACTGCAGGAAATTCCCAGCGAGATCATAAATTGAGTCACCGCATGTCACTGTGGTAATTTTGTGTGTGCAGCAACAGAGAGAGGCTCCAGGAAAAGTTTTTTATCAGGTCTCACTCACTCACTTAGTAATTGGCAAATCAATCTGAATTTATGAAAGCGCATGACTAAAATGAACTAGGAGACCTTTTACAATAACTTATAAGTAAGTCAGGTGCAGCCACTAAGTCACATGCACGTTTACAGGAACTGACTAATTGGCTCTTTCAGCTTTTCTGCTTCAATTGTAACAGGGCTTCAACAAGAAACACATGTGACGTCATCATTTTGCTTTAACTAACATTTAAATAATTTGACGTCATTGATGTAAGCATGGAACTGTGAGTCCATAAAAACAGGATGACTGAGGGAACAAATATAGTTGTTGTGTTGCTGATTGTTGCATTGCCTTACTGTTTTTTTTTTTAAGTGCTGTCTCAGCATTGAGTCTTGCCTAGTAGTACTTCAGGGGCGCTCAGAGCTACTTATCCTGGAATTTATACTTTTTCCCACCACGGAAACAGCCCATAAAGAGGTCATACAGGGATAGCTTCCATGGTTGGAACATGTAAAAAAGGAGCATGACACCCTAATATGACCTGCTAGTTCCTGTGATGGAAAATGGTCTATGGTAAAGCCATCCAAATGTGTGATGCCTTCAGAATTGTTAAAGTGTTGTGGACTGAAGGGCTGCTGGGGGTAACCCCTTATTGTTAGGTGCTCCCTTTGTGGTCATACTCTTCACTGTACTGAGAAGAGGAAAAGAAAGGCTTTCTCTAACAGTCGGTCATGCCCCAGTGCTCCTGGCAACAACAGGTCCCAAGGACGCAGACCTGCCTGGCCTATATTGGCTTGGCTCTCAGTTAGCGGTGGCGACACTATCCCCCTGTCAGCTGGCCCAATCGGGGCCGACCAGGCCCTTTATTAAAGCTTTGAAGACTGCTGAACAAAGAGGCGTCCTATGTTTAGATGATAGATTGTAAGCAACTGGTTTTCTGCTTGGGCAACACAAGACAAAGAACCTCCTTCTGAATGCAGTGAGTATGCGAAAGAGAGTGAGCGAGAAAACTAGAGAGGGAGGGAGGGAGAGAGAATGACAGGGTCTGCCATAAGTTTAATCAGATTTGTGGATGAGGATTATTTTTGATGGATAGAAAAACTAAAGCTGTCGGGAAGAAATGCAGTGAGTGAATATTAACACGGGTGGGTCTAACACCCTGGTGATTAATAATAAAAGCAGAGATTCTCTGTTAATTAGAGGATGAGACCTGTCAAAGTCTCACAATACGTCCTATATAGTACACCATATACAGCATACGGTACACTTGACTGCACCAGGAAAGGAAGCCCATCTGATAACATAGTGGGACAGTTGCAGTTTATTTTTTATTATTATTGCAAAAAATAATAGAAAATCAAGATTAGCTAATGATATTTACAGTTTAATATGTACTCAACTTCTTGATCCGATTTTTGGATGGATAAAGTCTTTGATTTAACTGTCAAATGTCTTTAATAAGATACTTGATTATTACAAGTATCTGTTTATAATATTTGATATGTTATCTTTGACAAGCATGACTATCAGTATTAGATTCAACTGGAAAAACCAACTTGATTGTACTGATTCTGTAGCACTGCTAACCAGCGAACTAACTATAAAATATCATTATTTCATTTCTTGCTATTTCATATTTCTGTGAAATGTTTTTACAATTGTCAAATTAATTCTTACATTGGAAAAAACTTTTTTTTTTTTTTTGGTCAGGTCACTGTAACCATTACCAATGACCACCAGATTTAAAAATCAGTTTGTCCATGAGTCCAAGTACACATTTTTGCCAGATGTAGTGTCATTTGTAATGAACACTCTGCAGGTGTCTTAGATATCCCCTTCACAAGGGGTAGACTTGAGATCACAGTGACCTTGGACTTTGACCACCAAAATCTATTCAGCCCTGACTTTAGTCCAAGTGACCATCTGAGCCAAATGTGACTAAAATACATCAAGGCCATCCAAGAGATATCATGTTCACCAGATTTGGATGGACAGGCAACCAAAAGCATAAACGCTCGGGCCACGGCGGTCACTGTTATGGAGCCATAAAAATCCAATTTAATTGCCATGAAGGATCATTGATTACAGTCCACAGGAAGATTTGGTCAACTCAGAGCGCTTTATAAATATATAAACGTAGGAAGAAATATATTTCAGTTTTTTTAAAGTGGATATATCTATAGTCAATGTACTTGTTAAAATGTGTTATGGTAGGAAACCCCCCAGTTTGACAAAGTAAACACAAGGATCAGCACAGAAGCGTCATACTGCTGTGGATGCATCAAAATACATTTTAAGCAACTTAAAAAAGACTCAGTCGGGTGATGGGGGTATGTGGCGGGGTGTGCTCTGTAGCACTGCTGCAGGGAGGCTGACACACCAGAGCTGCATCAGCTCATCACGCCTCCCGTGCATTAAAATCTGTGCTGTGTCCTGACTGTGTTGTTGTTGTTGTTGTTGTTGTTGTTGTTGTTGGTGTGTATGTTCGGCTGCGAGCCGAAAAGCTGCAGCCATGTGTTTGTAACAGCAACCGGTTAATAAAAGAAGTATGCTAGAGAGCATGAAAACATGGCAGGGTCTGTTATGGATTTGTTACATCATGTTATCAGTCTCCTCAAAGCGACTGGACTTCTTTGACTGACATGACTTTCTCTGCAGAACACTGAAGCTGGTAGTCAATGGCCTTGATTGTTAGTTTGTTTGAAACACTGAGTTTGACTTTGATGTTTTAACACATTACACTGGACCCTTAAAAAAGTCATAAAGTAATTGACTCCAGAGGTAAACTGCTAACTTGTGCTTTAATAAAGCATGGATGTTGTGGGTTTTTTGTTTAGTGTACTTTACATTCAGTTCATTGATAACCACAAAAACAAAACAAACAAAAAAATGGGCATATTTTTTAAAAACATCCTCACTTTACTGTTATTGTATACAACTTTTACACAATACTGAATGCATCTAAGCAGACTCACCTGGTCATGGCTGGCTTGGAGGGTGCTCCCAGTGCCGTGGAAAGTCATTTGCACAGGGGAGAGAGTCAGATAGGTCACAAAATCCTTACCACTCTGCGCATCGCTGTACTGCACCTGGACAGAGGCAGGCAGATAAAGTGAGTTACCTCAGATAATGCAGGAAAAAAGAAATCAACGCAGAAAACACAAGGGAACTGAAGCATCTCAAGCTTTTAGTGGGATACAATATTTTTTGAAGTGGTTGGCTTGAGAGTAAATCTTCCATGTCTAATAGCCACCAAGGAGCATTTGTGGGCAATTATCCCACACCGTACAGAGATGGCATTAGGGGAGAATGAATGCAAGAGTGTGTATATGCAGTTGGCAGGGAAGCATCAGAGGGGTTAGTGATCACATCACTGGTGACCCCTCATCACTGAAAGGTTAACTCTGCAGGCATTCCTAAATGGTGTGCAATCAGGACTGTTATGACATGATGCTCCTCTGGGACAGCCTGCCCCTGATATCCAAGGGCTTTTGGTAATACTGCCTGCTTGTCTGCCCTACTTCTTACTAGCTCTCACTCTGCGCATGTATCTGTATTTGCATTGGTTCATCTGCGTACTAGCCTGCCCTACTTCAGTCCAAGACAGCTGCAGGCATCTGAATAAAAAGTAGGTTTCTCAATAACTGTGAGGTAACCGAAAGGAGTAAAATATCTGACTGATGCAGAAAGACAACAGGACAGAAGGAACAAGACAGTGACTTCACATTTGAGTGAGAAAAAGGGTAAAAAAAACAAGTATTCAGGTATGGAAGATTATCACTGCAACACAGCTTCAAGCTTCTGCAGTACAAAAGGGCACAAGCTTCAAACTCTCATCATATATAAGCCTAATCACACACAATCGTATGCATCACTTACATTACAGCATGTATTCTAGCAAATATTTTGATATCAGTAACTGCAAAATCTCTAAACAACAAGTGTGCAGTGAGCTTCGTCATATTTTAGTTGTCTGAGTAGAATCATTTCATGCCAATTAACAGAAAATGTGTGTTATAAGCACAAACCTGTGTGTGCTCCTCTGTGCACCAACTATCCGACTGGATCAAAGTTTCATCTTATCTAGACCTTAATTCAGTGGTTGTACAAGCTGAACGTGTGTGTGTGTGTGTGTGTGTGTGAGAGGGTATGCACACCAAAGTGGCTGTATACGATCTGTGACTGAAAGCTTCCAGAACGAGATGTGTGCCTTTCCCTCCCAGTGAGTTACGATCAGCCAGCCAGACACACTGAAGTCTGCCTAAAGACACAGACCCATCGTGACACACACACACTCACATACCCACACACCCATCATAATATATACTCACACAGAGATATGAATATGCGCACACAAAGATATGTTTGTGTGCGCTCGTCATGTTACATCCAAAACATGCACACACTTGTGGGAAAATTCATGCAAACCTGCTGATGAAGAGATGGGGCCACGGTGATAAACTGTGGAAAGCTATTTTAAATGTGTATGAATCATTAATGCAGTAAAGTGAGCCACAGAAAAAAGCATTCCCTGACAAGTTATTCTCCAATAAATTGTCTAGACTTCAACATTAAAGAGAGGAAAAGACAGAAAGGAGGGGTGAAAAAAAGAGGTACTTTTTGGGGTAAGAAAAAAAAGGTTTTGCAACAGTAATCCTATGGCACAAAGTTTGCAAATGAGCTAAAAATACTCATATTCTTGAGCAATAACCATGTGTGACTAAGTTTAGACTACACAGTTATACTTCAGCGTCTGTGTTTAACTGCCCCGTATGCTGGTGCGTTTAGGCAGGATGGAGGCCTGTGTTTAGGAACCTGTGATGTATGGTGTAATCACGCTGTCTGATCAGCGGGTACTCTGCACGGTTCGTCTGTCATAAGCTGTCAGGACTGCAGCTGAGGGTGAGGCCCTTAATGGTGCTGGAGGAAACAGGCGTTCTTTTAAAGTTGTTCACTGGAAGGAGATATACACTTATATGCATATCAGATTTCTTATAATTCACAACTTCTGCCATTGTCTGCGAGGGTACACGTGTGTATTTTTAGCTAATAGTGAGTACAAATTACAAAGTCAGTATGCTGACTTTGAACGGGCAGAGATCAGGAGCTCTCATACACAGAGTAAGGTAAGTGGCAGCTCTGTTGCCTTTGGTCATGACAAAATTATTAACTACAGGGAGTGCAGAATTATTAGGCAAATGAGTATTTTGTCCACATCATCCTCTTCATGCATGTTGTCTTACTCCAAGCTGTATAGGCTCGAAAGCCTACTACCAATTAAGCATATTAGGTGATGTGCAACTCTGTAATGAGAAGGGGTGTGGTCTAATGACATCAACACCCTATATCAGGTGTGCAGAATTATTAGGCAACGTCCTTTCCTTTGGCAAAATGGGTCAAAAGAAGGACTTGACAGGCTCAGAAAAGTCAAAAATAGTGAGATATCTTGCAGAGGGATGCAGCAGTCTCAAAATTGCAAAGCTTCTGAAGCGTGATCATCGAACAATCAAGCATTTCATTCAAAATAGTCAACAGGGTCGCAAGAAGCGTGTGGAAAAACCAAGGCGCAAAATAACTGCCCATGAACTGAGAAAAGTCAAGCGTGCAGCTGCCAAGATGCCACTTGCCACCAGTTTGGCCATATTTCAGAGCTGCAACATCACTGGAGTGCCCAAAAGCACAAGGTGTGCAATACTCAGAGACATGGCCAAGGTAAGAAAGACTGAAAGACGACCACCACTGAACAAGACACACAAGCTGAAACGTCAAGACTGGGCCAAGAAATATCTCAAGACTGGTTTTTCTAAGGTTTTATGGACTGATGAAATGAGAGTGAGTCTTGATGGGCCAGATGGATGGGCCCGTGGCTGGATTGGTAAAGGGCAGAGAGCTCCAGTCCGACTCAGACGCCAGCAAGGTGGAGGTGGAGTACTGGTTTGGGCTGGTATCATCAAGGATGAGCTTGTGGGGCCTTTTCGGGTTGAGGATGGAGTCAAGCTCAACTCCCAGTCCTACTGCCAGTTTCTGGAAGACACCTTCTTCAAGCAGTGGTACAGGAAGAAGTCTGCATCCTTCAAGAAAAACATGATTTTCATGCAGGACAATGCTCCATCACACGCGTCCAAGTACTCCACAGCGTGGCTGGCAAGAAAGGGTATAAAAGAAGAAAAACTAATGACATGGCCTCCTTGTTCACCTGATCTGAACCCCATTGAGAACCTGTGGTCCATCATCAAATGTGAGATTTACAAGGAGGGAAAACAGTACACCTCTCTGAACAGTGTCTGGGAGGCTGTGGTTGCTGCTGCACGCAATGTTGATGGTGAACAGATCAAAACACTGACAGAATCCATGGATGGCAGGCTTTTGAGTGTCCTTGCAAAGAAAGGTGGCTATATTGGTCGCTGATTTGGTTTTGTTTTGTTTTTGAATGTCAGAAATGTATATTTGTGAATGTGGAGATGTTATATTGGTTTCACTGGTAAAAATAAATAATTGAAATGGGTATATATTTGTTTTTTGTTAAGTTGCCTAATAATTATGCACAGTAATAGTCACCTGCACACACAGATATCCCCCTAAAATAGCTAAAACTAAAAACAAACTAAAAACTACTTCCAAAAACATTCAGCTTTGATATTAATGAGTTTTTTGGGTTCATTGAGAACATGGTTGTTGTTCAATAATAAAATTATTCCTCAAAAATACAACTTGCCTAATAATTCTGCACTACCTGTATAAACTTGTTTTCATCCATCCATCCACTGCTTATCTGAGTCTGAGTCGGCAGTGTAAGCAGACACCCAGACCTCCTTTGTCCTGGCCAATTTGTCCAGATCTTCAGGGGGACACCAAGATATTCTTAAAATAGCCAAAAGATGGAATCTTTCCACTGTGTCTTGGATCTGCCTCAGGAGAGGGCATTCCTGAAACACCTCACCCAGGAAGTATCCTAGTCAGATCTCCAGACCACCTCAACTGCCTACTTTCATTGTGGAGGAGTAGTGGCTCTGCTCCAAGTCCCTCTGGAGTTATGGAGCTCCTCATCCTATTTCAAAGGCTGATTCCAGATACTCTCTGATGGAACGTTCTAATGACGCTTGCATCAGAAATCTCATTGTTTTGGTCACTTTGGTCATGGCCAGGGGTGAGAATAGCAACGTAGATCAGTCGATCATGGATCAATCAGCCCTTGTTCGTTTTCTCTTCATAGTGGTGTTTTGAATCGCTTTTCATCTGGTCCTACCCAGGACCAATTTGCCTTGAGACACAATACTGGGGCAAACTCCCACCAACAAAGTAGCTCCTGGGATCTCTACGGCACCAGGTAAAGGTGTTGATTCCATCTATTTTGTGAACAACTTATCCAACTACAGGGCTGTATCCTATCTGAGCTAACATTTTGTAACAGGAGGGATATGGCATGACTGCAGTTTTGTGTGTGATCCATTTCCCAGAATAAAGAAACTGTTAAACCTATTATGAAGGAACAGTGGTTCCTGATGTCATAGTTTCTCTTCTATGTAGCATTGCATTCTGTTCATTATTTGTCATTACCATTTAGCTGCAAAACTATGTAAGGAGTAGGGTTTCTTTCTGACCTCCCCCTGAGATTTCCTACACTTAAATATCTTAACAACTACTGGATCATATCCAAAGTATCCTAATGAATTTGGCTATCCCCTAGCACAGCTCTTGGTCGATTATGCTTTGTTTTCTTTGGGGTATATGTTACAGTCCCCCCTCTGAGATCTGGAGCTGGAAACACTTCCTCTTTAAGCCTGTAATGCCCCTGACACGCTGTATGATACTGGATCATAAAAGTACACATGACGTAGTCAAGCTAACAGCAAAATTGCAGCTAAAATAGCAAACATCAACAGGAGGGTTTTCTTTCTTGGTGGCTTTTTGATAAAAGTGCCTGATTATGAGTATTTACCAGAGACTGTGACTTAGAGGAAGGACAGAAATTTTCGTGATCTCCCAGCATCAAAGAACATAATGGCATCATCTGATTTATGATGATTTGTTGGAAACTAAAATAAATGAGCATCTTAAAAACAAAGGTCTATTCTACCATCCAGGCCGTCTGTTTTGAGTGCATGTTTGCATGCATCTGTGAGCGCATGCATTCTAAACAGGCCAAACTAATCATCCCAGGTCCCATCACAGAAAACAGCCTCTAATCCACTTCCTTCAGAGACAAAGAGGCAGGAAAGTTATGCAAGGCCTGCGATTGATCGGCGGCACTAATGTGGAACGACCTTTGACATCTGGCTTCTAAAGCTGGATAGCTCCAGTGCTCCTCCTCATTTGAACAAACATGAACATGCACAAACTGAAACACAACTGCAGTCATCGCTCTTGCAGCCATGCTAAGAATTTATCTTTAGTGCACAAATATGCACGTCCACAGACAAAAATACAGGTAAAATATCCAAATTCAAGCAATCCACAATGAGGATTGTGCTACACAACGCTGTTAAGGTAACTATGAATACAAATATCTGTGTAGTCACGTTCTCCATGTGACTGCACACTAAACTGAGTGTGAGTGGCACACAGTCAAAAATCGCAGAAATAACTTGGACTTCACAATAAAGTCTCCCAGGCTGGCATTGTTGGTGAGAACCAATTAGAAGTCCATGTTGAGCAACTTCAGTGAGGACTCAAAGGCATGTGAGTGTTCGAAGGACTCTGTTAATATACCTTTGGCTTCTATAATGGGCAGGAGGTTGAAGGCAAACAAAGTGGCTGCTCTTAAAAACTTTAAGTGCACTTTGCCTGAATCACAGAGAGATGTCCTAAGAAAAAGAACAAAGCAAGTTCGACCTTCTATTGAAACCAGTCCATTATCAGAAACTTCCCAGAGGAGTTTGCTAAAATAAGTGCAATGAGTGACATGAGAAAAATTAACAATGGAATATTTTACTGCAATCACACATGTCAGGCATGCAAGCCTTTTCAAAATTTGTAAAAGGTATCTGTTTCAACTGCTGACACAGTCTGAAGGCTGCTGTTTTAGCAAAACAGATAAGATCGTATTTTGATTGGTACAAAAAGTTATTTTTTGAGGTTATTTAAGAGAAAAAAAGAATGATGTAATCAGACATATACATAGATTGGTGTGCAATTACATCTTCTAACAAAATAAACAAACCTTTTAGGTAATAACCCATTAGGAATATATAGGAGCAAGCACCATCTGGAACACCGTGGCTCATTTTTTTTGCATGTAACTAGAGACAGGCTACATACATACTGCGGCTAATAAGTTACTTGTAATTTAAAGATCACAAATAGTTCTTTAAAACTTTATATGAAGTCAGAGCTGTAACATACAGTGGGGCAAAAAAGTATTTAGTCAGCCACCGATTGTGCAAGTTCCCCCACCTAAAATGATGACAGAGGTCAGTAATTTGCACCAGAGGTACACTTCAACTGTGAGAGACAGAATGTGAAAAAAAAAATCCATGAATCCACATGGTAGGATTTGTAAAGAATTTATTCGTAAATCAGGGTGGAAAATAAGTATTTGGTCAATAACAAAAATACAACTCAATACTTTGTAACATAACCTTTGTTGGCAATAACAGAGGTCAAACGTTTACTATAGGTCTTTACCAGGTTTGCACACACAGTAGCTGGTATTTTGGCCCATTCCTCCATGCAGATCTTCTCAAGAGCAGTGATGTTTTGGGGCTGTCGCCGAGCAACACGGACTTTCAACTCCCGCCACAGATTTTCTATGGGGTTGAGGTCTGGAGACTGGCTAGGCCACTCCAGGACTTTCAAATGCTTCTTACGGAGCCACTCCTTTGTTGCCCGGGCGGTGTGTTTTGGATCATTGTCATGTTGGAAGACCCAGCCTCGTTTCATCTTCAAAGTTCTCACTGATGGAAGGAGGTTTTGGCTCAAAATCTCACGATACATGGCCCCATTCATTCTGTCCTTAACACGGATCAGTCGTCCTGTCCCCTTGGCAGAAAAACAGCCCCATAGCATGATGTTTCCACCCCCATGCTTCACAGTAGGTATGGTGTTCTTGGGATGCAACTCAGTATTCTTCTTCCTCCAAACACGACGAGTTGAGTTTATACCAAAAAGTTCTACTTTGGTTTCATCTGACCACATGACATTCTCCCAATCCTCTGCTGTATCATCCATGTGCTCTCTGGCAAACTTCAGACGGGCCTGGACATGCACTGGCTTCAGCAGCGGAACACGTCTGGCACTGCGGGATTTGATTCCCTGCCGTTGTAGTGTGTTACTGATGGTGACCTTTGTTACTTTGGTCCCAGCTCTCTGCAGGTCATTCACCAGGTCCCCCCGTGTGGTTCTGGGATCTTTGCTCACCGTTCTCATGATCATTTTGACCCCACGGGATGAGATCTTGCGTGGAGCCCCAGATCGAGGGAGATTATCAGTGGTCTTGTATGTCTTCCATTTTCTGATGATTGCTCCCACAGTTGATTTTTTCACACCAAGCTGCTTGCCTATTGTAGATTCACTCTTCCCAGTCTGGTGCAGGCCTACAATACTTTTCCTGGTGTCCTTCGAAAGCTCTTTGGTCTTGGCCATGGCGGAGTTTGGAGTCTGACTGTTTGAGGCTGTGGACAGGTGTCTTTTATACAGATGATGAGTTCAAACAGGTGCCATTCATACAGGTAACGAGTGGGGGACAGAAAAGCTTCTTACAGAAGACGTTACAGGTCTGTGAGAGCCAGAGATTTTCCTTGTTTGAGGTGACCAAATACTTATTTTCCACCCTAATTTACGAATAAATTCTTTACAAATCCTACCATGTGGATTCATGGATTTTTTTTTCACATTCTGTCTCTCACAGTTGAAGTGTACCTCTGGTGCAAATTACTGACCTTTGTCATCATTTTAGGTGGGGGAACTTGCACAATCGGTGGCTGACTAAATACTTTTTTGCCCCACTGTACAAAACATGCATAAAATTGCTCATTTATTCCTAAAATTGTCACAGTCATTTATTGTCAGCAGATTAGACATGTGAGCCTCGCATCTCAGATCAGCTGTTTAAAAGCTAACAATATGCTAGCTAATGTTAGGCTCGAACATCCTAAAGATCAACACAGCATATCGAAACTCTAGCGATATTGACAGCTGCGGTAAACGGTGGATTGACAGCCTACAATCTGCCTGTTTGTCCTACTGTGGCCACCATAGATAGGATTATGTACTTGAATTGTGAGGGGTAAAAAACACGAATTAAGTTGACTGCAATCTCTAATATAATGACATCTAGTAGTGGGATTTTACACACTGTACCTTTAAGCAAGCAATAATGCAAAGAGACAATAACTGAGGTTAAAATTACAAATGTAAGGAGCCAAAGGTCCAAAGTAGCAGCAGAGCAGTTACTGATTCGAAGATCAGAGCAATTATCCACTTTTTTTCAACAGCTAGAAAAACATTACTGTGTGTTTAAACAGATACGAACATTTTAATATCTCCTATAGTCCATAAAAGCTATTTCTCCCTAGAACGATCCTCTTGATTACTCTTTCGGAATTGCGATTTATAGAAACCAGTGCAGGGCCCTTTAAACTCTGCAGCAGGAGTGAGTGAAGTCTATCATGGCAGGAGGAATGGGGTGTGTCAGCAAAACACACAGCTGATTCAGGGTGCCAAAATTTAGCTGCAGTAATTCAACAACGCTGGTCTTGAACTGAAATCCAGAAATATGACATTATCTAGTGCGATCTGCAGAGGCCAGCATCTATGTTGAGCTCAGTGTGTGTGTCTATAATAAAAACACAAACACCAAAGTCAAATAGAGGAGCACAAATGTACACACACGCACCATTACTGCTTTTGAAAAGACAGAATAACTGTACAGCAATACATTTACAAGGGTCTATTAAATAGAACTCCAAACTTAACACTTCAGCTTATCAGGTCCCCACCAATACACCAAAACAACTAGATACACACAGGCACACACACAGACACACCTTCATTTAGTAAAGAGATAGCAGACACTTTGGGAAATACCCTTACCTCCCTTCAAGAGACTGATACCACTCAAATGTAAGAATGAAACTATAGTCAACAGTCCACGACTACTCTGTCACTTACTGTGGTTTCATATTTAGGAGCATTAAGATAGCTATTATGGGCATTTCTGTAACTTTTGTAAAAGCCAATGTTTTTTTACAACTTCAAAAATGATCACTTTATTGTAATCTCATTCTTTAAGTAGCTGCCCACAGCTTGTGGCCGCGGATGAGGATGGAAGCATCTATTAACTTAAATCAGCAGCTCTGCTCTCACGACCACCACCACCATCTCTTCACCGCAACAGATCAGGCCAGCAGCTGCATCTCTGCTGAAGTCCCACCAATCCTAAGACAAGTCTTTGCAACAGGGGATTGGATCGTCAGGGTCGGTGAGGTAAAAATGGATAGTGTTTGTTTTCTCAGTGCTAAAATAAAATGCCCACAAGTCGTGCAGAATTTTTTTAAGTGGTAAAAGAAAACATTCATGAAATTGCTATTGTAACATTACGCTGTTCTGTGGTCACAGTTATCATAGTACGAACCAAATATCCAGAGAGATTTGGGGACAGAAAACAACACAAAGGGGGCATTTTCATTCTGTGATTTTATATCATTAAATTGTCAACAGATCACTTGTGACTTTGTCTGCAGCTTGTGAAACAGCTCACTCAGTTGAGAAGGAGTCGCAATGAATAGAAGCATCCAGGCTGGAGACTTTCTGAGAACGGCGGCTTATGTGAAGAAAATAAAAATAAATAACTGTTTGGGAATCAAAGCGGTCGGTTAACACGCCCTCGGTCTCCTAATGCTAAGCCTGCACTGACACAAAACTGCAATCACAGTGTAGTTTTGAGAATTACATGAAATATGATCAATACTATCAAAATACAAGAGAACAAAGGCGAGTAAAAAAACGATTATGCTGCATATTCAAATTTGCAATATGCTGCGCTCGCACTTGAGGGTATATGATTTAAAGGTTTGCAAATGGGCTTGATTGTGGTGTAAAAACATCATCACTCAGTTTTGCCAAGCACACAGACGCAGGCATATCCACTAACACGCATACGGAGGGCCACCATGTAAGCAGAGACTGCGCGCCGAGCCAGCACAGCATTAGTGGTCTGATTTATACCACCGACAAAACTTGTTTTCGAAGATCGCTCTTCACACAAATATGCCGCAGAGCGCAGCTGGAAGCCATCACCCTGCCGCGGAAATCAAACGTGCAGGGATTAGCCATCCCAAAATGTATTTTCTAATGCAAATCCCAGAGTAAACAGAGAATAGAGGGATGAGATGATGACAAGGAAGTTGGAAACAAACTGTTAGAGTCTTTGAACGTTTGTACCAGATCAGGCGTTTGATGTTAATACAGAGAGATGCGAGTGAGCAATGGAGATTGGAGAAGAGGGAAAGGTGGAAAGGGAGTGGTGCAGAAAGTGCCAGGGTGGGTACGAGGTGGAGACGGCACCATTTGAAGTGGTTTTTCTGCAAAGCCAAAGAGGGAAGCGTAGAGAGAAGAACAAATACCGTATAAGTGTGAGAAATCCTGGGAACTGCACTGAATGGATATCAACACCAGTCACTCGCCAAGGATAGTGTTTTCATTAACATGGGATTTCCCCCCACAAAAGTTCTGCCTCCAGCACGGCAACATCTACATCCCTCCATTTTCTCCAAATCCATCTTCCAAGTTAAGCCTGCCGTGACTAGTTAAAATAACTCAGCTGATTAATATCTCTACTGTGTTATTGCTTTGGACAGAACTGATAGACACAGTAGATACAAATCAACTCCTCTAGACACAGACTGGAATGACAGTGCAGTGAGCTGATCTCTGTCCACTGTAATACATACCCAAGTAAGTAGACCTTATCAGTTTTTTTAATCCAATAAGTGGTTACATATTTGTACATTTCATTGTGCACCTTTTACTGTGATTCTGTGAATGGTTTGGGAAACATCAAGTAATCTAATATGTTATGCTTTAATGTAAGAATTCTGCAGGTTTGTTGAAAACTAGGTTACACTTAAGAAAGTGATTCTGTCATGTGTCCCACTGCAAATCCAAGATACAAACTCAGGAAGGGTGTAAATTCTAACTTTTGCTGAAAAAAAGCTACCCCCTTTCACCCCTTACTATATAGCTTAGGGTTTTAAGAGTATGAAGAGCAAAACACTATTACCATTGCCATTATAGTGGACCTTATCTACAGAGAAGCCCATTCTTACACTTCAAACTGAAAAATTAGATTTTTTTAAGTAGTAAAACCCAGTTTCTCCCAGTACAGCCTTGTCTTGTTTGCACCTGACCGAACAGATATTCTCATATTTTAAAGACCCAACTGTCTGGAGAGGCAGAGTAATGGCTTGCATTTTACTCCCGCTACACAATCATGAAACATGACCTGAAGCGCTTGCACATAAATACAAATGAGGCCAACCTGAAAGAGCGATATTGTGCCCCAACACATTCTGCCAAGTGTGACATGAGCTGAGAGTTTGACCAGTAGCTTGTGGAGTATCTAAAATGTGCAAAATTCAAGGAAAATACTGCTGTAGACTGAATGCTTAGTGACTCCATAACCTGTTCACAAACATCCCAGTACCAGGAATGCATTAAGTGAGTATCTTGAAAATAAATCTGCAAGTAGACTGAAAACATTTTATAAAGAAAAGGAATTTTCTGCTGAAACACTCAATATTGGTGCACACATATGTGACTGCTTTTGATAACATTTATACTCCCTTCTTTTTCCATTTATCGACTTTTAAATATGTGAAATCCTGCCAAGCAGAAAGTGCCGCTCTGATAAATGCCTGCTTAGTTTTAAAAAATAAAATTCAGGTATGAAGGCATGAGGAGGAATAAATCAGGTCCACAGCAGCAGATCTGTTGTGGTCCAGATGTGTACCATAGCACCATGTGGAGCTGATGGGAAAAAATATCATTAGCATTCCATCAATCACCGATATCTTATATAAACTTTTTCCCCAGCTCATTTCTTACTGAGGTAACATTTAATAATATGAGGCGGTCAGCAATAACTGACTGGTGACTACCAGAGTCAAACACGTAGAAATGGACATAACATACAGAAACATGATAGAAGTAGTAGGCCAGAAAAAAGGTACGTGGACACAGAAACTGAGAATCTGTTATGTAGCTTTCATTCACTTCTTCATCCTGTTCCATGTGTTGTCTATTACCTCCTGCTTTGTTTTGTTTCTGCCCCACTTCCAGCACACATACCCAGCATGCCAACAACACACTAGCCAAATTAATAGCAAATACACAAAGACACACATACGTACAAAAACACTGGAATAAGTGACAGCATCCTTGCTCCAAGCTGGCATGAGTACAACACACTGTTGCTTATCCAATCGGAGCTTCCACTAGAGGCCATTTTCCAATCAAATCAAAGTGGGGCTTAGCAGGTAGGCCCCGGCTTTTGTTTGCAGCGCTGGATGGATGAAACAGACACTATGAGAATGTCCTTCGTTTTTGATTTGTTCCTTTAATCCACCACTAGGAGGTCTCTGTAATCCGCTCACTTGGATGACATAATTACATTTTTCTAATAATTATACATCAGACAAGCAGATTAATATTAAATTGCTAAAAAGATCTTAGTGTGGATTTGACTACTCGTTTGCTGTTGAGTATGGCTGACAGGAAGACGGCTCAACACAAAGCAGCACATTACGTGACCACTGGAAAAGCAGACAAGTGCAGCTTTTGGCAAAAACATTTGAAATCTGTGGTGATTTGGCCGCAAAAACACATAAGAATACATAAGCCTTAAAAAGCCTGCCTAGCATGGCTCTGTAAGCAACCAGAGGTTCTCATTACAAACCCACATGATATGAAACATCCCCTCAATAGAACACATATTGTCTGCGTGTCTCAATTACAGCCTGAATTCCTCACTTAAGAAATGCGCACACACACATGCACACACACACAAGCACACGGGAATATGTGAGTACACCGATTATGGTTTGTGTATTTATTCACAGAAACGCATGGGAGGATGAACAGACAAATATATTTGCAGCAATGTGAAATGGGTTACAGTTTGTAATGTTTGGCAACAACACCAACTTAAACTTTACACACAGGCTTTGCCCAGCTCTTCCATTTCCACTAAACAGAACCTGCTGTGTGTGTGTGTGTATTTGCGCATATGTACAAGTGTGTCTGGGCTTGGCCAGGCAGCAGAGCTCTCTCAGGTTACACACACACAGGAAGGCTCAGAGCAATAACAAAGGCCTTTCAAAGGAACCCTCAGCAGGTTAAGATAAAATGTTTTCGCTCAAACTGATAAAAAGCATCTGCAGCTTAAATGAGCAGGCGCTGGTATCAGTGGCGAGGTATGTGCAGCAGATCGGCCGGGACAGATTAAAACAGACAGCGGGTTGTCTCCCTCTTGGACGCACAGAGACCTAAGAGCAAGTGTATGTGTGCGTCCAGTCTAGTACTGACAGAAACACCTGTGAGGTTTAGTTCCAGCTTTAAATCCTCGGCGTGCCAATAATGTGAGAAACAGAAAATGGATAGGGTGTTATCGAGCAGTTCTAGGTTGTACGCTCCACACACAAGTCCCACTGTGCTGTAGGACAACCGCTGTGATGACTCTAAGATACTGTAGACTCGGCAACCTCTAGCACATACTTTAAATGTGTATTTTCATTTTTCTTTTTAACTGTCCAAATATCTTCTTTATAAACACACGGCTGATGAAGAACACATTTTTATTTGCAGCACTGTTCTAGAGGGAGAAGAATTTGGACACAGTTGTTGATCATATTTATGCATGGTCATGCTAACATCTGTCATGTCATGTGTGATTACTGTATGGGTGTAGTGCTGGAGGAGAAGGGGGGGGGGGGGGTGTCTTTAACTTTTTTTAGTTGGAATTATTAAATTTATGACATAATTGAATCCAGTTTAAATGACAAGACTTTATTCCACAAGAATAATAAAGGTTAAAGCAGCAAGAAAGTTCACTGAGCAAAACAGGAAAATTCAGATTTTTTAACCTTTTTTTTAAACTTAGAAACATTTGCTTCAAAGATGGTGATCAGATTCGCTTGCGTTCAGTTGGCATCGTCAAAGCGACTTGTGAATTTCTGTATATGTAGATGCCAAAAGATTTGATTTTTAACTGATTTATCACAGTTAATTGCCATATTATCACAAACATATTGCATGTAATTGCCATCTCGATCCCATTTAACTGCAGACTGATAGCAGCAGACCGACTCTGTCTAATTGCTGCTGTCTTGATGCATCAATCTGTTTGTAATGATATGGCGATTAACTGTGAAAAATCAGTGAAAACCTCAAATCTGTTGGCACCTACATATGCAGAAATTCACATTAAACAGAATTTCATATTAACAACTTGCATTTGGAGTCCAGCCAGAACCTCATAGATCTGGAGCAGAAATTCCTCTATATATAGCGGTGCAGTAGCTACAGGATGACGATTTAGCAACAAAATGACATGGGTGACAACCTTCCTTTTTGATAGAAATATAACCAGAATAAAACCAGCTGGTAACCAGTTGAGTCAAGTCCCCTATTGCAAAGAAAGACAGAAACTGGTTATGCTCACTGGTAGAGACCAACTCCGACCAGATATCCAGCAAAGTGTGTAATAGACATGCTAGTCCACAGTGTCCATTCCACGTGTTGCCTCTCAAAAATGTGAAATGGACATGTATGCAGAAGTTGCAATAACAGCAGAGAGAGATATTTTATTTCAAGCCAACATACAAAAAAATCACGGGAAAGTGTTTAAACAGATATTAATAACATATTTACATGTATATACATATTAGCCACCTAGCTTAATCATTTCTGATGATTAAGGACCCTGGAACACACTTTATATGATTTTTGCTCACTAGCAACTTGTTGGCTTTAAAGATATTATCTTCCCCTGCTGGAAATGCAGTTTCCGTTTCATGTTTTGGAGAGGCAAAGCGTGAAATGGACACGGTGGACCAGCGTGTCTATTACACATGTTGGTGTGATACTGGGTTGCTGACTCAGGTGTTTTATTTGGAGACAGGCTTCCTCCTACTAGGTGACCTGTGCAATCACCTTGCTATTAAAAGTAGTTGCCCAGAGGTTGAGAGTGTTATATTCTCTGGGCAATCAGTTGGTTGCCTCAAAAATGCTAAAGATTTTAATGTAATCAATGGGCAAGCACCAATTTTTCCTAGGAGCAAAGATGTCAACATCCTATTTTATTCTGCGCCAATAACAAACTGCATGTTGAGATCTGAGAGGGTGTCCAATGGAAATGAAACAAAATCTGTCAGACAACCAATGAGGCTGTAAACAGAATGTTGTTATATCATGCCACTCACTTATTAAGGCTTATATGAACTTTGTACTAACTATGCTGAGGTACTTCCAGTGACAGAGTGACACATTTAATGAATTCACCTATATTACTGCCAATTAAAAATGTTTGGTAAGACTGCAAAAGTAGGGCATAACACAGGCCACTTACCATGTAACAAAAATTATTTTTTAGATGTACAGAAATTTTAGAGGTTCACCTCTTTTGCATCTTACCTGGAAGCCCTGGATGCGAGCCAGGTAGTCCAGCTGCTGTGCTGGCTGCACCGAGACACCACAGGCCAGGTTCTTCCCCTTCATGGGCAGTGAGGCTTCGGCTGTGGGTGACTGACCATTCAGCAGCAGCTCCCTGGCCATGGTAGCGGTTGGGCTGGGTGAGGAGGATGAGCCACTGTAATAAGAAGGGTGTCCTGGGGGTAGCGGGGCAGAGCAGGGCCCCATGTCTTTTGATGCCATGTAGTTAACGGAGTTGCTACTGGTGCTCCCGGGGCCCGGAGCACTGCCACCTTGCTTTCTACTGGCCTCCATCTCCTGATAGACATCTGGGCTTAGGTGGAGCAGACCCTTTTGGGCTGGAGGGGTCAAGAAGGGCGGGAGGAAGGGAGGGAGGTGAAGATTTAAAAAAAAGATGTTAGTATGAATAGATAAATGGACACAAAGAAAAGTATAAAGAGTTAAAAGAGGCAAAACAGAATAAAGGAATGACATTAGGAAAGAGAACAGAGAAAAAGGTTATTATGGATCTCATAATTAAGCGTTGAAATCTCATGAATACAGATTCCTTAGCCACTTACATTAAGACAATACCAAGGAGTGTTTGTCTATGTGGGTGCCCAACTGTGTCCATTTGTGTGCCTACAAGTGTGAGCTCCTAAACTGGCATTTCGTCACCAAACATAGTTGACAGTTACTTGTGTTTTGGCAGGTCCAAGCACTATCAAAGCGTCTGCTGGGAAACACACACACAGCCCCTTTCTTTCTCACTCTCAAACACAAACACAGAGACACAAACGGAGCATCCACCAATATCAACAGAGTGTCTATGACTTCATCTTTGATGGAAAACAGCACCGTCACTTCACTGGTATCCTGCTCCAGTTTTTATGTCTTCAAACATAGACCCAGCTGAACCTCAAAGGAAGTTTAGTCACAGACAAAAGGTTCTTGTTATATTATTTTGAATGAGGAAATGTCCCAAATGGCCTGGCCGAGGCACCTTTGTGGTCTAACAAGTGAAACTGGACAATACTTGCTGTAGTTCTAGCCAGCTGAACACAACAGCACCATTTTAAAGCTTTCTGGACTCTGATATCACTGACCTGAAAGTGTTGCGGAAGCAGGAAATGCCCGTGGGTTGGGATTCAATACGTTTGTTACTCTGTGGCCATGGTGAAAGTGAAAGGAAGGAGTACAAGGCATTAAAAGAATGCAAGGAATTGTAAAGAGAGGATAAAAGAAGGAGGATGAGCTGGCAGCTCGTTCAGATGGAAGAGGATGTGGGGATGAGTGAATGTGAAACCCATGAGGAGCCTCCAAGCCCAGCCAAGGTCACCAGAGACAGGAAGACCAGCTGTCTGTGTGTCTGTGGACATGTCTGTGGGCTTGTTTGTGTGTGCATATGGACCAACAGCTGGGAGAAAGCGCTGGAGCGAGCACTTGACTGACAGGTCACTTCCTGTTTCAGTTAACATTTACAATCACAGACAGATATACACAAACAAGGACAGAGTTTTGCACAATTGTAGCTTACTCTAGTGTAAGGTTTCTGGGAACCTGCTGACAGTATTTCCCATAATGAACAATGAAGTTTGCATTCCTTTCCAGAGCAGCAGAAAAGCTGAAGGAAACAAATGAAATCCAGAACTTATTGCTCGTACTACAACAAGTGGCCCCTTGCCAACAATGACACAAATGCTAGGACTTTTCCCCCCTCCTCCCAATCATGATGACAACTTTAATTTGAATTTACACAAGTAAAACTTGCAGGCCTGCACATTCTGAATGCAGCATCATAAAAAATGAAAGGTGTTAGCCAACATGACATCAGCAGTGGACAAAGAGAATTGGAGGGGGGGGAGGAGGAGGCAGTCAATGTGATCCATGTGAGTTTCTGTGACTGCCCAGTGCATGTGAGAGTGTTTGCATGTTTGCATGTGATTGAGTACTTAAAGCTGGTGTCAGATGGTAAGCGAGAGCGTGAGAGCAAGAAACAACAAGAGTGAGACAATGGACGAGAGACAGTGGGAGTGAATAAGCAAGAGTGGCTGGATGTGTTTGCGCGTGATGCTGGACAGTGATTGTGAAATTGTGTACATAAAGTGGGAGAAAGTTAGTGAAAGGGGAGAGCGGGAGAAAAGCAGGCTGAGCCTGAGAAGTGGTGAACGGAGGAGTAGGGAGAGCTTATTTGTGGTACCGGTTCCAGGCAGTTGCAGAGGGGTCCCACCCAGACTCGGTGTCCGGTGGGCCAGGGGAGCATTGGAGGAAAGCCAGAGCCAAGCATGAGACTGATCGAAAACAGATAGGGCCGAAGCCCGCCGCTATAAATCACCACTGTGGAGCAAGACCTTCACATAGCTTACACATGCACACAATGCACACACACACACACATATGAACAGCAGGAAATGAAATGTGGCAACTCAAGTGAAATCCGTGCTGCAAGACCCATGGGAATAGAAGGGAGAAAAATCACCCTCTTACTTCTTTTACTTAGGCTTTCTTTTTATGCTCTCTTCCTGTCTCTAAGCCACCCTGTTTGTTGTAGCAATGCCTTCCAGAGCTTACATAGGGCAAAGGACACTGACGCACACACACACAAAGAGTAAAATGAGGGTTGTAGGTGCCTGAGGTGCGTGTGTGGGTGTTTTGTCTGGGAATGGAAAGAACAGAAAGACAGAGGGATAAATGGACAGCCCTTGACATATTTACCTACTTTCTCCCACTATGCCTTATATAACGCAGAAACATTCTTTGTGTGGAGCATAGCTCGTCAATGACAGCATTGGTTATGTGTAGGAAATTGCGTTTGTGTTACCTCAGGCTAGTAAATGGAAGAAGATCAAAAATAGAGTTAACCCATTTTGCCAATATGCAACAGCTTTTAAAGCTAAATTAAAAAAAAGGTTTCGACAGAACTGAGTTTTTGAAACCTTTTCAAGGGTTCCGTCCTGCTTTATGTCCTTTTCTGCTATAACTACCTGAAAATGGATCAAAGGACATGATATTTGCCACGTCAGTTACATACATAAAACATTAAAAAATCAGCTGACAATAATGCTTATTAGGCCTCTATATCATCCTCACATTTTGAAGCAGCTGGTGTCCTTTGCACACATCCCTACATGGGGCCCCTGTAGTGAGTTTTCCAACTAAGATGCCATTGCAAATGGTTCACTTGTTGTTTGGGGGGAAAAGAGTGAAGTTTGCCAGCCTTCTGTGGCCCTCTAACACTTTTGAGCCCCACGGAGAGGCCTGTGGGTAATGTTTTAAACATATATCTCGAGCTACACCTAAAATGTGGACTGTGGTTCTTCCTTTGCCTGTGATTTTTAGTTTTTGCCTCTAACCTAGCCTAGTTTCTACTAACCTAGCAGACACACAATGAATAAAATGACAATGATAACCTCCAGCAGCAACTCTAATTGCTCTAATTTCAGGATTGAGCCAAAAACAAACCATTTAAAATTTGTTTGACCTGAGGTATCCACTCACTAGAAGCAATAATTAAATCACACAGTAAAGTCTCTCTAGAATTTCTATTAACAATCAATCTAAAAACTTGAATATCCTGTTTTTATGCCATAACAGTGCAGACTGCAATAAAAATGCACGGCCTGATTGTAAATGGAATGCCATTATTATAAGTGTAGATTTAAGAAATGCTAGAAAACCTTTTTCCTGATAGCCTATAAATGTAACTTTCTATGTAAGTCTTAGTATCATTTTACCACCGCTTGGTAACTAATAACAGGACTGTATACCCTTTGGCACCAAATTAAAATTTCAGCAGCAACAGATTTATATTTTTGCATAAGTTTTTTTTTCTTAAATTGTAACACTGTGTTAATTGTGACCAACAGTCTTTTAAGACAGACAACAGGAATGACTGTGGCTGATAGTAGGATATGATCTACTGTTATCATCTACATTAAAATAAACCACAGTATGCTACTTTAGGGGATAGGCGTCAATGAGAAAAGACCAAGGTGCAAATACCAACCCTGAAGACACAACAAAAAAAGACTTGTAAACGTGGCAGTCAGAAAAAGTAATTGTTCCATGACCCTTATACCTGGTTGTTCCACCCTTTGTAGTAGGAACTGCAATCAAGCAATAATTGGAAATTAGCCTTTCACATTGAATTCTTCTTTGCAAAACTTTTAATTCAGCTACACTGGCGGGTTTTTGAGCATGAATGAACTGCTTAAGGTCATGTCAAAGCATCTCAATTCAAAATTTTCAGTCATGTGACCGACTCATCATCCTAGCTGTCTATCCATGGAGGAAAAACAAAGATATGAAGAGAAACTACATCCATACTTTAACCTGGCAGGTTTATTGAATCCCTAAAAGTAGCATTGTCTTTCCCAGAGTACCCATTTGGTCATGTCTACCTGTATCTGTATGTGTATGTAAAAAGAAAATTCACCCTACATTGCTGCCTGGATGAAAGCTTTTAAAGTAAGGATAGCTACATGAATTTTCGATCTGGAGGTAATTGTAAGTGTTACCTAGCTAACTCAAACAAACTACTATATGTAAATCTTTAGTTTTGTTGACTTGGACATTCACAGTGTAGGACCAGAAAAGTTCTGGTAGTATTAATCATCACATTACTGTTGTGTCATAAGAGTAAAGTTGAGCGAGTATTTTTCTGATGTCAGGTAAATCATCCCTACAGTTTAAATGAGACGCCACTGACAGCTTGAGTTGCTGTTAAGAAGCAGGGATTGATGCAATTTGTCCTCATTTGGCAGGTTTAGGTGAGGTTTGCTCACTTGTTGGTGCCATTTTCTACACCATTCTAGCAGCTATAAATAAACGTTCATTAGTGCATTGATTAGTGCATCCAATAGCACAGCAACTATCTGGCATTTTGGCTGAGTTAAACTTGAAAAGGTTGAAAGTATAGCTGGAGGGTAAAGAACTGCAATACTGTCAGGTGGGCGTGTCCCAGTAGCTCTGACGTCACATGAAAACTTTGGATAGGATTCAAGTCCGGACTTTGACGGTCCGGACCTTTGTTGCAGGCTTTGTTCATGGCTAAGATCATTTTGGGTTAGAGTTGTTTTCTTTTTCTTTTGAAAGTGTACTAAACTAGCCAATAGGGTTGGGAGTAAACAAATTGTTTACTTTTCTAGGCATCTGAAAGAAGCAAGTGCAAATATGGGATACTGTCAGAGTGGATACTAGCCAGGGGCCTAGGTACTAGAGACCTTCTTGCTCCATAGTATAAAGTCTAATTTGTAAATTCATAATTCTTTGGTGACTTTACAGTGTACAAGTTGGGGTTCTGTGTCTGTCCTCCTGCACAATTTATCAAAGCAGCTCCCTTGCCTAAACATTTCCAATAGTGAGAATGTCTCTGAAACTGATTATTACCTCAAGCATGCAACACTTGAGGTAATACGGGACTTTGGAGATGACTTCATTCTCCCTGTGCTGTTTGGAGTTAATTTGAGAAAATAGGTATATCCACATACGGTACAGTGAGACAAGGGAAGAGCATGGCACAACCAAATGATTGCAACCATGTGAAATTAGGCTTTTGTGTTTTTTTGTTTTTATAACATTTGCTTCAAAGACAGAGACCAGGTCTGAGACCACTCAGATTCAGTTGCTGTCTTCAAGGTGACTTTGGTGCGTCATGATGGTGAAAAACAGCAATAAGACTGACTCAGTGTGCTATCAGTTTGCAGCTGAATGGGGTGAAGCTGGCAATTACACACAATCTGTCACTGTTAGTAAAAATATGCTTATTAACTGTGAGAAACTGTAGTAAATCTGTTGCTTTCCTCCACAAATAGTGATGTAGTTGCTGCAGGAAAGCAATTTGTAAAATGACACAGGCACTCTTGCAGATGTGCTGCACTCATTGGTGACTCAGACTGATAGCAAAATGGCAGTCTGTCTGCGTTTACAAATTACCTGGCAGCTCACAAATCTGAGAGTACGTGCAGTTAGGCCATGATTGTTTAGAGACAGGTTGCCTTTCACCAGACAACCGGTGCAAACACCTTAGAACTGAAGTCATTACAGGCATTTAACCTCTGATTGCAGCTGACTGCTGCAGCTACCTGCACTTGATATTGAATGTGATTTTTCGTAGCAGCACAGATACTGCCGCCCTTGTTTTACTCTAGTGTGACTGAGCCAATTCTAAATTCATTGAGGAAGACAGATTTGAAGCAGTTTTTTCTACGGTAACCTTCCTTTGGTTCAGACTCAGGGCTGGGCTTTCTAACATTTTTACACATTTTACACAAAAAATCTGTATGATATAAAATACGGGGTGGAATCAAACATATTGCTTTCTCTCGTGGCATTATTTGAACAGTGGAAGAAAGCAAATTAACTGAAGTATATTAAAATTTAACATAAAAAATATAAATAAAACCCATCCTGACTACACAGTGTAGTAGTGAATGTAGAGAATTTATGCTTTTTTGGGGGGGTGGAGGTGTAATCACTACGGAAAAATGTGTTGTGATATATCATCACTGTGGGTGACACACTGTGATAGTATTGCACGGTGAGTTATTCTTGGACTCTTACTCATAAGATTAAAGTGCTTCTGAAAAAAAAAAGTCTCATTCAGAAAAGATCCGCACAATAAGTAACACTGCCGTTATAAAGAGTCGAAAACAGATGTCGCTACATCAACAAAGATGGCTAAAATATTGAGGATTATAAGTTTAAAAGTTTTAATTTTATTCATCTATAAACACGGGCCCTGTTTAAACACTCGCAAAGTTTGAACAGCTGCAAGGAAAAGAAAAGATTTTCACCCCCCCCTTTTTTTTACCCCCAGCCAGACTTCTACTTATTCACACTATACGTCAAAACAAAAGACAAACAAGAAACATCTTCCATTCAGCACTGACAGACACACGCACACAGAAAACTGAGACCAGCTGTATCTGTTTGAATGAGTTGTAAATGGTGTTTATGAAATAAATATTATTCAGACATTAGCGTCGTGTGAGTGTTCTGCGGTTTGGGCAACTTTAAAGAGCTAATTAGCAGATAGTTAAGCCTCATGCTGAGTGTGAGATAAACTAAGTGGAAATGGCAATGGACCAAAGGCACACTCCAAGCCAACAATAGGAACAGTCATCGAAAAAAGGAAGATTTTGTTTCCCAAGAGGCTCTACTCTGGAGGTATTGGGCAATGACCGAAGCTCCGGCTTCAATAGAAACCACAACCACCAAAATAGTTTTTCCAAGAGAACAATCATTGATCTACAAATATTATTTAGATAATATATCTTTCAGAAACTCGACTAAATCACAGATTTGAGTGCTATAAAAATTGTGGCACAGGCTCAGTTCTCATCTGGGTCCTGCCTATCAAGTCTAAACCAGCAGTGAGCAATGCAACAAATCTGGGCGATTACTCTCTCAACATAAGTGTGCTAAGCATGACATCCATTCTCCTCTCCAGAGTGAAGCTGGATGCCCCATGTCAGGGAGCCGGAGCTCTGCCAAAACCCTCCATTAGACCAAAGTGACGACAGCACATTTGAATCTATTAAAGCTATCTGTTTTCCCCTCTGCTGCTCGACATCTCACAGATTGTTCATTTGAGTCACAAACTGCTCTTTCTCAAGCTGCTGGCATTTACTTTCCTAGTTTAAAACTGCTTACATCTGCTTTTTTAAAAACTCAATCTAGAACATCACAAAAATATAATCAAGCTCAGATACTTACATGCTTAAGCAACACCATGACAATTAATTCTTTGGAAACTTCTTTCACACGTAATATTAAAAAAAACAACAACAAAAAAAACTTATGCCACATGTGGCACGACTAGCAAAATAACACCACTGCCAGGCTCCGGAGACAACAAAACAACTAAAAATAGAATGGGAATTCTTGAAATAGCTTCTTGACTTTAATGTGAGATTTTCGGCATTATTTTTTATTTTGATTACAGACAAGACAACCAACTTAACAAGAGACAATGATGGAGGCCAGCTGTTTTAAAATTACACCCTTAAGGTTCTCAGTGAAGAGTCCTTTGAGACAAAGCCTCTTCTATAAATAAAATGCCCTTTAAGGCCATCACATTCCTATGTAAGATCTTACATAAATCCAGACAGGAAATGTATTTTGCATTTGCTGACCTTTTGAAGATGTCCATAAGGTGAGATAATGATCTGTTTCTCCTTTGTATCTGTTTGTACATTAACAGGCTGGGGTATTGTCCAGATATAACAGCAATGGCAAGGCTAACATGATGATGTTTAGGAGGTTAACTATATTTACCATCATAGTTTAGACTGTTAGCATGCTAACATTTGCTAATTATAGTGAGCGATGCCATTAGCTTTGGTCTTTCACTATAAACCAAAGTCAAAGCCATGTATTCCTTTTTGTACTTGATTATCCCACTAGTGAGAAATTTAGAAGAAGACTTTAGTCCATAAGCCACAGGTGTATTCATTCATTGTAGTTCAGGCTGGACCTACACACTGGCCCAGTTAATTGACTGGTATTGTGATTTTCACAACCATGCTGCTAAAAACCTGCACAGAGATCCAAATTGAAATAAAAAAATAGCTTAATATCTAGTAAAGACCTACTACTAATCTTGTGTGCTCAATGCACATTTTAACTACCGAATGCCTTTTTGAACATTTATTCCAGAGCATGGATATCACCACTTCTGTTTTTTCCACTACTTTGGTCCTTTTAGCACTAGTTTGACATTCTGTAATACTAGTTGTAATGATTTATTAATTACTTATTCTGTTTCAGCAACTAGTTACAACACAAACTTTACTAAGGAAGCTGAGCCAGAACCTGTAGCATGAGAGTCACAGGTAGTCCGCTATCTGATGCATTCGTGGCCTTCTGGATAATGTAAGCCAGACAATGTCAGGGGAATCAGATTAGAGTATAACAGTTTCCTTTCATACATTTAATGAACAACAGGTGATAGTCTACCTGAAAATTACTCAATTTTTATCATGTGGTGTTGGCTAGGTAGAGCATACTCAAGGCAGGTCACATCTACCCAATCCACTGGAAACCAGGCAGTTACCCGCTCTATTTAATGTTTAAGGTCCGATCAGAGTGCAACCGCATGAGCACACATGGAAATACCTTTACGAGATCACTACTCAACTGCAAAACATTTCTCAAGTAAATAGTCTAAAAATCTTTTATAGCAAACTAGCCTTGTGTAATTAGCATTGTGTACATTTTATTTACTATTTTGGTTTTGGTCTCATCAGTTTGAGAAATCTGCTAACTACTTTAACCACTGATGTGATAAACCTTGTAAACATGTATGACAGTTGCAGTGTCTCTATGTGTTGAGGATTAAGGGTATGTGTATGTGCACATACCCTATACTCCTGTGCACTTGTGTGTTAATCCTGAGTGAAAGGCTATGTTTTCTGCACAGGAAGGCAGCGGAGGGACTCCCCGGAGGGCCTCTGTGTGCCGGCCCTGTAAGCCTGTGTGAATGAGCCTGAATTCGCAGGCTCCCCACGAGGACGCACGGCCAATTAAGCTGACAGTCAGAGGCCCATTGACCAGTCACAGAGATTAAACGCCGGGCCATCTCGGTGGCTAAAACCACCTGCAGGATGGAGGGAATGATGGAGAGCCAGAGAGGAGGAGGAGAAGGAAATGGAAAGAAACACGGGGAGACGTGCCGATACTCACTGTTGCTTGTCGCTTCAGTAAAAGACGCCTTTTGTCCATTCCAGCCTTTGTTGTCCATCTGTAGTGATGTGGAGAGAAGGAGAGAAGGGGGAGGTAAGAGAGATGTAGATTCTTGAACAGACAGCTTCTTCACGCATGTCAGACAAGTTCCTTCCTACTGTTTGGTCAACAAAGAGACGAGTGCTCACAGGAGGGGATGCTTAAGGAGCCTAGTGTCTCTAGGCCAGCTACTTAATTAGGGGGGTTGTCAATGTTTAGTAACAAAAAAAAGAGGCTCCTATTCAATGTGTTACTTCTGCTGTGGTGTGTGCGTCTGCTTGCACAAACACACACAGCCACAAACACATGTGAAACACAAACAAATCATTTCTCACATGTGTGACAGCTGAGGAGATGACATTGCTGTAAACAAATTCACCCACGCTACAGTGGAATTTCAGTGCAAGAGAGCTCACAGCTCACAGAGAGAAAGGAGGAATGGAAGGAGAGAAAGCGCTCGAAAGAAAGACAACCTATCTTACAAAAGCTACAGAGCTCTGAGTTGTCTGAGATCAAAAGAAAAGGAAAAACTAATTCGTACAGAGACGTTGTCGGAGTTGTCGAGCTATTGCACAGTCACGTATCGGCCAATAACTTTGTTCTGTCTAAATATTGTTTCTTGAGTGTAACCAGACAGGTCTCACCTCTTGCCAGAAATTAGCTTAAACAGGGAGACTCACTGCTTATTTCCATAACAGCAGACTCACATATCTGAAACCTTAGAAAACAAAACACAGTGGTTTATAGGACTAAAGAATGAAACATCCAATGATGTGATTTGATTACATGTCTGTAACGTTTGACATTCCCCTGGAGACTCGTGTAAGTGGGGCATTCAGTGTGCAGAGCGTTTAAAACTTTCAAAAACTCCTCTGCTGAAGTCTCAGTAGCAGTAACTACACAGAAGATCAAGGTAATTAATGTCAGAGCTGAGGAAATCAAACTAAAAGGAAGGAAATTACTGGCTGCAAACTGAGATGCGCTTTCTTCGGAGCATGTCATGTTTAACTCTCCTGCAGTGTTGGTCAAGTTACTTGAAAAAAGTAATCAGTAACTAATTACTGATTACTTCCACAAAAAAGTAATCCCGTTACTTTACTGATTACTTATTTTCAAAAGTAATTAATTACTTAGTTACTTAGTTACTTTTTAAAAACACGATTTACAACCTGAAGAGGTGATAAAGCGATAGATCTTTCAGCCCAATTCTACTTTTTCTGCATAATCCATCATACAAAATGTAATCAAATGGAAAAGTCTCTTTTTTTTTAACTTGTTTTATCAGTTTTAATCTTTTAACTTTATGCATCAAGCAAAGATTTAATTATATGCACCATTCTCTGACTTGAAGAAATTTGTTTAACATTTAAACCTATTTTCTGCACATTCCAGCACATAAAATAAAATATTTTTTGTGTTTACACTCACTCTTTCAAATAGATGCAAGTAAAACACGGCAGAAAATAAATAAAGTCAAAGACTCAGCGGCCCTGTTGCTCTATTTTCACCTGTAAAGCAGGACTGCGGTAGGCGGAGGTTTACCCTGGTGCAGGTGTGCCGCGGTCAGTTGAAGAATCCGCGAGTTTCTCTGTGAGTTTCCCATCACGTCGTTGCACACTCGGTGCTTGCTTGGAAGTTTAGGGGTTTTTTTGCTGTAAAAAGAAGTTTTCTTCCCACGCACGATGGACACTAATGTTTTTGTTACTTTTTATGGAATCAAACTCAAAGTAAGGTCAGTACTTCCACGCTTTAAACGCTGCACGCTCATACGCTCTCCCGCACTCGATATGTGATCCATTGTTGATCTGCACACAGCTGTTGTCACTAACGGCGCACTCGCTTATGTCACTGTCATTCTCGCAAAAAATCACGGTTTTAGTAACGCAGTAACGCAGCGTTCCTACGGGAAAGTAACTGTAATCTAATTACCGTTTTTGCAATAGTAATCCCTTACTTTACTCGTTACTTGAAAAAAAGTAATCAGATTACAGTAACGCTTACTGTAATCTGATTACAAGTAACGCGTTACTGCCCATCTCTGCTCTCCTGTAGTTCTAAGATTTGGTTTTCTGAATAGTATACATACAGTATATGCAGCATCATATATCAAACTAATGAGCTGTCTGGGGAACAATTAACATTCTACAGAGAGACTGGTTATGTAACTCTATCTGATTCTGCCCCCTTGAGCTTAAAAACCAACGAGGTGAATAAAGATGTTGGTGATCAATGGTTGCTTGCAAAACACATATGGTTTAGAGAAGCTGAACGGGTTGTATAATAGGTCAGCAGCACTGGGATTTGAGATAAATCTGGGAATTGAGTATCAGAATTACTGTGCGGGGTTGTAGAGATGAGATAAAGTCAGGGCAGTGCATGAAGTTTCCTAATTAGTTCTTCAGCATACAACTTTATAGGTACCATCCGCTATCACCATTCTTATAGCTCTGATGCTAATAACAATTGCAAAGTGTTATTATTTGGGTGTCTCTGCTTAGACTGCTGCCCCCTGCAGCCCCGACCTTGATAGGCAAACAGAAAAGTGACAGAGGCAATAAAAACCCATTGGAATAACTCATGAGTGTCTGTAATTAAGTAACCTAAAGCAACCTACATACTATACATTTATGTTGCACTCATTAGCCATTATATTAGGTGCCCGAAAGGACATTTATGTGACTTTGAACGTAGCATGGTTGTTGGTGCCACACAGGGTGGTCTAAGTATCTAAGTATTCCACAAACTTCTGACCATTCTCTGTAAACCCGAGAATGGTCCAAAAAAGAGAAAATGAGTACCAGTTCTCTAGGAGGGCAACAGTAACTCAAATAACTACTTGATACAACAAAGGTATGCAGAACAGCATCTTCAAACCTTGGTGCAGATGGGCTACAGAAGCAGAAGACCACACTGGGTGCCACTCTTGTCAGATAAGAACAGGAAACAGGTGCTACAATTCACAAGGGCTCACCAAAATTGCAGAACAGAAGATTGGAAAAGTGGCAGGATCATAATTTCATGTAAACAACATGAAAACACCGATCAACCCTGGGTTGTTTCAATGGTTCACGCTGCTGCTGGTGGTATAATGGTGTGGGTGATATTTTTTAGCATTTCCATACTTTCATAGGTCCTTTGGTACCAGCTGAGCATCTTTTTAATGCCACTTGACTAGGAAGGTGAGCTGTTGTTGACAATGTCCACCTCTTTATGACCACACAATATCCATCTTCTGATGGCTACTTCAGGATATTACCCCATGTCACAAGGCTCAAAAAAATCACAAATGTATTTCTTGAACATCACAATGAGTTCAGTGTACTCAAATGGCCTCACAATCAATCCAACAGATCACCTTTGGGATGTGATTCACATTATGGATGTGCAACTGACAACATCTGCAGCAACTGAGTGATGACGTCATGTCAATGTGGTTCAAAATCTCTGAGGAATGTTTCCAGCACTTTAATTAATCTGTGCCACAAAGAACTATTGCAGTTCTGAAGGCAAAAGGGGGGCCAGCTTAGTGCTATCAAGGTATAACTAATAAAGTGTTCACCTCTTCAACAGTTTTAACATGTTTTCACTTTAGTAGCTACAAGAAATCGGAACCAAATGTAATCTGTGGATCATATTGATATATTCATATCATTATGAAACAAATGAGATAATTTATAGATGCAGTATAAGAAACCAGTGCTGGGAAAGTTTACATTTCTAAATCGGCTGTGAACAAAACCTTCTGTATAATTAATTGTGTGATTTATTCCTCCCCCCCATTATGTAGAATCTTTTAAAACTTCAAATAACATTCAACAATATACAACTACTACCAGTCAGGAAGTAAGATAAATAAACAGTTGTGCAGCAAAGTGGGAGGCTTGTATATAAAACAGATATGAAATATACAAGCTGGCGAAGGCGTTTTTACCTCAGCCGGGTTCTGAGGGACTGTGGAGGCCTTGTATCCCAGCTGTAGCAGCATAGCCTCAGCTGCATTCCGCTTGGCAACCTTCTTGTTGGGCCCTGTTCCCGTGGCAACCTCATTATTCACCTTCACCTGTATGGGAATGGAGGAAAACACGCATATAAAGAAACCAGTACACACAAGTGAGATAAAGACACTAGCAATATTTGCTGATTCACAACTGAACATTCTGGTTTTGCTGATGCATCCTGTTGTGATAATGACTAACTGTTCCTTAGTTTTTTTTTAAAAAGTTTCTTTTCTCTCTTTTTCAGAGCTGAGGCAGCCTTGCAGTGCACATTGCACAAAAAGAATCTGAGTGAAGTGTTTGTTTTTCAGTAATCCCAAAACATTAAATCTGTCTTTACAGAATGTAAGCAGAAATTTCCAAGAGAATATCAGACGTCGTTATGTTATCCAAACAGACAATTACACTGTACAAATAACATTCTGGGAGCCAAAGCCTGTGAACTGCCAGGCCTCAGCGCACTCAGTCAAAGTGGTCTGACATGCTCGCTAAGTACTCATCTGAATACATCACGAAGGTCACAACAGAAGGAGAAGGAAGGAAGGCCTCAATAAATTCCCCAATCACTAAACAAACACAATCACTCTTTTATCAAAATTTAAACGATGATCAGCTCCTCAGAAAGCGTTTGACAAAAAGGTGGAGCCCTTTCTGAAGTGATGGCTTCAGACAAACGATACGAAAACAGAGACTCATTTGAGCCCTGCTGCCTACCAAAGGAAACAATGTGGAAATTTTAGAAGATGGAGTGGACTGCACAAAAGAACACACACACTCACGGGGACTAATGTGTGCATCAAAGAGGCATGGAGAATAGGTTTGAGGCTGAATTACCGCCTGATGCTAAGAGAAGCTCTGTTCTTCACATGAAAGAAAAGGATTATGGAACGAGAGACTAAGTGGGAGAGTTTGACTGGGAGAGGCAGCCAGGGAAAGATGAATAGGAAGAGAAAAAGACAGACTGCTGTTAAAATGGCGAGCATAAATAACAAATGCACACGTTTAGCAATTTTACGGTGTGAAGCGGTGTGGGTTAGTACAATGCCACAATCTTTCCAGGAGTATATGTCCCAGAAAATCCACCCCAAGATATGGTCAAAGAATTTGCAAAAAACCAAACAAACGAATAAACAATCAAACAAAAAAAGGCCTCAGTTAGCATGTTGAATTTTAAAGTTCATGACAGCACGATTAGAAAAAGACTGAACAAGTGTGGTTTGTTTGGAAGGGCTGCGAGGAGAAAGCCTCTTCTCTCTAAAAAGAACATGACCGCATGGCTTAGGTTTGCAAAGAACAAACCACAAGCTCTCTGGATCAATGAGGCTCATTCATGAGTATTTTCATGGAAACATTCTTACCCTGTGCAAAAAACAATCACGTAAACAAAATTACTAACAAATTCACTGCCATTAGCTAATTTCTTTATATAAAGAAAGATGTTTGATGCCAGGTGACGTAGAGAAAGAGATGTATGAGAGAATCCTGCACATGGTGAAAGTCCAACTGAAGACACTAGCTCAGGCTGAAATAATTGAGGTTAAAATATGAGGTTAAAAGGGCTAAAATATCTCTACCCAAGAAACTCATTGTGGCTCAATTTCTTTTTAAAAAGAAAAAAAAAAACAGTTTGGAAATCCGAATTGATACATAAAAAATAAAATAAAGCACTAAAAGACTAAAAGAAAAAGAAAAAAAAGGTCACGCACAAGGAGCAACCAGATTGGTCACTCCAAGATGAGAAACTTGGTTCAATGGAAAAAAGAAATCTAGATTCCCCGGTATCCATGGAACAGTACCAAGAACTGTATATGACACTCAGCAATCGCCTTTTCATTTGGTATTTCATTTTCTTTACCTGTATTCTGAGCATTTCTTTTTTTGGTTTGCTGTTTACGATACATATGAATGTTTCACACGCTAATCAGTGATTCATTAATATTGTTGTACCTGAAAAAATTTAGAAATGTTTTGGAGATACAAAGTATGTGAAGGTGTGGCTGTCACAGAAAAATTTAAAACACAGCTTTTTGTCATCTCTGCTGAAACATAAGTGAATTACAAGCAGCACACTAAGTCCAACATCTAAAGACGTTTTTTTGTTTTTTTTTTCACATGAAGGGTGGGACAGAATATCAAAGCAGCAACATAACTAATCACTTCCTCATGTGAAATACTTTCAATACACACTGATGCCAAATATCAATATTCTTATTAAAACTCTAAACCAACTGTAAACTGGCTGGTACAATTTCTCAAGAGATGAAGTTAGGAAGAAACTCAGAGGGAAAGTACCAGACAACACGGTTAGCAGGGGAAAGCAAATCAAAGAGCTAATTCATTGAATCGATTAATTAAAAGTGAGGAGCAATAATACACAAAGATTCAATTTTCTCTTCTTCTGTTATAAAACTATTGCAGCGTACTGCTAAAGACTGTATACTGCAGAATCACTGTGTTGTGAATATTTATTGAGTTCATAATTTAATAGTTATTGAACTATAGCACTGTATGGATTCCCTACTTTACACAATGAGCTTGACTGATTTGTTAGAGCTTAATAAAACATTTTCAAAATCATGTAATGATCTGATTTACATAAATGTCATCGGCATTTACCTGACAAGTTCTTTTAAAATCAACAAAGCATTTCTCAAGATTGTCCTTCAATCTTAATTGCAAATTAATTTTAACACGTGGGTAATTAAAGAAACACATTTGGCAGAAACAGTAGTTTAGCTTTAACTTGTAAAAGTAGGGCAGGTAAATTAAAGAGGGCAAATTCCAAGTTTAAAGTGCACAGTTTATTAACTGAAGCCAATTTCAACTTGGCTTCAGTTAATAAACTTAATTTCAACTTGCAGACACAGATTATTTTTTTCTCCTGTGGTTTTTCATGCATGACCTCAAATAGGCTAAACAACTCTGAAAGAGATAACTGTGGTATCTGATGAGATTTCCTCATACAAAGATCCTACTCTGTTTACTGGACTAATAATAAACACCAAACCACCCGTAACTAAAGGTTGCAGCTGACAGAGGAACATGACATTTTATGAATACTAGCTCCTTAATTCCAGTATCATCCTGTGGTACAGAAAACAGACTTCGTGCCACCGACAACTTGAAATGTAATAGCATAAAAAAAAGTTGGCTGCTCCAGTGATGGAAACGGCTGTAAAGATGGATGTTCATCTATTCTAAGCTTTAACTGCATCTATAAACATAATAAATGCTAAACAGAATGTTTCACAAAGGAATGCCGAGCATGAGAGACAAAGAGGAGAAGAGAAAACGGTGAAAGGAAACATGAGGAGGCCGAAATCATTTTAATCCAACGTTGAAATGCAGTAAATGAAAACAGACTTTAATGTTCAGTTATTCTACCACATGTTCCTGACAAAATAACCATGTTTGCACCAAATGCATTAAATTATTTACATGTCTTCTGGTGACTAAACATTAACCAACAACATTTTTTCCTGTTCTTTGACATAGTAAATAATAAATACTGCAAAACTGGAAGTAGGTTCCACACTTAAAAGAACAAAGCTGGTCAGTGGTGCAGGAGGGGAATAGATTTCTTTTCTGCACATTAGCAGGCTGTTCAAAAACGACCTTGTTTGAACAAAGGGGAGCTTGTCATGCTAACACAGTTAGGGATCATAATCCCTGTGGAAACCTAAGAAACCTCACACCCACGTTCATTACCCACATATAGCCATCCTCCGTGTATGTAGTAGCCTGAGATTCAGCAGATATGAGCTAAGCTCCTTGTCTTTTACAGCATATATAACCCTTTTTAGGACTACTTAGCAGGCCACATTAGCAACGGCAATTTATTTATTTACACAGCACATTTCATTACAAGTAAACTCAATGTGCTTAAAAAAACGGTAAAATAACACAACAATAAAGACCTAGCTATGTAGGACTATGATACCTTGAGGCACACACAGTTATTAAGTGTACGTCTGTGAGAATAAAAAGGTTTTAACTTGTTTTTGAATGCGGACACAAATGGAATTGACGTCAGGTCAGCGGGCAGTTTCTTCCAAAGAAGTAACTGAAAGCACCCTCAGCACACTCAGATCTAACTGAGAGTAGTTGAAAGATCGGTACCTGATGACCAGAGAGCTGTAACTGGGTTATAGACACTGAGCAAGTCAGAGATGCACTGAAGGGTCAAACCACTGAGAGATTTATGAACTAACAGAAGAATTTTAAAGGTAATCTTGTATTGAACTGGCAACCAATGACGTTACTTACATACGTGTAAGGCTGCTACAATGTGGACAAGCTGAAGACGTCCTACTGATGATTTAGATAATCCCGTAAATAAAGCGTTAGACTACTCTATCCTGTTTGATATGAACGCAGGGGGCAATGTCTTAGTTTGAGATAAGAGCAGTCCTGGTGACTTTAATAAAATAATTGTCAAATTGAGATCACTGCCCAAAATTATGCCACAGTTCCTGACTTGCTCACTGTGTTTGAGAGAAAGAGATTATAAGTATGAATATATTTTCTGTCTCTGTCTCTTTTTGGAGCAACAACAAATATTTCCATTTTGTGTATTTCTTTTAGTTCTTAAAGATTTTAAAGTCAATTTATAGTTGACTTTTCTATGATTTCTCTCAGATCTACAGCAGGTTCTTTCAGCCATCTTTACGTTTTCACTATTTCTCCAAGGTTCTCAATCGATAATTGTCCATCATTTCATCACATGACAACAGTACTGGTAATGTGTACTTTTTACTTTCCTTTTTGTTTTGGCAGGTGAATGAAATACTTCTGAAAATATGCAATAATAATCAGAGATAGCAAAGTCTAAAACATTTGTATATGTGGGTCAGTAATATCATCCAAAAACACGCCAATAAACTGATTATATTCAAAACTCAGTTAACTGTCAAATGGCAAAAATTTGCAGCTAAAAATGATTCTATACAACGATCACACCACCTCCTGCTCGCACGCATGCAGCATTCAAAACTACAATTAGTCGTCGATATTTCAATCAGCTGTTCAATCACTCTTATCAAGCCAGGGTTTTGTTAGAAGGATAAAATCCAGTTTATTAGTAACAGTGACATCATTAAAAATAAAAGCCTAATTTGCTAAACATCTAACATTCAGAAGCGCAAATTGGAAAGTGGACTTAGTTGACTGAGACAAGGTGGGTTTGATGAGTACAATGTGTTCTTTGTGTATGGTCTGCTGTTAATTCCTACTTTAATATGAGAAAGTGGTCTAGTATTTGCAGGACATCATATAGTTGGGAATGTCTTTTCTTGTAGTAGCATATTCTGTGACCAGGAATGTACCTGCATGATGAACTCCCGACGTCGGGGCATCCCTCTCTCTGAGAGCAGCAGGTACTCGGGCTCCTTCTCCTTTTTGGCCTGCTGGATCTGGGCTAGACGGCTGATCGGGTTCATGCCCTGTCCATAATCTGGTCCTGTCTACAAGGAAAAAAAGCCAGTGATGATCTCTTGTAATAACCATAATCATTTATTCTGCCATGCATCCCTGTGTGTGTGTGTTGGTTCACTTTATTAAAGTACCTTGAGGATGGTCTTGGTTCGTTTCTTGTAGTGTGTCTTGGGTTTTTCCACAGTGGGTATGGAGGGAAGCTTCTTCAGGTCCTGCAGGATGGACAGAGCGGCACGTTTCTTGGACAGCTTCTTGCTGTTGCCCTCACCCTCGGCAGAGAACTCCCCCACGGTGACACGGGTCAGGAAGCTTTTCATGTGTGGGGGCCCACTCTCCTTCAACACCTGGAAAGGTTTTTGGAGAAACACAGATGGGAGGGGTTTTTTTTCATAAAAGAGAAATTAAATAAAAATGATAGTACAAAATCTGAATTTATATATGTGTGGGTTTTTTCTCCTGTGTGGAATATGTATAAAGGAGTGTGTGCAGAGCTCTCTGTGAGCAACTACACCAGGTGGTCCAAAACATCTGCTCTCAATGGTCACACACTGCTACCCACCCACATGTGGGTGTGTTATCCATATACAAAACACTCCAAACTGAACAACACTGACGCACAAACACACATATGAAAAGTAACATGTTCCTAGATGACAGTCTCTAGTGATGAAGGCTCAGTTTCCTTCCTCTAGCCTCTGGTCACCTGGGAGACCTAAAACAAACACCGGCTGGCGTTAGGTCATGCTTCTGCAATCACATCTACTTCAAGTCCAACCACAGTGTGCGAGTGTGTGGATGTGTGTGTAGCAGGTGGGGTTCTTATATAGGAAAACATGCTGGAGGAAGAATTAAGTTTCACACACTTACTGAGTCCAGCTCTACATGTTCGGTGAACGTGGATCGGTTCCTAGCTCGATGGCTTTCTCCCTTGCTTTCCTTGCTTTTTTTGGTTTTTTTGCTGCAGCAGCTGTGTGCTGCTTTGGATTTTTTCAGCCCCCTCCCACGCTCTCTCCTGATTTTCTTCTTTTGAGCTTAATTTGCGGTGCAGACAGCACAAATTGTAGTAATCAGATGCAATCTAGCAACAGTTGATTTGAACTCAGTGACCGATAAAACAGATTAAACTGATAAGCAGAACCTAGAGCATTCCTCAAATACTTCACACATCAACACAGACTAATACCAGACCTTTGGGGAAACAAAGGATAATGTGTCCATACCCCCTCTTCAATCTACACGACACCCAAAAAAACAAAGATTTTAGTTCAATTAAACTCAAGTGACAAGGCAAGTCCTGTGCATGAAAACTAAACAAATAGAAATCAGTTAGTGAATGTTTAGACAGATACCACACATACAACTATGGCCACAAGTAAAACAGAAAACTCAGAGCAGACACGCATAGTTTTAATGCAACTAACACCTTTTATCACATACATGATCACTTCTTTTCTCTTCCTACTCAACTGACTCCAACATTTTCTTAACAGAGGATACACTGGCCCCCATGTTTCCCATCACTGTTAACCTGTCAGCCTGTGGGCAGTCCTGCACAAGGAATTCAAGTATACAGTAGGTTAGCATGTGCGCTGTAGTGAAGCCTTGAAGCACTAGCTGTCCAAGACATCAGGCAAACTTACTCCCACCCAAGGGATCTAACTCTGGTCTTGCTCATCACCAGAAAAGGGAAATGTAACATGGCAGCTTCTTGTATGTTACAACATTCAGTGGGACTGGAAGCATCCCGAGTCAGATTTAGTTTTTTAAGGCATAGTGCTGACGATGACGTCGCACATCACCGGCCGCACTCAGCTAAGATTATGTCACTTTGAGGAAATAGAAATGGATTAACAGTGAAATGTGTATTTAGGGCCATAAATATCTAGATAATAACATTTTTGCAATAGATTTTGAATCAAACAATCAACATGTGACTGACTTTCAGCCTTACTTCAGGAGACTTAACAAAAGTACTGCATAAAGGAATTACAGCCATTTTTATTCATTTTTATACAGAACTTCACATATACTGATCCTGGATGTGAATGTCACAGTAATTCTGGCCTTATCGAAAAAGTTCTTTTTCTAGGATGGAATGATTGTACAGCACACATCTTTAATGACATTAAAAAAGAAGAATTGGTTGCTAAAGTTATTTCTCTAATAAACATAAACATATGCATACACTCACTTAAATAAGATAAGATGAGATAAGATAATCTTTATTAGTCCCACACGTGGGAAATTTGTTTTGTCACAGCAGAAAGTGGACAGTGCAAAGTTATATACCAAAAATTAGAGAACACAGGAATACAATAAGAATAAGATACTGTGCAAAACTGTACAGACTAGAGTAGAATAAAATAAAATAGTATATACAATAGGATAAAAATAGAATACAAATGCGATATACAACCGAGTAAAAATACAAATCCACTTATTAAATCTTTTAACAAGGCTAAGCCCTACTAACTTACTGTTTGTGATCATGATTGACTACAACTGGTAGCTTTTCTTCTTTCCGCATAAAAAGAAGTTGTTGTACAGCACTCATTAGATTGACCAATACTTAGAACAATGGGAAAGTCCAGGCAACTCAGTAGTTCTGAGAACTGGAGATTTATACAAGTTGGGAGCCATTTTCTAAACAACTGCAGATTCCAAGATCATCATAAATTTAAAAAAAAAAAAAAAAAAATACATAAATACAAGTTATTCAGATGTGTCACCACTTTGCAAAGGTCTGGATGAAAGGTTTTATAGTCAGACGAGACAAAGACTGAGCTATGATGGCAGTAGATTTGACCACAATGACAAGAGGATGTTTGGAGGAGTAAAGGGGACGCTTTCAAAATTTAAGAACAATGTACCAGCTGGCAAGAATGGTAGTGGAACCATCATGCTCCAGGGCTGTTTTGTTGCCACTTGTATTGGTATATTGCAAAAAAGTGGATGGAATAATCAAGAAAAGGACAACCTCAAATTCTTCAACTTCACCTCAAATCAAATTAACTAGATAGCTGTTCCTGCAACGATCCCAAACCCACATCAAAACTGGTTTTGGAATGGATAAAGATGGCTAAAATTGAGCTTCTCTAACGGCGTTCCAGCCTCGACCTCAACCCTTTTGAAAGTTTGTGGACTATGCTTCAAAGCAGGGCACGTGCCAGGAAACTAAACCAATTTAAATGAACTCTGCCAATTCTGCCAAGAAGAGTCGTCAAATGTCCAGACAGAACTATGCCAGAAGCTTGTTGATGGTTACTAAAAGTATCTAGTCAAGGTCCAACTTGCTAAGTGACATTTAACCAAAACTTACTGGGGGCGGGTACATATCTGACTATGTATGTCTACTTCTGACCCTGTGTGGATTACAGAAAATCCGAAATAAATAAATAAACTTGTGCACCCAATTCATATTTTTAAAGTAATAAAAGATGTACTGCATGCTCTACAGTCACTTTACCTTAGAAAGAGAGAAGTTCAACGACACCATTAAAAGCCCTAAATTACTGTAAAATCTATGACTTAACGTCTGAAGTCTGGAGCCCTTTGACATCACCTAATGCTGTTTCCTCTTTTGCAACGGTCTGCTAGGCCTTTATTGTAGCCATCTTCACGTGTGTCTTGTTTGTGGGTCTCTTTGTCTTCAGTTTTGCATTTAATAAATAAAAAGTATTAAATATAAATCAGGTATTAAAGTATTAAATACAAATTAAATATAAATCTTGGGTTGACATCCGGTGGCTGACTCGGTCAATTCAGGAATATCCTATTTCTTTGCCCTGAGAAACTCTGGGGCCATTATCCATTTATTTACTCATCCAATTCAATTCAATTTTATTTATATAGCGCCAAATCACAACATAAGTCGCCTCAAGGTGCTTCATAGATACAGAGAAAAAAACCCAACAATCATATGACCCCCTATGAGCAAGCACTTTGGCAACAGTGGGAAGGAAAAACTCCCTTTTAACAGGAAGAAACCTCCGGCAGAACCAGGCTCAGGGAGGGGCGGCCATCTGCTGCGACCGGTTGGGGTGAGAAATCCACTTTGACAACGATAAGCTTGCCTCCTCAACAGTGTTCTTAACTTGGCTAGATGCGATCAAGGGGTTTTCATAAACACTGAAAATATTCTGCAATCATCTCCTTAAGTTGTCTTCTGCAGTCTTTCAGATCTTTGGGTGTTGCCAAGATGGTCAGTGCTTGTTTTTCAGAAGTACCAGATTGGGGACTTGTCACTCGTAGAGTTTTATTATTGAAGGTTTATCTTTAACAGTTACCAAATGCAAGTTCAATAATGACTTTTTATCTGGTTAGTATGACATGATTAAACAAGGTGACTGTCAATTCACCTTTAGCATATTTTTACAAATACCTAAGGACCTATATGTAAAAGACAAGTCTTTGATGCTGTTGTAACAAATAATCAGATGTGCAAGACAGGAAACCTTTTAACCTCTTCTCAGTTCTATTGTCACTCAAACCTTCTGTGTCTCCTTGTTAATCACACCGAACATCAAGTCTTTAACATTTAGTGAATAAGCAGAGACTCAGTCAAGAAATGTTCTGGCACATAATCTCCATAAACAGAAAACTTAAAAGAAAGAGACAATATTTTGGTTTTCATACTGATTAAATTAGGTATGACATCAATTAATTAATGAGCTGGTTTTGGCAGGCAGAATTTGTCACTATTGGACAGAGCCAAGTTAAATGTTTCACTCTTTTTTGGGGATGACTGTAGCTCAGGAGGTAGAGCAGTAGAAAAAGCAGATAGAACTAGTCCATTTAGCATTTACACATCTTACAGGGGCATTGATCTTTACATCTAACTCTTGGTGAGAAATCTACTATTTCTTGTTTTGAATGTGTACAGCAGTTACATTAATTAACAGAGAAAAGTCAATGTTCTGTAACTACATTCATCCTCTTTGTCATTCAGGAAAGTGTTTTTGTGGGTTTTTCAGAGTGACAGACTCACACAAATACCGGAGCATGAGCCCTCCAGAAGTGTTCCACTTGCTTATAATTCATCTGTGCTGTTTAAATTGAAAACATAAAGTCACCAATGGGAAGAACGAGATCAAATGTGGCCTACATGGACATATGGCAAGTCAACAAAAAGTATGAGACAATGTGTATATATCTACGCATTCAATGTCACCTACTCTTGGCACACGATGGCGGCAGACAAGCTGCAGTCAGTCTCCTGGCAGATGACACGGGATCTGCGCCACACCGATGGGATTTCAGCACTTCCATTCATTTACACGCACAGTCAGACACACATACATGCAAACAAATAGACAAACACACCCGTCTGCCACCTAATGACAAGGATCAGATTGTATACAGGAAACCTTTGGTAATTCAATGTTGAATTTTTTTTAAAAATCCCATCTATTCTTGTCTCTTTATTTGTTCTTATTCAATCATGTCTCCAGCTCCGCGTGGAGACATTAATACCCTGAGCAGTCTGAGGATTTGAGCATGCGAGAACTCAGGTACTCTAGAAGAGGAGGCTATGGGAGCAGGGTAGGACAATAGTAGGGACTGGTAAAGGGAAGAAAGGCTCTTTTGTGATGAGTGGTGGATGGACAAGCCCTGAGGGAAGCTGATTCTTGTAAGATGGGTGGTTCTTGGCGCGGACCCTCTTCTCTTGTGTCCTCCTTGGAAAAGGAGCCTCCGATCCAACACACAAGCCGTGATTTATAGATTGGTTCCTCTTTGATGCTGACATCTGTTTGATATTGCCTGACGGGGGGATTAAATGAGCCAACTGGCTCTCAGGGTGGCAACGACCCTCATCGCTGCAGAGGGATGGGAAAGCAGACACTCGCTAACAGTGACTCACGGGTAATTTCATGCAACAGTAAGGGCAGGGATGAGCTGATGTGAAAACATGGTTTCTGTGAAAGGCATTCACATGAGAGATGACCATTACTGTTTTATGTGGGACGCATCTATGTGTGTTAGACGAGGGTGTGCATCAAAGAAGATTCAGTAAAGAGGAAAGACATAAAGCTAAACTTTGTCAACTTAGTTGGAATTTAATGGACTAAGTGCGCAAAATGAAATCCATAAAAACAAGTAATTTAGTAATTCACACTTGATCTCCAACCACAGCATACTGGCAGAGCGAGAACATACTGCATCTAAGAGTGGGGATTAAAGTGAATCTGCTCAAGAGAAATGAAAGCTATGAGGGAAAGAGAAATGTATGTTATGCAAGGAGAGGGAGAGGATAGATTTCAATCTCTGTGCTTGTAATTTTTCTTTAGTTTTATCTTTAATTATTATCTAGTATGTTGGTTTATGGAGTTCCACGTCTAGAAAGACTGCCGTCAATCTTAACAGATCAAACGCTAACAGTCTTGCCACCAGTGACTACTCTGAAGAAAATTGCCGGTTCAAGTCAACTTGTCAGTGGAACAATCGTTTAATTTAGCGGAAGTTTAACAAATTACTTCTTAATGAGGGGAGATCCATCAAAAAGTGCTCTCTATTTTTGTTTCTCAAACAAAGTACTGAGTGTGATATCTTATTGTGTAATTCTTAAATAATTGGGTTACATTCACAATTTCATTAGTAGTTTATCCTTTTACTTAGTGACACTTCATCAGTGTGTTACCGAAAAATGTAAACTAGTGAGAATATGATTGTCTTTTTATAAGGAAAATGGGGTTCAAGTGCTTCAGGATAATTTAATTCTCACATGTAAGTGACACAAATAGAAGGTAACTCTATTGTAAAGTGATTCAACTCGATTAACTGTATCCGGGTTTTCTTTTCAGTCCTCTTTCCATTCATCGCCAAATGGCAGCTCCAGCAACTGGATAAGCAGTTAAGAAAATTGATGGACGGATGTTTCTTTTTTCCCTTCATTTACTTATTTCTTTGATTTCCCCTTTTTAAAGTATTTTTTTCTTCTTCTTTTTTAAATGTGTGTGGCCATTTGTCTTTGTTTTATTTTCATGGCTGAAAATAAAACAAAGACGTTCAACATTGAATTACCAAAGACAAATGGGAGTCTGTGATGGGAGGGGTGGGGGGTAGCTATCAGGAGGCCACTGGAGGGACTGAAAAGTTTTGTATTTCTGCATTAATGTTTAATCCCTAGAGGTTGCCGCTTGATTCAAATGCCTTGTTATATGTAATCACATACTTTTCCAATTATTTATTATTCATTTATTTAAAAATAAATAATTTGTTGATTACTGTTTGTTGCCATCTGACACTTCAACATTTGCTTGATGTAGCGCAGAAAAAAAAATGAACCTGATCCCTGATTTAAATAATGATATCCTTTTACAGTAGAGGGTAGACCAAACAAACCAAGCTAAACGCTGCTGTCAAAAAGCGCACACAACTCGTAACTTGTGAAATAGTCAAAGAAAATGAACAGTTGACAGAAATGTAGGGAGATGGTGAAAGAGAATAAGTGTTGTGAGAGAAAGCACATGGAGAATATTTACTGATTTACTGCTCATCAGACAGCAGTAATGAACAGTCTGTCTCCAGACTGACAGTGAGCAGAGGAGAGACCGCTCGGAGGAATGTGGCTATGTTCTTCTTTTAAAAACTGCTGCTCTCAGCCTCCAGTTTGGAGGGACTGAAAATGAAAGTGAAATGACTGCTGCCAGTGACAAAGACATAACAGATAATGAATCATGTCAATCCAGACTTAGCTGGATGAAATTATTAATAGCAATTCCAGGAAGGTAAGTGTAATTCCTCTGGTTAAACGCAAGGTAGGACTCACAGGGTAGCCATTCCATACCCTAGTGAGTAAATACATTTTGTTAACAAAGAAGTTGAAAGGTGGAAGGAAAAAGGGAGGATTGGATAGCTTCGCAGATAATTTTTCCACTGTTGTGTAAACTCTTATTAACAAGCAAAGTAAACACAGTGAGAAGATTTTACCTCCCTTCCTCTCCTTACAGTTCATTTCCTCTCAGCCCATCTTCACATCCCCTAGTGTATGTGAGGAACTGCCCTCTGTAATTTTGGGACTGATGTAAGAGAGGTGGAAGGGAGGAACTCTGTGGAGGAAGGGAGGGGGCACACATTGTAAACTGAGCCTCTCTTGTTTTTGGCACCTTGCTGAGTGCAGAAGAAGAAGTGGGGAGCGATGAGGGAGAGAATATTGGACGAGTCAGCTGAGATATGGTGAAAGCCAAGGAGCACTGAACCAGAGGGTCATACAAGGACACACTAGATTTCATGGACTAAAAAAAAAAAGTTGTGTTGTGACTCTAATGGTCAGAAAAGATGTGGTAGGATTCCCTGTAGAATCCAAAGGAATCTTGTCGGGCAAAGCTAGTAAGGAACTTAATCCTGGTCATATCCAGTGGACCATGTGAGGGGAACAATGTTTTAAGTTTTGGATGTCGGGTTTTACCAGCTGATGCAAAAAGCTTTTCCCAGAAGCAGCCGTGATTAAGAAACAGAAACTATTGTATGCCAAGAAAGCCCATCCTGAGGTGGCATTAGACATGACAGACAATGTACTTCACAAAAACGAAAATCCCTGAATACAATGATTACACATCCTTAACTGTAAAACCAAAAGTGAGCCAAATGCACAGAATTACCAAGTGCCTTTACTCAGGTTTTCAGAAACACATGTAATCCCTGTTTTAATGGCAAAAGGCAGAATTCTGATAACATATTGAAGCTTGGTTTAGCAGATGATGCTAGTAAGTAAAGTTCATTCATAAATAAGCCTGGTTTTAAAGCCTTATTAAATGAGTCTATTAACAATCAGATACAATGTAAAGTCAGTACAATGAGCTTGACTCAGGAACCGAATTTAAGTTAGTTAAGCATAAAACAAACGAGTTAAGAGGCAGAGTTTTGAATGGTGTGATTTTGTCATCATAGTTAAATTTAACAGTAAGTTTGTACAAATAAAGCCTACTCAGAGAGCACAGCACTCAAATAATGGAACAAAGCTCTGCAGTCTTGTGCTGTATAACCGTTTTGCCTTCTGGGCAGGGATGGGTGTCTAGATTGAAATGTGATTTAATAAAGTAAAGTGTCTTTTAGGGGTTTGTACTCGATTAGCACCAGCTAAGCTGAGTCACCAGTCACAACACCACACCACTGAATCCATTCCCACATGCTTAATCAATTCCATAACCGCACTGAAACACACTCTCATATGTAATGTGTCTCACTAAGATAACAGAGCTCACTGACGCATAAGTAAAGGAAACGTCCGTCCTTATAATAATAAAAAAATGCATTATTAATGAAGGATTCCCACCGTGACTCCTTCAAATTCCAGCATGTTATCTTTTCACACGGCTACTGATGAAAACAATTTTAGAAACACTTCCCACATTTTGACATTACATAAACCCCGGACACCACAACTATTTACACATCATCTCACTGCACAGTTTATCTTCATTCTGCATTCCTTCTGAAATTACTTCAAGGAAGATCATAACTTGCAATTCCCCTTGGTACCAATAATAATAACATTGCACGAACATATCCTTGTGGGTATTTCTCATATCGTTCTCACCTCAAAATTAACAGACAAGTTCCTCTTGAGGGCAATTTCATAGACCAGGCTGATCTCTGATTTACTGGCATCAGCGCCTTCCTCCGTCTCCCCCTTTTCCTCTGGATTCTGGAAAACAAATACAAGATTCGAAAGAGGGAAATGTTTAACAAAGGTCTGTCATTTGATACAATGGTAAAATGATAACGAATTTTTTATTTTTTATTTTCACAATTTCCAATGAACAGTGACTCAATGTTTGACATGTCATCAAACATGGACAATACTGAACTGCACACCAGCAGTGTGGACGTCGGCCAACCTGCCACAACGAGAAGCTTGTCTGTATTCTGGAGACAATCCTTATCTGATATGGAATTAAAAACTTGGTTACATGGACACGACTGGTGGTCCTCTGTCTGCACTGGAAGGCCTCTTAAATTGATTTTCTATTAAATTTGAAATTTTTATAGTGAAAAACTGTTCCAGCTTAAATTATCAGTTATAATTTGTGAACATCGTAAACTGTGTCCTCCTTAAAACAAACTAGAGAACAAGAAAAGCTTAAGATCAAAGGATCAGCGCTCACGGGGAGAATCACACATTTATATCTAAGAGACAGGCTCGATGACATTTCACCGTTAAAAATTAAAACTATTTTCTGTCTCCCACAAAAGCAAAAACTAATTAACCTATGAAGCAATTCTGGACTTAACATATGACGGCTCTGGGTTGAACTTACGGTTGAAATTACGAAGCTAGTGATAAGAGCAACTTACAGTAATTCTTAAATTCGTTCCCATTAATGTTTGAATTGAAATCTTTCAATTTGTCATCACAGTATCCTCTGCTGATGATAAAACCTAGTTTGCAACACAGATATCACGTCACCAGGCACACAACAAGGGGTTTTTTGGTGCTATCTGTTGATGAATGTAGCCGTCTCACTTTTTGTCTGATTAACTCTGAATGACTGCAGTCTTTCCCTTTGGACTCCTTTCCTTTTCCTGCCTCAGTACATGACCTGATGGCACATGACTAACACTGTGAGGTCTCTTAAAATTCACAGGAAGGAGTCCTACTGCACCTACCCCACTGGGTTAAAGACATACAGATGGTAAGAGGCATGTGTGACTAACTTATGCTGAGATATACGCCATATTCTATTTTGGTCTAAGACACTTAGATTGGCATTAATCACACAGTAACATTAGTGTGATATTGATCATAAACATAAAAACAAGGTCACAGGTTTATGAATCAGCTGTTGCTGCCTAGCAATTGCCAGCAACTTTCAGCAACTACTTGCCAATTGGTCGGGGACTAGCAACTGGAGACATAGCAGTGTGAACTCAACTCAGGGATAAGAGAAAGAACTTGTAAACTGTAAAAAATTGTTTATACCTGCAAGCAGGTAAAAAAGTCTTTTTTAGACCTTTCAAACAGAATGAGGACTAAACTTGAGGCTGAAACAGCAACAGTTTTGTTACATAGTATTAATTAAGTTTCAGAACAGAAATGTGAAATAAATTTAATGTGAAAACAAAACAAAGCTAACTTGCTGCTGATTGGAGTAAAGGCTGTTAAAAAATAACATGGCCTTAAGGATGGACACTCATCCCGTGATCTAAATATGTAGAGAGGGCATAAGTAGCACACAATGATGCTACTTATTCCCCCTCTACACAAACAAAAAACATTTAAAATGGATCAGAATTTAATTTAAGGCAATTTAATGCTTTTTTTATGCCATTATTATTATTAATAGCATTTTAAAGACACAGTTTTACTCCCTCAAGAGAACCTTAGAGAGCTGGTTAGGTTTAAAAAAATAAAAGGTGGTGACAATGATTTGTTTGGTATTTATTTTTTATTTGTCACAACTATGGCTAACTAATAAATAAGCACTGCTATACTATACAATACATATCTAATGTGCTTAATGCCCTGTATAGACACGGACATGAGAGAAACTTGAAAGTGACTCAGAGCACATCTCATTTTTTTCCCCACTGCTCTCATTTCAGTTCTAATTTGGATTCATATTTATCATGATCACATGTTTCTGTTTCACTGATATATTTGATTAATAGCATAAATTAATCTCAAAGCTGCATTAACAAGCTGCTCGATAAGTTTGGGTGCAAACCAGAATGACTAAGCAGACCTGGCAACCTTCCAGTGACAAAGACAAATAGAGGGCTAACTCTGATTCCAGCAATTCATCTATTTATATAATAGTATATAAATATAAGTATAAGAAGAACCCATACAGAACTCTCAGATATTAACAATCACCTTGAAGTAGCTATTGTCAATGAAAAGAAGAAAACATTTCATTTTTATATTTAGGTCAACTGATTTTAAAAGGGATCATCGAAGGATAGGAAGAAGGGGCTCCCAGAGGATGAAAATGAAATTCAGTAAAATTAAAGGCAAGCTTGTTTGTTTCACAGAGCTTGCACCTTGAGCTTTTAACTTTTCCCAGAGCAACATGCATATACAGAACTGTGCAAAAATCTTGCCCTAGCTATTATTTCTTTAAACTTTGTTTCAAGGAGCCAGGCTTTCTTGTAATTTTTGAAAGCAGTCTTGACGAATTCAAAGTTTTTCTTTGGACATTACCTGCTTTTACAATTTACCTGACCTATTCAGAGAATATTTTGTTTGTTAAGACGCTTAACATTGACCTATGGATCATTCAGGTGTAATTAATTTGGTACCTAAATCAAAGGAAGAATGAGTGCATGTGCATCTACACATAACATACAATTTAGCAAAGAAACAATTTGTTATGAGCAGCCTGATGCAAAAAACACTTCCTCTTCCCATGTCTTTTTGCACCAACAAATAACTTCTAACCAAACACTTGTCCCAACTCCAGGATGTTGTGCAGTATCTCCTTAAAAAAAATGTGAGGAAACTGATAAAGTGGAGGACAAAAGAACAGTCATCAGGCCTATCATCACTGTCAATATGTATGGAGGGAGTCAGGAGAGAGGTCTACAGTCACAGTGGAGTCTCTGTCATGGTTCGAGGCTAGTACGTTTATGAGAATGCATCATTTTTTTGAAAGAGGTAACTTATATGGTAACATATATTTATGAGTATAGTATCTGTTTTTTCTATTAAGAAACTAAAAAAATTACTTACTGTGCCTTTAAAGAAATGACAAGATAGCTTTTCTAAGAGAGTTCAGGCCTGCATGTTTGCATGTTCTAATAGGTCACTGCACCTATTTCCCAATTTCCCACCACAGTATAAAGAAACGAAGGCTAGCTCAAAGCTAAACTCACTAGTGGGGATATAGTCATTCATTTAAGCATTTAATCATTAAAATTGCAGGTGTTTTATGATTCCCGGGAATATATCTTGTTGCCCCACTGGTGTATAAACAGTATAATTACAGTGTCATTGATATTTACCTGCGGTCTTCCTCAAAATAAAGGTTTGACAGCCCGTGGTGAAAAGAAACATTTTATGCCGGAGGGCGCCCACTTACACATGTAGGATCACACAGACTCATGCAGAGACAGAATGAAAGACGTATACTGTAGACAGAATGTTCCTCAATTTGTAAATCAAGACTCAGAAGCAGCAGCAAACAAAGAGCTCATTTATGGAGGCCGACGCCACAAGACAGCAAGGCAGGCAAGTGAGAAGAGCCAAAGCGTTTTGAATAACCATCAGCGATGCCAGGCTGTGAGGATATGGGGTAATTTGATTTCCGGTGGGAGATGATAACAACAGTTAACAGCTATGCCCGAGGGAAACTCTGGAAAGGTACAATGACACTGGGAGTAGGCAGAAAGAAAAGCACAAGAAAAAAGAAACAGGGGAAGAGAAAATAACCCTGTGCCAGGTGCAAACTAAAACTATGGAGATTGCAGGGCTTAAATTATACATTGGAGTAATTAGAGCTGAGGTGAATCTGGATTCAATCTGATGAAAGGTGAATATGCAATCATCTTAGCAACTGCAGAAATATTACAAAACATGATTTAGAGGCATCCTCTAAGCAACACCAAATCAAAATAAAGAAAAAATCCTTCCACCTTTAATTAATGAAGGCGTTTATAACAGTGGGTAGGATGAAAGCTGCAGATGAGGCTCCAAAGAACAGAGGAACAATCTAAGTGTTTATTAGCTTTGCCAAAGCTTAGAAAGCAGCCATAAGATGTCCAAGACTGTGTGCTCGTGGGTGCTGGAAAGCATGTACAAAGCTCTCAAAGCTGAATTCTGTTGATTTGTGTTGTATTTGTGTACATTTTAGAAAATTACATTTGCCAGTTTAACCGAATGTTCCCCTTAAGTTGTCTATAATCGGATGGACTGACAGCTACCACTGGATTACTTTGATGCAGAAGAAATATTTATAACTTGAGGATTCTCAAAGCTGCAAGGTTTTGTGAATCTATATGTTAAAATCCATCCAGACCTCCAGAGAGTCATTCAAAGACCCACTAAAGTACTCAAAACTGCCTTTGTAGTAGGTCCTGCTACACTAGGTGAAAGCAATACCCGTCACGTTGATACTGACAGTGATACTTGTTGTGCAGAACAGGTATCAGATTTATATCATGAATAGCAGCCAGGGCTTTTATTTGGTATCGGTTTAGTAGGAAACTCATGGTACTGAACACCACTAGTTTCAATTCTTTTTCAGTGTATTTCAACATGCCCAAATATAAGTACGAGCCAACTCCATGTGTGTACACTCCCCAGAATAAGGATAAAGACTGTAAAGAAAGTACACTGGATAATGAAAACACTTTCTCAGAAAAAGTGACGAGACCAACAGGACTACTGTCCAGTCATTGAACTCTAGTCAATCCTACTTCTGAACCAAATCAAAGTAAAGTTCAATGTCGCTTTCAACAATTTCAATATGAACTCTGAGAACTACGTCACTATTTGTAGAGGAATTTCTGAATCTGTTTCAAATCTATGAGGTCCTGGATGGACTCTGGATGTCAACAGTTAACATGATTTTCTGTGCGTGTACCTGGCAGTACAACTGTCTTGATGCATGCTCGGTCATCCAGGTAAGACAATCACAGAATGTTCAGATGCTACCCATCAGCCTTCCATTCGATGCACCAGTAGTATCGATTTTCAAATATTCTTGGGTAAAATACAAACCCCAAGTTGTTCTCTGATGCATCCGGAGCGTGCATCGGTGTGTGAATGTTCGAAAGCACTTACATAGGAAAAGTGTAGAAAAAAAGTGCTTGTATGAATGGGTGAATGAGGCAAGTTGCATAAAATCGCTCTGAATTCTCAGAGAAGAGGAGCCCTATATGAGAACCAGTCCATTTACCAATCCTAGGTGACTTCCTTCTTGAGTTATCACATTCAGAAGATTTTCTGAAAACATGACCTCTGACCTATGACCTTGAGGTCGAGGTCACTGAGAGTGGAACTTGTCTGAGACTTTCAGTAGATGCATCTATGGAATGAATTAAAAATCTTCCATCAACTTGTTCTCAAGTTATCACATTCACAAGTTTGGTTGTCCAAAATTGTCCGTAAGTCAATAAGACTCAGTCAGAAGTCAGTAGAACTTAGTAAGTGCAGGTTAAACATTGGGAAATATGCAATGTTATTGTAACCTTTCTGTTTTTATGTGTTTCCGCGTGTTTACCTGTGGTGGCCGCTCAGGGATGGGTTCATTGCGGAGGGCTTGCAGGGCCTTCATGGCAGCGTTGTGTCTGGCTGCTTGGCGAGTGCGTCCCTCACCAATAAACTCATGACTCCCTACAGACAGCTGCACATAGAAGATCTTAGGAACAGGATAATGGTACCTGGAATTTAAAAAAAAACCCCACAAAAAAACATTAGCAAGAAGAGAAGATGTATCACGAAACTAGTAGTGCAAAATATGGCAGATCAGGAGTGCACATTAAAGGACATTAAACGATCAATATGTCGCCTTAACCTTAAGCGAAGGTTTACATCCGCTTTAAAAACAGATGCTAGGGAAAGAACTGGCTCTAACATAATGAGCCAAGTTATCAATTCTCACCGTTTACACCATTTCCAAATTAAAGGCCCACTACTTCATCAGGGTCAATTACTACACAATAGCCTGTTGGCCAACCACTTGAAAAATGCAGTGCTATTGAATCTCAGCTCAGGCATGCAAAACAAAGCGCAGGGACATATATCCTCTCTTCTTTCTTCTTGCCCCAAACATAGATTATTCTCTCTTTCTTTGGGTCCTGACAGAGTGGGACTGAGCTGTCACTGAGCAGATTTAGAGGTCTGCGTGTGTGATACCCCCCTCCCGGGTCAGTAGGAGAAGGGCTGAGAACGTCTGCTGGACTGAGGACAAGGAAAGAGAAATAGTGGGAAAACTAATAAGAGAAGAGAGACGTTTTTTTTTAATATCCGCCGCGCTGTTCACTTTCTTCTCTGCCAATTTACACTTATACTCATGAGGACATACAGACACCATATGTGGTCGACACAAATGGATAGGAGCAGTTAAGATTTATGGAAATGGGTCTTGACTCGAGTCTGGTTCCCAAACTGTATTTAATTTTTTCGTAACCTTTTATATCTATACTAAGTAAATACAGTGACATCTTTGTCTTGTACAACGACTGGTTGTAGAAAACTGAAACTGCCTTTAGAGATATACAGCTTTCCTTTTTTCTGTGTTCACATTTCTATAGAGCAACATCCCACTTGGTGTCATAGTCCAAATAACTGATTGGGTGCGTGTGGGAATTTGGGGAAACCCAAGAAGCTTGATGATGCTGGACAGGAAAATCAGCGTGCAATGGAAACTTTTGCAGTTTCTGTCTCAACAAACTGCACACATGCACGTTATTAAATGAAAAGGTATCAAGGCCTTATGTTATCATTAATTTATTATCTAGTGTCGTACAGTACAACAACACAAAGAGCTGCCATGCTAGCAGCTTCCAACAGTGGAGCACTAAGCTAATGATAACATCACAATGCTAACAACATACTGAAATTTACCATATACACAATATGAGTTGGGGTTCACAATATGGGGATCATGGCCTCAGTTCAGTTCAGTTCATTTTTATTTCAGTTCCTTTTGGGGATTAGATATTTTTCAGGGATTTAATCTCAAAAATTACAGTGGCTCCACCGTGTCATCATTAAAAATTCACCTTACTTGCAAAAGTTCCCCAGTTTAAGATAGGGAGGAGACACATTTTTTAAAAAGTTACTGTGCTAGTGCCAGTAGCTCGAATAAATGGTTGGGTTTGGTGAGGAAGAGCAACTGGCGTCAAAACCTGTGCCAAATTAAATATTAGGATCCATCCACGTTGGTGATCTCTTGGGGAAACATGGGAGTAACCGTAAGTACCTTCTTAGTCAAAAACAATTCACTGTGGACAGTTGTGGCCAAGTGTTTGACGTAGTGACAAACATGCTCTTACTTTTAAATTCTTCATCGACTCCTGCCTTGTTCCAAGATGTTATTACTTTGGAAATTCCAATTTTACCATAACTGATGGAAACTGCATCAAGTGCCTATGTAATTAAGAACCAACAATAAAATCTAACTTGAAGACTTCATTAAGATTAACACTGATAATTGTTTTACAGTGTTCAATAAAAACATTCGTTCATTACTTACAGCATCACAAAGGTCTCCTAGAAGAAATTCGAGCCATTTGGCAACCATCTTGGTAACATTTCCGAGAGATTAGTTCAAGTTAACAAGAAATGAGTGGGAGAGGCATAACTTTGACTTCAACACTTCACGACTCACCAATGAAACTTGATAAAATGTATAAATATTTGGCTGATTGTGCCACAGATTAGGGTTTAAAAACATTTTATACACTCACAAGTTAGACTTCTGTTACAGGTTCCTGGAGTTTGTTGACAAATGTCACAATCATGAACCTCTTTGTGTAACAACATGACTCACTTGGCATTACAGCTTTTCCCCATGAATTTCTTTTCAAAATGATTAAAGATAACATATCTGTTACAGTTACACATTGCTTCTTTTTTAAATTCTCCTCCCTTTTTTCCCTTTTTTGTCTTGAATTTTCTTAATGTCTTGCTCAGCAGGCCTAAGAATGAGTCAGCATATTACTCCCAGAATTCCAGCAGGTCTTTCTCCAGCCCACAGGCCTCCTCTCATTCGTCTGCTCTCAACTTCTGGCCACAGGGGCCTTCCCTGGGCGGGGGCCTGTCTGGCCCTCACACGTCAAGTGTGGCCCCAGGGTCTCAGAGGACATGCCAAGTGCAACATGGGCTCCAGCCAAAAGCGCAGAGCTGAGACGGGAGCAGCTGGGGCTGAAGCACTGAATACAGGTGCAGAGAAGAACAGAAAGAGGGGTAAGAAAGAGAGAGAGGAGTGAGACTGAAGGAGAGAAGGAGAGAAGAAGAAAGGGAAAGAAAAGAAAGGGAGAAGAGAGAGAGGGGGACGTGGAGGGATGCCTGTGGGAGACTCGACTCCACAACGTGGGAAAGTAGTGGCTTACACACAAGCAAGTAAGCCAAGAACACAGGCGAGCACATATACACTCCGAAAAAATTACACACACACGGCAGGAAAATCACATTAGTGCTCGAAAGAGAAACACCTCAGCTAAACCAGCATGGTCTGTGTTATCAATCATTATTTTTGTTGTTATTACTGCTACAGAGAGCAAATTGAACCAGAACATCTGAGGGAATGTTTGGAAAATTCTCAAAAGGAAGAGAAAAACTATTAAAAAAACAAAAATTGTGTCGGCTGATGACGCAGATGAGTGCATGTGCGTATCTAGTTATGACTCAAGGGAAAAAAAAAACCAAATGCTGCAGCTCAATCAAATGATAACTCATCAATGTTCAGCAGTGAGTAATGAATTTGACTTTGAAGGCACAACCTTCCCTGCGGCTCTCTTTGATGTTGGCCATGTGATATTACTTTTTCATCTTAATCATTCAAAGACTTATGTCTGAACATACAAAGAGACAGATACACTCAAAGGTTCTAGTTTTTTTCCTTCCAAGGCCACACACAGGCCTGCTGGGAAATTGGACATTTGGCGTATTAATTATCACTAAAAATGACAGTGTGACATTTGAGCTGGAAACCATTTTCAGTTGCATGAAAAGTATTTCCTCTCTAAATCGTTATATGTTATATATGTTCCTAAATGAGCTGATTTCTCAGCCTCTACCTTGACATTTTTATTATTTCTCAGTATATTTATATTCACAGTAACAGACTTGTTTTCATTGCCTGTAAATCTGTAAATTCTTACACTAACGATATGTTCACACACTCACACAGAGAAAAATACCACTGTCAGAGAGCCTTTACCACAGGAAATTTAATAAAAATGTATCACACTTAAAGCTAGTTTTCCTTGCCTTCATTTTTCAAGTTAGGCATCATTAAATATACGAGACCCATCATCCAAATTAATCAAATCAATTCTGCACAGTCAGTAAAAATAAATAAATAAATAAAAATCAATATTATCAATAATGTAATTCAAGATGGCTCAAGGACTTATAGAGATGGCAGAAAGAGAAAAAACAAAAAGGTAAGCATGACCTCAGAAACACTCCACTATCATGATGTCATTCAACTGTTCTTCAGTTATTTGAAAATATAGCGCAACAATATCGTTTGTTATATAAAAGTGCATGTTGCATATAAATGAACGCATTTACAGTGGAAAGATGAATTTGTTGGTTTTTTTTGCAGATTTGATTCTGTGTTGAGCTGTTGCTCTGAAAACATTTTTACAGTTGGGCATAGATCTATGCTGCTGGGTTCATTTGATTGTGCGTCTTAAATATAACACACATGTTCTTTAAAATATGCTTTTAAAAAAGCTTCCTTTGGCTGGTCTCTTATTTCTAAGGGGTCGCAACAGTAGATGGATCTATATTAGTGATTTGGCATAAATATTTAGGCCCGTCTTGAAGCAGGGAGGAGACACAAGTCCTTTGTGTGTTAACTGAATGTGTTAACCACTACACTATGGTTAAAAAAACATGTATTGCATGGGATAAAGTATTTTTAGCCAGTATCAGTATGGTGTCATAGGTCACATTTCACATTAGAGTATTTTTTCTCTAACAAAAGTCTTTTTACTATAAAAGCTCTAAATCAGCTGTTGAGCGACGGCTAAGACAAGATGACCCGTACTCTCTTCAAACATGTTTGACTAACAAAGCCTAATTTGGTGCGCCCCATGCCCCCAGCCCTCTTATAGGAAGTACACTTCATAACTTTCAGTGGAAACAGTGCAGAACAAAACATTAATATAAGATTAATACAAGATGGTGGAAGTGGTGATTAATGGTGAGCGAAATATTTATGTGGCAAATTATGAGCCCCTTAATACCAATCATCATGGTTTTGCGTTTAAATAGAAGTTGCATCACCTTCTCACTTCTTTACCATCTTGAAATTACTACTTTTAATATTAAATTGTACTACAGCTTGAAAGGAAAACTGTTTTCCTCACACCGGTGTCATAAATTTCACAAGGCAATGAGTTTAGTCCAGAATCTGAATCCAAAAGAAGCCCTTTGGGACATGGCAGACAAAAAAGATTTACAGCATGAAAATGCAGCTGACGACTCCGAAGAAAGGAAGTGATGCTGTCAAGTCAGTATTCACCAGAAAGAATATTTACAACAACTTGTGGAATCTCTGACATGATGAGTTAAAGCTATTGTGAGAGCAAAGATGGGCTTTACAGATTTGAAAGAAATCTATTACGCTCATTTCCAGAATAATTCTTAGACTCTAATAATGTAGCTTTGCTTCACTCACAGTTCAAAATAAACCTTATTTAACTCAAAGTGGATCTTTACAAAGACACTCGCTTCATCCACTATTTGAAACCAGCTCTTTTATATCCTTCACCTTCCTTATTAGCCAGCTTTCATCTGACTGGATGCCCCTCTCAAACAGAAGGTTTCAACGGGAGGTGGGTGGGGCCTCTGTGCTCACAGCGGCAAGTCTGGAGCGCCCTCGGTGGCTGTATAAATGGTGGCAGGGCTGTGGTGATGTCACAGTTGGCTCACAAAACAACCAATGTGGCGACCATAATGGGCCCTCTCTACTCTCACTGACATCACTGGGAGAAAGGGTTCGAAAAAACTTCCTGAAACTCAACATTAGAGCATTTTTAAGATCAAAGATTACTTGCACGTTCATTGATGTTGTTATTTTTATAACTTGAGCATTAATGATTATAAGAGTCATGACAGAAAATAAGGAAAATCAAAAAAGCTCTGTTTTAACAAAGGAAAAATACTGAGACCCATTCCATTTAGCCCATCTACCAAAAGCTTTAAAGTAAGTAAAGCATCGTTTATGTGTTCCTCTTATACATGGGATGAAAAGGTAACAAGTCTGCTACAACAAAATGCTGCAATGAGAAAAAAGTGGGCCAATCAGACACAGATAAATGACAGAGCATGAATGAGGGAGGGTACTGGCCTACTTGTCTTCCAGGGTCACTGAGCTTTAATACCAAGATCTGCTAACCACACATACAAACATGAATAGCGGTATGTATGGAACCACATTTACACACACACTAAGCTTTTGAAGGGGGATGGGACTGCACTGGAAGCAAAAGGGTGACAGAGATCTGGGGGGAAAAAAATACAAAAACTTGGACAGACTCATTCTTCCACCAGCTGCATTTTCTTCCAAACTCCTGCCAGACCTTTACTTGTTTTCTCTCCCTCCCAACTTCCATACTTCATTCCCTGTGTCCATCATTGATTGCTCTCCTTCCCTTCAGCCTCACGCGATTGCACATGCAAAATACAAAGCGGTGTGAGAAAATAGCCCATGTTGTCAAGTAAACACAGTTTTCAAAACATCTAGTGTCATGGTGTTAGGTTGTGTATTAAGATTTCTTTGGACCCTGTCTGAGGTTACAAACCACTAATCCACATGGGAGAAGCTGATCCAGTGTGATGTTCGAGGAGTGGTTCCAAATGAAAGCATTTTTTTGGCTCTAATTGCTCATTAAGCATGATTTCTGGAGCCCCCTGTACATGAAACTCAAAAACAAAGATTATGGGTGCTTAACTCAAATATGTCCATGGCCAATGTCTTCTTTTGTTAATAACTTGTATGAAACACTACAGACGTTTTTATTATATATTCAAGTTCTTTAAGGGGGATCTGCAATGCATCTAAAACCGCTGGGTAATTCAGGGTTATTTTTTCTCCCATATATACTGTTATACCGATGGATGCGATGGATGGATGTTGATCAATGGATCAACATATAGAAGCCAAAGTTTCTACAAGTTTTGATACTTTTGGCTCTTTCTGATGTCACTAAGAGCGGCTATTATTAATATGGTTATATCAGGCACACAACTGAGGCTCTGACCACAGAAGACGGGCAACAGTAACTCAAAAAACCCTTTGTTACAACCAAAGTATGCAGAAGAGCATCTCAAAAGACACAACAGGTTGAAGCTTGATGTAGATGGGCTACAGCAGCAGAAGAGCACAGCAGGACAAAGACTGGAAAAACGATGCCTGGTCTGACGAGTCTTGATTTCTGCCACAACATTCAGATGGTAGGGTTAGAATTTGGCGTAAACAAAATAAAAGCATGGATCCATCCTACCTTGTATTTATGGTTCAGGTTGCTGCTGGTGGTGTAGAGTGGGATATTTTCTTGGAACATTTTGGCCTCTCAATCAAATAGAGCACTTCTAGGTAATGTGGTAAAATAGTGCTTGTGTGACGCTATCATATCAACATGGAGCAAAATGGGGACTGTTTCCAGTACCTTGTTGAAGCCATGAAGAATTAAGACTGTTCTGAAGGGAAAAGGAGGTCCAACATAGACCTAGCAAGGCGTACCCACTAAAGTGTCCAGTATGCATAAATGCTCTCTGTTATGTTGATCATTAGACAAAAACAGTGACAGCCAAAGACCACCCAGAGCTTTGAAAGTGTCAATGGAAAGCATTTGTTTATTCCCTAACACCAATTTATAACCCATCTAAATCTATACAAATGAAAAATAAGCTTTTGGTTAAGGGGCTTGAAAATGTAGCTTAAAACAATGTCTGGCTTTAGATTTTGTTTTTAATACTATATAGACAAAGGGAGGTTTTTGAAAGCACAAACAGAAACAGAAAGGAATAATGGGAGAGAGAGAGAGTGTGTAGGATCTGTGTCAGTTTCACAAAAGTCACAATAAGTGCTACTCAGTGAGTGGTTCCATTAGGCAACTGTGACAGAGATAAACAGATTTGCTGTCAAGCCTTTAGTGTTATAGAATTTAGAATCTCGTGGCATTTCAATATAAAAACATCAAACATACAACAACGTGTCAAATCACTCAGGTGTCCAGTGAGAGAACTTTAGTAAAATAAAGTGTCGACCTAAGACTGAAGCTCTCATTTTATAGTTCATTTAGCATCCCTTAAAAGCTAGTCTTGCCACTCTTAGCCCTTGACGGAGCCATAACGGCAGTTTTCATTATAACTGGGAGAGAAAAAGCTGTCCATGTAGAGTCACCAGTAAACTCTGCTAAGAAACAATTAATAGTCTTGGTGACTTTCCATCACAATAAGGTTCAAAAAGCTTTTTTGCCCCATAGGTTGAACTTCTACTGTGCATGTAGAGTGCTTCACGACGCCAAGATGATTGGCTAGTGCTTCTAGGTTCTGCAGATGACTGGCTTTTGGGGGGAAGGGGTGGAATATGTCACAAGAACTGCCACATTCAGTGACATAAAATTTTCCCATAGATTTTTGTTCAAGATTCATCGACTGGTTTGTCTCTCCGTTGCATTAAATCAGAGATTTAATATAACTAAACCTTACATTCTGTAGATTTTCATTAAAGCTCACCATGGGAGCAATCTATTTCCTCCCTCATATTCCTCCAGTGTAATGCATGGCTGTGTCTTTGTACTGCAGACAGCTGGTGTCTCTTATGGACAACTCAAATCACCGACTTTAAGGACAGAAGATATTAATCTGGAATAACGAACAGGCGCTGTGCATAAACCAAAGCTTTCATGACTTATTTTAATTAAATTGTCAAAAATGACAGTGTTCATTGTTTTTACTGTTGTGGTTTTCATTTTCTACAAGAGATTAAAGCTCTCTTTGTGCATGCTCTGTAATCAGCGTGCTGTCTTGGTGCCCTCCTTGTACTCCCATCACAGCTGTGTGTAGGTCCTGCCCGCTCTATTGCTGAGCTGCAGTGGTGCATTAAGTACTGTTTCCATACATGATAGTATCATTTATAGTAGCGAAACTGACAGGTAGCATACTCCAGGGAAAAATATTAATGTGCTAGAGTAAAACAAAAAACAAGGCTTGATTTCATTAGGTTAGTAATAAAAGCAACCACTGGAAAATAGTCTATTCGTTAATAATCTGACTGAAAACAGGCATCGCGTGAATAATTCTGACTTCTTAAGCACAGAAGACTGTGCCAGTGTGCGCAAACCAATTATACCACTTGTGCATTTATGTGACATAGCAAGAAACAGTTCTTAGCCCCTGTGCCCTTTTAGTGCCAATTGTTAAGTCTTGGCTGACTGAGAGGAATGGCTGGCTGAGGATCAGCATAAAATCAGAGCCTTCTGTCCTCATTAAGAATATTACTTTGAGACCTGCTGTTTTATGTTCATTGTCATTAAAAGGGAAAAACTAATTGCTTTGTTAAAATCTCATGCCATTTTCTGAAAATAAATACTACGAATTTCTTATGGCCAGATTATTACGATGTGGTTTCTGTGTCAGCCATTATGCCTGTCACAGTTTTTACTTTGTATTTTTATACCAACATCTCTAAAGCAATATGCAGCACAATTTTTGCCATTTAATGCATCTAAAAATTAATGAAGCACTCTAATTGAGTGCTCCAGGCATCAGATAGGAGACAGTATGTATGAATATTTGCATACTATACAACTAATAAAGAAATAAAAAATAGCAAATTTAGTGATTTAGCAGCAGGCTAACTAGTTAATTTATCGACAAAGGCAATGTTCTAGGCAATACTATTTATTTCTCTTTATTGCTTACTGCTCTTTGAGTCTTTCAACCAGATGAGAACAAAGCTGTTTAAACAAGCAAATATCCTGCTGATGTGTGCTTAAAAGTGTTTTTTCCCCTTTTTTTGGCTGAACTGTGGTTTGCTTATGCTGAGAAAGAAACACAGTGTCAATTACTTACTGTACAGGATGTAAAATAAAGACTGGATGATATGATTCCACTTGTAGGACCACCAAAGAAGAAATGCAGAATCATTTAAAAAACAAACTCTGTTTTGACTTTGCACGCTCTGAAGAAAATTATAATGATGCAAGATGACAGTTCCTAAAAAGGAGGAGATGCATATTTCAACCGTGTGTCTGCTGCTGGCTTTATTCAATTCAAAGTAAACCAAGGATAAATTTGTAATAGATTTGTGATATTTCTGTAATCTTCGTCACATCTTCCAGTGATGGATTCAACTGCAGCAGAATGATGATTGTGATGTGGACCTCGTTCAAAATGTGGTTTAAAAAACTTTTGAATCTGTTTTCCCAGAAACAGGAACCTATCCGCCTACAACGACTGAGGTTAGAACATCTGGGTGTAGCCCTGAACTATAAACTAAACTGGAAATGTCTATCTACAAAACAGTTGAAACACTTCTTACAGGTATAACACCTTTAAGTGCAATTTGCCAATCCGTATCCTGGTGGCAATGTTTAAGAAATAATCTAACAGTCTAAATGAGATCACAAAAAACTACAGGAGTTTTTCTGGAGACTACACTAGGTGCACTCCAATTTACAGACATAATGGGTGAACATAATGAAATTGCTGCTGTTAATACTCTGCAGCACCAGAAAGTAGGACAGTAATGTGTCCCTATGAGCTGATGTGCATTAACCCGTGATGAACCATGCCAACAATGGGTGCAGATGTTATGATGCGTGTTATGTGGTTCTGGTGTCTAATGCCCTAAATAAAGAGCGATCCAAATTACTCAGCAAACAGCCAGGAACGTCAACCATTCCTCTTGACAGATGTTTACTGCAAAGTACTGATATTGCACAGCAACTAAGGAGGTAAGGCTAATCGCTTTGAGCGCTGCAGCAAAGTGCACAATTTCTTGAGAAGAGATTCAAGTGTTATTTTTGCGAAAAATGCAAAAATGTTCTTTGTAAAAATGCCTATTTAGTCCTCTGACTCCCCCTGACAAACATCCTAAAAGGCAGCATTATGAAAGGTGATTCCACTGATTTAGCCTACTTTGTACATCATGGCCTCAGTTCCATTTTTAAATTCAATGCATCAAGGAAGAAAAGGAGGAGAGGAGGACACACAGGGATACACAAACAAGAAAATCCACTCAGAAGAGAGGAGATGAAAGGAGAGCCCAGACTTCTTTGTCAGTGAGTCTGCTGAGCACAAATCATTCCAAGCATTTGTTTATGTTGGATCTGTATTTCACTCCTCCACCCCCAGTCTCTTCAATAAAACACTGCTTTATGAGTTTACACCCATTTGTGCAATTAAGACATGTTATCCTTTAGACTGGATTTCCGCCAATGTTAATTTATCTACTTATGTAATTTATGATTTAGAGACACACACGAATATGTGGAAAATTTTTAAGGAATAATGCAATAGGAGTAACTCCTCTGAAGTTTACCTTGGGGGGTTTGGATGGGCAAGAAAACTGTATCTGTAATGCCTTACTGGACAAAAGAGCACACAGTGTCCCGATTAGGCCGTTTGAGACTACAAAGCCCAATTGGCCAGAGAGCACTACAGAAAAATAAACCTGAGTGGGAGAAAGTGAGTGAAAAAAAGATGACTGTGTGTGCAAAGGGAACCTCGGAGGATATCTAATACCTCCACAGTAGAGGAGATGACATGAAATGTTGAATATAAAAAAGCGCTCATGGGCAGATTTGCCTTTTCAATGGGACAGGTTGTCCCAATTAGAAATGTAGATGACAAAGTACACCTGTGTGTCTGTGTGTGCCCTTTGTGTCTGTGCTGCTGTCATTGCTGTTTGATGTTATACCGTTTTCCTGAAGGCATGGGAAGGGTACTCAAATATCCTTCCATTGCAACTGTCTCTTCTTATAGTTCTTACGTGAAAGTGATTTTACACTGACATTTCCATACAGCTACAGACCAAGTCTGGAGCACAATTGTAAGGCGATTAACCCTTTACATGATGTGACATTCAACAATTGAGGAATATGCAGCATTTATTGAGGCCTGTGTATAGACCAAAAAATATAAAATTATAGCTGATATATTTGTAAACCCTGAATGTAATTTTTCACAGGACCTAAAGTTAAATTTGTTCCCTCCAGTTGTTTGTAGGAGTCTTTCTTCTGTGTTAATTACATACCTTTAAGCATCATACAGCAGCAGGATCCATATGAGCACCTCCAAAGCTAAAGTTTTGCATACATTTTAAATATGTTCAAGTACTGTAGTCTACTTATAATAAATTGTGGACATGGAGGTACAACTGATCAAGAACAGTGAGAACAACAGCATTCTTACTGTTCTTACAGCATAAAGAACAAGAACAGTAAATAACACTCGAAGATGTACTCTTTTTACCCGAAAGAGGTTAGCGTCATACAAAGCATCACAGAATAAACCATCTTTTTATAGCAACCATCCTGAGGATGAGTTTTTAATTCACCGTGAGTTCGTCTTTTTTGTTTATGCTCCCACGCAGATCATCTTAGCAGTGGCATCATTGTGTACAGGGAGGCGTTTCAAAAACAACATGCAGATGTAACCTCTCTAATCATCAAAGTGACTAACAAAGCACAGCAGCAAGCAGCCTATTAAAAATGAAAATGGATTTTATTATACCATAAAAATTATTTGGATGATTTATGAATGTAAAGAATTTTCACTTAATTGTTTTTTTTTCTTTTTTTGTTTTGCCCTGATAAATAGTTCATTAGTTTAGTTGGGGTATTTGAGCTATAAGTGAACTCTCTGCGGGACTATTCAAAGGGGGACACTGGTACAAATAACCCAGTGGCATTAATAGTGAATATAAATATTCTGCCCTTCCTGATTTCATGTAATTTTATGTATTGTATAACACTATTTCAAATTATTTTTATCATAAGTCCACCAATATATTCAAAGCAGGCCTTTATGTGTAAAAGCATTCCCTGTAATTATTGCTGATGTGCACCCATGTACTCAACCCTGAAACCAAACACACGAGACATCCCATTTAACCCTCAGTGTAGGCTCAGTATTATTCAAGCCCCCTTTTATCTGCTAAATGCTCTATGTTCAATGCTCACTAACTGCAAAATGGATAAAATGTAGTGGATTTATCAAAGTTATTCCACTGAAAACAAGTGCCTGCTGTGACTGGAACCAAGGTCAGTAGGAGCAATGACATCGAACCACTACATCCATCCAATGAGCTAGAGGCCACTAAAACGTATCTGTGGGTTTCTCAATACAAGTAGAGATTTAATAAACAGTAATGTTTCTCACAGTTGATCTAAAAATGCTTTACAAACCAAAGCAAATTGGGTCTTTACTTATTTTCCTACATACAGCAGACTGGCCAATATAATATAAAACAGGCACTGAATTTTCAGCAGTAAAGGTGAGTCACTCTTCCTCTCAGTTTCCTACAGAGAAAGCAGTAATGGCCAGCGTAGTATCTGAACATCATCACAGGAGGAAATGTCACAGTGCAAAGCACCCCCAGTATTTCAGCCCACTGTTCTTCCAACAGACATGATGTTGGTGTCATAACCAAATGAGGACTGGGAGGAGGTAGGCGGCTTCAGGCCGCTAAGCTTTGCTCTAACAGGGAAAGTCCTATCCAAATTCCAACTCTGACAGAATGCAGGATGCAGGCGCCCCGCCCCCCTGAGATCAGAGCAGCAGGAGGAAAGCTGGGAGCGTCGTGGATAAACTGGAGGAGCGCAGTATGACTCATTGGAATCAGGTGTTCCAATGATAACACAGGGGTTGTCCGTGAAAACGGTTGATGTAACCAGATTTCATGATAACACAAATATTTTCCGATTCTGTGATCATTTTTTTTCATAATCACTCAGGCTAAATTTCCACACATGTTTCATAGCAGCTCAGTAACTGACTGAGAGAGCTGATCACTGTTGTTCAATGGTGTGGTCACGTCTGGATGATAGCAGAGATGAATCACTGATTTAAAGATGGACTTGGATGGGAAAGAATTATGCATAAGTCCTTCGCCATAAATAAGATTCATTAAGACTCTGATAAATGTACATTTCATATTATCGCTGTATTTTCTCATCAGGGCACTTTCTGAATGAATCAATACTGGTCTGGGCGGTGATTAGCGCGCTGATAGATCATAGCCAGACTGCCCTTTTAATGGTCAGATTTTCCATCAACATGACTTTGGATCACTCTTATTCATCATAATAGGTAAGGGCATGGGCATGAGGAAACCTTCGTTTCCCTGCACCATCATTAAGGTGACCGATTGTGGATATGGCCTGTCACTCTGCCACATAGTTAGTCATCTAAGTAAGAGAATTCATATTCAGAAGGTCTTACTATCATTAATCGGGGCTTGACTACACTGAAAGAAAGAGACCTCATGGAAACATAATGACCTTGGAATAATAAATGTCTTTCTTATGTCACTTCTGTTTGAGACACACACGTCCTCCAACCCCCTTTCTGCTTCCTTTACACAGTGCCATAAGAAAACAAAACAGGCCATGAGGAATAGATACTGCCTGTCTCCACACTGTGACATATGACATTGACAGACAGATGCTGGAAAACAGATTTTCTCCTCTACCCCATTTATCTTTCACCCCTGTTTGCTCCTGCATGGATCAAATAGTAGAAGATGTAAGCCAGATGCTAGACTGTCTCCTGACTACACTCTGTTACCCAACAGTGCAACTGATTGACTGACATCTTTTAAAAAATAAACTGCGCTCAGCAGAACTGATGGCAGAATGCTGCACCTAATAACATTAATGAACAAAAATATAGATGGAAAAAAATCTCTTCTTCATGACATTTCACTTTGCTTAGTGCTTTAATATTGAAGATGTTAATTTAAAATCCTTATGATTACAACACTGAACCCATACACACAGAAAAGCTTTCATAAATTCACCACATTCCTAACTTGCAGGTTACAAAATGGGATCTAAGGCCTTCACTAGGCACCTTGAAAGAAGTGTTATGGGACTTTACATGAGGAAACACTGCCACCTTGAGGGGATTATAATGTGTCCTGAAAATAACACCAAGTATGTCAAACAATCCTAGATGAATACTAACTTTATTAGGAACAGTGCACTTTTTGGAGCCGCATAACTCAACTTCTGTTAAGTTTTAATCACAAACTATGTCAGTATTTAAAATAATATAGCATTTAGGAGACTAATTAATATAACTAAATGTAATGTTTATCCTAAGCTGACAGTTGAGTAAAATTGTGAAGATACGCTTGTGGGATAAAACTAAAAGCCAAAAAACTATTTGTGCACTGTCCAAAACAGAAAACAGATTTCCCATTGTTTTCCTAACTGGGAGTAACAGGGTATACCTGGATTAGCTCAGCAAATTCACAGACCTACATAGCATTTCTCTCCTGGGGGAGAGGAGATCATTAATTGCACCTCTGTGGCACTTTTACAGAGTTTAGGAAATGGTCGGGTGGCTCCAGCACAGAAAAAACAACGAAAGAAAGTTGACAGAGACAGAGTGCACAGGGAACCCATGAGGGCACCACGTTCATCAGTTTAGAAAACATATGGAGCGGAGAGCCATGCCTGACACACATTTAAGCCAGTTGGGATCAAAGAAACATCATCTAAAATTTATCAAGACCATGTCCACACCAAGTCAGATGAATGTCAAAGACCCTCTCTTCCTTTGTATATTATCGCAGATTATCGACACCCACAACAAAGAGAAATGCTAATCTTGGTGGTTGGATAAAGCATGTGCTGTTGCATTAGAATCAGCAAGCATGTGCTGTTGTTACAAACAATGCAGCAGTGATGGTAAAACAAAGAAAACCTAAATCTAACTTTGGTTGGGGTTCCAGGTCGAAAGGTGAGTATAAAAGACTTTACTTAAAAAAAAAGAAGCTCATCTTGTCATGAATAATTTTCCCCCACCCTTAAAGGTTGAACAATAAACCAATCAGCAAGTAGCTTTGAAACTAAAATGAATAACAGCTGAGCCAATCAAATCATTCATTTTTGGGAGCTCACCTTTGGTTAAACATCCCTCTGAAGTTATAATTGGCTCTGTAGTTGGGCATCGGCTTGGGATCCAAAGGCCTGTAGATAGCCGGCTCCCCTCTCTTCATGGCCAGACCATTCAGCTCAACTGTGGGTGTTATACTGCCTGTGTGAGTGAGATTGCAGATGCAAGCACGGAAAAGATTAAAACCAAGACAGGGAGGTTTTTAAAAACACTGATGTGAACTTCTTTTTCTGGCAGCAGCAAACAAAATGGCTTAAAATGGTCCAAGCAGTCTAAAAAGATGGAAACAAAATATTTTCTAGAAAAGGCACACAGGCAGAAAGCTGCACTGTGCAGCCTAACATTTGCCACGTGAAACTGCATTCTAAGTAAAAAGTACCCTCAGGATGCATGCACCACTAATACCACCACTTCTCAGTGATGTTGCATAATTTATCACAGGATTTTTTGGACTTTCTTAATCCCATTAAAAGCCTGGCTTTGAGGCCTTTTACCACTACAAAGTCGCAGAGGGCAAGGGAGGTAAGTCCAGACTAGTGGTATTAATTTGGCTAGTGATAAACTGTAAGCCTGTTCCTAGGTTTTACTGAGACACTTTATACTGTTTTTTGTTGTTTCCTTGAACATCAATTATCTGAATATTCCCAGTTGCTTGGCAGCAATGCTGGGAAGAAAAGTCACTCAGATGAAAAACCAAAATGCCCCCTAAGTACATAAATGCATTGCACTTTAAATTCATGATTGTACAGACAGGTATAAATTAACTTCCTCTGTAAATGGACTTTTTAGCTCTATCCAGTGTGCTAACATCCAATCCATACTTTTATTTTAACACCAGACTTTAAAATGAATGAACATTAGTGAGTTTCAATTAAAAAAATCTAAACATTGTTTCCAATTTTAGGAGGATGAGACAAGGCGAGCTACTAGAAGTGTAAATGCATGGGTTTTAATGCTAACTATAAATTCCTGCAGATGTGTGCACACAGAAATGAACAGCACAAACTTGGTTTTAACCATCTGCAAGAAAATGAAACTGCTTCTGGTAAACAGGTTAAAAAACTGAAAAATGTTCACAGTGCTGTCGTAATTTTAGATCTTGTTCACAGCAAACTGCCATAAAAAAAAGCACAGGATTGATTCGTGTCTGCAAATATCTAGGGTAAACTGCTGGAGTCTAATATTATGTCAGATGAAATGCAAAATTTATGTTTGCACAGACAGATGACTGTAGATTTTGTCTTTCATCTCCTACGTGGAAACTAGGGAGTGATTTTACCATGACCAGTAAAAATAGATGGAACAATTACAACAAGATGTTTCATATGGTGACCAGACTTTAAAAACTGTGAGCCTATTCTTGACAATGGCTCTGTTCCACTGAAGTATTTTAACAGTTTGACAGTAAAGTGGAGTGTATAATCCCAAGACCTGACCCTGCAGCAGCTTTATCAAGTTCATTCATTGTTTATTTGCCATTTATTCCATTGGATACTCTTGTCCACAGGATGTGGACCCTAACCTTTTTATCCATGTATCACTAGCATCACAAGTCAGTAACTCACTACAGCCTTTTAAACTGCCAGTAAGTCCAATGAAGAAAAGATGAAAAAAATGTGTCCTTTTATCTGATCTTCACTCTGTTACACTCTTAACTTTTTGATTATTGGCGCATATTTGCTATTCCAGGAAGCATGGTAGTGACTATGCCTGCGTGGGTTGTCTCTGGGTACTCTGGCTTCCTCCCATAGTCTTAAGACATGCTTGTTTGGTTAACCGGTGATTCTAAATTTGTTACAAGTGTGTGTGTGACTGTCTATCTCTGTCTTTCACCTTTCAACAGCCCAGATACGCTCCAGCCTCTCAATAATCCTAAGAAGTAAGTAAGAAGCAAAAAAAAAGAAGAATGTATAGCTTTAATATTTGCTGGTCTATGATTCCAACTTCAAACAGTATCAATGAAGAGGTTAAGCTTTTAAATGTTAGACATAGTGCTAGCAACTAACTTTAAGATAGGCCCGGATTGTGCTTTAGGATAACAGTGGACCAAAGAAACAAGCTTAGCTTGAGAAAAATTCCTCCTTACAACAAGGTTAAAAAATACTGTAAAACTTTTGGAGGATGAAAACCTGCTTTGTTGCCCTCAAAGATTTGAGAAATCTTGACACTCTTAGTTAATGAACAGGGAGTAAAAGTACCTCCTTCTTGGCGGCCTCATTCTCCCTGGATCTAAAGGCAATATCTTCTTTCTGCTGCTACAGCTGAGCCACAGCCCAAGTTAACATTTAAGTTCTTCTATAAGACATACAGTGTTAATTATTAATTTAATACCTAATAATATATGAATAGAGTGCTGTCTATTTTTCCTGTAAAAAAAAGACACCTCCATTTTTAAGAGTTTAGCAGATTATAACCAAGCATCAACTTGTTTTGCAGCTTTTTCCAAATGGTTCAAACATTCTTCTTGAAACTATAGCAGCTATCACATGCATAGCCATAGAAACAGTAAAAGGTGCAATTCATGGTAATCCTTCCCAGCCACTTGCTTTTTTAACAGTTAAAAGAAATTCAGTTGTGGCTGCAGTACCTGGGTTACTGTTGATGTCAGCTTTAGGGGAGCGGGGCGCTGGCCTGGGAAGGACACTCTCAGCCAGTGCTTTGGCAGCTGTGGAGTGTTGCGCCTTTTTAATACTGGTGCCCTCTGCCTCCCACACCTGCTCCCCAAGAGTCAGCTGCACGGTGAAGATCTGGAAGTGACACCCAGAGAGGAAGACATTACCCAACATTTTTATCAATATCCTTGTTACAGAACTTTTGGCAGGAGTTCGGTGCTCTCAGCACAGCCAATAACTAATTACTAATTACAAAAAGTGCAAATGCTTTATTTATTTAGCACATGTGGATGTGTGTCAAAACAAGAATTACACTGAACTACCTCCTGAGATTTATTAAATATTATTCCATATTGACATGATAACGCTACATCTGAAAAACTTTTTTTTTACCTTAGCGTGTGCAGGGCCTCTCTCATTGAGGAGCTTGTACTGTGGTTGGATCCTGTTGAAACGGGCTAACTCATTCACCAAACACATTGGAGTTTTCTCTTTAGGGTTTGCCATGTTCTCCTGGGGCGGGCCTAAATCATATCAGAAGACGACATATTTAAAAACATGGTAACTAAAGCACTCATCTATCCATCTTCTTCCACCTATATTCATGAACAAGTATCATTTTTTAATATAAGAATTGGATACTTCCACTGAGTGACAAGGGATGAGATATTAGCAGCGGATACAGCCACTGGAACACTTCTAACTTGCAAATAAAATGCAAACTTGTTTTATTTTTATATGTAATTAAGGGGAAAAATCAGTAAACAAGCACTTAATAAATAACTAATAAATGAATCTGTTTATAGGACAATATTGTAAAGTGTTTTTTCCTTCGTGTTGTGGTCAGTCCGTGAGCTACTGGCTTATAGTGCAGCAATCGTGGCTCAAGAGTTGGCAGTTCGTCTCGTAATCGGAAGGTTGCCGGTTTGAGCCCCGGCTCGGACAGTCTCGGTCATTGTGCCCTTGGGCAAGATACTTCACCTACCCCTCTGTTGGCCAGAGGGGCCGATGGCGTGATATGGCAGCCTCGCTTCTGTCAGTCTGCCCCAGGGCAGCTGTGGCTACAACTGTAGCTTGCCTCCACCAGTGTGTGAATGTGAGAGTGACTGAATAGTGGAATTGTAAAGCGCTTTGAGGGTCTCGAAAAGTGTTATATAAATGCAATCTATTATTATTATTATTATTATAGCTAACATATGACAGGAAGTGTTGGCAGAAATTCACTTCCTAAATCATTATTAAAGAAGCAGTGGTACCGAAACGTTTCTGAATTTAGGTTAGGTCATGAGAAATAATGAGCAGTAAAAGGAACATGAGATAGAGCCCTTTAGGCCAGTTACCTAATTGCCTAAAGTCAATTTTTTATTATAGAATAACTATGCAAACACACACATTGTATTGTAGACTTGGGTACAACTATAACCTTCATCATGCACACAGTTGTCTGTATGAATCATTGTTAAGGTCTTAAATCTATACCAGTATTATAGAGTCATAATATATTATGACTGAGGTTATGAAATTTTCACAGAATAACTCACTGAATCATCCCCCAAAATGAAAACACTAATGAAATGTAGTCCATCGTTTGTTGGAAATCACAGAAACTATTGATCGCTGAGCATGTACTGGCCATGGAAAGCCAATAGTCAGTGTTTTTGTTTGTGTGCGTATGTGTAGTTTTTTTTAAATCACATTGCCCCCTGTTGCAAGAGTGAAACCAGGAATCAAATATTTTAGCCCTTCAACACTCTATTTTTTGAATAAGCAGAAATTTAATAACACAATTTTACAGATAAGCAGTTAAATATCAACCACTGCCGTGGGTGATGGTATTTTATTTGCAAAATTGTTAACCTACTGTAACAGTTTTTAGTTTTCATAGATAAGTAGCAACTCCACACATGATGCAAAATAATAACTAATTTCCCCTAAAGACAAACTTGGGGGAAATTCTACCTGGCGGTGTGGCAGACACAGGGGCGTCCCCATATCCGACTGCAGGAGCAGGGCAGGCGGGTGTGGGGGCCGGGCCTGTGCCATTGACGGAGGGCTGCAGACCCAGGGATCCTTGACTGGCCATGGCCGTTGGAGGGACTCCAGGGGAGAGGCCAGGACCAGCCAGGGGCGCTAAGGTCTGTACTTTCACTTGAGCCATGCTCTATTCCTGAAAGCAGAACAAATTTGAAAGCTTTTGTTAGAAATACACTTACTACACTGTAATTATAACTACTGAGTAGTTTAAAAATAAAAGAAAATCAATATTCATTCACTAGCAGTACACAATACTGCATTAAGCATCTGTGAATCTGAGCACAAATGCACATGCACAGTTTAAAGCTAAATGTCATTTGACAGATTTCTCTGGGCTAAGCCTGGAGAACAGACTTCAAACTGAACAGCCCTAGGCCTATCTCACATTCTGATCCACTGGCAGCTAATACACCCAGACAATGAACCTTTATTTGAAGGAGCTTTGCTCATGTTACGGCTGAAAAAACTCCCTGGCAAAAAGGAGGAATCCGCTGGTTGTAGCCTGAACAATGCAATCTATATTAAACCACATTTTGAGGGACACAGCCCATTATCAAACAAATAAGGGTCAACAAATATCAAACAGCAGAATGAATTGTAGTATTTATTTATCTCTTAAAATATGCATGCAATATTTAGCAGAATGCAGTTAGACACAGTACACAGGCTGTGACTGTGTAATTTAAGTAACATAAGCATATATGCTACTGTGTGTTTTTGTCTAAAACAAAATCATGATTAAGGTGATAAAAAAGTCTCTAAGATAAAAAACAATTGCTCCAAAATGGCTCCCACTTTTGAGTCACACAAATAAGTGGCAGACAGTGATCGGAAATGAAGGAAATACTTTGAGCATCCCCACAGAGGTCAAAACAAAAGGTCAAAGCTGAGCTGAACCCCTGGAGTTTTGGAGAAATTCAGTGTCATCCCTTGGACACTGCATGAAATGCTAGCTTTGAATATGGCACATTCAGGTTTTTAAATATTGCATATCTGATTTTGCAGGTGTCACTTCTCTGTATTGTTTAGGGACCATGTTTGAACTGGTGTAAACATCAGCCAAGTTTGCACGGTCAGAAAATAGCTAATAAGGTTTAAATGCACCACAACTGATGTATCTCTTACTGTAATATGACTTTTATTCATTGCATGTCATGAAGTTATTCCTGTTTAATTCGTAGGTGCATCATGCCTGCCCGTGGGGTACTTGTGGTGATAGTCCCTCTTGCTTTTCTTTTTACGCTCTCACAGCAACACGCACAAATACAGCGGCAAACAGCTGCCTGTTTGCACGGCTGTCTTTCACTGCAAGTTGAACATGGGGGTTGTGTTACGTTGGGGTTGACTGGCAGAGCTTCAGTGCTGTCTGCAACCCCTGAACATTTATTACTGTGTCCAGCTTAGCAGGAAGCTAACGTTGCCAACAAGATATACGCCGTTTCTTCCCAATGTCAGCTCCTAAAAACACGCAGACAGAATAGGCAAGCATGCATGCTGTCATGAATATGCCTTTATGGTTTCCCCAGATGAATAAATCCTATCTAGCCACCCCCAGTTGCGATACTTTAGCCGGTTAAAGCTCATCATGGCTGATCGGCCGAGCACCCTTCTTGCTAGCATCTCCAAACCGCCCCATCCTTCTCGAAATTCTGGGGATTTTCAGTCAACCCTGATATCATATACGAGTTGGCGACAACGTGGCAAATAATCCACAGAGTATCCGACAACTATGGGAAAAATATTTCAGGACATTTTTTTACCTTTATCCAGGGCCAGACCCCAGTTACACCTCCAACATTGGCAAACACTAAAGAGAACTGGATGGAAAAGGAACCGACCACCTTATTTGTCTGGGTAAAAAAAGAAATGAAAATACGTGTCACTGGACTCAACATGGCGTATCCATGTAATATTTCACGCATAAAGCTTGTGTTTAGCTAACCTTGTTGTGGCTGCATATCGCATATCGCTAACGTACTATGAGTGGAGTTTGAGGTGAATTTTGAATGAAGCCACCCCCGCCGCGGTAAGGATGGTTCAGTCCTGGTGCGCTTCCTCGGATCCCACAGTGTAACTTTTGATTCAGAAACAAAATTAATATTTCCAAAGTTGTTTTGTGCACATTTGTATCACCAAATGGATTTTTAGTCTTATTCGTAAGTTTTCCATTTTACAGGTCCGTGTTTCAGTGAAACTTAAGGTTTTGTGCTAATGCTATAAAATATAGTTTTACTTGGAATATTTCCCCAACCATCCATTGGGAATTTTCTCTATTTGATTAATTAATTAAAGCAAACCCTATGAGTGTCTCACAAACAATCTAGTCAGAATTCTGCATCAAGCTTTATTTGGAAAAGTCCACGCTGGGGCAGTGGTATTGTACTAAGACGAGAAATTTAAAAAAAGAAAAAGAAAAGATGGCTAGGGGTGGGTGGGTAACCTACATACACTTTATATTTAACAAGGAATAGATAACCATAAAGGGAAAATATCACGAACTGCTAATCCCCAGATTTGACAGCTAAAGCGTCTCCAATAGAGGGCGTCACTAAACCACTTCTCCCTGTGTTATTGTAGACAGAAAAATATCCAACAACAAATAGAGCAGTATAAAAAACATAATTCAACCAAAATAAGTGAAGTAACTTGATAACAGATTGTAATTTTACTTGGCCAAACGCATGTATATCTATTGTACAATCTGAAATTACCCTTTCCCCCTTTGTTTTTGGCTGAAATAATTTCTCACACCATAACGGACCAGTTAAAAAAAACAAAACAAAAAACAAAACAAGCTTCAAATGAAAGCTCCATTGCTTTCAAAAGCGTCAGATCATCAGTTTTCCTGCCACACTACATCTTTATCTTTGCACATGTTTCACAAACCTAGTGCAATTCCACAGGCACGCCTGAGATCTGTGCCATTCACTTTTTACAGACAGATGGAATTACATGCTTCTGAAATATGCAGTTTATGTAATGTGTCACTGTCACACATTTATCTTCTTTCTCAATTTGGTCATCATCCTTCTGCCTTCAGAGCAGAACTACTCAGTCTTTTGCAAGCTATTTAAAAAGGAGAAGAAAAAAAACCCATACTGTTCAGACTGAGGTTGAATAAAAGTGAATCTTTGTTTTTATTATCGATTATGAAAATGAACAGGCACCTATTACATGGAGCTTGCACATCCCAGAACAAAATTTCAAATATAAATAACACACCCTTATTAGTGTTGACCACTCACAACAACTTGCAAGCTAAGAGTTCAAACCACATTTTAAAAAAAAAAAAAAAAGTAACCTAAGGGGGAAAAACAAAACAAAAAAAGAACAGCCAAACCCTGTAACATAACCACAAGCATGTTTAAAAAGACAAAACAAGCCTTTATTGATCCTTTAGGCGTCTCTGTGCACTGATGCTGCTGTGACTACATTTACACAATCAGTGTTTCAGTCAGTCTTATTCTCGAAGCAGTGATAGCAGATACGACCTTATACAATGAAACTAATAAAAAAAAAAAAAAATTGGTTAAATAGATGTCCTTAAATTATCAATATAGTTTTTTGTTTTTAAATCTTCAGATAGCCGTGTGCTGTGGTAATCTCCTCTACAGAATAGAGCATCACATTCACGCATGTTCATTCAAGAAACTCAGCTAGACCCTGGAAAAGGGAAAAAAGAAAGAAAGAAAAAAAAAAGTAGTAGATACAAACAACTCAAGATGGAAAAAATTCAAGTATCTCTGACTGGATGGCGATAAACATGTCTTTAGGAATGGAGTGATTACACTTTGAAATGAGCACAGCCTCTGGAGGTGAGCACTGTTAGCATCCATCCTATAAACCGTGACCTCAGTTATGGAACGACTAAAAGTTGCCACAATGTTAGATGCCAATAAGAAAAAGTAGGGTTTGAAACTGCATGCACCCCTACTGTAAAACTACCTTCTTTTTTTTTTTCCTTTTTTCCAAAACCAGCTTTACATGTTTGTTGCTGACCGTACACAACCTAATTGGCAAAAGATGCAAAGTTCCAATGAAATAAAGCACTCCTATCATCATTCTGCTATAAAGTTAATGCATCCTTTGCCAAGTTCTTGCACATCATCTAACAATTTAAAGACGCATGTATGTACAGAATAGTTTCAGACATGTTACAAGTTTACAACATAACAGTCTCTTTTGGTGAAAATATAGTTAAATTCAAAATCTCTGATAGGTGTCTTTTTAGAGGCGATCTCTTTATTGAAAAAGTACCTGAGCCAAAACTCTGACCAGGGGGAAGAGAGAGAGAGAAGGAAAAAAAAAGTATTGTCTTCATACATTCTAGAAAGACTTTGTCATTCTAGAGATAAAAATGAAGATTTAAATAACAAAAAAAAATAAAAAAAAATTCAAAAACATACTGACCCGTCAAAAGCACCCCCTTTTCAAAGTATCAACTAGTTGGGAAAACAAAATGCCAAAACAAAAAATTCAAACATTTCAGAAGATTAAAGCATGAAATAATAATAAAAATATATATCATACAAATACAAATGGATCATGCGATGACATTCTTTGAATGGAAGAGAGGCTGATGCACGTCTTAAAAGGCTGGACCAGAAAAGTTCAGCCCAGCTTTATGAGGAGACAAACGCCGAGGTCACTGGATGACTCCTGGATCTACCGTCACGCCTGTGCTATTCCCGTGTGTACCAAATTTCAGTCCGATGGTAGGAAGAACTGCAACCAGGTCTTAAGAGTTGGAAGATGAAGAAGAGCGCGTGTGCTGTCGATACAGTGGTTAAAAAACTAAAACCCTTGAACCTGATAAGCATCGAGGACTGCTTACAGTACACCTGCAAGTTGGGAATAACGTAATAGTGCCTTTTTAAACTAGATACCATCACAGTGCATGTAGTACTACTACTAATAATAATAAAAACAGATGAAGCATTTTCTTGGGGTTTTGATGGTCAAATCCCTTCCAGAAGACTGTTAGATTTAGATCTCTCTTTGTAGGCCCCAGCATGCATCCACCGGTTATTATTGCACAACACAAGGACCTTAAAATGCAGCCACACACAAACAAAAAAAGTAACAATAATAATAATCTTAAAAGAGGAATTATAAGTATCAGTACAAGTCTGCCTTACTTGCTCGCTGCATTGTGACCTTTTTGCCCTCCCCCCAAAAAACGGAAAAAAAACAAAAAACAAAAACAAAACAAAAACACACACAAAAAAGGAAGAAGTTCCATCTTGGGTGCAGCTAAACGTTCCGTTATTTTCTATTTTACAACAGACTAAAACATGCAGCCAAGAGCCTCCAGCGCATGGTGTCCATTGTTCCAGTCAAAGGTCAGAGTTCAAAGACTGAATGATTAAAAAGTGCTTTACGTAGGTCAGTAGGACTTCTCTCTTCTACCATTAATACAAAGTTTGTACATTAGCATGTATCATCTGTGAAGGCAAACAAGACAGCATGAAGATTAGAATTACAACAGGAAACAGACAAAAAAAAGTTTCACGTTCAGGAAGTGCTGAAAACAAATAAGACCTTTTTCTTTTTTTAAACTCACCGTGATACCACCATTTTGTTTTCTTTGGGTTTTTGTTACATGTTCTTACATAAAATGAGTTATCGGGCGGTCGTCTCTGCAGAAAACAAAAAGCAGCAATTAGATTTAACATTTAACACGTGCCCACAAACCGCTACCGCCCACACCGGGTGTCGCACCCTTACCTTTTCTTTGCAGCTTGACAACATGCTGATAATGCTAAGACAAACTGATTGCACCGAGAGCGCTGGCGACCAGTCTTCCGTTAGGATAGATAGACAGATGTGACCGTTGCTATACACATGCGGGTGGACAGGTATATTCTCTCCTGTGAACATTACCTGCACAATGAAAGCAAAGCAGACCACATCAACGCAACTGAATATGTACAAATAAAAATCCCACGAGGCTGGCGAGCTTTAAGATCCTAAAGAAAGAAGACGCATAAAAAACAACTTTGGGGTGGTTGGGGGTTACGTGTGTGGTCAAAGAGCCAGCTCGGGGATGAACTTTGGAGAAAGCTAAAACATTCATTCCCGTCAATTAATGACAGCAAAATAATTAGACTTGCTGCAGGGTTAACCCACTACTGCAGGGATAGCAAACTCATTTTACTTTGTGGGCCACATGCAGCGAGCTGGACCAGTGAAGCTCTCCCATTCTTTATTGCTGATTTAGTGACCGTTTTACATAGTGGATATTTTGTATACCTTGTACAGCACTTTGGTCAACAGACGTTGTTTAAAATGTGCTATATAAATACACCGATTTGACTTCTGTCGATGTAAAGATGCTTAATTATGGATTTAATCTCAGATATTTTAATGGAAGAAAAACCAAAACCTTGTCGTTTACGTCCACAAAGCTGATTCTGTTCATCTGGATGTCCAGTTTTCAGTGGGAGAAACGTTTTTTCACTTATCCAAGTGACTTCTTAAAAAGTAATGAGATGTTTCCCCCACTGAAAACACAATGTCCAGATAAACAGCATCAGCTTTCTGGGATTTCCTTACTTGGATAATAGAGCACAGGGGAAGTCGTATCAGTAGGAAAAACTGTAAGACTAAAAAGCTGTAGGACTAACTGTGTAAACACAGTTAGTCCAAAACTTATGCCTTCTTTCACATCTTACTAAACTGTCCAGTTGGTCGGACTGAAGGCTTTGTCGGGCTGATTCTGGCCCCCGGGCCTTATGATTGACACCACTGCTCTACAGGGATATGAGGCTCTCGGATTAGGACAGAGGGGCCGGGACACGGTGGGAGAGAGAGGAAAAGCGAACAGCGTAGGGAGAGCTAGAGAGGAGATACAGCATGTTTTATAAAAAAGTAGACACGTTCTATAAAAAGCACTGGGCTACATTTGACTTTGAAAAAGGCACAAGAGTGAGGGCCAAGCAGGAAGATATGGGAAGTGTGAGAAGCAAAAAGCTAGAGTCAGAAGTGCTAAAGCAGAGAGAAGGGGGAGCGGGTAAAAAGGGTAATGAAGGGTTGAGTCAGTCTGGCACCAGACCGGGCCTCACGGGAGAGTGCAGGCTCCACATCATGAGGGGGAGGGAGGTGACTGATATGACTAGAAAGCACAGCTAGCTTTATAGTCTAAAGATCAAGACCAAAAAAAAAAAAAAAAATTTCTTAAAATATTTACTCAAACCTCCAAATCACACCAAGCCAACAGCGTCTTTAGGTAACCTAAATCTTCTATTTCACTAAGATATCTAGTCTCGGGTCCATGCTGTGCCTTGTTCTAGTGCTGAATCTGTGCTCACCACAAGTTTCAATATTTCTAACTTTAGAAAAAGAAAAACAGAAGTAGCCTCTGTTTTGTTTCATAAGGTGGGCCTCTAATTTGCAGCTCCAGTGAACACAATACCCATCTCAATGTGACAGTGAAGAGGTGATTTTAATGACACTAGGCAGAGCTTCAATGGAAAAGGCCAAATCTGAGACTAACCAATAAAAGAAAGCCAAGACTGCTAAACGCTGCATGCATTTGACTGAGAAAGGCTGGAAAATGGTGGTAAGATCAAACAATTCCACCTTTAAAGTGTTTCCAACAAAAATTGAGATGGTTCGTTTTGTAGTGGGTAAAGGAAAAGATTTATATAAGATTAAAAACGAGATGTCGAATAAAGAAGGGTGACCCTCTATTTGGAAATGCCATGCTGTAATCTGCTGGAAGCGGCATGACTGGACCGCACGCAGGACAGTGATCTAAAGAACAGCTCCGAAGTACACAAGAACTCTTTATAAAACTGGTCAGCTCGGGGTCTGTCTTTAATGGAGACGTTACTGCAGTCACCAGATCTCAACCATACCCATTAGATTACCTCAACAAATTTGAAACAACGATGTCTGCAACGGTTCTTTGACGAAAGCAAAGTCTGAAGGCCAAAAAACAGATGTGACATTTTAGGTCGAGCCCAAAGTTTTCCAATTCTGTCTTATTTAAAGCTGAAGTTATTATTGGAGACTGATTCTAATCTTAAAAATTTTGTAAGCATTAAAAATAAAATAAAAAATTCTAGAGAATACTCTGATTCCACATTTCAATCTAATGATGATTAGTTTTAATTGCAAAGCTTCTATTTTCCCCATGTGAATGACACAGAATGTTCAAATGACTGGTGGAGTGATGTGCAGAGCTTGGATGGCTAAAACATGTCAAAAAATGAGTAAATGAAAAAATAAAAAGCCCTTATACAATTGTAACAATCTAAACTGTAAGATTACACAACACTGTTTAAAATTTGACATCTTTGTTTTAGAAGATGCTGCACAGGGTTAAAGTTCTGGTAGGAAATCTGGAGTTTCTCCTGTGCGCATGTAGCTGTGAAAAGGCTCAACAGAAACTGAAGCTGTTATGCAAAAATTGTCAAGTGATTTTGATCAGACTTTGTTTTCTTTTCCACGACAATAATAGGATATAAGGTGAAAGAGAAGTTCCTCCGAGGCCCCAGGAGAGGACTTCAACAGTGGATAAATCTGATAGTGTGTCCTTCCTATTTGAGAGGGTAACAGCTAAGTAGCTCAATTTATCTAATTTTCTCTACCTATTTTTAGACAGGCAGGCTCATAATCAGTGAAACAAGACTGTTGAGTCAAACTAATCCCATCAAACATGGCTTCAGTGAGACTTCTGCACTGCTGTCTCTCAGTGATTCCAAGCCAAGATTCATTGCACTAATGACCATAGAGCCAAGATGTTTCATGAGATTACAGCAGGTATCTAGCCGATGAATATAAAAGACTGTTTCTACAGCTCTTCAGTTTTTGAGTTTATTTCAATCGGAACACCACTGTGGACCATGAACTCAGGAATATCAATCTTTGATATCAAGCTAGGAATGGATGTGGGACATTCGATCAGAGTAGCAAACGGTATCCTTTGTTCATCTGCATCTCCTGCACCCACAGTGCAGACAAAACAGATCCATAAGACAAGATGGTTAATAAAGTGAACTTATAGATAGCTTCAGACAAAGTGCTTTAAAATGTTTAACATTTACCCACACACCTACGCACAAACAATAATGACTGCTGAGCTTACCTGAGGTGAATCAAAAGGATATCGACTACTAAATTTGAAAAGCAGCTGAAATTTCTCTCCTTCATACAGTGTGCCAGGTGCTCCCTCCATATCTACAATCCACCTAAAAAATTAAAAAATAAAAGCACAATATTAAAGTATGTCAAACAAAAAAAAAAAAATTACATAAAATAACACAGATCACCTTGAGATAATCAGGGTCTAGTAGTCTCTGACTACAAATCAGAGTGATGTAAATATGAAAAAAGGCCATTTTCTTTTAAATTTATGGAGTTGGTGGAGGGAGATCCATTAAATTTCAACATTAACTCTCTTAAATTACAACTTACAATAATGTAAAAGTTAAAATTTCATTAACTTGCACAAAAAAACAAAACACATTTTTAGAGATTTACACAAATCAGAGGAAAGAGGAAACCACAAGGAACCACAAAGCCCTGCGAGGTTGCCCACAATTTGCATGGAGGAAATGAGCAAATTTACCCTCGATTCACCATATTAGCAGAAGAACCTGCGCCTTTAAGGGACCCTGGGCCTATACAGATAAAAACAGCACAGTTTGAATGAGGTGCACCAATTACTTTTGCGACCCTCACACACCCTGTGTGTAAATCCAAATTGCAAGAATCAGTTGATTTGTGGTTTTGGGGGATTGGAGTAAAGATCTTGCAAATTTTTGACAGGATAAACTACTCAGGCTTTTTCCTTTTTCCTCATACGTAGTGTACTTGACAGTGAACATAAACCTTCAGTGCTTTGGGAGAAAATGGCATTTCTATAAAAGCAAAATTTGGTTTATGAGTGATAATGTGCTCTGTGTTCAATCTTACAATTCTGGAGTAGGTGGGAAACAATGACAGCTTCGACATTATTTCTGTTAATAATGTGCCGTTTTATAATTTGGCAGCAGATTAGCTAGAGACAAGTACAGAACCACATGTAATTATCATTAAAAAAATAATAATAAATCATACACAATGTGAGCTGCCGGTTCTCCAGTAAGTGTGTGTAATCAAAAGCTTTCAGTCTGACTCATTTCAGTGACATTCAATATTCATCTGGGTTATGACAGTGCTTTAGTAATAATGTGATATTCTATTGATCTACTGGACAAAATCTATTTTCGCTTCGGTGGCCAGGCTACAGAACTCTGCTGACTGAGCTGCTAGCAATTCAATCCTGCTCAGATGATTGCAAATACAGAGCCTTGTGCCTCTGGGATGAAAGACAGCCTACCTGCACCGCACACTCTTTACACACACACACACACACACACACACACACACACACACACACACACACACACACACACCTCAAGACTGCTGAATGTAGCTTCACTGGTGGCAAAAACAAATTGAGTGCAGAACAGTTGTGGGGCTCATAGTAGAATCCTTAGAAGAAAAAAGCATCACAATCTCTGCCCTATTTTTTCCCATGCAAGCAGTGCAGACAGGACACCAGAGTCTTGTGGCTGTTATCCAGGTTTATAGCCTCATGCCTCATTCAAATCTAGACTGGCACACATGATCATTTAAACCTACATATAAAGTCTGTTCTCCTTAAAACGTTGCCCTTGGAAAGGGTCAGTCACAGTGTCTAAACGAAGCTCCACTTTTCCTTCAAGAAGTTCAGAGCGAGGCCTGATTGTGCTACCAACTCATGCCGAAAACAGTCAGGGACTTCAAGGACATCACGCTAAATGTGCTCAAATTCCCTATAGCCTGGTGATTATATGATCCAGTCAACAAAAATAACACTGAGACATTTAGTGAAAGTGTAGGGACAAGGACAAATGAGTACACCTGAGAGGCCCAACAGTGCCTTTAAGCAGCAGTTTCCCTGTTTACATTAAGTGACTCATTACACCATCAAGCTAACCAATATAGCACCAGCACACAATACACTTAAAAAACAAAACAAAACCATTGACTCTCAGTGTTGCTCGTTACAGTACAAAGTGTACTATATAAACAAAAGGTGCAAAGCTGAAAACACACTGACCCTTTATTGCGGTAACATACCAGCTTGTGTGCTTCTATGCCAAGCACAACAAGAGTATGTCATACTCCAGTCAGGATAATAAAGACATTTCATGACCACAGTCAATCGTGACAACAGAAAGTAGCATAAAGACACCTTGTGACATCAGAGCAGAGCGTTTAAAAAAAAAAAAAAAAAAGACACACCTACACATGCCTTGTCAGAGAAATTATATACAAGGATCACAAGCCAGCAGGACTGGTTAGGAGACTTGGCAGTCATGCAAGGCATTTGTTAGACCAGGTGACTTATCTAATGAGGAAGATGCCACCATAACTGACCAGTGACAAACACTCCAATGTGCACCCTCTCTTTCAGACGGCATTGGAGGCCAGAAACCATGCCACACAACTCGAAAAGTTAGTAACTTAACAAGTCCATGCTTCAGCTTAGAAACTAGTCTCAAATCCATTTAAAGACTACAATTCAAGTCATATTTCCTGGCAACAGTAGTCATGGGGTTTAAGGGGATACATCACGACAACCAGACAGAAAGGTCAGCCAAGCAACCTCTGTTTCTAGCCCAACTCCTGCATGCCAGCCATTAAATATTTTATAAGGATGAATAGTGACACTGTGCATTAGAGACACTCTACGAAGGGCCTGTGGCTGCCAGTTGCTGGAATGACCCCAATTCCTCACCACTACACACTGCTGAGGCTGTGGTGTCTCACCTCCAGCCGCAGCTACCTTTATGGCATGCGGCATGCTTGCCACGCTACCCGTTTAAAGGAATGAAACCTGGCATTTCACAAAGCCACATGGTATTTGAGCAAACACGATAGGCATATCGGTGATAAAAACCCAGAAGTGCTGCCACTCTGAAACAAATGAGTCACAAGAAATTAAAAAAAGAGAGAGAGAGAGAGAGAGAGAGAAAGAAGGACTTACTGTGTAATGGTGTTCTGTACACTTTTTTCATTGAGCGTCATTCCTGGGGGTGGATCGTTTTGCAAGGCTAATAATTCCTTTTGTAGCCTTTTCTGTGGGAGAAAACATGATTGGGTTTATACCCCCCAAAAAATAAATAAATAAAAAGTTGAAATACTGGATCAAGTCAAGTAAAATCAAACAGAGTAGTGGCTGAGAAATTTAGCACATGTGTTCATCAATTTTATTAAGAGGCCCATACCCGGAAAAACACTGATACATCAATGATATTCCAATGAGGGGTTACCGTTTATTATGTTTATTAGTAGTTAAACGTGACCCAAACAAAACGATTTCAAAGAGGTAAGTGTTTAAAAAAAATGTATGAAATTTGCTTTACGGGTTTGATTTATTTAGACGTTAACAGCCAGTCAACTGAACAACGCAGTTTCTGTGAAAGTGATGCACCTGTTCAGCTGTTCAGGAGGAAACTGCAACTGTTCGATCTGCGCACCGTCTGCTTAGCTCACTGTGGTGAGAGCCCGGCCACTTAACCGCCAACATTTACGGGAAACATCGGAAATTTTTCCACCTCATATCCTTGAATTATCACGCCTTTCTGAGAAGAACCTACACACGGGCCAAGTCATCGACATACAGTTCCAGGAAGCTAGCTTCTACTAGCCTTGACTTGCTGTGGATGATGATGATGATGGGCTAGTTGTATTGCTAGCAAAGAGCAGCCGCTAAACCTGAACAGTTGAGGATAAATGTCATCGATTTTACAGTAACGTCACCACCACTTTGGGCAAATACGCGTAGGTAAATAAAGTGGTCGATAAAGTGCCAGGAAAAAAATAGTCGGGAGGTCCGGTAAAAATCACAAAATAAGCGATCGCTGTCAATTGTGTTCTTACCTGCATCGACGCCATGATGGAAACCCCCCCTCCTCCTGCCTCAGCGCAGAGTGTAGAAACGTACGTCAGGCGGTCACGTGATTTAAGTTGTTTTGACAGCAGAAAACAAATCCACACGAACGTGTGTGTGTGCGCGCCACCGTCACCGCCAAGATGTCCGTAACATTTAGCAGATTTATCACAGCATTTCACCAGCGATAAAGACAACATAATATTTTTAAATATTCTTTAAATATGGGGGACTTCGGGCACCTCCAGTGACCTTTGCTAAAGGATGTATTTTAGTTATTAAAAGACAGAAACTTCCTACCTTTGAGGTATAACATGATCAGACGCTCGGGTGGAGTAACCGTGCCTAAAAATGAGAATAACATTGGTTTCTACAACCTCTAAGTGTGAGAGTAATGACTCATCATGACAAAATGCTTCAAAGAACAGACTTCCTGTGATCATCAGAGTATTTAATTACATTTTTCGTTTTCCTGATGATGATTATCATTATTTGAGCTGCTTTAGCTCGTTATGTTATCTTACTGTCATTTTTTTTTTAGGTGTCAGTGGCTTAAGCACAGGAAGCATATTCATTTATCTGTGTAAGCAAAATTTTTGAACATTTCATCCACTTGAACTGCAATTTGATCTAACCTCCTAATGTTTCCTACAGAGAAAATGTCTCTTGGTAGCCAGAGTTGCATCAGATGTGATATAAGCTCTCGCCTCACCATGGGAATTAATAGTTGGGTGTATCACATGGCATGGCTGGTAAGCACTCCATATAGGCACCAGTCAAATGTATGGACACAGGCAACGTAAATTTCTGAAACTTGAATGTGCAAGGCAATGTTTATTCAGAATAATAAGATCACATCTATCAGCTTTACATTTTTATGTAGTTTAAGTGATCACTGACTGTTTTATGAACACGGAAATTTCTTCTATAACATGCAACACAAAGCCCTTATGTCATACCACTTTATGGGACTTTAAGGAGTCTGTACCAATTGTTTTATCCTAGAGTCATAAATTCACTTCTTGATGAATCAGTGTCACGCTGGAGCAGTACGAGCACACAGTGAGTCCTTTCAGTTATTTGATAAGTATGTTAAGAGTGTTTAAACCACAGCAGTTACTGCAGTTCTCCTACGATAGTGTAAAAAAAAAAAAGAAAAAGAAAAAAAAGCAGTATTTTCAGATTCAATACACATTTTTATTTCAGCATTGCCATGCTAATTAAATTAGACATCTGAGGTTCATTCATTTTCCAAACATCCTTATCTGATCCGTATAAAGACTAAACCCTTTTAGTAGATCTCCAACTACTGATGTGAAAAAGCAAAACAAAACACTGAATTATCTGTTTTAGTGTATACAACATCCCCACTGTTGCCTTTATCTCAAATATCTTTTTTTTAAACTTCAAAAAAGAATAAAAATAGGAAGCATATTCATTGTGGAGATGGTACTTCATTTCATGAGGCACAAGGTACCAAAGACTGGAAACAAAGTGCTCACCAAATACGTCTTTATTAAGATGGTGTGGTGAGGAGAGATTTCTGGGGGGGGGGGGGGGGGGGGCACATTTGTCACATTCTGCTATATCCATTTAACATGTTAAAATGTCATCTTTTAATACTAATGAAACAACAGCAAACCACAGAAAAAGGATTATTTTTCATATGAAGTGAATAGCAAAACAAGTTAAATACTCAAAAAAAGAAGAAAAAAAACCAACTAAAAATGTTTTAAGCTTTCTTTCCATTATCTTTGCAACTTTAGCAATCCAAAAAGTTAGCAGCCATGAGTAGTTCCAGTGCGATCTCCGGCGCGATGGGGAATTCGGGTATTTCTGTGGAGCTGTTGGTGTAACGGACCTTGTAGGTGAAATACATGCAGACCTTGGAGAGGACATGAGATGGAATCTCTCTGAAATTCACTTCGTTGGTTTCATTCTCAGCAAATTGTCCTGCAGATAGACAATATCATGTTCATACATTAAAAGAACATATACAGGGATTTCCTCAATGATGTAAGCTTAATTTATAGGGCTGTGTTGAATTTCTGCCATTGCTCTGCCATCGTGAGCAAAACTCTTAATATTGGTCATGGATTTGATGAATCTGGAACTAAACAGTTACTTTTACAGAAACTGTGAAAGGAGAAACGATATCGGAGCCAACTGAATCTATAAACATATTGCTAGACTTATGAAAAAAAGAAAAACAGCATGTCTTTGCACTGATGCTACTGGAATAGCATAATGAACAAGCTAGATACAATTACTGAGGTATTATCCTGCTAATGTGTTTACACCGGATACTGCTACCAAACAGCCCTATCACAGTGGTTCATGTCTATGCCACTGTAGTTACTTTTCTGTTAAGGTGCACATCAGCCTACAGTGTCAAGTAAAGAGCTTCAACATAAATTTAAGTCTTGCACTGAGCATAACACCTAAAAACACCTTATTAACCAAAAAAGTATTCTGAAAGCTTTCCAGTGTGCTGGCCCAAGTAGTAGTAGTAGTAATAATAATAATAATAATAATAATAATATTACTACATTTTATTTGAAAGCGCCTTTTAAAACACTCAAGGTCACTGTACACAGTAGAATAAAAAGCAACATAAAAGCAAGTAGTTTACACAATCATAAAAGCACAAGACATAAATAAATTTAAAATAGCAGAGTGGAGAGGTTATGTGGGTTAAGCTATTTTGAACAAGTGAGTTTTAAGTTGGGACTTAAAGAGAGAGAAGAAAGAGATATTTCTTAAATCAGGAGGTAGGGAATAGGGCTGGGCGATATGACCTAAAATCCATATCGCAGTATAATTTGAACCATGTGCGGTAACGATATATACTGCGATATATTCTTCTTTTTTTTTTCTGTATAACGTATTTTCCACCCTAAAAATCCTTTAATTTTCTCAAAAATCGAGAGTGCGCCTTATGTATGAATTCTGGTTGTGTTTACTGACCTCGAACCGATTTTATGTAATACACAGCGTGCAGAAATCTGTCAAAAAATGCTTTAGTACAACTTTGGTAAGCTACGAAGCCACACTGCTTGATGGACTGTCAGAGCATTAGGTCTGCTGTAGTCAGGAGCCTTGCAGATTATCTGGGTCCAAATCTCCGTCCGCTTCAGATCCCAAAGTCAAACGAACACTGAGAGTTAAAAACTGTCAAAATTCATTCATCTTCAATAAAATGATCAGCGTTGCTGCTTTACCAGGTGCAACAATTAAGTTTAACATCCAGGCATCAATAAAAACAGAATTTATTTAAATTTAATGGAGCTAGAAGTTAGCAGGAAGTTAGCTCACTAGTTTCCACCTAAACATGTTCTGACTGAGAGATTTTTGAATATAATGTTATATAATGTTGTGCTACGTGATCGCTAGCGACACAGCTATGTTAGCATAACATTAGCACAGTGAAACTGGAGGATGAACACCAACTTTTTTCCACTCGATGAAAGTTAACGTGAGGGATTCTGGTGGTTAGAGACACATGCAATCGCAAGGCAGGATGCTATACACAGGCCAAACTTCAGTCAGGAGAACAACTCAGATAATTCATCCACAATACGAGGTTAGTTATTAATATACTGCAACAACATGGGAATAAAACAGCTGCCAGAGAATTCAACATTAATGAATCAATGGTATGGAAGTGGTGGAAGCTCAGTTTTTGGCTTTCCCCATATTTCAAAAGTGCTTCATCTCTTTGCGATTACTGTCGCCCGGCATAATTTGCAGATGATAATGGTTGTAGCCGCTGCAATGCTTTTGACCAAAAGAGGCGCATGTTGACATCATCAACATGCACTATCGCGGTAGAGCGGTATAGTCAAAATCTCTATCGTTGGCCAAATTTATATCGTTTCTATCGTATATCGTTTATATTGCCCACCCCTAGATGGAGCCAATAAACAGAATTCTGCATGATGATCAGAGCAGGATAGGTAATCAAGTAAAGTTGGGCAAAAATATTTACAAGTTAATTGGAAAACAGACCATATAATGGATATTGATAACAATAATTAATTTCAAAAAGCATTAAACTGTCCAATTAATTGTAATTATATGCACCTACAAAGATATTTTTGATCAGGGATAAATGAGGCAATGAATAATGGCATTTGCACCAATGAAATCCTATTAATAGTATTGCTAACAAAGGGGGAGCACAGTGCCATCAACTGGAGAAACAGAATTAACCTGACTGAAAGCAATAACACCATCTTCTACAAGCACCACTATGCACATCTTATACAGAACCTCACACACCCTCTAACAAAATTAGTCAAATAATAGTTCACATGATGATCATGTGGTTGAGGTACTACAATGGGATTTCTATATGTGGGGTTTTTTTTAATTGCAAAAAGATTTTTTTTAAAAAAAGCCTCCAGTAAAAACAGCAGCAAAACAAACGTTATGTTCTTCAGTGTTTAAATACATTTGGTTCCAAATTCCAAATAACTACTCACACTGGATTAAAGTGGACAGCAATCCAATTGGGGCTGCGCTACAGGTTAGCATTGGTCAGAGACTAACTCAAAACACTAAGAAAACACCTCAAAATTCACACACAAAATTTTTTTTAGTTTCGTTTTTTTTAAGCAGATTGGCAGAAACAAGCTACCACTGGGAAAAAAAAAACTGGCATGACCTTCAAAGTGCAACAAAATTACTGGAGAGCATGACCAATGAATGTATGTGTGTATGATAACATTAGATTACAAATCATTCAAGTTAAAAAGTTAAATTTGCTCCTTTATAACAATGTCATTGTCTGAATTCTCACCTGGCCCGCTTAACATGGCTTTGATAGTCCCAGATGTCAAGGCATGTTCTCGTTTCACAATGAACTCGTGGCCATCTGACGAGATGAGCTTCACATACATGGCATCTGGCCCTTCGCAGCCACCATAGGTTCTCTCTTCACCATCTGTGAAGTAACAGAGATGACAACCAACAATTTTAAACAGGTGTACGACAACAGCTACTGAAGAGGGACGAAGAAATGAGACCTCAGTGTGGCTACTTTAATGTGGACAAATGGGAATTGTGGATTTCTAGCCATCACTCACCCATGTTGTTCCGGGATTTCTTTAATCCTGAAAAGGAAAAACATTAAAACATCACTCTTTTTGGGGCATAACTTGCAACTCAACATTTAATCGGCTAGATTACACAACGGTTGCCACTGTGTTTGTCAAACTGCAGGTTGTTAAATGTTAACGCTGGCTATCCCGTCGAATATGATTTATCACAAACGCCGCGTAAAGTTAGGCCCGTTAAAACAAAGCTAGCTTCCTTTCAGAGATATATGAACATCTTCACCTGTAAATCCTCTTCATCCATCATATCTAAATTACACAGCAATGGCTGTGAATTTATTCCTCTATCATACGTGTAAGCAGCCGTCAGGGTTAGTCAACTCTGGCTAGCCTGCTAAAACCTTTCCAAAAAATTGATATAGCTTTTTTATTTTACCGCTTCTTCACAATGTAAAACTTAAACCACATAGTTGACTTTGACATACGGCAATACATAAAATCACGTAACGGAAAAGATACACGGATTCTTACCACTATGTACCTTATAGCGTAGAGAAGATTGTGTTTCAGCTAACGTTAGCTAACAGGATGTTGAAACCCGGAACCAGTATGGGCGAACACACGTCCGCAGTAAATTTCTTCCGCAGAGTCGAAAAAGAAACCTCCCCGGCTCTTTGCCAGTTATGTGTATAAAATAAATAAATAATAATATTCATATTACTATGGCTAGAAACCTTTTCTTTTTAAAAAATAAAATATTGTCTTCTACGATCACAAAATACGTGTCAGGATAATGAGCGTTCAACTGTCCGCTATTGTATATGAGTCAGCATATCGAAATAATACATTAAGGTAAACAGATAAGGCTAAATAAGCAGAAGAAGTAAGACATTTTCTGGGTTTTTATTGTATTTTATCATTATTATTATTATTATTATTATTATTTTATCAAGAGCTCAGATGACTAAAATTGGTTTACGGGTTAATGCCTTGTTAATCCTATAGAGAGCGCCTGTGTTCAAGCTTAACCTCTCCGACTGTTTCCACTGGGTTTGTGACGAGCGACAGCAGGTGTTGATTGGACATGACAGAGACATTTTATAGGGCCATAAATCTGGATTCAAGAAAGAAGAGGCGGGGGAGACATGTACTCTGTGCTTTTATATCTTCTGAAGTCCAGCCAGTACAAAATATTATAAGAATACAAAATATCATAAGAATATCGAATACATAAGGACAACATTACAGCAAATGGGATGTCGTACGCTCAGATTCAGACTGTGTCTTTGCCTGGACCTCTCTGCCTGGAGGTCTTCATGCAGGAAAAGTGATGACTGTTGAAATCTGAGGCTCACAAATGGACGCAGAGTTATCTGAGCTGGGACACTAAGAGTAGTATACTGAGCATGCCTGGAAACTGTACAGTTTGATGCAAGAGTGATGAAGTGTATGTTCCTTACAGATAATATTGTGGGACTGTGATATACTTTTTCCCACTTATTCTGATATCTAGGGATCCAGAGTTCACTCACCAGTGGGAGAAGGAATCTATTTTCCAAGCCAGTTATTTATAATTGGCTGTGCTGGGTTCTGCCATAGATATCAGCGAAGAGGCAACACCAAATCTGATATTTATTTTTTGTTGCAAGGATTATATGCTGTTGCTTTGTGCTCCAGAAGGTTCTATCACCTTTGTTGCCTGTTGACTTTCTTTCTCTCCCTCCCTCTCTCTCTCTCTCTCTCTCTCTCTCTCTCTTACATACACAGACACACAACCAAAAACAATCACTGACCTTCCAGTCCCCCATTACACCATTAGTGCTTATGATCAGAGAGGGCGGGTGGCGGCGGCCCCTTTGATGTCCCTCTGATACGACCCACCCGGCTGCAGCTGCTCTCAGCTCTATTTTGGGGAGGCTGCTGTGGGCCCTTACAACAGGGCTTCCTTAAACCACACAAACATGCAGAACACATGCAAACACTCGTGTCATGTGCAGTGATACCATTCATCCCTGTGACAACTGAACTCTATACAGATCACACTTTCTTGTACCCACCTCTGGTGCTATGGAAAAACTTGAGCCACCAATTATTTCTTTGTATTTTTCTAGGAAAATGAGAAACGGCTGCAGCTATTTATTGAAAAATGGAAACATACATGGAAATACAGTATATAAAGCAAAATCTGAGTTTGTGTAATTCTAACAACCTTGAAATACAGCTTTTTTCTTCAACACAGCCAACTCTGTTGAGGAAGCTTTCTTGTTATTTCTTGAAGTAGTCTTCAGGAATAGTTCTCCAGACTTTTCCTATCAAGGCATGCTTTTGTGCTTCGAATCATTTTCAAGCCATGTCAGGTTTAATTCATAACTCCAAAAGACCTGTTGGCGTTGATTTTCAGTCAAGTTCTTGTAAAATTCGGCATACCTCAGCATTTCCTCCTTGTTTTTCTTCCTTAAGAATGGCTTCTTCACAGCCAATTTTCCACTGAGGCCATTTCTTATGAAGCTTCAGTGAATAGTGGATGGATAAACTAAAGGGCCAGATGTGTCTCTCGGGTCTTTGTTGGATTTTATTCCCATTTCTTAAGAACAGTTTCCTTAGTTTTTAAGCTAATAGTGCTTTGTGAATCACCTTGTTGGTGCAAAAATACTTTATACCCTTCAAACTGTGTTACATTTGCCATTTTTAATAAAATCGACTAAAGAAATGGGAATAAGCAGTGTGTTTTTGTGAGAGACTGCTATTAACAAATTGACTAAAAATACAGTTTAAAATTGGTTCTTTGCTAAATAGTCTGTTATGTGAAACAACAATGGTTCACCCCTTGAGTTTTGTACCATTTATATTCTTGCATGATTCACAGGTCAGTGCTAAGTGGCTTAAAAAACATTCTTCTGAAAATGTTCAGGTACAAGAACTGCACTGAAAATCAGGAAAACCAGCCAATGTCCAAGAATAACCTTCAAAGCCTTCCAAACAGCCTGGGGAACCATTGCTCAAGATCACATTAAAATATTAAAAAGAAAGTCTGGCTTCTTAGAAGTTAAATATAAAGAAGTGAGGGGTGACTCAAAACTTTTGCATAGTAGTGTAAACACGGTCAAAGTTTCAAATAACAGTGTAAGTGCATGTACAATTAATCCAAATGAGGCAAAAGCACAAATGTCGGAGTGCTCTAAATGATCAGTTCATCTTTTTATTCTGCTCCGCTTGCCTTTTTTCTTCAACTGAGTGGCCACACCAAAGTTGAGTATAAGATAATTAAAAATGAGTTTGAACTGTGAATAATTCAATGCTACTCTAATGAAGTCCAATAAAGAAAATATGCATATGGAAATGACAATAGTGGGCGTACTTTAAACATTTATCTGCTGATTTTTCCATCATTAATGATAAATGGCAAAAGTGGATATGGTGTTGTGGGAAGACTCTGTCTCACTTGTCTATATTTACCAGCACACACAATTTCCTCTTCTTTATACCACAGTTTTAATTCCACATCGGTTGGTCATATGTAAATACATTAGGACCATTTTAGGAGCAGTACAATGGCCTTGGTAGAGAAGCCCTGAATGAAACCAGGTCAGCATTATAGTCATGATAGGGAAAGATGGGGGATGAATGTCTTTGGGCAATTCTTCTTCAGTGAAAAGAAGGGGAGTCTTGTCACAGTGAATCTGAGTGTACTGTTCCTTTAGCCTGCAGCCAGCCACAGCGCCCTGCACTTCTCATGTTGGTCTTAATCCCATGAAGCTCAGCATCAGCAGCCCATGACATGGTTCAAAACAGAAGCATCTCAATATCAATTTATGCTAATTGTTTAAAAAGTCTTAAAATCCATGAAATAAAAATTGTATATGAACTTTTTATATAAAAGGATTTGTTTCTATTTCTTCCACAATAACTGTGTTTGTGTAATTTGATTTACCAGAAAATTAGTGAGAATGTAAAGTATCATATGTGGCAAAGTGCCGCTTTTGATATCCTGTCTTTGTTTACCTTGTACGGTGGTGGGGTCCTCTTATGTGCTCCTTTGATAAATAGTTGAGCAGGTAGAGCTGTTGATCAAACAAATGGGTTGAGGAGAAATAGGTGCTGACATAGTAGTATTCAGCCAAAATGCCTTTGAAAATTGCAGCTAATGGTGAAAGCAGTAGGATGAAACAATGCGCTCCGAGTCAGTGAAGCACAATTATCACGAGCCATTCATTAATGGTACACTCCTGGCAACTTATGCATCCGTTAAGACGAAGCCATTCGCAGCAAATAATGCATGAGGAAAAATAGCATCCTCCAAATCTTTGAGAAGTCTTTTCTGGCTTGCCTCAAGTTTATATATTTATTTAATGTAGTTCACGCACAATGAAAGCTTCAGCAGACAGATAAGTGGATGCGACAACCATTTACTTTGAGTAGCTTGAGGCTAATGCGTTGTGTTGAGGCTTGCTTGTTTGAACTATTATGACTCACCCTACAGACCCCTGTGATAAAACCTTCACCATGACTCACATGTCACTAAATAAACAGGACATGGAGGTCCTTGTGCTTAAATGGCATGCGTTGCTCTCTTAGGGTCCCAAAGAAGTGGCACATTGAGGCTCGACAAGTGAAAAAAGAATCTGCTGCGTGTTTAAATAATGCAGGTAATTGTTTACTTAAAAGTGACAGGTTTACAGTTTGATAACTGCTATTTGGTTCTGTTTGTGTAAATATGAGGAACAGATGAGGTGATGCTAAGCAAGGCAAGCAATGCCAAGCATGGAAAGGGGATCTGCTTAATACTGATGTCTTAGCAACACTTCTGAAAAACGCTGCCCACTGATATCTCCTCACTGCTTACTAGCATTAATCCAATTTTAGAACTGAGTTGCTTTTTGCTCTGAAGGTGGAGGCTTGGTCTCAGTTTGTTTGACCAATCGGCAGCAAATTTCAATTTGCTACCCAAGTCCTTAGTTTCTATTAAGGCTACCTGTTTAGAACATAATTATAAGCACTGTATAAATATTGTTTTAGAAAGGCTAAATATAAGGGGAAAAATGTATGTCAGGTGTCTGCTTATGTATTTTCTCTGCTCTCCCATACTGAGTCGCACACTCACCTCACGCCCACTAAACTGGGTGTAGAATCTCCACCCTGGTTCAAAATTATAGCTGTCAAAGAATTTTGTTAAATGGCCTCTATAAGAAGGTACGATATGCTTATAAGGTTTTGGTTTATATTTGTCCAACTCAGCCTGTGCAACCAAATCTTGTCCCACTTGCTCTGCCTTATTAGAATAGTAACAGAGATATTCTATACTATTACTGACAAGTTCTGCTTCACATAGGGGTTTTAGTTGCCAGGAATATATACCCTCCAGAATATTCCAGAGGGACACAGTCTGAACAGCAATACGACACCGTAAAACCATAAAATTAAAAACAAAAGAAATCATCTCCCAGTTTTGCTTTTTTCTCTTGGAGTCAGGGCAGAGACCACAGCAAGTGCAACGACATGGTGTTGCTGATTCCAGGCAGGTGCCCCTGCTGGCGTAACATGACACTAATCCAGGGCTGATCAGTGGTGGAAACAGTATAAACTGACTCGAGACAAACTGGGGCACCTGCGTGCTTCTGAACAGCTAATGTGAGACCCTGACTAAGATACTTTGATTTCGTGCCTGGTGTTTTCCCCCCTGGATCTCATTATCAGAAGGTCAACATGAGGTCACTGTTGCATGGATATAGGTAGGAGTGAACATGAGACTAGAATTTAAAACATTTTTACAAGACAAGTAGAAATCCTTGTATCCTTCCAATGAAATCTATCTGTTGATTTTATTTGGAATTACTTGTGTTGCATGTATGCTGTCCTCTATAATATACTTACCAGCCATTTCATTTGGTATCAGGTTTGATCCTGTTTTGCCTTCTTAACCACCTTAATTCTCCATGGCATAGATTCAACAAGGTGCTGGAAACATTCCTCAGAGATTCCGGTCCATATTGACATGCTTGCATCACACAGTTGCTGCTGATTGGTCAGCTGCACATGCACGATGGCCGTCTCCTGTTCCATCACATCTGAAAGGTGCTCAAATGTGGATTGACATCTGGTGACTAGTGGAGGCCATTTGAGCACAGCGAGCTCACTGTCATGTTCAAGAAAGTTTGAGATGATCTGAGCTTTGTCGGGTGTTATCCTGCTTGAAGCAGCTTTCAGAAGATGGGTACACTGTGGTCATAAAAGTAGACATGGTCAGGAGGGCAGGATGAATCTATGCTTCCATGTTGTTTTGACCCTACCATTTGAATGTCACAGCAGAAATCGAAGCTCATCAGACCAGGCAACATCTTTCCAATCTTCTACTGTACAGTTTTGGTGATCCCCTACGAAGCTTTTTTTTTTTTAGTTACTAGCCATTCTTCTCTGATCCATGGCCTCAACAAGGCCTTTTTACCCAAGGAGCGGCTGCTAAGTCGATATTTTCACATCTTTGGACCATTCTCTGTGAACCCCGGAGATGGTGCTATCCCAGTTTAGGGATAGCACTGAGTGTATACCATGATACCTGAAAGGTGAACTGAATGGTAAACGAGGATCAAAATACAAGAAGAAAGCATAATGTTGTTTAACAAGGCATAACATCTTTATTGTTATACACATAACTTCATCTCCAAAGACTTTGCACAAATCAGTGGGGTAATATGAACCTTGCGATATCAAAAGTCTCCCACAGTTTCTTTTTATTTCCTAAAATACTCAAACAAATACATCTGCTTTCCACATCCCCAATGGTACATACAGTACATCCAATTAGAAATAAAGAATTTTTTTTCCACTGTCAAACATTATCATATGTGCATTACATTACCAATTACAAACAAGTTATATTCATTGTCAAAATAGGTGTGCAAATTGTTAGAAAAATACCAACTCATACCAGATTCTGGATTGTGCTCTGTAAAAATCCTTATAAATAGTATATAATAATCTATATAAATGTCTCTAACATGCAATGTTGCAATTCAAAAAATATCCCATAAACAGACTGTTCAGGTAAACCCTCTGAAACTCCAGCCTTAACCTTTATTTGTCTACACCATAGTTTTCTTTAAATAAATGTCAGTAGTTAGTTTTTCAGTAGTTCTGTGGACGGTTTGCAAACATCAAACTGGTTGAAGCGTTCTCAAAAAGTAACGTGCTACTCATTCCTCCACCAAGGCAGAAGGATGTGATGGATACCATTTGTGTGTTTGCCAGCAACGTTATGCAATAACTACTGAGGCCAATTTTCATGAAACGTGGTGGAGAGGTGGACTATGGGCAAAGGAAGAATTTATTGAATTTTTGGTGCAGGTTGGATCACTTCCTTTAACCCTTGTGTGGTGTTCGTATTTTTGTTACACAGCCAGTGTTCATGGGTCTGGTGGACCCGCTAGAGTTTTGGCTTTCCAAATTAACACTATCAAACAATTTTATGTTAAATTACTCAACAGATGTTTACTTCATCCCAATTACAAGACATATGAACAGCAAACATGGTTAATTTTTTCCCTTTACCTTTGTTAGATCACATTTATGAATTAACGTGCTTCTCGTTTTTCTTTTATATAAAATGTTATAAATAAATCAGTTATAATCAAGTGGAGTGAGTGGAAAGACACAACACATTTACACGTGAAAAAATAATTAATTGTTTAATTTTTCTTTTGAAAAAAACTGAACACGGGTCTCACAGACCCGAACACCATACAAGGGTTAAAACTGTGAAACAGGCTGCTGGCCTTAGTGGAGGATGAGCGCTCAACTAGTTTCATAAGAGACATTATAGTAAAGTTGACCTACCAAGAAAAAAAAGGACCGCATTAAAGAAAATCTAGACATTTTAAAGCCCTTTCTGTGATGACCAGTGTTCACAAACACATCAGCTATACAATGAATAAATAATTAATCTTGGTACAGGTGACAGTAAATGTCCGCCGTATATAAATAACCACTTTGAAAATCAAAGAAACTCATGCCATACCTGCAACAAAGACTACAAGCAGCTACGATGAGGCAAGTTAAAAGCATGGTTCAGGTGATGACAACAGTCAGAGTATTTCCCACATACAACAAAGTTAAGACAAGGATGGCATTTCTTTCCCTCCCCCCCGCTTCCTCATCATTTTTGAGGTAAACAGTAGTACTGTTAAAGACTTTTGAAGGCATCTCTCTTCTCCCTGCAGCCACATTCCCCATGGCCTTGACCTGAATAAACTGTCCACAAAACTGTCTCGATCCAGTCTCATAAGCAAGCAAGCATTTCTGGGCTTACACAAGCAGCTGTGCGAGCTGCGTTTTTGCATCTTATCGGTATAGTGAAAGCAAAGAATAGTGACGAAATCCAAGCTAAATGGTCTACGCGTGTACAATGAAATAATTTTCCTTCCGATTTCATAAATAAGACATTTGTTACCCTCAGAGTGAGCGAGCTTCTAAAGTACTGCTTTCCTAATCATAATGACTGCTGTCAATTACCACTTCTCTCAAAACCAGCCTATTAAAAAGATGCGAGTCTCACAAAATAAATGGAAATAAAAAAGGATGTTCATAATGGCCATACTCGAACCTTTTGAAAGTATAAACATATTGCACTTTCAGTTACGTGGTTGTGTAACGTCAAATTACAGCTCAATTGTTGGAAATGAACAAAGGGAAAGCAAAATGTATTTATTAGTTCTGAGAAGAGAACAGATTTCTACAAGCAAATGACGGCAGGTAACCAACATTGATAGAACATCTATGAACAAAAAACTACGTTAGAACAAAAAAGAAAGAAAAACAAAGTGTTCAAAACTGTACCATGCACGGGGAGTGTTTCAAAGCAGTGTATCCTGGATCACAAAGGACGGAGCTTGAGAAAGGTGCAGTGATGTTTGGGTTAACAGAGTAAGACTGGCTAGTGACCGTGCTAGCACTGACTGCTGGCAGCGGCCATGCCCACTTTCCTCTTGCAAGAGTGGCTAGAACCCCAGAAAACTCTCCAAACACCCAAAGCGCACTCCTGCTGCGACCGTTCCCCCCTCTTCAACCCCTTCCCCCAACCCTCGAGCCGGGCTCACATCTCCCCATCAAAACGTCAGATGGCAAAATAGAAAGGCAGCTGTTTGCTCCCGTCATCTAAAAGTGCATCTCCACACTCTTCCAGCACAGTCCGTCAGCCCACTGCTATCGCTGCCAAGGCAGTGGAAGTGGGCTACAGAGACCTGTGCTTGGATCAGCACATGTGTGGGTTTCAATTACGTCTTCTTTTTTTTTTTCATTTTATGTATATTTTTTTTTTAGATTGCGTATGTTTGGTTGCAATTTTTAAACATTTTCTTTATCGCACTAGACACAACATTTCACTTTAGCTTTTAGAGAAGCCAAAGGAGTGCTAATTCACGGGGCTGGCCCCTAACAAGGCCAGTGTCAGGTTGGTGTTATCGTTGCCTTCCTCTCGATTCTCTTCGGTTTCATGCTGATTCCTTTGGCCATCCCCGTGTTTCACTGGCGGCGTTTTCATGTTTCAAGGCCGACGATGCAACTGTACCAGTTGCCATGGTTCCGCTGGAACATAAGACAGTTTGTTTGTAACTTTCTGGATTTAATTGAGCCCTGTCACATTTCAGATGCACGCTGAGGCGCATCAAGGAGACGAGACATTAATTCATGCTGTGATCATTGATTTCTGTTGGAGAGCAAATATGGGATGAAACAATACAGTAAATCCGCTTACCTGAGACACAGCATCATCATGTCAGAAAATGGACAAATATAATTGCGAGGCCAATATTCAACAGCATTACCATAGCAACAAGGATTGAGTTAGGACCCTGCAAAAAATGACAAAATATATAAAAATCGTACAGTAGGGAATCAAATGTACTGTAATGAGACCTCAACGTGTAACGTGTTAGCATCCCTGTATATAAAAGATGGCGTTGCTACCATGACACCACCCACTGATTCACTGAGCCTAGAGTCTAGCATTGTGGACATTTAAGACTTTTCAAACCAAATGTCACAAGTGACATAAATGAAAAAGTTTTAAAAAATCCAGGAAAGTCTACCCTAAAGCACATCCTGATTTAGCATCTATTTTATTTTAAATGATTTACACAAGTATTAAATGAACGTCATGCTGTATTAAATAAGACTTTAAACTAGCAATTGAGCTCATCAACTCCTAGGTAAATGTTTATTCAAGTCATAAAGTCATCAACTCATGTGGGAAGAAAAACTGTCATATTGCAGTTTCCAAGTTCCAAAATTTCATCCTCTTTCGCGTTTGCAGACATCCATCTTTTATATACAGGCCATGTTTCAAAGTCAAAACATGAATTTGAATCAATAAAATACAAAGAAAAAGTGGTATTGAGGGTATCACGCTACCTTTATCTTTCAAAGCGTTGTTGCAGTTCAGATTTATAGTTCTAGCTTAGTACAATACAAGATTAAAAGTTTGGGTAATCAGTGATTATTTCATACTTTCAACTGGAATTAGTCATCAGACAACTACTCCAGAAGCTACCTAGAATGAGTCTGATATTTAAACCTGCTTTAGACAGAAAATTGGTTAATGAGATATGTGTTTGTGTCCCACCTTTGTGCTAAACTAAGCTAATCCACTACTGGGTGTAGCTTCTCATTTACAACACAACTTTCAGCAAAAAAGCACAAATGTGTGTTTAAGTCAGATATTTTTCCAAAACCTTTGCTTTAACACACACTTTCCCATCCTGTCACTTACTGTTTCTTCCGTGCTTTCTGCAATTTCCATGCTTGCTTTCTTTGTGTCTGCGAGGCTCTTTGGCTTTAGAGAATCCTGCTTCCTGAGTTTCTGGTCGCTCTTGCTCTCCCGTATAGATGCTGCCTTAGGAGTAGGTGTACTAAAAGATCTAGGGGGTTGTGGGGGCATACGTGCCAAAGCCAGGGCACTAGGCTCTTCTTCTGGATCCTCAGGTTCTGGGGGTGGAGGGACCCTTGTAGGGGCCTTGACGTAGTAACTGTGATATTCAGTATGGAGCTGGCCATTGACTGGAATTGCAGGAGGCTGTGAAGGGGGCACAGATGCTGGGGTGGGTTGCTGAACTTTAGTGGGTTTAGGTGGAGCTTCGATTTGGGCCTGAGAAGCTTTGGGCCCATCGGTGACAGGCTGCCGTTCTTCTTTACTCAGCTTCCTACTAGACCGCTCATCCTTGCTGGTCTTCTGACTTAGTTTCTCTTCTTTGCTAATCTTGCGGGAAGGTTTTTCTTCTTTGCTGGTTTTGCGGCTGGTGCTGTTGTTGGTGAGCTGTCCTTTCTTCTTGCTGGATTGAGGTGAGGGCGGCGGTGTGGTTGCAGGGCTGGTCGCAGGAGAGTGGGGAGGCGTTGTGCCTTTTCGGTAAAAGTGGGGAGAATCTCTCGGAGAGCTGTCCTTCTTTTCAACAGGGACCTCTTTAATCTCCACTGGCTCCTTTAACTGCTGTTTTACATAGTCGGGACCTGAATGGGGGAGACAGGTAAAACGCATTAACGTGACATACTGTTTGCCTTCAACACACAGATGAAATTTAAACCACATCTACCCTCAAGCGCAGTTAAACTTTCAAATAAAATATTCATCAACATTATATTGAAATTCAATAACTCCGCAAAGCCTAGAAAAGAGGGTCCCGGGGAGACAGAAAGAAATGGACTGATTAATGCAAGGTCACAAACACCATTTCACAAAGAAAGCCTCCCCTGCAAGCTCATCTTCATCATCAGTTATTCTCTTTTATCAGTATGTCGCTTTCCTGGAAAGTCTTTTCAGTTCTTAGCATCCAATATGGCCACGCAGATAATGAGAGGTGACCCCGAGGTACAGCACTGACACACTTTGATGCGAGGAAGATCATTCCTTTTACTACAGAAAGAGCTTTTGGACTGCCTGGGTTAGTGGACGCTAACGGACTTTGAGACTAAATGAAAACTTCTCTTTCAACTATGTAGATGTTGAAATCTCCTCTAATATCCTTTTTAACGTGCAGACAATATAGCTGAATGTAAATGTAATTTCGCATGTGGGTAAAGTGGCACCTTATCTGTCCCTTCTGTTCTCCTGCTGAATTAACATTTATTAGAGACATTAAGCTCTTTGTTCGCCTGTTTTTCTCCCCTTCGCCTGAATTAGATGGTGTCAGAGTGACTAAGAGGAGGGATAATGTTGCTTTGTTTGAAGTATATCAGGCGGTATGAGCAGAAAATGATTCTCTGCATTCCATATGATAGAAATAAATAAAGGAGTTATAGAAAAAAAAAATTTGGCTGTTATGCTCTATCTGCACGTTGACTCGTTCAGCACAGACTCACTGAGCTGGAAAATGGTTGATCTCAGAGATCAGTCTTGTCTCATACATGCCTGACACCAATTAAGCTTGCACAGTACGATTTAGTCTCAAAGAGTTAACATTCATTTGCCACTCATCAGTTCTTGGAACAATTACGCAAATCCAGAAGGTAACAAGTCTATCCAGTCTCATATGAGTGTAATCGGCCTTACTGGGGAATCTTTCGGGCCTCAGTACTCTTAAGCCCAAAGTACTTTTCAGCTGCGTGGCAGCCTAATTTGTTTCATAGCCACCACAACCAATAAGACCCACTACAAACAGACATGGGGACATTTGAACATCTGTGGGGCTTAATATATCTGCTGAGCTTAATTTCACACCATAGCTCAACAAGAGTTAGGGCCTCGTGGGCGGATCCAGGCAATTTCACTATGGATGGGGACGGATTCCTTCAAGAGGTTCCAGGCATTTTCTGAATGGTTCTTGGCACTTAAACACTCCGCCCTCCCCAACACCACAGCCTCAAACAGATAGAGGACCACAACACTGGGCGTCAGGAAAATCTACACTTCTGCAGCCATGCTCAATTCCAAACTATGCCGATCATGCTTTTCCTGTTTCAAAATAACACTTGTGAATGTACAGGATATATTTATGATTGTTTTGTAGATATTTCAGGAAGTCTACATCCTCTTGACAAGTTAGTGAAGATTTATTAGAGCTGCTCTTCCAAGGAATCCTGCCAGGTCAGCTGGAACATGTACTGGTTACCCAAATGGCTGTGGTGTTTCTTTCCGTTGCGAACATTGATCAACTGGGCTGAGTCTGCAGCCTTCTCAAAGAGGGTCATTAAAATAGGCCATGATACCCAGCCATGACCAAAACAAAAATACTTGAGATACAAACACAGATAAAAATGCAAGTTTCAGCATTAGGGAGATTTTTTTGTATCCTCAACTTATTTATTTTCAATAACTCAAACACTTTACTTTCTTCTCACACGACTGTTGTATCTTTGAGGTTTATTTGAATGCGAGCTTTTGTTTAAGCTGCAGGATGCCAGTTCAGTTTATGTTAATCCACAGCACATTTTCTGCTCCACTGCACTCTTAGCAAAACACACGCTCTTTCCCTCTCTCTGGCACCCACACGCACAAGATCACACACACACAAAACAAAACAGATTGGCTGCTTAAGACCTAACCAGCCCTGTCCTTAATATGAGATGAACAGCGGTAGCAGGGGGAAAAGCCTGGGGCCGGGGTAAGTGTGGGCATCAATGTTTATGTGTAATGGGGGGAGGCGGGCGGGGGGGGGTGGAGTACAGTATATGCGATTACACATCTGCTGCCATTGTGCATCTGAGTACACCTCAGCTTAAGGCTCATAGGAGTCAAGAGTTTTTGGATGAATGATGACAGGTCTACATGGAAATGCACACTTCCACATAGCAAACTTTGCCACCTAGCTTTATTTTTCCACACGGTAGTTAAATGAAAATTCCTGGTTTATCTGCTTTGACGACTCATTTGCTTTTGTTTGATATACTGGATATACTGCGTTATACATGCGTTGTACATGTATAAGTCTGTTCTATGTGCTGGGATCTCAGCTTGCTCGGTTAGATTTAAGATTCATAACTCCATTTGCAGCTTTTGAGATTTTCTCTTTCTTCCTCCTACTCACACTGGCAGATGGGCAGAGGGAGCTGTTATTGTTTGGCCAGATTACATTCACTACGGTTACATAGCCTACGCAGACACATGCAGAAATTAGTGACAAACTAAAGAAAAAGCTGAACCCTTGACCCCGCACTATGAGGACACGCTGTGAGGGGATTTTGATGGCAAGGCTTGGATCCACTTGTCCCCCACTTAGAGGGAAGGATCACTGCAAATCAATACAAGGCATTTCTCCGTGATCACCTATTCGATAAAGAAAGTGGTCTTTTCTAGGATTACAGTACCCCCATTCACAGGGCATTAAGGGGGTCACTGAATGCTTTTATAAGTATAAAAAAGGGATGAATATTTTATGCTATGGTTTTTACAGTCACCAGATATTAGCCTCTTTACTCTCTATATATATTTTAGACGAATCATGTTCAATCCCTTCAGTAGGTTTCCAGAGAGGCTCAACACATTGCTAATATGCTTTAGGTTTTTTTTCCCTTTTGATTTGTTACCCATCTGTATGCATTTGAAATTATGTAAATAAAAGATTTCCCTACTGTCATTTGCTAATGGGTGAATGTGATCACTGTCTGACTGCGCTTTGTTTACAAAAGCCCACATGCAAAGAAGAACCTTGAAGGCCTCACATGCACACACGCTGACAGGAGGGACTGGCAGTAATATATCACCACCGTAATGCAATGTTTTGTCTCTGCCTGTCTGCCTTATTCTACTTTTTGATTACGACCATTTCAAAAAAGTGGGACACATAAATAGTTTTTGAAATCTGGTCAGTCACGTAAGGTAATTTATATCCTGTATCCCTGAAAGTCAAAAGAAGGTTCTGATTTACTTTAAACTTCACATGAGCTACTGCGGTGAAACTTACTGCACACCTGCTGCTATGAATAAACAGCAGCACCTGCCCACGTCTGATTTTCAGCCTTGACAGGTCGAGGCTTTTATGGTTCCGCCAGGTCCAAGTGCACCTTGACCGGGTCAAACAGGGCAGAGCAGGACCCCTGCTGGTCCCCTCACCCTCCAGCAACCCCATCCCCCATACTCCACACCCTCTATGACCCATTGAAGGAAGGAACAGCTGCTCTGCCTTGGCCCAATGGAGGGGGCGAGTGTGGGACTGAGCTCGTCTCAGTGCATAAGGATTTCAGCTATGTCTCCATTAGACACCAGTGAGCACACATCGGCACCAAATATAGCCCAATTAACGTCACCCCACAGGCCACGCCCAGCTAACCCACTCTACTGCCCCTCCAGGGTGCTGTGTGTGAATCAATCATAAAGGTCAGGGTCCCGTTCCCTATGACCCTCACATTGCTTTTGAAGTACACACTCCTAATCTTGGTGATAATCTCCTATGAGTACAAAATGCCAGTTATGAACAACAGGGGGCTTGGGCCCGTTGTTGCTACCCTAGAGGATTTGAGTTTGAACATCTTTGCCTCACTGTAACATCATGACAAACAAGGTTATAACAGAAAAAATATTCTAAATAACTTTTTCCATAATTGAGAGCAACAACTGCTGTAGTCGCCTTACAAAAAAGCTGCAAATAGGGGTAGCTATTTACACTCGAACATGACCTAATTAGCAAAAGGGCAGAGCACAAACCAGCAACAATCCTAGAAAATCTGAGCTAGACTCTACAAAAACCAGCTTGTTCATAAACAAGATATAAATTAATACGCGATTTGACTCTTTGCAGGTGCCCCTCTGGCCGTCAGCTGGGTTTACCAGACACGCTTACGTAACTTGAACGTTTAAATGCTGCGGCTCAGATGTCGCCCTGCGCCGCACATTATTATGACATCGGCCACTCTCTCATTCATGATCTGACTTATAAGGCAAGGACACTCTCCGCACAGACTTGTGAACCCGGAGATCACCCAGCCTGCCAAGCATGACCACTGTTTTCCACAACACAAACAAGTCTCCCGATGTCTCTAGCTCCCTGGCTGGCCATTTCTGCGGCTTAGTGAAGGGACATGCTTGAATGGGTCCCATTGTCAATCTATTTCTCACCCTCTATTTTGCGGTGGCTTCTGGCAAACACCCAAGGTCACTAGCTCATAGGCGTAAATATATTACACCAAGTGGAAGAGGAAAGCATAGTATAGGTCTTACACTGTAAATATAAATAAACAAAACAAAAATAAAAAGGTGTGCATTCAGTGTTTTACCTGGAGCCCACCTGCACCACAAGGTTTTTAGCAAAAACACACCTCGCTCTCTGACTATTAATACAGTAGGATATGACCCTAAAGCTCAGCTTATCTTGTAAATTACATGAAGAGTTGAGTTGACGTCTCAACTGTGAACTAGTGTATAGTGTGAAAGGGTTAGCTGGTCATGCTTCACGTAGATAGAAGATATTCCTGTCCGGTATTAGGAACAAAAGACCTTTACTGATTTAACTCACAAGCACCCATAAGCCATTTCTACACTCCACCAAAGGACGAGTTTATGTAATGCAAAAAAAAGAACAGAAATGTTTTACATTCACACTTTTTTTTGGTCAGAGTTTATCACTGCAAATTTTAGCAGGCATATCTGAGCTGTTACTGCAGGCCTTTGAGGGCTAAGACAAAGCTTTCGGCCAGAAAACAGTAGCCGACTGTGCTTTGTCTAAGCACAAACACAGTCCTCCATTGTGGTGCTACAAATCATCTTCAGTACCTCTAGTCTTCGATTACAGACCCAGAACTCCAGTCCCTGCTCTTTTGTGCACCCAGAACAAGCTCATTACTTACTCACACACAGTCAGTGTAAACAACCCTAAAACTATGCAAATACCATCATTCACACACAGTACCCAACCCCTTACCCATTACCCAGTCCCAAAAATGTGTTTTCATGGACAAATTAGTTGTTGGATTTTAGATCAGCTTGATTTTTTCAATGTCCCACCGATGGGTGTGAATCACATTTGGGCTCCTGCGACAGTCTTTGCTTTAACTGCAGATTCAGTGCTGGTTTAGCACACCTGCAGTCTGTTTTGTATTCCGACCATAAAATAGTAATGGTAGATAATTAACACACTCTAAAAGCCTGTGATGGGAACATGAAGCATAACAAGGACACAAGTAAGATTACCTGGCTGGTAGAAGTTGGGTGAGAGCTCCCGGGCAACCGCCCTGGCAATTTCAGATTCATGCACCGCAGAGATCGCGGCCTGGTCTGCAGCCTCACTTTTTGTCCTAGCATGGGCTGTTCTGTGAATGCATAAACAAAAATAAGTGTTAGAAAAATGGAAACAATGAAGAGCTGCTCTCCACCATGTCCACAGTAACAACACAGACATATAACGGGCACACTGGTGGGCAGTGCCAGCGTAACCTGCTGCTCTTTATCTGTCATCAATCATCAAAGAACCTTGTATTTAAACCTTTTTCAGATCTATACATAAAATAACATAAAAAAAATCAAGAGACAGAAGAGCAACATGTTTTGAGATCAATATAGGGGTATTATGGAAATGTGCTGTGATGAAGCAGAGAGAGGCCAAGGGTGACCAGCTTAACAAAGCCTTAAAAAAAACTCAGCTGAGAGGTATTGTGCGTGTCCACATGTGAAAACACGCAAACCATGGCTATAGGCAGTATCTCTGTGCCAGGGAATGAAGATGTCTCTCTCCCTCTCTTCTACCACTGCGGTTATTTAAAAATAAAGACACCAAACAAACACATAAAGATCATCAATTAAAGTTGATTACTCACTTAAATCTAAAAATGACAGTGACAAAAAAAAAATGCTCAAGTGATATGAGACAAGTGCAACGAGGAACGTGAGGATCTAGATGGGAAGTTCAAGTATCACTTTAAGAATTGACAGCTGTGCCCGCTGCCCTGCTTAACCCCACTCATCCCTCTTCCTCTCCATCTATCTCGCACTGTCCTGTGTTCTCTCTTTCAATCAATGCTCCTGTTTTGTTTTTTCCCCCGATCCTGCTTCATCCGTCTATTGGCTCATGCCATCATCACTCTGCATCCCTACTCCTCCCCTCCCTCCCACCGCCTTGCTGTTAGAGTGACCCCATCCGGACAGATGTCTCTATTTCTGTCCTTGGACTCTGGGGCTGTCCTGTTTCAGAGGACAGGAACATTAAGATATTAAAATTCATGAGGAACCAAGAAATATGCAAACAGACAAAGGACATGCTGAGGGTATGTTTGACCAGCTGCAGATAAAAATTCGGATTCAAGAATCTTTAACAGTATAACTCATAAAGTCTCGGTTCTTGCTGCGCTACAGGAATTTCACTGGTGTGGCTCATACTAGGCCAACTGTAGCATTCATTGTCTTCCTCAGGAAAGCTACGGCAGCTAAAAATTGACAATAAAGCATTCCAGTTACATCACACCACTGACATGCATACTGCTCGCCGCACATGCTATCAGAAGGACACCGAGGCTTCTATTTCTGCAATGTGTGAAATATCCTGCTATGTGAATGGAAGCATGAATGTGCCTCGAATGTATACAGCATGCCCATGGCATGTCCTAAGGATCTTCACAGAGGAGTGGGCATTAATTCATGGCCAGGCAGAGGAAGTGATGCAGACTGTTCCCAGACAGGATATCTGGTGGTGGGAGGTGACAGGCGGAGAATGATGGGAGTAGAGGTGTGATAGAGCACTGGGACAAGAGGAGAGTGAAATGGAAGGTGAGAAAACATGGGCATGTCGAAGACGGAGATGAAATGCATGGTTCTTTTTTTTTTGCCTGACATATAGCAACTTAATTAAACTTGCACTGTACACATGGACAGTTCACTGTTGTTCACTTTTTACATGTGACTTTTGCGGATTCATTCATCTTCCTGCTTCCGAGGGAAACATCTAGATCACCCTGTAGATATATTAGAGGGTTTTCCCCAATAGGAGCTCCCGATGAGGTAATGAGCTGTGAGAATTGCAGCCATAAAAATCTGAGCAGAAAGACAGCAAAATGCTTCACCGAGCAGATGATAGCTCTCTGTACAGCATGCATCACCCCAGCCAGTTAGTGGCATGCAAATCCTTCCAACAGAGAGCCAAAGTACGCATGAAAACAAACTCTTCACACATTATGAAATGAAATGCACTGTCTTTGCCATGGTAGAGGAAATGAAAAAAAAAAAACCTGGGTAAACAACAAACAAACGCAAACTCAGGAGTGACCTTGGAGAAAGTTTTTGGAGCGGCGACTTGTAAGACAGTCTGCCCATGAATACAAAGCAACACCTGCTCACGTCTAGCTTTTGGGTTGTGCAGACAGACCTGTGCGGGGATGCTAGGGAGCCTGCTTGCACACGCACAGACACACTTGGCAGTTTGTAGACATTTGGACAAAGCCTTAAAAGGGTGCAAAACCTTGAAGTGACTCCTTCTGGAGCGTCATCTGCGAGATGATATTGATAAAGCCTTGCGGCTGGCTGTTTCATTAATGTGACAAATCAAGAGTGTGAAAACAGTTGAGTCAGTTTGGCAGCGAGTGTGGCGGATGGTCTTTCTGTCTGTGTGTATTTGAAACATGGGGGAGAAAAAGAAGGGGGGGAAGGAGAGAATAACTGAGCCAAAGGAGAAAAGTGGGAGCAAGAGAAAGAAAGAGGGGGCGAGAGGCTGCCCCTTTAAAGACTCTTCGGCATTTAGAACTGCTGAGGTATGCATCTCAGCCCCTCTAATTTTACTGTAGGGTTAAATTTCAGTCCTCAGGCCACAGGCAGCACGGTGCATCACGCTATAAGGGCTGTTATGCCTCGGTCGCGTGCTGAATACAGTATTATGTGTGTATGCGCCTGTTGCGTGTGTGTGTGTGTGTGTGCAAATTCCCAATAGTAAGGCTTCAGTCCATCACTCCCTAGGCTATAGCCTATTTGAGAAATCTCTTTCACATATGCTGGCACAGTTTTGAACCCCTCTATTGCCTTTCGGTCCCCTCTGCACCCATCCTGTTTTTATTTTCTGTCATTTTTCTGCTCTTTACCACACTAACCTATTCCCCTTCCCCCTCAATCCAAGCTTGATAGCTTAACTGGAATGCTTACTAGTACAAGATATTAGATGAGTCTTTACCTTGTCTGTGATAGACAACAACTATCCTTTAAACTCCATCACTCTCTTTATTTTCCCACAACCAAGAGCAAACTATTGCTACTACAAAGCAAGGGTCATGTTCCATTTGTCTGCTCTGAGTGCACAAATCAGTGCATGAAAGGATATAATAAATGAACAGAAACTGCTGTCCTATATCTTGGCCAAACAATCCCCACTCCAAAGCAGCAGCACAGACAGTCTGCACAAATTAGCACTTAGCTTGCCCCGCACATATATCCATGCAAGGCTGCTATTGAATTCCCGGCTGGTGCTAATTCAGGATTACTCAAGCATGACTAACACCATTAGCGGTTAGCTAAAACCGACTCTGAAATTATTCAGGAATTATTCTCGGACTGAGGCCTTGGCTCATATTACCAGGGGCTGCAGCAGTGGGGGACACAATAGTTCAAAGGGAAAGATGGAGTGGCTGTTATTATGAGATAAGCTAACATTATACTGAAGAGAGAGCTGTGTTGCTGTATAATGGAAATATTTATGCACGCTCATGTCTGACTGATAACATGTATTGTACTGATGTTTGGAGGGGATGGGCTCTGTGCTCGGTCATTTCTTCTGTTTTGTATTGCCTTTTTTTTGTACTGTTACTCTTTTTTAAGGACAAATAAAGAAATCTTTGTTTTTATTTCACTGTCAGACTGAAAGCTTTGTTCTCCCTGATATGCCACAGTATGCACAGACCTATCCATACACGTCTACGAAGACTCAGTGACTGCAGAGGCTCAAACCTCCTCTGGAATTAACATCAGCGAAAAAAACTGTGTGCCTGGAGCTTCATGACACGGGTTTCCATGATAGAGCAGCTCCCGTTGGTGTGATATGTAGGTAGCATGTGACAGTGTTTAGGCAACCAATGTTTAACATCTGTTGACTATGCGTACAATAAGAGGAGTATATAAAATAAAGTCCTGCAATTAATCGAGTAAACATGGGGTTAAATATGTGTGGAAAAAATAGCAATGATTCTGTACTATTTGCCAATTTCTGATTTCTGCCATCATGACATCATTTTTTCCTCCCCCTCAGATTTTGTATTTTTCATAGAGGTTGAATTAACAGGTAGAGACAAACTGAGAAGCTGTTCCCAAACAGACTTCATTTCTGGGAAGAAGAATGAGTAGAATCAGTTTTGATTAAACAGGAAAATCCCCAAACTCTGCCAACATTTTTGGCTGTGGATTACAAACAGACCTAATCTCCCGCTGGTATTTTCTACTCAAGAGCTATAAAGTGAACCCTCCACCTCGCCTAACCCTCATCGGGTAACGGGCGTAACATGCAGGTATGTGAATCTATCAGGATTTTATCGTGTTCTTCTCAACACGGCACTGATCTGTGGTACATGTTTGGACCTCTGATATGTTGAAGGCCTGATACGCTCTTCGTGCCGTTACGAATCCTTGGGCGTGTTGAGAGAGTGACACAGAATCTCTTACCGAGATGATCCGTCTGGTTTTGGTGAAGGGCAGTGGCGGGGATTCAGACCTCAGCTCTGTGTCAACACTGTTGGTGAAACATGGCCACAGCTGATACAGCTAATGACACAGAGGGGGAGGGAGTGATGTTGGCTAAAGAATTCGCAGCAGAGAAACAGCTTATATTTGTTTTTCCAGTTGAGCAAAAGCAAATATAAGCAATGAAAATATGAGAGGCTTGATGACGAAAAAAAGACTTTTGACAAATATGTTAATTCAGATTCACTCAGTTCACCTATGTCTTCCTAAATATTTATTTTATACATATTATATACATACAAAGTGACAAGTAACTCATAAAAGAGATCGGGAACTAATAATATGAGTTACTAATAAATACTGGGACATCAAATTTAAAAAAAATTCCAGTAAAAAGACAAAGTAGTTATTAAATATCTCACAAGCTAACCTGTATATAAGAATGACATACAATCCTTAGAAAAAGTTAGCAATGGAACCAAGATCCTATTTCATTAATGGTTATCTTACACTATATCAATTAAATGTTAGATATTTAAAAGTTTGAGGTATTTTCATATTCAATCCAAAGGTGATCCAATGGTGATTGGAGCTTGGTGACATGGCGCGTACTAAAAGGCCCAAAGTGTGTCATGAAAATATCCCACACAATACCACACCGCCACCAGCACCAGCACCAGCCTGAACCATTGATAAAGAGTGAGTTGAATCCATGCTTTCGATTCCAAATTCTGACCCTACCCTCTAAATGTCGCAGAAAAAAAATCGAGACTCATCAGCAGCGATTTTCCAGTCATCTTCTTTCCAATCACAGTGTGCCTGTGTGAATCAAAACTTCAGTTTCTTGTTCTTAGTTTACAGAAGTGTGCTCTTCTGCTGCTGTAACCCAACTGCTTCAAGTGTTGTTTGTTCAGAGATGCTGCCTGTCAGCATTCTGGCTATTTTACTCTGACTTTTGACACCAACAAGCCATTTTTCACCCAGAGAACTGACGCTCACTGCATATCTTGTCTTTTTCAGACCATTCTCTGTAAACCCTAGAGATGGATTGTGTGAAAACTCCCAGTAGATCGACATCTTCTGAAATGCAATGCCATGTTTAAAGTCATTTAAATCACCTTCTTTCCCCATTCTGATGTTCACTTTGAACTTCAGCAGGGTCATTTTGTCCATGTTTAAATGCCTAAATGCACTGAGTTGCTGGCATGTGAGTGGCTGATTAGGCAATTGCCTTAATTAACAGTAGACACAAAATAAAGTTTACATACCTTCTATGGTCCCACAGAGTAGGTGTAACAATTTTAAATTTAGGACAAAGACGATTCTGGTATAAGAATTAGTGCTGACATTTAAATTGTGTTGCTGTATTAGATATAAGGAGAACAAATGTGCATTGAACATTAAAATTCACATTAAAATAATATGAGATAAAATAAGGAAAGTATTCTATATTTATTAACCTTTACAGAATAATCAGTACTGATAAGAACTGATAAGAATAGTTTTTCCTGTTGCTTAACATGAATTCAAGCTGCTCCAACACTGACATTGTAAACACACATACAAGGCTCCCATGCAAATCAAGCCATGGCGATTATACAAACATTATGCACGCATACACATCAATCATATACACATTCAAACATATACACGCAAAAGCTTTTGACCTGCACCTTAAATAAAACGAGCAACCTCCCATACAAATGACTGCGTTAACTCCAGTTTACTCTCTCTCCCTCTCTCACATATAAACACAGATTATACCTGCAAGAAAAACTTAAAGGCCAATTAATGAGATGTGCCCTAATGAGGTCTATTGGGAATAAGTGTAAAGAAAGGGCAACTATAAACTGCTCTTGCATTATTGCATTAAAGAAAACATGGCTGATAGGAGTCCACGGTAAATCTCCAACTGGAAACAGGCGTGTTGCACAAGCCTTGGAGGATGACTGTGTTAAACTAACGGCGCTTCTTCACTCGGCTAATTTATAAGAAAATCATCAAATGACTGACATGACGATGACGGCGGTGAGGCAGTAACCATGGTAACCACCAGAGACATTTGAGCGAGCTGTCCAACCAGGCATCTGCTCTGTATTAATGAATCTGCAAATGAACGAGCACACAGCCTAATGTATGGGAACGCGTTTATGCACGTGCAAACAGACACAACACAGCTATTTTTAAACTCTATAGAAATAAAAGCACTTAAACTGACTCGCATAATGCATAGCTTTGTAACATAGCTGACAAAAAAACAAAACACCCCCCTCCCCACAAACAAACAACTGCTCCACGGTGTGTCTAATTTAACTACGACGCTCAACATCCGAAGCTGAACCTGCACGAGTAAAGGTCACATTGCCTGGCAACCACTTGAGCTTAAGGAATAGTTTTAATTATGGTCTGTTCTCTCTTTCCTCCAATCTCTTGCCACTATTCACCCCACTGTCTGCACACACACACATACACACACACACCCATCAATTTCCTTTTCAGTGCAAAGCCAAGCAGAGCATTAGCATTAGGTTACATCTGCCCACTGCTAAATAAATTGTGATGTAAGGTTCACACAATCTGCATGTTCTGGCTGTTTCATGAACTAGCCGGAAGACCTGTGCAAAAAAACCCCAACCCTGATAATGACACATAAAGTCTCCTATTGCAGCAATCTTGTCTCATTATCAGCAACTACAACAACTAATGTTACGTGTCAATCTCTGCATCAGTTAAATCATCTAATTGAGTGCATTAAAACACATGTGGCTGACTGATTCGATTTTATCAACGTGCCACGCATGAAATAGTATGCCTAGTGTATGAAAAGAAGCTCACAGGACACTAGTAGCAATTATCCAGACCGATATCAGAACAGCACCATAACTTCCAGGTAGTAAACAGATAATGCTGCCGTCTTTTCGCAGATTAGAAAAAGTAGGCGGCTAAGTTGTAAACATCTCAATGATTAAACAACCACTTCTGTCATTATCAGTGACATTTCATTAAATGTAGACCTGAAATCATCATATTGACGGTACAGAAAAAAAATGTGATTCATTCTCCGCTTCTACTAATTCACGTAATTCACACAGCATGTCACCCTACAGGAAGTATTTAAATCTGCTACCTTCAAGGGCAAAATGTACTATTCTCCTTGCAGCTGCGCAATGAAATTAAAGATCTTTGACTTCTTGAATGGGATTTGGAGCCATAGTTTAGGTTGATTTGATATGATTCATCTCATATGGAGCAGTCTTACAAACATGCCCCGATAACCCCACCCTTGCAACGCTGTTCTGTGAAAATCCTGTTAAATGTTTCCCAACTGGTCTTGGCAGATGGCCACCCCTCCCCGAGACTGCTTCTGCTGAAAGTGTCTTCCTGTCAAAAGGGAGTTTTTCCTTCCCACTGTCGCCAAAGCGCTTGCTCATAGAGGTCACATGATTGTTGGGGTGTTCTTTGTTTTCTTTGCAGTTTGTACTTTAAAATATACAGCACCTCGAGCCAACTGTTGTGATTTGGAGGTATATATAAAAACTGAATTGAATTGAAGTTAACAGAATTTAAATCATCTTATCATTTAATAGTCATTTAATATAGGGGATACACATGCATCATACATTTGCAAATAAATGAAATACCCAGTATCTACTTATTTTTAACTTGTTGACATCTCCCAGAGTGCGATGAAACAGATGAAATGTCCTTATAGACGCCCTTCTACTAAAAGAAATGCATCATGGGTATGGTCACACACACAGCATCATGTCTACATGTGATTACAACAGTGGATGCATGCTTCAGGAAGAGATGCTGTGTGGAAAAGCAACACTCTTACTCAGCAATAGAAGTGATAATTCTATAATCCAATCCGTGAACAGCTGGAGTGAAAGCAGCCTAGCTAGCCAATCAGAGTGGCTGAACAGATTTAGTGGGGCACATCAGTATCCAGAGGTTAAAGACCCATGGCTGTGTTAGCTGTAGGTACAAAAACAAAAAGATGCTTTTAGAGATTTTGAGATTTGCTTCAGACAAACTTAAATGACAGATGTAGTGTTCTTGGTGCCACAGATAAACAGGCATTTGCAATTATTGTTAAATGTTTTTTGCTGCCATTCTTTATCATTAAAAGCATTTATTCCTGTTTTTTATGCGACTTTAGGGTAAATATAAATACATGTGAAAATGTGTCTGGCATGTAAACATACCAGCCATACCCACGTAATTGGGGACTGAATTTTAACGTAATGTAAATTACTTTGACTTGTTACTTAATGAGTTGAGTTCCCAGAAATTTGAATTTTAATGCAAACTACTGATGAATTACTTGCAGTTTTGATAAATGATGTTTGATTCTTTTGTTTTCTAGTTCCAGCTCCTTAAAGATGAAACTAGACTGCCAACTGAACCCATTTGAAAATCTTACTTTGGATTAATGTATTTTAATGTCATTTTAAAATCCATACAAATGTTGAAGAAAATGACCAGAATGGACCTGTAATAGGATGACAGCCTATTTGTACCCCTGCCTCTCACTCTATCACAGCTGGGATAGGCTCCAACATCCACACGACCTTGATGGATAAGCCGTTAAGAATATCAGTGGCTGCACTCGTACTCAGGGTTCGGTTTAAGGTGATCCAAAGTGACGTGTTTTGTAATCACATTACATTTTTCAGCAACACGGTCATGTGATGTGTTATACTAAAATTATTAAGCAAAGTATGTAATTGCTTGTGTTACAATCATTCTTCAGGTACCTGCACCTCGGGCTGATAGAATAAAAAAATCATCAAGCATCCCTTTTTCTTCCTGAGCTCTTAAAGTACAATCAGCTGATTTCACTTTATGTGCAGAGGAGGAAAACTACTAAAACTTTTCAGGAGCCGGGATATAGACATTACTTTTATTTTTATTGCACAAAAAAACAACCAAACTAGAACATGATGGTAAAGTGCATCAAAGGCGGAAACAACTGTTACGTTGCTAACAAAACTTTGGCTGTTTGCAAGCATCTGCACAGACAGCGTGCTAACACAAACCTAGCGAAGAACCCAGAGTGATGACAAAGCTGAAAGCATGCCGACACCAGCCCAGCAGCCACAGCCTAATCTCCAACTCGTAACCAAGGCAGGGATAAGCAGTCAGCCCTGTAGCATTGTAGCCTGTACACATTTCAAAAGTAGGATCACTTTAAGTATCTTTGTGCTGGTTTTTAACGTTGCATTTTGTTGTTGGTTTTGTGTTCTAATGTAAAAAGTAAAAGAAATATTGTATGTGCAGGGATTTATATCACTGACTGTAAAATCCAATAGAGACAGTCAGAACTGTCTGTATCGTACATACTGCAAGGCTAAATATGGCAAAAGCATTGAACTTTCGGAGTAAAAGTCTATTAATGCACTGGAGAGACTGTCACAGTCCACATGCTGTGGATACTATTTTGAGGTGCTGTTAAGTTTATTCCCTGCTGGTGATGTTAACCCGTAAATCAGTGCATTAAACTCAGTTGCACGAACATTAATTTACACTCAATCAGCAGTTCTCCAGGATGCCTTCCTGAAATCTAGCAAAGAATTATAAACCACAGCTGACTGATGCTGCTTTTACATACGATCCCATTTACATATTTCCCAGGAAAGCTTATTTAAATTAACGCACACACACAGTGCGCCATTCTCTGAAGTCTTAGTTGCTCACTTTTCAGAAACACTGCTTCTCTGTGTGTGTGTAATACAAAACCTGACCTACTCCACTGATTCCAACCCTCATTAACTTCTATTACATACACTATTAATTAGACAAGATGATGCACCACAATGAAGAAGCAGTCCATCTATCTGCTGGTTAATAACCAAGCAAATGTAGTATTCTAGGACATTCATCACAAACTAAATTAAGGAGCAGCTAAACAGGAAATAGAGGAATGGGAAAAATAAGCTGTACAGGGAGTACTTTTAAATATTTAATGACCGCAGGTGAACAGCTACATGAGTTAACCTCTAACAGCCACGGCCTCCACATGACTCCCTTCTTCTGCCTGCCTCTTTGCCTGGCTGGCTGACTCATCTCAGTCTTCCTCCAGAAGCTGCAGAAATATGTGCCATTCTCCAAGAGATTACAAGACACAGTCACACACTTCTGGCATGTAGGTGAAACCCAATCCTATCGCCACTGCTGTGGACACAGCCCAACACCCCAATCCTGCAAAACAAGCCTCTGCTATGTGTGGAACAAAGCTTTCTTACAGTAAGTCAGCAAATTTAGTCTATCCCAGTCCTAATTTACACATATTCCTCCTACTCTTGTTAAGATGTATCTTCACGGTGCCAGGAAACGGTACGAACTCCTGTTCTTGGAGGCTGCGGACTGATTTTGTGCCAAAAATCGTTCTTTCTCGCCTTCCTACTGTTTCCCACCAGGGAGGAAAAATATTAAGAAGGAAGTAGAGAGAGAGAGAGAGAGAAAAGAAGCTTTCAACTCTCACTCTTGACTTTTTTCCTTTTCTTTCTTATACCCACAACTTTCAAACTCCACTTCAACATAACCCCGATGACATCCACAGGATTGTTTTTCAGCTCTCCGAGCCACATAAGACATCAAACAGCTGTTTTTTTACAGCTTGAGTAAGTAAGTAAACTGACTTTGATAAATGAAATTGCTGGAGCGCTCTATTGTCCACTATATTAATATCCTTACTAATACTGTGATAATGATTTCAACCACGTTGTCCGGCCAACAAAAACTCAGCCCCTGCTTCAACTGCTCGCATGCTTTTCATCCACCGGCATCTTTCAGAAGCGCTTACTGTGACTTAATATATTGGTAATGTGTTGAAGTACAGACAAATATTGCATTACACAGTATAATTTGATTTGGTCCGTGGGTCATGTGAAACTTGCTCAACTAAGTCATGATATATGTGCCGTTGCCTCAGCGACATTATTTATAGAGCTTTAATAGCTCTAGCTGGGAAATGACTCCGGTCATTAATGATAACGATGCAGATAACCTGAGGCACACGTGGCAGGTTATTTTATGTGTGTGAGTGCACGAGCATTGATTCTGTCAGCAAAAAAACCAAACAAAAACGCAGTGTTACGTCACACCATCGCACTGCCATAAATAAAAGAGAGGGAGAGGTTTAATGTGGGATAAATATAATGTATGATCCTGCTCGCTTTACTCTGACCCGTGATTCGGATCGCTGGCAGCCCCTCACATGCTTACAGTTGCTACTGTACACGCCGTCACTTCGTAAAGAGCCAAATTTGACTTGCTTTTTAAAAGGCGTGTGAAGCTGGGTGGCACCGGTACCCCATTAAATGTATGCGAATGCAGACACAGGGGGGGGGGGAAAAAAGAAGCAACCTAACTTTACCACTGCGACTATTTGAAGCAGCATTGAGGGACAGCCAAGATGAAATCTTACATGATGTACTGACTGTTGGGATTATTTTGTTCACTTGTTGAAACACCGGATGATCTATAACTCACTACAAAAAGGGCAGGTGGTGAGTGGCTGAGGTCATCCCACAGCAGGTGACAAACAAACAGGCCGGGGCACAAACGCACCGTACACATTGCGCTTTCTTTGTTCTCTAGCAAAATGATGGTCGTCTTATCTGATCTCTCTATGCCCAAACAGACACGTGTTACTTGAAATCCCATTTATATGGTATGGACACACATACAGCATTCTCACACATGCACACACACACATTTGGAAGAAATGATAGTGTGAGTGAGATGGCGGGCTGCTATATCAGTGTTGGGACGGGTATATATTCCTGGCTGGTGCTGATAAGCCAACTGATGCCTTGCCTTATTTAGGCAGTGCTCGCTGCTGACACACTAGCAGAGAAGCACACGCTGCATGTACTCTGACTGTATGTGTTTGTCCAGCAGTTTATGTGAGCTGGAGTATGTATGTGAGGCATTCCTGTGGGGCGATAGTTAGGCTCCCAGTATGAATGCATATAGACAGAAGTGTGTGTGTGTGTGTGTGTTTGAGAGAGAGATATACATGGACAGAGGGTGAGATGTTACATGGATACCTGTGCACATGCATATCTACTGTATCTGCTATGTATTTGATCAAAAATATGTAGTACAGTGATTTTAGTCTGTCATTCTCGATAGCATGCTCTAGTTTCAACTCCTTTGCTTAAAGGTAGAATATGTAAGGCCTAAAAAAGATGAACTAAACTGATAAACTCAAAAAGAAAAGCAGCTGTCTTCCTCCAACTAGGAACCTAATTGGTGATTCTAAATCGGCTGTAGGTGTGAATGGGTTATGAGTTGATCGCCAACCTGTAACAGAGTGGCGATCTGTCCAGGGTGTATCCTGTGTTTCATGCTATGACAGCTGGGATAGGCTCCAAGTAGAAGAAAATATTGAGAAAGTGTAACATCCAGGATTCTTAAGGTTGTGCAGATTACTCTGTCCACGTACTGCAGAAATTATAGAAGTCTAAAGGGCAAAAAAATAAAAGTAGCATCACTTAGAATTAGGGCTGAGCGATATGAGGAAAGGAAGGAATATAACAATACACGATTTATGCCACGATATGATCAAATAACCTCCAAAACCAAATGTCATTTTGGTTTTGGAGGCCTAAAATTGCCTAAATTACTACTGGTATACTCTACTGGTATACTCTACTGGTATACTCTACTGGTATAATCAACCATTCAATATTTTTTTTCCATTTTGCAATGGATGCCTTTTCAGCTGGTGGAATAAATTTGTGCGACTGCTACCTTTTGCAGCAATAGATTTACAACATGTTTCGCAAATTGGCGCGTTTTGTTCGACATCATCCATGTGAAATCTCAACCAAAGTCTCATTCCCTCGCTCATCTGAAACTCCCGCTGGCACCATATGTTTTCCTATCTGGGGGTATAAACACGCATGCCCAGCTCAGGGCGCCAGGTAGAAAATTTTCCCGTTGGGAGCAAGGGAGGGGTTAACGATGCATTTGCAGCATGTGGGAGGAAAAAAACTCACAGTCAATAACGTGCAGACAGCTTAATACTGCCATGGCAATTTATACTCAGTGGTTACGATAAAGCTATTTTAACCATCGTACGTGAAAAACTCGCCATACATCGAGTATATTCGATGTATCGCCAACCGCTACTTGGAATCCGGACTAGCTGGTGGTTGTTTATTGCGAAACAATAGCAACTACTGGAGTAAGACATGCTACATACTGCACCTTTAACAAATCAATTATCTCTGTCTCACATCTCTTTACAAACTAAGCAAGTTTAACACGCACAGTCAAATAATCCACGGAGTATTATACACAATGATCCTGAAACATTTTAAATATGTTGAATCAATGATAGTAATTATGGCTAGTTTTTATATTATACCAAGTCCTATTACTATTACTGACTACAGCTATAATGATCTCAGATGGTATCAAAGCTGGGCACACTTTCCAGGAAAATTGGAGCCAATGAACTACCATACAGATGCATTCTATTTCTTGGCCACCAGGGGACTGACCTTGTGGTTGTAAAAAGACTTCTTCTAAAAATCCCATTAGGCACTGCGTGGATCATGACCAAGAAAACGGCAAAGATACAAGAGTGAGGACATAATTACTGAAGGAACTACTCATCCCATAACGCACTGCAAATCCAAGCTTCTCCCAGCAGGAGAAATATACAAGCAGGCAATGAGTGATGTCATGGTGGCTACATCCATCTTTTTCACTGTATATAACAATAGATTAATCAGACTCTCCACAGTGTGTCCTTGTCCCATCTTCCTCCCCTCAACCCAAACCAAAAGTAGCAGATGTCTGCTCCTCCCTGACCCTGGTTCTACTGGAGGTTTCTTCCTGTTAAAAATGAGTTTTTCCTTCCCAATGTCGCCAAAGCGTTTGCTCATAAGGGCTCATACGATCGTTGAGGTTTTCTCTGTGTTATTTGTATTACTGTAGATTAATTACCTTAAAATATAAAGGACCTTGAGGAAACTGTTGTTGTGATTTTGCGCTATATAAGTAAAATTGAATTGAATTGAATCCAACAGTATCCACTAAATTATTGGTTCTGATGATCGACTGCACCCATGGAAAGAAAAGATATATACATCCAAAGATCTGCTGCCAGCAATCTCAGAGCTGGGTCACCCATACATCCAGTACAAATCCAGACTCATGTCTATTAAATTTCATGAAAAACTATAGATGCATTTGAGAGCACTATGGACACTATAAACACCCTGTCAGAAGTGAAACTGTAATGTGGAAAACAGTTAGTCTGAGTGTTTTGCTCACCAGTGTGAAGGAAAAAACAGACATAAAAATATCATCTGTACATATAAGGTGTTGGTTAACCTTTTACTGGAGCCTGCAGAGCAAACAGTGCAATTGAACATAACACACAATGTAGGTCTCTATGAATGCACTGTGGTTTTGCTCGTATTTCTCATTCTTAGCATTACAGAGGCAGTAAGCCAAATTAAACTAATATGCAAGCATTATTGAATTTCTGTGCTTAGCAGCTTTTGTAAGGTCAATTTAACATCTCTGCTTTTATTAGATAGCCTACAGAGTAACAGTTTAGCCAGGGATGTGTAATCAGGGTGGACTGCTCTGTGGATATACTGACAAACTGCTGAGTTCCCAAACTGCTGATCTGTAACAAAAAAACAATTTATGGGAGAAGCATCATGACTCGGTAAACTCTTCAGTGGCACATAGAGTCACTTATCTCAGTTCACAGGCCTGATACAACCACACCACACCACTCAAACAAACACACACATATATGCGTGGACACACTGAAAGAGCTGTGTGTGTACAGAAGGTCACTTTACACAGATAAGGGCAAATGACAACTGTGAATGAGAGACACAGAACTCCACTCCACTCTACCACATCGCACTAGCTCTCTATCGACTGGCTGATCACGAGCATGAGGTCATTGGCTCCACCCCAGAGGCTGATGGGATAGCTCTTCTGTACAGTAATCCACAGGGGAGAGGCCGGTGTGTCCTCTCTATGCCCTTTTTATTATACTCTCCCTTCATTTCTGTCCACTCCAGACTCTTCAGAAACCTCTTGCTCAGCAAATGTGCTGCACTTCTGATTTCATTCAATCAACATCTATCCCCGGCATTCTCGTTTCCATCCATTTCACTCCCTGTATCCTCTACGAGCCCATCTCCCCCCCATTCCCTGTGGATCCGCTGGGTACACTCCAGATTCAAAGACAGAGAATCATGTGACTGGAAGTGGATCGATACGAGTGCATCTTTTGCCCGGCACTGTACTGTATAACGATACTTACATAACCTGCTTGCAACAGTGACAGTCTGCCATTCTGGCTCTTTATAACACAACTGCACTTTTAAAAAGAAAGAGAAAAAAAAAATCCAGATGCCAACCAGGCCACAGAGGAACCTGCTTTGAGATTTCCAGCTGCACATGAAGTAGTGGCACATGGCATCCAGTAATTTGATCGCTTACTTCAGGGGACCTCGTTGACTGCCGTAAACGCTTTGCATAAGCTCGAATGCTTTTGCTCTTGTTGCTTTATTGCTATGAATTAGGTCATGTGCTTCCTTGTGTAAATTGTTGCTCTAATGCGCAACAGGACAGGAGCTCAGATGGCTCATTCTTATCAAAACATTATCCCTTTTTTTTTTATCTTTTCACTGTAGGTTAAGCCCAGTCTTATTGGCTGTCACTTACATAGATGGAAGTCCCATATTAACAAATATCCACAGTTTCAAAATAAAGTATGTTCAATCCAACTAATGTACTCTGCATTCTATATCCTTGAAAACAGCACAATAAAGCATCTTCCCTTCCTGTTCGCAGGAGATGATCTATTGTATTGGAAAAAACAATAGCTGCTCATAGACTGGGTTCACATTTGAGTAGCAATGTTCTACCTTTAACCTTAAGATTGAATTTTTTCCTGGTTAAAAAACAAGCTTTTGATGATTATTCATTTAGTCCACAAAATGTTGAAATGATGAATATGTTTGTAAATCGTCAAGGAATGGTGACAGTTTAATACTGTATAGTTGTAGAGCAGCCCAACATGTTAAAAACATTTATCTTTATCCAGATTAATTGTCGGGCTTTAATCGTGGCCGTGTTCCTGTGTCGTTTAGTCAGTCTCTACTTTTATGGGAGGTCATGTTGGTCTTCACAGAGAGAGGATGTCACTGATTGGGTCATCTCGCACAAAAGCCAAAGGCAACTGGAGTTCAAACCTTCTATTTGTAAGGGATAGCCAATCAGGAAGTCCTTTTGTAAGACAAGGCTCAGTAAAAGGTAAAAACAATAATTAATGATTTAATAAACACAGTGCTACAAAGAGCTTTTTCTCAAAATACACACATTAAAGCGAAGCATGGATATCCCACTACACAGCTCATGCAAGCGCTAGTGTGAGCCATAGCCACAGCTATAAAAATGAGTTTTCACTAGACACACAAAATGAACCACTGATTTAGTTCACTGATGAGCTGAGGAAGGCTGCTGCTACAACGCCAAATGTGTGGCTGCTTCTGGTTTTAAAATAGGAGTGTTGAACAGTTAAAAAAAAATGCTTGATTAGATGATTGATTAGACCGACGGCTGGAATAACATCTTGGCAATTCTGTTATAGCACTGGAAAGGAATTGCACGGGTTTTTGCATGATTTCTAAAATATTAAAATGAACACCTGTGGATTTCACTGGAAGGCAATGAATGGAAGCAAGGAAATGAGAGGCTAGCTCAGAAACTCAGAAAACTGAGCAGGATGACTAGCTTGGTGAAAAAAGATCATTTCCAGGGCTGAAGTCCAATCTGATACCACTGATGTTGTAGACAAAGAAATGTAGGAATTTGTGTATCGCAGAGGAAGTGGCTGGGAATCCAGACTGAGCAGGATTAAGGAATCTGGGAGTGTGTTTATTAATGTTAGTTAAGTCAAAGAAATAATGTATTCTTATATGATTTAAGAGATGACTGAAGGTAGTTAACAAAGGTTTCAGTCCAAGAATAAAAATGTGAAGCTCATGAGCATAATAAGCTCACGTTAATGAAATAAGAAGGAAGATCTGATTCTGCAACCAAAACGAGATGAGTACAGTGCTTTTGTTTTCTCTGGTCAGTAGCTTTGAACACCAATCTGGTAGACGCTGGAGCACAGCAGTAGCTGTGGAAACGACCCGGTAAAAGCAAAAGAGTCTCGTTGGTGTAGGAGGCAAGACAAAGAAGAGGGAGGGGAGATAGAAACAAAAAGCCAAACACGAGTAAACCTCAACACACGCTGTGGGAGTCAGGCAACCTTCAGGTGAAATTATTTTTAATAGATTAGTAAGTTAAAAAAAATGCTTATTAGCCCAATGCCAACAGGTGTTTTAAACTGGAAAGCAATCCCTGTGGAGGGGTTCTAGCCCATGAAATCCAATGGAAATGTTCATGGATAAACAGGAGTAATAGGTTATCTAATATTTTACTTTATATCCAAATAAAAATTACATTCCCCACACCCTCTACTGCTACTTTGTAGTTAGCGTATTTATAAAACATGGGCATTTTAAACTTATTTAATCACCTAAAACATAAAATCTGCAAAATTGTGAACCTGTGCCCAGCAGGAAAAAACCCTCACAACTGAACTGACTGGTACATCAAGGTAAAAGTCAAATGATGGTTCATTATGCTGTGAACTAAGAAACACACATGTGCTTTTAAGTTTTTAAAATGCTTGTTGATGTGTTTTCAGGGATGCAAATTCATGCACACGACTTGAAAAGGGGTTCAGTGGTGGGGAAGAGTGGGGGAGGGAGAAATCAAAACATGGTTGATTGCAGAGAGACCTTTTCACAGCTTGTACACATCCCCTCAGTCTTCAGTCTAATAATTCCCTGATGCAATGAAACCAGAGGATGTCAAAGCGATGCCGCATACCCTGAACTGTGTCCCAGTAGGAGGGAGGCTTTAAATGAAAAGGTCACATCTCATCCACCTGTTAAAGAGCAGATGCCACATCAGAGCAATGCTTGGCAGTGGGAGCAGGTATTGGTACTGGGCGCACAAGATGAGCTTGGCATAGGAGCAGGTATGGCTATAAAGCTCACGCACATGAACTCACAGACACTCGGCTACAACGCAAATACACACACACACAAAGACACGCGTGCAAGATGCCTGACCCCTCTCCCTAGGAATGAAAGACACGGGCAGAGAATAGAAACAGAACCTTTTCCAGGGATGATCACACTGGCAACACAAAAGCCTCGACTGTTGATGTTGCATAAAGGTCGGAGCTGTTGTCATGGGACTTCACTTATACAAGACTGAACCTTCAATCAGACCAGGAGATATTTGTCAAACAGGACACTGCTGTGACTCCTCAGTGGTGAAAATAAATGCCTGAGGATTTTCATCCTGTGTGGGCTTTTTTTTTGTATTTACACAGTATACACCCACAGGTACATGCAGGAGCATGAATGAACATCCACCCACACATAAACACAGTACCTGGATGCTGCTATTTCCACTTTACTCCTCGCAATGGCTGCAGCCCTCTGTGCCCCCTCCACAGCCCGATCTACCTTCTCTTTGGTTTTGGGGTTCTTAAGAGGAATCAACTGCTTTCTTATTCCACGCACCAGCACATTATTTTTGTACTTCCCTTCTTCTTTGGTGCCGTCTGGGAAAACCGTGCACCCGTAACCATGGCGCTTATTGTTAAGCCATTCTCCTTCATATTTCATCCCGTTGGATCTCTCTGATACACCAAATCCATTGCGCTTGTCATTCTTCCACTCGCCCATGTACGTCTCAGTTGTGGTGGCGTCCACATGGTCCTCCTGAGGTAGGTCCTCATCTGGCAGCTCGCCATCACCGATGGATATGGTAGAGTTGGCATCGCTTGAACTGATGCGGCTCATGGTGGCGTCACTTCTTGCAGAGCTGCGCTTGCTGGAGATTGAGGTCCGAGAGTCAGACTTGCGCAACTGTCGCAGGCTGCCAAAGAGCGAGCCGCGGCGGAACAGGCCCTTCTTCTTGCCGGTGACAACTTCGCTGTCCGAGTGGAAGTTGAGGACGAAGCCACCGCGGCTGCCCGTTGGAGTGTCTGCTGGGGAGGAGAGGTCCTGGAGCACTGCACCATTGCTCTGCTCAGAGCGCAGGGAGGCCATAGACGTACGGAGTGGAGAACGGATGACAGTGGCCATGCCATAGGGAACACTCTGACGCACACCATAGCCGTGTCGCATACCACCCATCCATTGGCCTTGATAAGTTCCTGAGTAAGAGGAAGGTATAGATCAATGAGTAAACACTTAGTCTCAATCGCTACTTCGAGCCTATAATTCTTCATGACTTTGTAAACTAATATTAACTATAAGATAATGCTTTAAGCTGAGGTGACCTTGTCATTGGTAAGTTGTGACTGGTCAATAGGGCACAAGTATAGCAACGACATGCATTTACTATAAATATCCCTAAATTTGATTAGAGCATTGTGTTGTCATCTTCAAAGTTTGCCCCATGCGCAATGTGTTTTCAGCTAATACTTCAGTTTGCCTATATTTAATTTGCTAACCAAGCTGGCTAACTAACACTAACATTAGATGATAACCTCCACAAACCAGTGGGGTGACAACAAGCTGGTTATGTCCATTTTCTATTGCTTGCAATAAAACCGATGATAATCTGTGATTATATACATGCCTGAAAAGCTCATTTCGTTTTACAACAACTTTAAAGCCAAAGCAGGGTAAAAAATTTTTAATAGGCTACTCATGGTCAGAAGAAAGCTCCTCTGTGCTCCTCATGCACAACCTGCGTGTTGTTGACCAGTAACTTTCTATATCAGCAACAAGACCTTGAAGCCTTGCTTTGTTGGTGCAGGAGTATGTCAGCTAATGAAATGTTTTTTCTCCTTCCACTCAGATATGGGACTGTGAGCATAGCTAACCCAATCACAGAGATTTGATTAAGGTACAGATACTAAAGATCGCTTGGGATGAATGTGAATCACTTAGCCAGGGGCCTATTTTCAGGCAGCTACTAACTCCCCCACTGACAGTAGGCACATTCACCACCATCCGTTTGTCTGTGACGACAGGGAATTGCTATGAGTCACATAATGAGGAGAATACTTCATTAATCCCATTTGGTGCTGCTGAGCCCAATGAGCAGGTTGTCGGCCTACCCTACTGTTGCTTCTTCAAAGTGTCATATTACAATCCTAAGCCTAATAATAAGAAAGGCTTGTTAATCCAGTGCCTGAATCTCATTCACCAATGCAATGAAATAAGCCATAACAGTCAGATTCTAACAGAAAATGATATACTAGTCAGGGGAGGAATTTAGATGGATAAACAGGGTGAGATTAACAGGCTGGCTCTGTGCTGCAGTTCAATTTGGTGACCCTGCAGATCAAGTTATCAGGATGTTGCGGAGTCAGACAGCCAGATGTTCTGTAGATCCTCTAGGATCAGCTGATTCCCAAAGCCCAGCCCTCTGTAACATCATATGTGAGGCATTTATTCTGCACCATAAGGCCTCCATTAGGGGAGGATGATGCTCACAAATCACCCAAAGACTTGCTTGTTTTATAACAGGAGAGGCCTGAACAACAGGCAAGCGCTTGTTTTTTAGGCTTCCTGCGATCTTGTCTCCCTCATCAGACACAGGTCCTTACATAAACGCAATCTGTGAACACACCAATGATTAGTGAGATGACTGACCTCTCATTTTCAGCAAGTACAAGTCCTGTGTGGGACTTAGCTCTTTCCACTACAGATGTGTGAGTTCTTTAGTCTAGACACATGAAGAATAACTTTAAATGCTACCAAAAATGAGCACCTTCTCGTGCTTTATACACATTACACTTCATTTAAAACGGGAGCATGTGCACCCTTCAGGACATGTGTTTTTATAGTTAAGGTTCAAAGGGAGAAAATGACAGTGAAGCAAGTGATTTGAGTTTGAGTCTTTAATTGACTTTAAATGGACTGATTTGCTTTCCAAACTCCTTCTCCGGGAGGCATGTTTCCAGTGAGGAGCAGTCACTCTCCTCCCACTGTCATATGAGGAGCAACCGGTAGTTGCCAAAAGAGATGTCCCTTGGAATAAAATAGGAACCGTGATCTTAAACGGTATTCGAAAAGTTAACGTTACCACCGGGGTAAAGAGTCAGTTATGCTGGGTAAACGACGAGGTGACTGACCACGATGCGCAGTGCGCAATCTCAGTTTATACTCAGCTCATATCAGATGGAGATTCACGCGCTGGTGTGTTACAGTGAGCCTTCCTCAGTTTGAGTCTGAGCATCCTACACACGAGCTACATAACACATTACCACTCACCGCCGTTAAAGCGACATGCACGCTAAACAAGCGATGTGCCATATCTATTAAAACCTGGTGCCTTACCGCCATCTCCATAGGTTTCGATCCCATATCCATCCTGTAGACCGTTGCTCCAGGTCCCGTCGTATCTAGCAGGTGTGTTGTGGCTTTGCCGGACGCCGTACCGACCCTTAAAACCATGACTCCACTCTCCTCGATAGATCCACTTTCCTTTATTCTCCACACCCAGCCCATGGCGCTTCCCCTGGGACCAGTAACCCTTGTAGGTATTCCCGCTGGGCCAGGTGTACACGCCAACTATTTCAAAGCCGTGCGACCAGGACCCGGCGTACTCGCCTTGGCCCTTGGGTCCGGTGCAGATCCCATGTCCGTGGGCTTTGCCATCCTCCCACCCCCCGCAGTATGTGCCACCATCGTCGAAGTCAAACCTTCCGCCCGTCATTCAGATATAGACTGGAAATAAAGCAGATGGTGCGCTGCTGCAGACTCAGGATTCTCCAGGACCTGGGCTGGAGGATCCAGGACCGGTGGTGTGATGAAAGGATGAGCCAACAAGATGATGACTACAAGAGCAAAAAATAGGAAGGTGAGGATGGTGGACTGGCGCTTCCGGACACTGACATGTAATACAAAAGGCATGCGTAACGGTAAGTGTAAAGGTATGAATGGTGGGCGTCATTTACCGGAGGCGCACGCTGGACTCTCCGCTGTGTGTTGCTCGTCTCCCCCCTCTCACCCACTGATCAAAGGAGGGAGAGAGAGAGAGATGTACCGAGCCCCTGTTGAAGAAAGGCGCTGGGCCAATCGCAACGTCACGCCACAGGGACCTCCCACTCTCCTCCTCTCCCCCCTCCGCAAAGCGCCCGAACGCCTCAACTTCGCCAAAATAACGCGCCACTGCCAAACTTTACATTTGAAAGACCCGCCTCGCTTTACACAGACTAAATTCCTCAATTATCACTTCCCATAATGCCCCCATTACAAAAATATAAGCTCGGTCACATATGATTCAATCCTCACCCATATTACATAATATTATTATATGGCCTATTTTGTGAGGCGATGGTCTGATGCTGTTTTAGACAGTCATTCTTTAACACACCCATCACTTTTCTCTTGTATTCGATACGCATCCTGGATTAAGTAGCCATATACTTTGATTTTCTAAATTAAATATTAATATTATTATACTTATTATATTATTTAAAAAAAGATCAATCATACGCTGGGCATGCATTTCAGGCAACAACTCCTGATTTCACAAGTATTAAAAAATCAATTCTAATAAAAATGGTTCAATGTATTATGTAGAACATGAAAGAAACCAATTTAATTTACCTGCGTTTAATGAGTAAGAACCAGTATCGCTTTATATTATAGCACTGACTTAAAAACAAAACAAAAAACACACATCAGTTTTTGTATCAGGCTGATAATATTCAGACTCGAGTGCACCAGTAGCAGCCACAGTGTTAGATAACAGCGACCTCTGCTGTACCAGCGTATTCATTGCACTGCCTCAGATGAGGAAGGGTGGCCTGTGACGTAGTAAAGGATTGAACTGTGCACTTTAAAGGGTGTTATTTGTTGTCTGACTTTGTTAATTATTATACTTAGGATTTTAAATTTGGCACCATAGTTGTAGTTTTTTTTCTATTAATTAAAAGAAACCCTTAGTAAAATATTTCTAGCAGGGAGGGGGGTGAGGGTGCAAGAGAGCGCAGGTATACAAAAAGAAGGAAAAGCGCAGGTTTCACATGAATACCAACACCTGAATGCGAGAATGTAATTAAAAAAATAATTACTTTTATCTTTTAATTTAAAATAAATACATAAAACAATAATTTCGCGTTACACTCCGAGCCAGAGGGGGGAGTACTTTGTCGACCGCGACGCCCCCTCCTACAACAGTAACGGATAAAATGGCGTCCGAAAACAGCTCTGAATCTCAAGATGAGAAAGCAGCTCTTATAAACCCGGACTCAGAGCAAGATGTTCATCAGGAGTGCGGCACAGTCGCAAAACAGCGCGAATCCAAACTGACGCTGTATCACTGGACGCAGTCGTTCAACTCTCAGAAGGTGAGCGTCATTAGTTTTTCAGCACCACAGTTTAGTGGACAGCTCCCCATAACGGGGTTAATTATGACACTGTAGGACTGCAAAAACAGCCCTGCTGCTGTAGATGGTTTAGGCTTTGTATAAACCCGTTCCTCTTTGTTTTTTTTTAAATCATTAAAACAGTTAGTAGCTTGACTGCCTTTCAGCTCTGTCACGTGTAACAGCAGCTCAGCAGCACATTTCAGTGTATAGACATGAGTTTTCCGTCCTTCAGGGTGTTTCTCAAAAATACAGCAGGTTTTCAGACAAGCTTATTTTCACTTCTCATTTCCATTACTTCTTAACAGAATCATAAGGAGGTTCAGCTTCCTCTCAATCCACCCACCTAACTATTCATGCACTTTTGCTGTAAAAATGCATCTGTAATTTTTAATTAAAGGCAGGTGCTGACTGGATAAAAGAGAAGCCAATGATTTATTTGAAAATTGTGGGAGGAGAAAAGAGAGCAAGATTTTATTGGCAGGGAAATAAAAACAAGCTTCCTCCACAGTCCCAGTCACAATAAGTTGTTGTTTTCCAGGTGCGTCTCGCCATAGCAGAGAAAAGTTTGCACTGTGAAGAGTACGACGTGAGCCTTCCTCTCAGCGAGCACAATGAGCCGTGGTTCATGCGTCTGAATCCGGGTGGTGAGGTTCCAGTCTTAGTTCACAACGACAATATCATCTGTGACCCAACGCAGATCATGGACTACCTGGAGCAGAACTTCAATGATGGTGAGATTGATGCATATGTAGCTGCTGGTCCCTAGAGGAGCTGCAGCCCAAAGCTCTCATTTATGACACCAAAACTAAAATATTATATCAAGCTTCAGCTTCTTAGAACCTTAAAAGGGTTCATTTCATTGTATTTTCTGTCTGCTTTTATGCATTTCCTTGTATCACACATTTGTTGATTTTTCAATAATTTCATTGTTTTTTTTCTAAATTTTTATTTTCCCTTGGTGTGCACTGATCCATAATAGCTAAGGGTCTGCATCAAATCACCTTAGAAGGAAAGGACATCTGGTAAGCATGAAGTCATTTAAGGAGATACCCAAATGTTTTTAAATCCTCAGGGAAGAAAGTGAACATAAAGGCTTTGCTGTCATCATGTCTTCTCCCTAACCCAAGTCAGTAGTGTATAAACCCATAAAAACCCCCCATAAGAAACAAAAATATTAAATTCCAAAATTTGATCCTTTTCCATGACTTGTTTGTCTCCAGAGGGCACTCCGAGGCTGGTCCCAGAAGAGGGCAGTACCTACTACCTAAGAGTGCAGCACTACAGAGAGCTGCTGGACTCACTACCCATGGATGCCTACACCCATGGCTGCCTACTCCACCCTGAAATCACTGTGGACTCCCATATACCAGCATATGCTGCCACATGTGTACGAAGTAAGACGATCTGAGCCTCATAGCTGTACAATTTTCAACTGAATATCAAAGAGACTGTACACTATACCCTTAGTTATCCTAAATCAATTTCTGCCTTCTGAATCATTGTACTTAAAATCAGATAAAAGCTAAAAATATATATTTTATAACTTTACATTGATGTGCAATGTAACCTTTTTTATGATTTAGATTAAAACCTCTCATTCGCACATGTTGATACTGGCATTTCTTATTTCACTGTAAAACTCTGTAATAGTGGGATTAATTTTGTGCCTCATCATGTCTAATATTTTTCTTATTACTATTTTTTGTGGTGACAGCACAGATCGGAAGCACACAGTCAGAGCTGATGAAACTGGCAGAGCAGAACCCAGAGCTCAAAGACGCTTATATAGCAAAACAAAAGCGCCTGAAAGTAAGTTACTCTAATTACCAGAGAGCCAAATGTCTTTATCAAGTGTCCAAATGAGCCTTGGCTATAAAGACACACTGTCCACAGCATATTTTTGTTAAGTAATTTACTACAAATTATGTAAGAGTCACTCAGAAGTACACTGAGTAGTGAGATTTCAGACACCTACTAATCCTCTGTAATTTAGTGAGTGTCATTATGCCATCTGGTCTTGCATTGCAAGAAGTGTACAACTTTATTTTTGTTCCATTTTGCAATTTTTAATAAAACTTTATAAAACACATATCAAATAAATCTGGATATTTATAATTGAGCTATTCATATATATTAGAGCCATTTCTTATATTTTGTAATTTGGTAATATATTGTGTTATTTAATTTAGTTTAGCCTGTCACGGTTCTTATTGTTTTGGAGCAACTGTAACCACATAATTTTCTTAGGGGTTAATAAAGTATTCGGATTCTGAAATATAAGTTAAAGAATTCAGACAAACAAAATAGTGCACATCAAATGTAGTCAACCATAAAGTAAACAGAAGCTAACTAATAAGCTAAAGAAGTGGTAGCTAGCTAGCTAGCTTTAGCATTACTGCTGTTAGTAGACTCCTAATGTAAATATGTGAAATGTAAATGTAAAATGTAAAAACGTACTTTTTTTCCCCACACATGCAGTATTATCTGCAGCAGAGGCCTTTCATTTTTGAGGAACCAACCTCCTTGCTAATCATGTTTATTTAATCACTAGGCAGATGTAGCTAACTTCCGCAGTAGCATAAGTTTCAGTTAGAACAAAAAAACAAATAAACCCAAAACAAAACAGATAAACCAAAAAACTAGATAGACCAAAAAAATTAACATTTCAAAAAATGCAGTGACACTGTGTAAAATATAAGTAAAAACAGAATGAAATGTTTTGCAAATTTTATAAACCCATATTTTCATCAGAACACAAAAAACATAGCAATTGTTAAAAATGAAAAAGAAGAATACTGGCCAATTTTGAATTTGATCGCAGCAACACGTAAACAGAAAACTGTGTGTGTCATCCACTCTTTTTAATAACAGTATGTAAATGTCTGGGAATTGATATGCACAGCTGCTGGACCTTTAGGCGAGGAATGTTGTCCCATTTTTGTCCTACAGAGGATTATAGCTTCTCAGCAATCCTAGATCTTCTTCATCACATTTTTCATTTCACTATACATCAAATATATCTAATCACGGAAAGATCTGGACTGCAGGCAGGCCAATTCAGCACCCAGACTCTTCTACTACAAAGCCATGCTTTTGTAATAGACACAGTATTTGGTTTAATGTTGTCTTGCTGAAGTTTGCAAGGCCATCCCTGAAAAAATATTATCTGGATGGGATCATATGTTGCTTTAAAGCTATATATGTCTTTCAGCAATGTTGGTGCTTTTCCACATGCAAAGCTGCCATTATGCACCCCCATGCCATCATAGATGCAAACTTTTGAACCGAGCGCTGATCACAATCCAGGAGGTCTCTCACCTCTTTAGTCTGAAGGACACGGTGTCTGTGTTTGCCAAAAAGAACTTCACATTTTCATTCATCTGACCAAATAACAGTTTTCCACTTTGCCTCAAAGAAGATGGCGGTATTTCTGGATTATGTTCACATATGGCTTCTTCTTTTCATAATAGAGCTTTAATATGCATTTGGGAATGTCACAATGAACACAGTGATTTCTCTTTCCATGACAGAATCCCCCAGTTCTTAATGCAGTGCTGCCGGAGGACCTGAAGATCGCAGGCATCATAAAATTGATTTTTAAAGCTTTTTTCCTGATTCTCTGAATATTTTGATGATGTTATTCACTGTAAATGATGATAATAATGACACATTACTTTTATAGCCAGTCATGTTATTGACCCTCTGCCAGTTAACCTGATTAGTTAGTCTTTTCTTGCCCCTGTCACAACTTTTTTGAGATCCGTTGCTGGCGTCAAATTTTAAATTAGTTAATATTTTTCATAAAATAGTAAAATGTCTCAGTTTAAATATTTACTATGTTTTATATATTCTGTTATGAATAAAATATTTAGTCAACGATAGTTACAGTTCTAATTTATTCTGTTTTTATTTAACGTTTACAGCATCCCAGCTGTTTTGGACTTGGAGTTGTACCAAAATGAAGACATTACAATCATTCTGTGTTGTAGCGGCCTATCTGATCATTTTAGTCACTTTCTGTACGTCCACTTGAAGTAAATATACGCTATGTGTTTATATTTTCTGTAGTCCAAGTTATTTGACCATGACAACATGAAGTACCTGAAGAAGCTTCTTGATGAACTGGAAAGTGTGATGGATCAGGTTGAGACAGAGCTACAGAGAAGGGTGGAAGAAACACCAGGTAGCCACAGCTGTTTGTCACATAGCAGATACTGTATTAATCAGTCAAAATTTGAGAGCTGTAGCTTTTTAAATAACATGTAGGATGCTTTTCTTATCTTCTTGTATTTCTTATCTTCTTGTATATTCTTATCTTCTCCTTCCTCTTCCACTTGCAGAAGAAGGCAGCCAGCCCTGGTTGTGCGGTGACTTCTTCAGCTTGGCTGACGTCTCCCTGGCAGTCACCTTACACCGGCTGAAGTTTCTCGGCCTCTCTCGTCGCTACTGGGGCAACGGTAACCGCGTGAACGTGGAAACATACTATGAACGTGTGGTGGAGCGCCCAGCCTTCAGGAGAGTACTGGGCCACGTCAACAACATCCTGATCTCTGCTGTCCTTCCTGTGGCCTTTCGCGTGGCCAGGAAGAATGCACCGGCTATTGTTGGTACCACTTTGTTGATAGGCGTTCTAGGAGGAGCCACATACCTCGCTTTTCTTTACATGAAGAAGAGGCTGACTGCCTTCAGCTGAGGGAAACTGAATTGGTTTGAGACCAAAGAGGGGTTTAAACAAACTCAAAGTGTCTAACGCTATAACACCCAGCATATGAGCAATTAATAAACATATGTTGCCTGAAATTGTTTTTTTGGGATGCTGGTTGCACAAAACACACTGCTGCATCACGCACCAAAGGATTGATTAGAAAGTCCAGCCAGTGCTTTCGCATGTTTTGCCATTAATCAAAGGTGCCACATCTGATGAGTATGCATCTGGATAGCACTGTGCATATTCACCAGCAACGATTTGGTAGGCAGTATGAAAAGTATGCCAACATATACAAATGCTAAAGTAGTTGGTCTGAAACAGATAATAATGGAAATATGATTGGGTCTTGCATCAAAAAGGCCATTTTAATAGGCAGATTGTTTTTACAGCACATGTGGCTGCACATGAATGCGCCATCCCTCTTCGGAAGAATCTGGACCATCCAATCATAACACAGCAGTGACGCAAATATTAGGAAATACGAGTAGACTTTCATACTGTAGCTAAAGTGATGAAAGCAATTACTATCTGAAAGCAACATATTTATAAATCCTGCACAAAAGGCATACTTGATATATATTAATGAACTAAGATGTGCACAAGCGCTGAATAAAGGCATCATTGTGTGTATTTTTTTAAATTAAGGATCAGTTTTGCTTAACGTGTGCTTTTCATTTGCTGTTTAATTAATGGCAATATTTGCATGTTAGGAAAATAAAATAAATTAAAATCTCTGTGAGCAACTTTTTCAAATCTACATAGGAAGCTGACCTACATTTTCACTGTATCCCCAGCCTTCACATCTGCATATGTTTTTCTGTATAAATGATGCTTCCGTGTTTGATAGATTCACCGCGTAACGATGGTCGAATGAGTACTGTTACAGTCAATATGCAGACCATCCTTTTCAACATCTGTCTAAAATTAAACTGCTCCCAAACAACCTCTAGTGTTCCCTGTCATTCAAATATAATTAGGAGTGCCATTAAAAATTCACGGCACACCATCGCTTAATAAGCTATCATATATCCTACAGGTATATTCAAAGAGAAAACAGCTAGAAACCACTCGCATTTCCCAGAACCTGGATGCAAGTCAACATCTACAGTAATCTGTTTGCCCAGTCGCAACCTCCAGGCCAACGCTGACATTTAACATATGCTCCCCTTTGATTTAAACTCCTCCTCACGTGAGCTCAGCCCCCACATAAAACAGACACATGCTAGACCTTTCAACAAAGTCTGGCCTTTGTTGCACGGAGCTGGGTAGTGTAGCTGTCAAAGACATTCCTCACACGTGTTAAAGCCACATGTGAGCAAAGATGTCAAAAGACTTAAGTGAGGACTAGTGTACAAGTCTGGAAAATGCTGCTCTTTTGAATGGCAACCATAATGACATCATCATTTTTGTTTCAGAGTGCAGATGGGTTCTCTTGGGAGCTCTGAATGCATACATTCTGCTATAATTTAGCAAAGTGAGTGACCTACAAGATTTTTGTGCCGTATTAAAATTTAAATTTTCATTTGATAACAGGAAACACTAACAAAGGAAGAGTAAAAAGACTGCTTTCCAAACAAAAGCATGACAGATTATACATATTATTTATTAAATAGAAGATGGTATCATTAACCCTGATTCTGCAACAAAACTGCAGTACTCTGGCCCTATAAGCATGCATATTTACCACTAGAGGGCAGTGTTTTGTCAAAAACCTACTCATGCCAGTGAGTCTTATGGGAAGGGTCCAAATGCAGCCTTGCAGACCCAAGAAGCCAACTTCATGATACTACACAGAAAAGTCATCAGGAAGTGGGGCATGCTCAGTAAACTTCTGTTTGTTCCAAAATACACATAACACTGCTACTTTGTACATATGTGGTGGAATGCGTTCAGATACATTGATTTTTTTTTCTTAAGGACTTCTATATACAAGGGCAATATTTGAAGCCAAATGTGATTCAGCCCACTGACCAAATAAACCCCTTTCTGGTGCTGGTTGTGATCACAGGTTGTTCAAACGATTGGTCCTGACATCTCGGTATTCCTTTGTTTAAAATCCAGCAGGTGGTTCACAAGAATCAGCTCTGCACTTTTCAACAATGGTGACTGTTTTCTTTGTTGCAGACTCATTATGATATATTATGAGCAGTGAGTATACGAGTGTATCGCTCAACCCTCAGCACCCAGACATGTGCACCAAAATATTTGGATTGCTCCAAACACAGGGTCATGTGTTTATAGGCACTGGATTTGACAAATTAGCAGATGCATTTAAATGAACTGTTTCCAGTATTTTATTGTAAATGTGCTCTTCCCTGGCTTTTAATAGTATGTGGTTGTTTTCTGTCAAAACTTTAGATAAAATAGTTTCCTTCTTGAACTGCATTGCATTTACCTGCTTAATAAATGCGAGAGAAGTCTTGTCTGAGCACAGGGGGGTTTCTAAGAGTATTAAAAGGCTTTAACTGTAGGTGAACTGAATCACACTCAAGGATAAGATTCTTTTCACAAGCTGACACACACACACACACACACACACACACACACACACACACACACACACACACACACACACACACACACACACACACACACACACACACACACACACACTTTAAGCTAGTCGGGCCTTGAAGGTAACAGCTTCCATTACTTTGCACCACATGCCCACCAAAATGCAAACTGTGTGAAGAATGAAACATTATTTAGAGAGAAGGTCAGATTTTGCATACTTCCCTACCTCTGAATACCCGACGAACCAAACATAAGGCTGAAAAGTGGTCAGACACAACCCTTTCATTTCAAATAAACACCTCCTTTTCAAGTGCACTGATGCCTTTAATGGTACCATCTAATGATTGGAGGCTGTGTAAGGTCAGGGACTGACAGGGGTTGTGAGGTGAGCAGAATCCATGTAAGGTTTCATGCATCTACCTGGCAGAAGACTATTACGGATAGAAAAAATAAGGCACCATGCTGTGGCTGATGTCCTTGATGATGTGGCGCTGGAGTGGAGGCTGCTTTGACCTGGTGGTTCCTTTGTGCTGTAATACGTAGACCCGTAGATTATTTGAATCTCTGTTTAGTGTCTCTTTAAACCTCTTTGGCATACTTTAAAGATGGTGACTGGCATCAAATCAGACCACTAAAGCAGAGCTGTATGGAGCCTCTTTGCTGCCTTTCAAATAAACAAAATTAACTGCATCACCAGCTCCCACTAGCTCTTCATCCCCCTTTCTTCCATGAAATCACTTTTCTCTCAACATAGTTCTTCTCGCTCTCTTTTCTGTTGCTTTTCTCAGTAGGGAACGTCTGTGTGTTGGGAGGGAGTAGAGCAGGTGTCTGTTTTGGAAACGGAAAGTTGCATGGAAACCCCCAGCAGACATAAAGACGAGCAGAAATGAGCGCAATAGAGGCTTGCGGTACAGTGCATCTGGGTGGCTGAAAGTGATGGATGGAAACCAGAGGCTTGGTGATGCAAGACAAGGGAGGGGTCAAGAACATTGCTGACCTCAGGGCTAAAACGACTTGGAAAACAGACCACGGAGCAATGTGAAAGCTGCAGAATGACCTGAAATTAGGGTTGTCAAAATCGAAAGCAGTAAAAAAATTTTAAAAAGAGATAAGAGTGATAATTATTCTTGCTAGAGTAGGGATTTGCTTGCAGGATTGCAAGTGTCTGTGCAGAAACAGGAGACAGGTGGACAGTTGGGGTGTTGAAGTGAGAGCTGTGCTGGATGTCCGCAGACAGGCAGACTGGGTAAACAGCAACCCACGCAGCAGTAGCTCGCAGCTGAGCTGACTTCCCCGTGACTCCTTCACTGCCAACTGAGAGAGTGGGATCATGACTTTTTACAGCAAGAGACTGTGAGCTGGGGTAACATTAGATTTGGGGAAATGTGGGATGCAGAAGGAAATGTCATGACAGCAAAGAAAAAGTGGTGATATAAACTTCTTTGTAACTGTTTTCCAGAAACTAGTGAAGTAATCAGAAAAGTGGAATCATCTAATCATCAAACCCTCCGTCACATCTGCAAAACCAGAGCAACAAAACGTGTCTTGCTCTCTGATTAGTCCAGACAAATGTCGAAGATGTTGGAGAAGATGATGACCTCCATTTGTTCCTTGTATATACAGTGAGATTACATAATAATACTGTAGACAAGGCCAAGAAAGACTACCTCAGTCAATAGAACAGCAGCTGTTTCGCTCTTTGTGCAACCGCAATTCTATCACTATTGTTGCATCACACGTTAGTCCTCCTGTCTTCTATTTCATTCTCTGATGGTTACTTTGGACACACAGTTTAGAACCAATGGGGAGAGATGTCCAGGGTTTGCTGGCGCTATCAATAACGTTCTAAAAAACCACCAACCTTTTCCAGAAAGCAGCCGGCACCACCTCTTTTAGAGCATCTGCGATATACTGTTTGCTGAGTCGACAGAGGTGGGACCTCATGATGTTGACACTACCGTTAAAATGACCCCCCGCTGGCTCGCCCTTCACAGCTTTATGATGAAACCCTGTGCCACTATTCATCCCCACATGTGCTCCTCAAATATTTAAACTTGGCCTACATAAACACTGCTGTGCAGGGGAGATGGTACCCGACGCCTTTTGGAGCCGACCTGCCGCATTATAAATCTCGGTTCAATTGGCCAGATGTGGCCAGGTCAAACACACCATCAGGTTTTTATTGTGCAAATGAATTTTCTGTGTATCATGAGGTTGCCATTTCCAGGAAAAACTACTGCTTTCAGTGGAGATCTAAGGTGATGTGGGAAATTATTTCTCAGCAGCATTTTCAGTGCAGTGTGGCGGTGTTGGAGTTAGTTGGTTTGAAGTGGTAAAACATCCATGAGTCAAATGGACACAGTATACTGCAACAGAGGTCGCTACACCTGCAGTCTGTGCCTGTGAAAAAACTCTATGAGGAGCAACACAAGGAGTCCATGAGGAGTCCATCTTTCACACAGAGAACACTTCCACTCCCATGATCCCCCCTTGGTGATAGGGTGTGACCTTACCCGAAGGGATTTAAAATGCTATATAACACCTATCATATGCCACAACAAAGAAAAGACTTGAAATTGTCCTTAGATATCAGAATCAGTGAAAGACAGTAAAGTAACGAGCATGAACTGCTGAATAAGAACTACTCTATGCCTATGGGTTCTGTGACAGGTGGCGCATAGTGTATTATTTATCCCTTCAGTTCCCTCAAAGGTGCCCTTAAATAACCCACAACTCCCACACGTGTGTGTTCGTCTTCTGTAAATAAAACGTATAACCTTGCATTACCTGGCAGCCTGTGGTTTGGATGCATGCTACAGCCAGACATGAGTCCTCAACTCTGAAAGAAGATGTGAGGTTTACACACATCTCTCAACTCTGAGGTTCTCAGTTTGGTTTTACAGCTGTGACTTAAGCAAGCCAGTGAACTAGCAACATCTCACACGAGACCATTTTTCTGCACTCTGCACTAGTTCCCCCCGTGTTTGCTTGGGTTCTCTCCGAGCACTCTGGCTTCCTCCCACAGTTCAAAGACACGCAGTACAAACTGGTGATACTAAACTGACCATAAGTGTTAATTTGGGTTCGCTCTTAGCCATGCATCGGACTGGTGACAAACATAAAACAGTAATGCAGAAACATAAATTAAAGTGGAAAGGATCATTCCAGATATTTTTACTGACTGTCAGCACACAGAAGAAATATCAGAAATATTAATGGTTTCACTTGCTGTGAAATTTTATTGAACTGTTAGTGGTCGTAACACTGACTGTAAAGATGTCAGATGCATGCAGTTGCAATGATATCATACAATAAACCTACACTTGCCCGCTCCCTTGTTCACAATGTTCAGATTAGAAGACTTTTTACACCAGATGCCCTTTTCATCTGAAACTGGGCATCTCTTATTTGTTGCACAAATGTGTGTAAACGACTACACTATGGATCCACCAGGTAATGATGTCATATGATATGAAATTATATGATTATATAAACAGTAAAAGAGAGCATTGCTTGGCATATTCAAAACCTTCCAGTCTATGAGCACAACAACTTAGCATGACCACATTAACAGTTTTCTGTGCACTCAGCCATACACTGTAAATAAAAGATGGGCATGACCACTTTGGTTAGTAAAAGCACATTTACTATCCTCAAGGTGAGCGTTCAATGCCACCTTGCTGGTTTGAAATTGGACATGATGAGGGATGAGTAGCTTCAACTGAAAAACCGAGTGACACTGTAGGCCCGCCCTAAAACATTGTCTGCTTTATCATCATTGTAACAGGTACCGTAATTTAAAAAACACCAAAAAGCCCATGTTATATTCAGTTGTTTAATTTAATAGAACAAAATTATTTCACCCACCAGGAAAGTTTTTATTTTGCAATCATAGATCAGTTGAAGGAGGACCTGATGACTTCCTACTAGCAGACCATTAAAAAAAAACACGCTTCTGCTTCGGCTTTGCCTTTCACACACCAACAACACACACAAACATCCTTTTATGTTGCAGTCTATAAAGCAAGCACACACAAACACTAATCTGTTGCCCATTGGTCTTTGTCTGATTTCTCCTTTCTGTTTAGAATGCCATTATTAGTCATTAATTTATAATGTGATTGTAATTGTCTCCTTCTGTTATGCCAATGAGATTGTAATGAAGTTATATATTGCCCCATCAATGCGATCTCGATTAGCCTTTCCTCATATTGATAGCTGTGAATGCTACACGAAAGGCAACGAGAAAAATCCAAGTGAAATCAGCTGAGCTGGAGCGCTCTGATGGCAGCTTGTCCTCTCTGAACTTGTAAAGGCAATGACTGAGCACAATAATGCAATCTGACTGTTGTTGCAAAAACTCTTCTCCTGAGGGGAATTTCCTTTGACAAAGTGAAGATTTGAAAACAAATCCTCTTTGAGGGGGATGAAGGGGGCGGGTGGGATGTTTTTTGTGGGCATCTGATTCTCACTGGGACAGAAGCCTTTGGGATTTGGGGTTATATTTGATCTTGCAACCTTTGAACTGGTGGTATAGTTCTTTAAATGTCCACTTATCTTCACACAGACGTTCCATTTGTGTCCCAAATTCCACATCTCTGTTACAAACCAACATGCTATTTTCAAGATGGCTGCCAGGAAAGGAGCCTTACCGGGAGTGCGCTGAGACTTGAGCAAGCTTCAAGCTCAAGGTGATTCACTGCTGACAGTGAATGCAAATTGCTGCTGCTGCCACAAAACATCTGCTTTTGTTCTTTAAAAGAATACTTCATAATCTTAATAAGGTTCTTCTCTTTTCCACCATATCAACTATGCATTTCTTTTTTGTTTTTTTGTACAAAAGGCCAATTAGGAGGTACACATTGTACTACCATCGGACTCTTGAGGTCACAGGGGACAAACCAAGAAGCTCAGAGGATTATGCTATGAAACTGAAACAACAAAAAGAACACGTTGTAACCGGCATCAAAATTAAACACATGCGTGACACACTTAGTTTCACAGGATGTCAGCCATAACATACCCCTAAAAACTTAACAAAGACATGAAAACATGCTGACTCTGTGGATTATCTCTGAGAAGTGAGCAGGATAACAGGTGAAACTATATATGGTATTCTAAGCAGGCACTGGAAAAGCAGATTATGCATTGGCAGGATTTTTGCGGCCTCTTTGCCAAGCACAATACTCGACATAATGAGAAACACTTGTTTCAGCATGAACAATCCACCAAGCCGCACAGCATTCGAAAGGAACCGAGCGAGCTCGTGTTTTACTGTGTGTCATTAACACTGATTATTTTCGGTGGCCTTGGCTCGCAGCCGCAGAGTTATCCCAATGTGACAACTCCTATAAAAATATATGGCTTTATAAATGCCCTCGAGGTGTAGATTGCAAGTGGCACACAGGAGGTAGTCTATACGGTAGAGCATTTTTGAGGAGGAAACAAAACATTTCAAAGGAAATGAAGAGAAAGGGCTGCAACACAAACCATATTCATAACTGCTTCACAGGAAACTGGCTTTTCTTTTTATTGCTGTCTTACGATGAATACTTTGTCTTGTGGAGCCCATCTAACACAAGATACTGTTACTGAAAGAACAAATGAATAAACAATGTGTTTCTGTGTGACCAAATGTTGTCCAAGCGAAACAAATGAAACATTTTAAAAAAGCCATAATAAAATGACAGCTTCTTCTTTCTAATCACAAAACCCTCCGCATTTTGAATATGAAAAAGAGGAGAAATAGCTAAAGGACAGTCAGTCTATCAGGGGGTTTCTGTGATGCCAAAGGTTAATGCTCTTCTTTCCATCTCTTATGAAACAGTACTGTAACTACACCACTGGGATTTTAAAGTGAATGCATCTGTTGGGTAGGGATGAGGAAAACTGCATGGCAATAATCCTTCAACCAGAAACAAAGAGACCCATACACAAACCTCCCATGTCTGTTTATTTGAAGCCCATTTCAATTCTGTTGTTTAAAAAAAAAAAGCAAAACTGAAAACAAAATGAGCTTTAAAATTTTCTTATTTGGCTGTGTATCTCAGCAGTGCGATACAAAGAGAAGAATTAAATGGCAGAGGGTTTTATTGACACGGCTGTATTCATGGAGGATTGGAGAGGTCTGTTTTCTCTGACTAGCCTGAACCCACTAACACTAGCCAAGTGGAGAGCCATTTTTCCCCCCCATTGCTCCGAGTTCCCAATTGTCAAGCTACACTTTGGGGAATGAAGGACTTATATCGTGGCTCAAAGAGTTGGCAGTTTGTCTTGTAACCAGAAGGTTGCCGGTTCGAGCCCCAGCTTGGACAGTCTTGGTCGTTGTGTCCTTGGGCAAGACACTTCACCTACTGCCTACTGGTGATGGCCAGAGGGGCCGATGGCGCGATATAGCAGCCTCGCTTCTGTCAGTCTGCCCCAGGGCAGCTGTGGCTAAAACTGTAGCTGCCTCCACCAGTGTGTGAATGAATAGTGGAATTGTAAAGCGCTTTGAGGGCCCTGAAAAGCGCTATATAAATGCAATCCATTATTATTATTATATTTTGAAGCTCCTGCACCTCCTTTGGTTTATGGGCAAGAAATAAATGAGACATGTTTCTTTATCTGCCACAAAACACAAGCATTAGCAAGAACTCACAGCACTGCCCAGCTGTAGTTAGCAATAGTAATTGTTAGTTATAGCCTCTGGAAGAAGGACAAAGTACATGGTGGTTTGGTCTGGATTGCATTATGATGACTTCAGTTTTAACCACAGAATCTGACCCATAGCCTGACATGTACGATCAGCCACTGCAGTCACTGCACAAAGCGTGCATCTTTGAAAGGTCAAGTTAACATGGTCATGTTTTCATTTCTAATAACTGAAAAACTCTTTTTACACTTTAATGACTCCAAAATGCAAAATGCTTTTGAATTATTCTTATTAGTCTCATTTCATCAAGGCCTACATTTTTGGCAGGTAGTTTGGCGTCAACCTCTTCTAAATCCGGTTGTTATTGGTTTAGGCTAGTATTTAGAATAGAATAGAATAGAATAGCTCTTTATTGTCATTGTTACAAAAACACTGAAAGGCAGTTCAGCATCTCCCCATGTGTGTACACAATAGCGTAAGTATTTACACAATAACACAGACAAATTTACATTTACACAAGAAAGATATGTACAAGTTATACATACACCTGCATACATACAGATACAACCATACATACAGACACGCACATACATACATATATGTATATATGCATACATACGTACACACACATTTCCACATACACGCTTACATATATATATATATATGCATGTATATATATGTCAGATGGCTTGACTAAAGAGACTAAAGAGAAGACAGACTATCCACCTTGTACTCAGTTCAAACGCCTGCTTCTCTGATGGTACGGAGGTGTGTTAGTACCTGTGGTATTGATACCATCAATCCTGAAAGGTACACACAAGTTTTAGAGCAACATCCAGACATATTTTTTTTTAGTTAAGGCCTTGCATTTTTCAGTAAGACAATGCCAAACTGCACTTTGCATCTATTACAACAGCTTTAAACCTGTAATTTTGCTATACTTGAATGACAGAACATTGCTTGTCCAGAAGTCAGTAAACATGATCCTGTCCCAACTTTTTGGGAGTTTTTTTTTTTTTAAGATGGTTTATTTCTGAAATCGAGCATTTGCTATGTTTTCTATGTTTCATTGTAAATTGAATATATTTTTTAAAAACTGTCTACAAATGACTCTACTTTTTAAAAATGTATTTATTTACATTTTTATTTACACTTTATCCAGCGCTGAAGTTTGGAATTGGGGTTGTGTTTGAAATTGCATGGCACAGGGATATCTACCTTTTACAGTTATACTTTGTATTTTTACACTCTTATCTGCCACACGGATGTTTCCGATACTCAAAACTGTTGAGCCGGTGAGGTGAGGGCCACAACTGGAAAATGTGCCACACACTGATACAATATAGTCATTTTGAGATATAAGTTCCAGTCATGCCAATCTGATGCTGAATTCAGCTGTTTAGTTCAGGCAACAAATTATCTTTAAAAAAAATGGTGTTCAGAGCAACACGAGTAAAATGAATTAGTCACGTTTTCTTGTGTTTTCTTGTTTTATTACCATGGCATTCAAGATGCGAAGTGGAACTGCATCGTGGGCTTCATGCTTTTGGAGGGTTGGTGTGAAGACTCCATTTCTGGATGGCAGTTCTGTACTAACAAACATTTGCACTGATATGGAGGTCTACTCACACCAACAAACTGTAAATGCTTAGTTTCGTTCCTTTGAGTGCAACCTCTCTGAAGATGATGCCATCTGAGTGATTCCCTGCTGTTTGTTGTGTTGAGTATGAATTATTATACGTCCTGGATGACATGGATTGATCATCACTCCTGACCACTCATGCCCACTCATGCCCTCTCTCCTCAAAGTTTATCATAATAACTCCTAACAAACAGCCTTTTCCATTCTTTGCAAGTCAAATGTTACACTTAGGTAATAGTGTATTATCTTTAAAGTTGGAAGTATTACATTTAAATGTACTCTTAACTGACTTCAGTTAAAAGCTGTGTTAAAACTAGACATAGTGAAGCTGGATGGTGATAATCTATTGGTTCATTACAAATGCTTCCAAGGACTTATTTGAAAGGAGCCTTGTCATACTGATTATAGACCTTTAAAACTTACACACTCACTAGCTGCATTGTTAGCTCTACCTGTTGAGCTGCTCTCAGTGCATTTAGACACATAGACATGAGCAAGACAACCTGCTGAAGCTCAAACTGAGCATCAGAATGGTGCGGAAAGGTAACTGCTTCAAGATCTGACATATTGTGGGCTACAATGGCAGAAGACTACATGGATGTCCCACTCCTGATGAGTAAGAACAGGAAACTGAAGCTCAGACACGGAGTCATCAAAGTGGACAATAAAAGATTGAAAGAACATTGACTGATCTGATAAATCTTGATTTTTGCTGCCAATTTTTCTTAAGTACCATGAAAGCATAGATTTGTCCTGCCTTTTATCAATGCTTCAGGCTGCTTTATTGTGTAATGGTGGGGGAAATATTTTCAGGGAACACTTTGTCCATCCCTTATTGACCACAGTGTGTCCATCTTCTGATGGCTGCTTCCAGCAGGATAACACACCGTGGTATAAAATACAAATGATCTCAAACTGATTTCTCGAACATAACATTGAGTTCACTGTACTCAAATGGCCTCCATAGTCAACAGATCATAATCCAGTAGGGCACTTTCGGGATGTGGTGGAACTGTGTGGTGCTATCTTATAAATATGAACCAAAATATCAGAGGAATGTTTCCAGCACCTTGTTCAATCTGTGCCATGAAGAGTTTATGCAGTTCTGAAGGTGAAAGGGGGTCCAACTTGGTACTAGCAAAGGTGTACATAATGAAATGTTCAGCAGTTGTATATGATAGGTTATAGGTTATGTGTTTAGCTTTCTTCCTTTACACTTAACGCATGCCTCAGACTACCTCAGACAGAGTACTCAGAGTATTTCAGAATAAAAAGTATATAACAGAGAGCAGAGGCAGACAGACATGGGAGGAACAAAGAAGCTGGAACTATCCACTATAAAACCCTCACCCACACCTCTGACTTTTAAGTTCACTTATGCAGACATATTCAGCTAGAGAGTTTGACCACTGCTTGTCCCTGCCCTGCTCTTCTCTGTCAATCCAAAAGCAATTCAGACTAGGCTCAGCCAAGCAGAGCCCCACATTACCACAGGTCATGCGTTCTGCAGCTCACCTAATAGACAGCCACACCAAGCTGACCACACTGACCAGAAGTTCAGGCTGTGGCCACAGAAATGAAAAGGGGCTTTAGGCAAATCAAAATAAATTCCATCATCACATGCATGAGTTGAAACTCAAATGCGCCACATAAACAAAGGAAAACTCCTACACAGCTGGAGAGTATTTTTCTCTAAGAGGGAATCTGCAACCTATTGAGGAAAATAAGGCTGAACTTCCAAAGTGTAAAATGAAGGTAGGAAGGGACAGTATATCAGGGAATTACAATTGTGGTTAGTGCTATCTGGTGTATTTTACTCAGTTATATTGGCTTATGGTGAACGGATTACTGCTGTACAATAGTCCATATATCAAACGATCACTATGGCATTACTGAGAGTTGAAAAACTGTCTAAAGTCTTTCATCTTTAATAAAATGATCAGCATTCTGCTCTACCAGGTGTAACAATTGAGTTTAACATCCAGACATCCATGAAAACGGAATTTATGACATTTAACGGAGTTAGAAGTTAGCAGAAAGTTAGCTCGCTAGCTTCTATCTAAATACAATATAGCATGTCCTGACTGCGGGGTTTTGGAAACAAATTAAAACGTACAGCTCTGTTATCACTTCCAAAATAAATGAAGACAGAAAACTAAACAGCAGTGACGTTTGTAGGGTTACTGAAGATTGGCTAGCTGGTATATAATGATGTGCTACGTGACCGCTAGCGACACAGCTATGTTAGCATAATATAAACAAGCTAACTTTTTTCCACTCGATAAAAGTTAACGTGAGTGTTCTCGGTGGTCAGGAACAAATGTAATCGCATGGCAGGATGCTGTAAAAGGACCAAACTTCAGCCAGGAGAACAACTGAGATAATCCATCCACAATACGAGGTTAGTCATTCATATACTGCTGCATGGGCTGGGCTGTAGTTACATCCTAAGGTTTTAAAAACTGAGCTTAAATAAATGATTAGCAGTAATAAAAGCCGAGGGAGGTCAACAGTGATCACTGACTGTTTTAGGAGCTTTTTGAGATTAAATAGAAGAAAATACAAAACATTAAACAGGTTAACAACACAAAAGCCATATTAAACGCAGACTACTTTAGGCCCGGAAGTAGGATTCGTCACGTCTAGTGATGGGTCGTTCGCGAACGAAATGGCTCTTAGAGCCGACTCTTTGACGTGAACGACGCGAGCCGGCTCCTTATCGCGAGCCGTCACGTGGGTTTTTTTTTTTTTTTTCTCTCAGCCTCTCTCTCGCACTTTTTTTCCGATTCACTCTGCACGCGAGCCTTGTGCTTTACGCTGGGCAGAGGGGGGAGGGGCGGTAGTTACACTCAGTAGCACAGGAACAGAGCCAGAGAGAGAGAAAGAGAGGCAGGGACAACAACATTAGAAAGGTATAGTAATCATCCACAACTATTTTCGGTTGCAGATGATAAAGGATTGAGAAAGTTTATTCATGCAGGTCCATATGACAGAGAATATGCATGTTCTTTTAGTTTTAATATTATAATTTATATTTAATTGTGTTGTGGTTTGCAGTGTTTTGTGTTCTTTTCACTTTAAATTTGTGAAAGGAAAAAGCTGAAAATTTAAATAGTTAAAACTTGAAATGTGAATAGTTGATTTTTGTATTATATGATTTATTTATTAAATTTTATGTGGAGTGAATAAATAAAAGTATATTTACGGTGGCCCCTAGAGACAAAGCACATACAAACTTCAAATCACGTACGAACTCTGAAGCATGTACAAACTCCAAAACACGTAAAAACACGTACAAACTCCAAAACACGTAAAAACGCCAAAACACGTAAAAACACGTACAAACTCCGAAGCACGTAAAAACTCAGAAGCATATAAAAACTCAGAAGCACATAAAAACTCAAAACACGTACAAAAGACAACAGAAGTGCTCCAGGATGCTGGGCACAGTGTTGAGCCTTTGTTATCTTGTGGCTACACAAGCCAGCAAGTACCAACGACCGGATTTGGTGTGTGGTAATAACAGGTAAATGAACTTTTTTTTAAATTATTTGAATAGATATATGAGTGCCTGTGTATAAATACACAAACAATACACACATGCTTTCAATTGTGTGATTTAAGTGATCTAGTAGCTCTGCTTTGGAAGTTCAGTTCATGCTAGAAATGTGTTTTGGAGTTTATACGTGTTTTGTCTCTAGGGGCCACCGCATATATTTATATATAAACATATATAAATAAAACCACTTGTTTTTACGTTAGTAATTCCTTTTGTGCATAATTTTATATTATTGTTAATAATAAATTAATTAAAGCAACAAAACAACCTGAAGAGCCGGTTCGGTGCCGAAAGAGCCGGCTCTTTTTAGTGAGCCGAACCGAAAGAGCCGGATCTCTAAAAATAGCCGGAAATCCCATCACTACTAGTCACGTCATCACTTAACGACCAGATTAATAAGGTCACAGGGACTACACTGTGTAAAGAGCCTGCCACATTAAGTATAATGGTTTTTAATAAAAATGTTTCTGCCTCAAGGCTTCATGTTGAAAGAAAGCCTCTCTATTTAACCAAATCCAAATGATTATCTGAGCAACTTTGCTGCTGGATGCCTCCAAACTCCATAAATATGCAATAAACTGGTTTGGACTGTAAACAGAATCATGCTTTCCATCTAAAGTATTTTGGTTTGTACACTAAAAAGACTTCTGTAAGGGCTGCTGAACTGCTCCAAATGATGACTAATTTGGCAAAGTGTCTGCAAAGCCTCAGTAGGATTGTGATTTCAGAAATATCCCCAGTTGTTCTGGGAATATTTTCTGTTTTTTGTTTGTTCCACTTTTGTCTTTTGTTACCGGTCACCAGTGCCAGAATGTTAGACTCCAGTGAAAAGTCTATGAATCTGTGCCATGATGAACGAAAGCAGTTCTGAATGCAAAGGGGGGCCCAATCCTGTACTAGTAGGGTGTACCTAATAAAGTGTCCATTGAGTGTAAAGATGGTCTTTCAATTAAGAAAACAGTTGAAAGCCTTTAATGTTTTATTTCCTAGAGCATCCAAATGTTTTAGCGACTTTAGACCTCTATCTTTCCATGTTAACTTGAGCTACAATCCTCTATATTCACAATCAAAGTATGAGACAGTCAATCTAAAGAATCTGGAGCTTTCAAATGGACCTCAAAGATTTTCCCAGGAATACCTCAAATAACAACCCTACCTCAGACTTTGAATACTTCGTTTTAAGAGATGATGATACAGTGGAAAGTTTCTGTCTCTGTGATTATCTTCCTAAGACTCTAAATGTTGGGTTTGCTTTTAATTGTTCACAAGTCTGATGTTGATTACTTGGTAGTAAAGCTCCAAAAAACATTTCATTATCACCTTTTCTACTCTCTGCTCTGTGACTACAGAGTCTTGAAATGAAACATGCAATGTTATTAAATCTTCCCGCTTGGTGAGTAGTTGGCATCCTACATGCAAACTGCAGATGACTATGGCAATCTCATTGCAACCAAAGCAATCACAATTATGTTTTTGGTGCAGCAGACCCTGATTTCACCTGGCAACCACCACAAACCAGTGGCTTTACCCCCAAAGTTGCCAGGGGTGTGCAGCGCTGTGGTCCATTGATCACCTCTCCGGTTTGAGCCTGTCCAAAGACATGCTTGTCAATTGGTGATTCTAAAGTGCCTGTTGGTGTGATGGAAGTATTTAAAAAAGTGACGGCAGGGTGTGGAGACGGGAGCTGAGCCGAGGAAGCCTTCATGCATCAAATACCAAGAGTGTCAGGGGAACACCGGGGAGGACAACAACAAAACTAAAACAGGGAGCTAAGAACTTAATCACAAAAACTCGACTTCACTACTGTATGTTTTCAATGTTTTTCTCACTTTTTACAGAATCAAAGTCAAAGTAATGTCAGTACTTCCAAGCTTTAAACCCTGCATGGTCGTACTCTCTCCTGCACTCCATATTATCCTTTGTTGATCTACACACGTCTGTTGCTGCCACGGACGTCGCATGCTCGTACGTCATTGTCATGAGACACTCTTGTGAAGAAAATGACGAGGATTAGTAACGCAGTAATGTAGCCTGCTTACGGGAAAGTAACAGTAATCTAATTACCTTTTTTGCAATAGTAATCCCTTACTTTACTCGTTACTTGAAAAAAGTAATCAGACTATGCGGTGTTGCCCATCTCTGGTCCAAATACAGAAAGTATCATAGAAAGATTTAAGGTATCGTGCCACATTTGACCTCTGACCTCTTGTTCATGGTTAATAAATTAAGAGTCAAAGGGAAAGACAAATTTGAAACTTTGTTACTTACTACCGTTGTTTGGAATAGATAGGAATATAGGGAATTCTATATTTTTATTTAAAGACAGGACTCACATGTTTTCATTTCTAGTCTTTAAAACCTGTCTCTACCCATCTAGTATTAATTCCTTCTGAGATACAAGTATGTATATTATGCACACACACAAACACACATGCTGCTATTACCCATTTCTTGCTTTTATACCTAAGATGAATTATTGTTGAATGAAGACATTTTTCAAACACATGTAAAATGTGGCCAATTGTGTTTATTGGGTAAAGGAAAAGGTAGAAGGGGGAAAAGGGGGGATAGAAAGAAGGAAAGAGAGAGGAGAGAAAACCCTAACTATCCCCTCTGAGCAAGCACCAGGCGACAGTGGATAGGAAAAACTCCTTTAAAGTGAAAGAAACCTAAAGGAGAAACCTATGGCAGAACCAGGCTCAGGAGGGGGCAGTCAACTGCCGGGACTGGTCGGGGGGTGAGGGTGAAAAAAGAAAAAGGAGGGAGGGGAAGGGGGAAAATGAAGATGGAATAGAGGTGGAGGAAGACGAGCTTACATCAGGTGAGAAGCAGCAGTGTCCCTCCTCCAGAACCAGTGGAAACGTTTTCCCTTCTTTTTTAGATATTCTTCCACCAGCACTTTTTTCTCAATGATGAGGGTTTTCAGCTCATCCATTGTTTCTGTGTTTTCTTTCTCAAGTTTGTTGCATCTTTTCACCATGTCTTCTAATTGTTCTTGTTTTTCTTTAAGATGGTCTTTCAGTTCTTTAACTGTTGCCTCCTCTATTTGCTTTGCCTTGTGCACATCTGTGTGCATGTCTTCCAGCTGCTGGTTTCTCTTCTGGATATCTTGAAGTCTACACTGCAGGTCTTTATGTGTTTTCTGTTGTTCTTGCTTTTGTGCCTGGATTTCAGTGTTTTTGTGCTTCAAGGTCTTAGAAAGTTCTTCAAGTTCTGTATTTTTTCTCAGCATTTCATTGATGCTACTCTGCATCGCTGAGCATTGATTTGCCAGTTTTTTCTTTTCTCCTTCCAGTACAGTTGTTTTGTACTTTGTTTCATTATACAGTTCTTGGAGTTCTTCATTTTTCCTCTGAAGAATAAGTTTTTCTTCTTCCAGTTGTATTTTCTGTTGGTCTTTTTCTTGAAGCAGCTGGTTATTTCCGTGCACTTTTTTATCGAGCCTGATTTGGAGCAATCTGTGTTTTTCCTCCATCTCGTCAACATTGGAGCCCATTTGTTTCAGTTTAATTTCCATTTGCTTCTTGTTTTGAAGCAACTGTTGATTTTTGTGCAGAGTTTTGTCATGTTTCACCTGCAGAGCTTTGTGTTTTTCCTCCATGGCTTGGAGTTTGCTCTGCAGGTCTCTCTGCTCTACGGGCTCTTGTTTCTTGTCTTGGAGGATCTCCTTATTTCTCTCCAGAGCTTCATCAAGCATAACTTGGAAGCCTTCATTTTGTTTCTCGATGTCCCTCAGCTTGCAATACATTTCTTCCTGATGTATTTTCTGTTGGTCTTTCTCGTGAAGCATCTCTTTATTTTTGAGCAGTGCTTCCTCAAGAGTCATTTGCAGCATTTTCAGTTCTTCCTCCAAGACTTCAAGCTTGGAGTCCGTTTCTTTCTCGAGCATTTCTTGTTGCTCTCTCTCTTGAATGAACTCTTTATTTCTGTGCACTGTTTTCTCGAGCCTGATTTGGAGCAATCTGTGTTTTTCCTCCATCTCGTCAACATTGGAGTCCATTTGTTTCTTTTCCATTTCCATTTGCTTCTTGTCTTGAAGCAACTGTTGATTTTTGTGCAGAGTTGCTGCATGTTTCACCTGCAGCGCTTTGTATTTTTCCTCCATGGCTTGGAGTTTGTGCTGCATGTCTCTCTGCTGTGTGGACTGTTGTTTCTCTTCTTGGTGGATTTCTTTCAGTTTTTCCAGAGCTTCGCCAAGCTTCTCTTGGAGCTCCTGATTCTTCTTGAGCATGTTTTCCTGTTTTATGCTCTCCTTTTTCTCCTTTTGGAGCAGATCTTTAATTTTTTCCAGAGCTCCATCAAGCTTTTCTTGGAGCTCCTGATTCTTCTCGTCTTGGAGAGCCCATTGTTTCTCCTCAATAATACCCTGTTTTTCTTGAAGCTGGTAGGATAATTCTTCTAATTCAGCGCTCTTTCTCTCATTTTCTTCCGTCAGGATCTTAATCTTCTCTCTGTTCATGAGATTTTCATTCTCCATTTCTACCAGTCGCTTTTCCTCTAACTCTACCTGTTCATCCCAAGGAAGAGAGCTGATATAAGGGTCTAGGGACTCATACCATGGAATAGAGCTGGGGTCAACTTCTTGTCTTTCTTGCTGTTTCTGAGACATGTTGGAGTCTGTATACCGTGAGTACGGAAAGGATCCAAATGTTTGAAAATGCTTTACTGGTGAACGTTTGAATGCTGCTAACACAAGTGCTGCAAATAACGGACTAAAAGTTGAACATCCTCACCCCTACTTAAGACTTCATGAGGATCAAAGCTTCAAAGGATCAATGCTTTAGAAGCCTGTGACATCAGAATTCCATAAGCCAATGAGGTTGTCACATGACATTTTTGAATGAGGTCATATTTTTGTATGAATTGTTTTATAAATAACATCAACATTCCGTGAGCCAATGAGGTTCTTACATGACTTTTGAATGAGGATAATTTTTTTACTTGGAAAATTACCAATAAAGTTTCAATCCCTGTTATTTTTGTAAAAAAAAAAAGAAGTATTATTGCAATAACATACAAAGTGAGTAAAGAAAGTAAGTAAAAGTACAGTTTTATTTATACAGCACCTTTCAAGACAAATTCATTTTGTTTGTGTTGTATTGGTAACTCGTTGAAGTGTTACTGGGTATCATAACCAGACAGTTTGCACATACAGTGAGTGAAAGCATTGGGTGGACTGAATCAGGGTGTAGAGGATGATGATTTGTGCTGAAAAATAGAAAGTCCAGGTTTTTTCTTTTCAGAAAAAGCAACTGCATTGAGTTAGAGAAGCTACAGTTGGTCTCTGTGTGAGACTCACAAAAAGAAAGAAGTATAAAATGCATAACAGGTGCATGTACAGCCAAATATGGGCATGTGCACACTTTTTTAAATCCCTGCTCTGCTGGATGGAGTTCTGCCAACAATCCCCACAGGCCTATTTAACAATCTCCCTCCCTCAAACTTCATATCATATGCTCCTACATGTGGGCGTGTGTTTGCGTGTGCGAGTGTGTGTGTGTGCGTCACTGTGTGAACTCTGAATTGGGTGCATTTTACGGTCTTTCTGCCAGGCTACGTCATTTCTCTAATGGCTCCGTGCTTTCACATTGGCAGCGTTACGTTACATGAATCATTATTTACAAAGATATGGGCAAAGGACCAGTCATGAACACACTTGGGTTCGGTAAAAGCACATTAACTAGTAATTGTGTGGCTGTTGTAGCATTAATACAAAGAAACAGCATCAGTTTTCTCCTGCATGACATCATTTTTGTTTAGTTTTCTGAAGTCAGCCCTGAAACCAGTGCTGAACAACAATGAGAGAATTTTTAGCATTTGATTTTTCTATAATGCCAACTAACATTTCTTTGCTATTTACCAGTACTTGGAGGTAAACATTTATGCTCTAAATGCTGCAGATAGGTCTACCTGGTTGAAAGGGAAAGCAGAAAAGAAGGGAATGTTGTTTTGGGGGTCTTAATAGTATGTCCTTTGAGTGTGTTTTACGTCACTACCACCCACGGCTTTTCCTCCACATATGGTGAGGTTCCAGGAATCTGTTTCCTCAGCCTGTTCTTGATGACATGGGTCACATCACTGACACTGCACATGCTGAGGAGAGATGGACCAACAGCTCAAGGCTTAGAACACTTGGAGGGTGACTGTTGGCTTTAGTGTTGGATTATGTCCTAATCTTCAATAAAAAAGAAGTAAAAAGGCTTAAAGATCAATGCACATGAACTTTCAAAGCTAAGAGCTTTTACTCTGGTTTTAGTGGTGGTTTTAGCGCATTATATTTAATGCCTGTAAAAAAAACTGATGTTTTCTGGCAACGTGGCAGAATCATCAAAAGCAAATAGGCTTAGTCACTCTTATTTTTTATTTTATTTATTTGCTTTGAGCTTAAAGATTGCTTCCTTTCATATACTGGGTATGAGAGCTAACAGCACTTCACACAAGGAAAAGGTAACACAAGCAACAAAATCTGCCTCCCAGTACACAAATCAAACATTATGTCTCATTTGCATAACCTGTAAAATATCAACATATAAAGCAACAGTTAATGATGGAATAAAGGAATAAAAAACACGTTATCTGTGCACTTCTTGTGTGTCATTTCTGTTATGGTCTTCGATTTTGACACAGGGTTTTTGTGTTTTTGTTCTCCTTTTTAATAATCGTCTTCACTTTGATTCTTTGGTTGCTTATTGTGTTTTCAGCCTTGTTTCTTTTGTGACAGTTACTGTTGTGTTTGTGGTATTCCTAGCCTTCCCTGAATTTCCAATATAAAGTTAATTCTCTGTCTCAATGTTAGTGAGTCCCTGTTTCATGACTTTCCTGTATTATTTTGATAGTCATGGGTCTGTAGTTTACTTCATTGTGTCCAGTTTCAAGGTGTCTCCACTTTACCCTCATCACCCTTAGTTGCTTAGTAGCTTTTTCCTTGCTAGAGTTTCCAATTACCCTAGAGGCAAGAGAGAGGTATCTTCTCTCAGCTCTTGATTACAAAGCAAATAAAACAATTTCTCTAAATGTCGAGGTGGTCTTGAATCTTTTAGGCAATAATGTCACAGTAGCTGTCTGATGTCATTTTGGCTTTTCCCCCCCATGACAGGTAGACAAACACAAGAGATGTAAGAAGACAAGCAGTATAAATGACTTAAATTTCATTGGCTAGATGCCTCTTTTTTTCCCTTCACTATACTCTCTGTAAAAAATACCGCAAATCCCAGAATGAGGGACACTATCAAAATAAAACTCGACCCTTTCTGAAGGGTGGAAATCCCCAATTTAGTGGGCTTTAAATCAAATCCACACTAACACTTTGTTAGCCAGAATCTGCCTCATTCCCATATTATAGCAATATCTGCGATGCTGAAAAAAGTCTGGATAGGTGGCATATGCAAAGTAAAGATATCTTCATTAAATAATCCATTTCACACCCGGTGGTTCTTGGTGTAAAGGCTGTCTCTGCATCCAGCTGCAGAGGATTTGAGGCAAATCTGAAGCTCAAAGCCTTCCAGTTAAAACAGAATGAAGCAGCCTGTGGATTCCCACTTAGATGCCACTTGGATGCAGCTGAATGCTAAATTGAAATATTTATGTACACTTGGCCTCTATTTACATACTGTGGTATTTGCACTTTCCAGACTTTTGACCACATTTGAAGGATCAGCTAATCCCAGAAGTAGGTGTTCTTGCAGATAGCAACTGCAGATTTTCTCATTTGAAAAATCCTTTAAGACTGATACAGTATAAGAATACAAAACTTAACTACTGACACTGATGTCTCAATACTAGCAATAAAATAACTAGTATTGGTTTTATCCACACAACTTGATGATCCGCTGATATGTGAATGTGGATATTGATATTTGAACCAAGCTGCAGCTCATTTTAAACTTTATACCAGATAATTATTAGTATGCAGCCGCTGCTATCATGAATTCTGGAAACTTAATCAGTCGCTCATATTCCACTGCTTGTTCATGCAAACGTCTAATCAATCAGTCAGCATTAGGTTTGTAGAAATGGTCACAATGACCAGCTGAAGTTCAAACCGAGCGTCAGAATGGGAATAAAGGGGATTTAAGTGCCTGACTTTCTGAGTATTCCAGAAACTGGGATTTTCCCACACAACCATTTTTACAGAAAATGGTCTGACAAAGAGAAAATATCAACTGGGCTGCAGTTCTCTGGGCAAAAATGCCCTATTGATGCCAGGCAGTTCAGAGGTCAGAGGAGAAGAGTCAAACTGTGCCAAGCTGCTAGGAAGACAGCACTAACTCAAATAGCCGATCATTCCAACCATTGTTTGAAGCAGAGCATCTCTGAATGCACATTATTTCTGACCATGAAACAGTGAGTGGAAGATCACATTGAGTGCACCTCCTGTTAGCTAAGAGCTGGAAACGGTAGTTATAATTCACAGGTGCTCACATTGACTGGTCTGATGAGCAGTGTTGGTCAAGTTACTTGAAAAAAGTAATCAGTAACTAATTACTGATTACTTCCCCTAAAAAGTAATCCCGTTACTTTACTGATTACTTATTTTCAAAAGTAATTAATTACTTAGTTACTTTTTAAAAACACGATTTACAACCTGAAAGAGGTGATAAAGCGATAGATCTTTCAGCCCAACTCTACTTTTTCTGCATAATCCATCATACAAAATGTAAACAAATGGAAAAGTCTCTTTTTTTTTTACTTTCATAGTTTTATTAATTTTAATTTTTTAACTTTATGCATCAAGCAAAAATCTAATTATATGCAACATTCTCTGACTGGAAGAAATTTGTTTAATATTTAAACCTATTTTCTGCACATTCCAGCACATAAAATATATATATATTTTTTTGTGTTTACACTCAGTCTTTCAAATAGATGCAAGTAAAACACAGCAGAAAATAAATAAAGTCAAAGACTAGCGGTCCTTAGGCGGAGGTTTACCCTGGTGCAGGTGTGCCGCAGCGGTCAGTGGAAGGATACGGCAGTTTCTCTGTGAATTTCCCATTACGTGGTAGCGCACTTGGAGCTTGCTTGGAAGTTTAGGGTTTTTTTCGCTGTAAAAAGATGTTTTCTTCCCACGCACAATGCTAATGGACGTTAATGTTTTTGTCACTTTTTATGGAATCAAACTCAAAGTAAGGTCAGTACTTCCACGCTTTAAACGCTGCACGCTCATACTCTCTCCCTTACTCGATATATGATCCACTGTTGATCTGCACACAGCTGTTGTCCCGACCGTCGCACTTGCTTACGTCACTGTCATGAGACATTCTCGCAAAAAAATCACGGTTTTAGTAACGCAGTAACGCAGCGTTCCTACGGGAAAGTAAAGCTAGTAACGCAGTAACGCGTTACTGCCCATCTCTGCTGATGAGTCTCAATTTCTGTCACATGTTAGGGTCAGAATTTGGCATAAATAACATAAAAGCATCCATCCTGCCTTGTATCAGCTGTTAGAGCTTGTGTTGGGGTGATGATGTGGATGATATTTTCCTGGCTCACTTTGGGCTCCTTGTAACCAGCTGAGCACAGCCTGCCTGAGTATCATTGCAGACCATGTCCATCACTTTATGAACACAGTGTACCCATCTTCTGATGAGTGCTTCCAGCAACTGTGTGATGCTATCGTGTCAATATGGACCAACTATCAATGAGGAATGTTTCCAGCCCCTTGCTGAATCAATGCTGTGAAGAATTGAGGCAGTTCTGAAGGCAAAAAGGCATCCGATCTGATATTAGCAAGGTGTACCTAACAACGTGGCTGGTGAGTGTATTTTAGTTGGGCCATTTTAGCATTTAGTGCATGCTTTGCTTCACACCACATCCCCATTTCCTCTTCCTCTATTACCAAACTAGATAGGCTCAGCTCACGCCAACATTTTCAAGATAGTTAATTTACAATATCTTGGCAACAACATGCTTTTTTCAAAGACTTCAAATATCTGGTCATCCCACCCAGCGTGGAAGCAAAAAGTAATCCAGCTGCTGTATGATTCATGGAAACATTCAAAGCTCAGTGTCTTACCATGCATCAAGAAAAGCCAGTGAAAAAAAGAAAGAAAAGTTTGCCAGCTGATCTCACTGTCAAATTTTATGAGTAGGTAATATTACATAATTTGTTGAGCATATGCATCCTCACAGCAGTTGACACCACCGGGTTCTGTGTCCAACACAGAGTTCGGACCACCTTATTCTCCCACCATCTGCAATCATGCAGAGTGGATGCTGATATGTGAATGGAGAGCGCTTAAAAGAACACCTGTTTTTCTTATTGACGGCCGTGTTTATACCAGTAGCATATCCACACTTGTTGGACAGATTCTGAATAAAGTTCACAGACTGTGTTATTGGCACAGGGGAAATGTAACTGGGTGAGAAGTTATTTGATAGCAGACACACTATCCTTGCTTAAATGCATTGTGCATTGCATATTGATAGGAATGACTTTTACAGATGCTATAAAAGCTTTCAGAGAAGAAAAGTTAAGTTGGCTCTTTTACATAGAACACCTGGTTCTGGTTTGGTAATGGACTTGATTGTCTGCTAGTCTGCATCAGTCAAATAGGTCACAGTAAATATGGTCATGAATAAAACAGTTCAAGGCAAATTTGGGCAAATAGCACCCGCACTCTTTAGTGACTGGTTTGACTGAAGCTTGCTAGTTTTGGAAAGAAATTAATACAGGAAATTGTGGCGATGATGCTCTAACAGTGACAGAATTTCCAACCATAGACTCCATCCATCTGGAATCACTCCGCTACTGTGTATCTGGGGACTGAGCTGTTCGGGTCAGAGGACATGGAAAGGTTTGTCATTAAAAGAGTGTTGAGAAATACCTCGGAAGGACACTGCTACTCTTCTGAAACGTGGCCCAGCCAATAATAACAACAGACATAGAAGGCGAGGTGTAATGTTAGATGACGGGAGTGGTTGTAGAAGTTTTACAGTCGTTTTCCCGCTGGTTGTTACTTCTCCTGGATGTTTGACCTGCTTGTGTGATGTTTACAGTTTGACGTTGAAAGATTTTTGCCAAGTTCTTCAGCTTAAGCTAGAAGGCTGTGCTTACTTTGAATTTGACACCTGTACACATGTTTGCGTTGTGCGCACTTGATGATCAATATTTAAAATGGTCCTTCTAGAAGTCCTTTGAAACTGGCCGATGTTCAGAAAGTAGAAAGGACATCCACTAGTAACAAGGTCCATGGTTTTATCAAGTCTTGTCACTTGAAAGCTAGAGAAACCCACACACACACACACACACACACACACACACACACCTGAAAAAACTGAAACTGCTGTAAACCTCTACGGGTCCAAGTGTTAGTGCAACAGCATGATGGCATCATCTGTTACCCGGTTGAGTCACTGGAAAAGCTATAGATTAACCACTTATGTTATGAAGTATTACTAGAAGTACTTTAATGGAAGAAGGAGATGTTCCAACATGTCTAAATTTTAATTTAATTTCATGTCAAGGACAGCAAAGTTTATTTGCAGCCCATTATCATATTGCATAAGTACCAGTGGGCTTTAGAAGCCTTCAACAGTGACACTAGTTTAACAGAAGCACACAGTGGATGGATGACCCAGGGGAAAAAAAAAAAAACAAAAACAAAAAAACACACAAGCAAAATGATAATCCCACCGTGCAACATGTAGTTAAATTGCTAAAATAAAAATTCTGAAAATGCTCAAATGTGATCAAATTCAAGGGGGCAGGTGAGGTAGGGGTTAAAGGGAAGGATGAGTGCATTGGGAATTTTGTAGCGTGTCTAAAGTGTCAGATAACTTCAGGCTGAAAAAAATAAGGGAATGAACTAAAACTGAGAAGGATAAACCAGCAGAATACATGACAGACATATATCCTTCACTGTCCTGATTTTGTTAGGTGTGGCTGTGTGCAGGCAGGAATAGGACCCAAGGTGCAGACTCCAGAGACAGAACTTAAACCAAAACAGCTTTAATGCTGAACGCAAACATCATATAACTAGAAAAAAACTCAAAATAAACTTACACCGGTGGATGCACAAAACACACAGCAACGTAACCAGTAGATCACCACACAGACACAGAGAAACACTGGGCTTAAATACACAGAGGGAGCAATCAGGGAATGAGTAACAGGAGGGAAACACAGCTGGGACAAATCAGAACTGACGAGACCAAAGAAGCGTAAACTGAACACACTGAGAAAAGACAGAGACCTTCAAAGTAAAACAGGAAACACATAACACAGACTCACATGCAGGCACTACAGAGGGAACAGAGACGTGGGAACAGGGCAGACACAAACACTGACTGAACACGGGGATATAGGAACTTAAGATACACATAGACGCGAACTAGACAAGGGGATGCAGGTGATAGGGGAGACAGAGCAACTAAAGAAGACAGAGACCTAAGCCATAAGACAGAACTCAAAGAAACCAAAAACTAGACAGTATAAATAATATCATAAACTCAAAAACCCTGGGTCGACGACCCAGGCATCCTAACAGATTTTCATAATGTATGTGAAGGACATCGAAGAAAAAAAAGAAAAGAAAAGAACAAGCCTTAAAAGTCAGCTTTAAAATGACAGCTGATATTTTTTTCTCGAAAGTTGCCTGAGCTCTTAAAAAAATCTCACTTTCTAAACTTACAATAAAAATAGTGGTTGATAAAGAGACAAACTATATAATAAGTTATTCATTTGTGTGCATGTGTCTATCTGTGTTTTTGTGTGTTAGGGTGGGGCAGCGATGGACATTTCAGACTCCCTGATGAGCTGCAAGGACGGTTGTGGATAGTCTGGCCTGGAGGAAGGGAAATCACCATTTCACATCTGTCAGTGAAATCAACATTACTTTCCCCCCCCGTTTTTTGTCATTTTTGGACAAATATCAACTGAAAAAGGACAGACATGGTTTGATTTAGTGCATTGAAAAATGAGTATGGCTTTGAATTCCATGCCTTTTCATATTTCATTGGAACCTGCCACTGTGAATTTTCTTTCATTGAACCGACAGCTGTAGGTTTTTCAATACATTCACACAGCTGCTCCAAGAGCTGTAAATTCTTTGGTTTCTTTTGCCAACAATTCCAGAAACCAAAGTATCTGCAGTTTAGGTTTGCTTTATTTTCATTTCTCTTATGGCCTACACTGCAGTCTTATATCCTGAGGTGCTGCTCATCTGCTTAAAAGCAGTAAAAACAGATATTAAGACAAGTTCTTGCATTAATTGCAACCATGTGCAGCTGGTGGGAGCTGTAGCTGCACGTGGAGCAGCCGTGTGTCTTGATGAGTCTCTATAGCAGTTTGATATTCAACAGGAAACAGGGACAGGAAATGTGCACTGGCTTTGCAACGCTGGGATACATTGGACTCACTGCTGAACAAGCTAGAACAGAAATCCAGCAGCTGGTTGGATTTGTTTTGGCCCAGGGCTGACCAACTCAGGGCCTACCAAGACCTAGACAAATGTCCTCACTGATAACAAATAGTTTCTGCCACAGTTCTAAAAGTTCTATCAGCCCAAATTTATATACAGTCATGCAAAAAACGAAAAATTCAGTCATGGTAAAAACTAAGTATACGGTCAATGCTTCCATAGGAATTAAGATGGTAAGTAGCAACCAGGTGCTGCTAATCAAATGTACCTCATTAGCTGATGAAGTGAGTACCTGGAGAGGTTTTGACTGTTTTCTGGTCTGGAGCATTTAGGTGTGTGTTAACGCAATGCTATAGTCCTCGTAGGATTGGACGTTCCAGCAAATTCACCCTGCAGCCGGGCCATGCAATGCTCAGAGAAACTGGGAAAAAAAGTATGTTAATGTTAAAGTTCATGATAGTACAGCAGGAAAAAGACTGAACAAGTTTGATTTGTTTGGAAGGGTTGCCAGGAGAAAGCCTCTTCACTCATCTCAACAAAGGACATTGCAGCATGGTTTATGTTTGCAAAGTTCAATTTCAAAGTGATGATGTCTGGCCATAATACACAGTGCCGTCTTTGGTGAGAACCAAATGCTGCATATCAGCACAAACACCTCATACCAACTGTCAAACATAGTGGTGAGGGGTGATGGTTTGAGCTTGTTTTATACCCACAAGATGGCCACCTTGCAGTTGACTATGAACTCCTTTAGTGTTTTAGAGTCAAATGTGAGGTCAGAGTGACTGAAAAAGAAAATAAGAATCAGTGTGTTGCAATGACTGAGTCAAAGTTCAGATCTGAACCTACTGAAATGCTGTGGTCCTTAAGAGAACTGTGCAAATGAATGGCCACAAATCTCAGTAAGCTAAAGCAATGTTCTGAAGAACAGTGGGCCAAATTTCCTCCATAAGTCTGTGAGAGACTGATAAAGTCAAAACATATAAATTAGTTACTAGTTACAACAAGCTTCTGAATGATCGGTGTCTAGTTTCGTATAAAAGTGAACACTTTCGCATGACTTTATGAGTGTGTGAAAGCTTTAGTTTTTCTAACTTTTATGAATAACACCATACAGATTGAATGACAATCACAACAGTGATAACATAAAAGGCTTAAACTGCTGCCAATCGCATCAAAACATTACGCACAAGTGAACACGTTCCTCAGATCAGGCGCAGGGCTACGTAAAGGGAGCGGTCTTCAATTACACAGTCATGAAAAATAACAGTGACCTTTGGATTGTCCCCGAAGTAACCTGGCTTAGTTTTCATCTTTTCTGATATGCTGAACTTTGAATGTGCACCATTGCTGTGGAGAAACATGAGAAGATCTGCCGCCAGTACAATGGAAAGTCATCACAGGAAGTGAAGTAGTAATTTGTTGTTTTTTAGAATCTGACTGATCAAATCCATTGGCAGACGTTAGAGTGTATGTCAGTAGTATTGTCAATCTTCTGATCGTGTTTACATGTGTATGCATAGGAAGACTCGGAATTGGCCCAATGGTTTGAGCCAGTTGAGCTCTAATGTGTGAAACTATTTGGCACATGGGATTATCATGAGAAGCAGCGCCAGAAGAAGAAAGAAAATGGGAATGCTACCAAGATGTGCATGAAAGTCAAAACACTTGCTGATGCAATACAGGTTAAAACCACCACCACAATCCACAACAGTCAGATTTACACTCTTATTTTTACACTGCATTGGCTGGAGGTTTATGGAAACAAAGACAAAGTTTACTATGTGAAGCAAGTCAAAAGAGTAGAATTACAAAAACATCCCTTGCATGATGTCAAGTTTTGAATTAAAGTTTGACAGAACTCATTAATATTGGAATTTTTTCACCTGGGCTCAAGAAGATTTTCGTCATATTCTACTAACGGGATAAGTGGAAAGACGTAAGGAACATGTCTACAAAAACATGGGGATTTTTATTTATGAGGAAGGGAAAAATGACACTATGAACTCTTAGCTCTCGCCTGTAGAACAACATGTTTTCAAAGACTGTTCAGAAACCCCTTGGCAACCTTTGGTCTCTAAGGGAAGCTTTGTATTCCTGATTGGTTGGCAAAGTTGCAAAGAGGGTACTGCACCAAAACCCCATTTTGTTTGTTTTGGTTGTTAGTAGATTGCTGTAGTTGCTCAAAGTTTGCATAGATGATGCCACTCACTTGAAAAAGTACGACGCAAACTGGCAACTGAGAATGTTTGACTTCAAAGTAAAACTTGTGATGTGTTGCTGGATAGGCGAAACTTTTCCTTTGAAGGTGAACACTCTCTGCATCCAGTTTGTGTTGTACTTTTTCCAGTTTTTCCACATTTTTCATTATCAACCTGTGATTATCAGTTGGGCTACCTTTATGACTAATTTCATAGCTAAAACCAGCATTCTCCATCAACCACTTACCAACTGATTGGGCAACATACATTTTCCCTTGTGAATGGCTGTTGTTGGGGAGGTCACCAATCAATCTCTAGGCCTGTGCGACTGGGGTCTTAATGGACTTGGCATCTATCATTGACAATTTCTGTAACTTTACAAAAACCAGCAGTTCAACATAAGGTAAAGTACAATCCTTTCCCATGTAGGAGGTGGTAAAAAAATTGTTGCTCACACTGTAACTTTATTTTTGACTTTCTATAGATCCACTCAAAGCTTTGTGATGTAATTATGAATTATGAAGAATGGAAATGAGTTGATCTGTGGCAATAAACACTGTTTGATTGACCAGTAGGTGGGAAATAGTAGAACTGCTTTTCCATGAGTTTCATATTTTCCAAAAACATATCACAGTTACCACAGAATAATTGAAGCAATGTTTCTCTATCATGGTGGTGACCACAACTGCTCAGTATTTGCTTCATAAAACTTGCCTCGTTTGCACTGACCTGAAGAACCAAACCGTAAATTCTTACATGGGATGCCACCTGCCATAGAGCGTTTAAACCTTATAAAATGAGTGCTGAAATACATCAGAGGCTGCCTTAATTACATACAAAGAGTTTTGGAGAAATGACTAAGAGTGGGCATCCAGCATTAAACCTTGACTCTTCCTCTAAATGGACATTTTCCAACATATTCCCATCACTGACCCCTAAAAACAACTGGGTTCTGGCTACGTTTTTGGGAAATACTCAGTAAAGTATGAGACACTGTAACCGGTCCAAACTGTGCTTTGGAGAACTTTGAAAAACCTAGAAACAACATAAAGTCTACTGCAAGGATGACGGAGATATGGGGCCAAAAGAGGGGACTCCCAGAAATCCACAGAGACTTTGCTCGATCTTTACTGAAAATCCATCACTTTCATGGAACACAGAGCACAGGAAAGCTCAAGCTTTACAGATAAGCTGGAGCCAATACAAGCACTGATGTCATCATAAATACGGCCTTGGCAAGACCTTGCTAATGATGGATTGATGATTATTCATTCAACGTCACTGGCCCAAGCTTAAGTGAGATAAAACCCCAAGAAGCCTGTCTGATACTGAATTCTTACGTTTCTTTTATGATATCTTTTTACGCACAAATGTGAGAAGCTGAGAGGCTGAATTCCAGGATTTGAGTTCTTTTAGTACACAACCTCCTGAACTCTCCTCGGACTCTGTGGCTTGAAAAGAAAAAAATCAGCACTTCAGCATTAAACAAGCTTACAGTTTAGTAGCATCTTGATGATTCTGTTGGGTTAAATATCTAATACAAAGCTTACATAACAACTAAGATCGGAGCAATCAAGAGTGTAACAATGGTATCACTGGTGTTATTGTACTTTGTTGCACGAGTTTGCTGGCAGGTAGCTAGTTGAACGGCCTCTAATAGGATCAAGGAAGAAAATCTGACATAAAAAATAATCCCACATAACAATTTGCATATTCTTTAATGTTGAATGGTACAGTTCACCAGATGTCACCGCTGCACTCTGAACAGGAATTCTCCAAGCTGCAGGCCCGTGCTTCCCAGCCACATAAAAGCTCTTTCCAGGTGCCAAATAAGCAAGGATCAAGTCTTTAACCACCCACGTAGGTTCTGATACTCAAGCCTTTTCAGCAGTTTTTTTTTTTTTTTGAGAAAAAGCATTTCTTTAGGACTGTTAGATGATTACAAATCCTAAGCAACATTATAACTGTATGAACTGCAGCACATAATTTCAGTAAGGCGTGCAGGTGGTAGGTATCTGTTCTTGCTTTTCATCTCTATAAAAGCTACTGTACGATATGTAGGTTCATCAGAATAAATTTTATTCCCATTACTTTGAGACAACAGATTTTACTAGATTTAACAGGTTAGTGGCTGAACTTTATTAAAGGGGCGATTTTAAAAGCTATAAAAGCTATAGCAGCAGGAAACAGTTTGGCTCTTATACTTCTTATAGTGCTACAACTTAATCTTTATGCTGGATTCAGCTCACGGTAAAACATGGTGCCAGTAGCCACGTCGTGGATACTTTCTAATTACCTATTGAGGTTTCTCCCCTGACCTCATACATACTGTCTGCTGTAAGAGATTTGAGCCAACCACTCACTGGAAATGTGTATTCCTTGACCGGTTGCCATTGGTGCTAGGAGAAAGAAACTGCTTCACCAAAAACCTCCTACAGATTGCTTTGGTTTATAGCTAATGACAGCAGTTGCCTGTAGTTTTTATGCGTTTCTGCAAACACTTGCTAACTCCTAGCCAAGTGGTAGTTCAACTCAAAAAAACTTCACTAGGAAGCTTCACCTTCAAAGTAAAAGTTGTGCCTCAAAGCTACAGCCAACACTTTTGAAAGCGTTTTACTTTAAAGGCAAACTGTTTCCTGTTTTGTTGAACATGTCAGTTTCACTGTGTGGAGAAGCAGGACAGTGTTAATAGACAACTCCGTCACTTCCATTCAAACTGTGACTGCACCACTATGCTAGTGACCAAAGCAATCACAAGTGTCAGGGTCGGACGGTGCCCCGACCGGTCAACCTGCCTGAGTCCACTCTATCCTCAACCGTGACAACAAGGGGGTTTTGCAAACCTTTGGAGAATACTAATTTTTCCCTGGTTACAAGTGGTTGCCAGGGAATCACTGACTGGTCTGTAGGTCTGCGTAACTGGGGCTTTCGCGTCATTTTCCAGTAACTGCCATCAACATCCAGCAACCACTCACAGCTGGACAGGGAATACTAATTTTTTCCTTGGGACAGCTGGTTGCCAGATGGTCACTGACCAGTGTCTAGGCCTGTGTGACCATGGAGGCCTTATTTACTTGATCCAACATTGTCACTGTGATTGTTACGAAATAGTGGACAAGTTCACATGATTAGTTGTCACATGTCTGCAAAACCTCAACACATCATAAAATACAGACAACACTGCTAGCATTTATCTCATCTAATTTAGCAAGAAACTAAATTAACAAATACCTGAACAACTTCTGAAAATATTAAAAAATAAAAGGCAGACTTTGTTGGAAAAAAAATCACGGATGCCAACACAACGCTGAAATACTCTTGTCAAAAAATATTCACAAAATTTACCATTAGGCGATGTCTCGAAGAAGAAATATTGGTCGTTTTGATTTTTGCCAGGTCACGGCTGAGTTCAAAGTGACAGTTTTTTGTGGCTGCTGTCAAGATACATCATAAAAAATCTCAGCTCTAAATTTAGCTCTTGCTGGAGTTTTTCATGTTTGCCTGTCTCGCTCTCAGCTGACATCTGAACCTCGTGAGAAATCTGTCTGTGACCACAGCCATGTCTCTGTCCAGTTTGACAAGGCCCAGGCATCAAAAATGGCTGTAGATGTCTAATAGATGGGTGAGAATATCTGGGGGCAAAGGAATGTAACATGTCAAAAATAGATACACAAGCTGAGTGGCTTATTCCTGAAGAATCCCCTCCGCTCGAGCAATCGCCAGGTTTTTCCCACACTCTAAACAGTGTTACGGGAAAAAGGGTGTTTAATTGTGTATGCTCTGCTGACATAATGTTTGCTAAGTTTGTCTCTAGTACTTTATAGGCCATTGACCAAAGTCGTTGGTACAGCAACTTGCTAGCTTGTGTATTGTCTCTCATGCCTCTCAGGTTTATTACCTATTTTACGTGGGATCACACTGGTCTTTAAATGCTGCTGATCTTAACCTCAGGTGCTCTCTGCGTTACTTGACGTATAGTCTTTAACTTACCTGGATGGCCTTTATAGTCTGTTTCCCTTCTGGGATAGGACAAAATCACTTTAGATTTCATTGAGAAGTCAAAGAAAAGGGCTATGACTTTGTTAAATTGGGTTATCTCTCAGAAATAAGTGGTTCAGTACCAAATAGCACTGCAACAATCCTCTTGTGGGTTAGACACCATAAAAAGTTACTTTATCAGTGATATTATAACACCACGATGTATACACAGTCTAAACAAAGCAGGAATTTAATTTAAAATCAAACTAGAGCTCAGTAAGGGCTCTCTGAATAGAAGACTGAATTATTTATTGACTTAATTACTGTGCTTGTTTCCCTTTGGACAGCAAAGGAGTAATAATCCACCCCTGAACTTCTGATGAGGACACTGGGTTGAAGTTTTCTCACCCTTTGGGATTTTTTTCACTGTAACAACTGCTGTTAAAGGTACCAGACTGTGTGAAACGTACACTATTCGCTAAGTAACTGTATATTCCACTGATACAATGTTTAACAGCTGTGTGTGGAAGAAAGCAGCCGAGACAGCTTGGAGTTAGAGGCTGGGCTCTTTACCAATGTAAACTAGTCTTGAAATGTCACTATTTCTTTCTGCCCCATAGCCAACAAAAACCAACTCATGACATCACAACTTCCCCACCCTTGTACTGCCCCAATGGCAAAAAGGTAATGTTTAGCATAAAGTTGTTGGTTTGTTTAAAGTTTCTTTTATAAAACTCAGAGTATAGAGGTTTTAATATGAGTTTGGGATTCAGTCACATGTATTAGTCTACATGGTTGATTGAAACGAATAACTTGACTTTCTGAGGAATTTGATATCGAGGCGAGAGCTTGCAGATTGTTAACTTAGGTTAGCATAATGCCCATAAACTGAAAACATAGACTGTATAAAACTTAGATATAACCAATGTTAGGTCACCTATTGGTTCTGGACTCTAAAATTTAAATCCTCAGTGTTACTGTCTGCTAGGGATGGGTATCGTTTAGGTTTTATCCGATACCAGTACCAAACCGGTACTTTTGAAACGGTGTCGGTGCTTAAATGGTGCTCGAACCGGTGCTTAAAGAATGGAGAACACAAAATTGGTCCAAAAACCTCTCATGTTTAGCTGTTTTCCACTTTTTCTTTGGTCATTTTAGCCTTTTTGGCCAGGGTGAAGGGAGTATCTGCCATCAAACAAGAAGACAGCCGCATGTAACTACGACGGTGTTTGCTAGTTCACCTTACATGCATTAATTCGATAACGTGGTTAGCTTACACACAAACAACATTAAGCTACTCACGCAGAGAAGAACGGCTGCTGCTGCCATCATCATCCGTCATCATTTCTGCTACACTGGCAGGGCTAGGGGCCAGGACTCTCCTCTTTAGGTTTTTGGGGGATGTTGCTAACAGGCAACCCACCCGCAGTAGATGTGCACGGTGTGAGGTCTCGCAGCAAGCTATCAAATACGGTGCATTTCTCGGCTTTTAACAAAATGCTACACGTCGCCAGGTGTTTCATCAGATTCGAGGAGTTACCTCCTTTGACAGTATCACAGTATCACCTTAAAGCACTTGTTGCAGGCTGCTGAGTTTGCATCTTTTGCTGTGAAGTACAGCCAGAATGTGACCACTTCGCCTTGGGCATTTTTAATCTGTAGCTCTGCTCTAAAAGAACGTACGTACCTGGGCCCGCTTACTATCCTCGGAAAGGTATGATTGGCTAGAATCTAAAGTGTATGACATCTCAGGGAAAAAAAAGCACTGAAATAAAGCACCGAAATGTGCGCTGCTTTTCGGTCTGGTTACTACCGTTTATGTAAGAACCGGTGCGATACCGGTACCCATCCCTACTCTCTGCTTGTATTCTCAATCCAGAAGTTACCATATTTGAAGAAGGTGCAGACCTAAGTCATCAGCTACCTCCAGCTAGCTAGCTTGGTTAGCGTGCTACATTCACAAACTGCACAGACACATAACTACTACTAATAATAATAATGATAATGGATACTTTATTGATCCCCATGGGGAAATTACTTGTTTTTCTCTGCATTTGACCCATTCACTCAGTGAAGCAGTGGGCAGCCCACTAAGCAGGCGCCCGGGGAGCAGTGTGTAGGGACGGTACCTTGCTCAGGGGTACCTCAGGGTAGCCGTTAAGTGGATTCGAACCGCCGACCTTCCGATCATGGGGCGACCACTTTACCTACTGAGCTATCCCTGCCCACTACTAAGTAGTGCTATGAAACAGGCTGAGCAAACAGAAGCACCAATTTATTGGATGTTATTTACCAAACAAAGCCATGATATTAGGCAGATATGCCCATTTAAAAGATTCAAAAGGAGCTAATGTGAGTTTGGCGACTTGGTCTTAGCAGACACAAATACTGCCTGTGCTGGAATTAGTTACTAAAATATAATTACCCATGTAGAGCTTTCATGATGTGAGAAACTATCCAGAGAGGTCAAAACCTTTTTTGTAATATGCTTTAATGCTTTTAATGCTGTAAATTTGATAATTTTAAGATGATAACCTATGAGCTGGGAGAGGACAGCTCAGTTAGTCCCGCTTATGAGACATCGACATTTTTGCTTTTTTTTTCATTAAATAAACAAACATTATATACATTTTGATATTAATCTGAATTTATTGCTTTGTTGATTCTATGCTTATCCAACCCACTTTGTGCTCTATATCAAAAAAAAAATGAAAGGTAGTATTAATCTTTGAATCTAACTATGGGAAAGAAAGAAAATATGCATATTTTTCGAGCCATAATTCACATTACATTTAAGAGTTAAGAGCGTAACTCCTTACCCAAATGTAAACTCTCAGGATAGCCCTGTTAAAAAATTATACACATAGGCACTGCTATAAAGCTTTTCAAACTGCTCTGAAAAGTGTTGGTCTTTCAAGTCATTATGCCTCTTTTTCATACGTCCTCCTATTCACATGCTGCCGATCTCTTTCCCATGCATGGTGGATTCTGCCAGCGAAGTAACAATAACCTTGGGTGGAGTGCACAGCTGAGCTGGAGTCTACAGCATCTGCTTTGATTGCTGGAATCATGGACAGAGCAAAGAGGCATCCTCAGGAGATTGTGTTACTTATTGAACTGTCCAAGTCAGAGCGATGTACTCCAGACCATGGGTCAAAAAGTGTCCAACAAGACTAATCTGCTTAAACTTTTATGAACAGAGAGTGCATAGTTGTACGTGAGGCTCTGCACTATTCATGCAAATTCTATTTACTCATTTTCCTCTCTGTACTTGAGTTTTGAAACCTTTTGCCATCTAGAAATGTAATGAAACACTTGTTGAGTCTTTCTATGGTCTGCAGGCTATTCTTTCTTGCTTTCCCTTTTCCTCACTAGTGCACCTCATCCCCTCTGCAGTACTGGCATCAGCTCTAGGATTCAGGAGGCCTCTGGAGAGGGGGAAAAGCATGAGGGAAACTTGGAACAATATGTTGTAGGTAAATAAATGCGCTGTCTAAAAAAGAATGCCTTTTCAAAACATACCCAGGCCCCCTTGAAGAAGCATGTGCCCCAAATAATGCCCCAATTACTCTACTGATAATATGATAATATACTTCAACCTCTTTCGAAGTCACTGGGTTCACTGCGCAAACAAGGACCAGCACTCTCAGACTGAGGGAATATCATCTGGGGCCTTGAGGAGCTGCACATGAAGGAGTTGTGTGTGTATGTGTGTGTGTGTGCTTGTGTGTGTGCTTGTATGGGAAACAGAGCAAGGGGGATAGACTTACTGTAGAAGTACAGTATTCTATTCAATCCCATTGCCAGCTTTTGCGCATTGAAACTGAACTTTTGACTCTGTTATTTAGTCCTGGATCAGAGGCACACAGCTGATTAAACAGTGTGAAATTCAGCGAAGCAGGTGTATCTTAAGATAATCTGATGATATGGATTATAATATGGCAATAAACCCGAGGATAAGATCTCAGCACTGTGTTGATTAGAATCTTTGGCCGGTGGGCTGAGCTGGCTGGAGAGTGGCCTGACTATTGATACCATATGAGAGGATGAGTCAAAATACTGAGCAGATGTGACGGTGCAGAGTCACAACAGGAAAAAAGGAAACCTAATTACATTTTATCTCAAAAGGTACTGAATTGGCTAAATAGAATTATATGTAGACTGATATAATTCCAACACAATGGCTTTAAAATATGTGCATGAAAAATATTTTTGGGGTTAAATGTACTTTTTCGTCTTTGACTAGCTTCTACAGTTCACTCAAAGGTAAGTACAAGTCTCATTGAGTTACTAGAGTCAATCTCACATCTCAAAACCTGTCATAGCCTTTTTTAAAAATCTGACTTATTTCTGAGAAAAAAAAACTGGGTTCACATCTGAGTATTAAACAAAGTGCTGGATCTGTGCTGGGAAGTAATTAAACTAATCTGTCATGATTCACCCTCTTACTCTGACGATTTTCCATCCCAGTGAAACCACAGCGGTGGAGAGCAAGAGCAGAAATGTATGGATGGAGTGAAATGAAGGAGAAAGTCTTTGCCGTGCAACCCGCTCGAATGATATATCCCTTCCACCAACTGCACCACCTGAAAAGGACATCACTTCCAAGAAGATTTTTTTGGGGGAAAGCACCAGTTGCCGACTGCAGACGAGGGGGAGAGAAAGAGAGTGAGAAGGGGGAGAAAAAGTGTTCCTGCGTCACGTTGCTTTAATTTGTTCACCAGCTGCCAATGAAAATGATGACCTGCAGAAGGTTTTTTTTCTTTCTTTTTCTTCCTCTCTCTTGGCACTGAATATGCACTGGCAAAACACATAGCTGGAGGCACACTCTGAACAAGTGTAATCTTTATAGTATGATGAATACCACAAAGAAGGCTGATAGGACGAGACCCAGCTCTCACACTGATTTCACTGATAAAAGTGCTGCGTTTGTGCTGAATATGTGATCAGTGGCGCATGCGGCAAGTGAAAATCTGTCACCTGAATGTGGAGCTAAAGTGCCAGTTTGGTTATTAAGAACAACTTAACCCTCTAGTCCAGTCCATTTACTCAGTATTAGTAAGAACCTCCTCTCCCTCCAATAAATCTGTAGATTAATCACATTAAAGCACGTGCATGATAAAGACCTGTACCACAGCTTGTTTTTCCTTGTCGTTTTACTTTATTAACGCTTTTAGGAAATTAGGCAAATTCTACAGGGAAAGGATTAAGAGGAAACAAACACAACGCCTCTCGGTGATGTTCTGTTTCAGGTGTCAAGGAGGGGCTCGTCTACCTCCGAGGCAGACTCACTTCCTGCATTCCCCATTACCATATATAAGCCCGAAAAAACGGACTTCTCCTGAAACACTCACAAAGTTTGCAAAGCGCAAAAACTACCCACTTGCAGCCCTCCCTCTCTCCGATCCCTCACAGAGGCTTTAGAGGTGATACCGCCTTGGCAACGCAGGGACAAGGTACCACCGCGCAAGGAAAAGTAAGAGGAATGCGACCGGTGTTGCTGTACTGTATTGTTACAAAGAGGGAGGTTTTAAACTTGATGTAAGCGTACCTGGATTGTAGTGCATCGCATTTTTAAACGACAATCCATTAAGTCTCTCTCTCTCTCTCTCTCTCTCTTTCTTTTTTAATCTTTCAGAGTCCTCCAGGACGTGGGATATTCTCTTCTGCGGTTTGCTAAAGAGCAAACATGAAACCTCAGCTATTTGCCTTAGACTTAGTACTCTTGTGCATATCTTGCGGAGCAAGTGCACTGGCAGTGACTATTCCTGTTGTGTCCACGTCCCCGCCAGCCGCCAATATCACCAGCCTCGGCGCAGCGCTCGACTTTGGAACAGACACTGTGACTTTTTCAAAAACCAGGAGGAAGCGGTACATTAGTCAGAACGACATGCTCGCAATTCTTGATTACCACAACAAAGTGAGAGGCAAAGTGTTTCCTCCGGCATCCAATATGGAATACATGGTAGGTGACAGATTTTGATTTAAAAATATATATACATATATTTATTGCACGATTTTACTGCAGCCATGTGTTCCATGAACAGGATATTTCACCTCCAACATGCACCAATGAAATATAAGAGCTATGAAAGTAATGCTAGCTCATTTTAATAGTCGCACTACTTTATTTAGGAAGCGTTTTTAGGGTCTACTTGACATCATCAGCTGTTTAGCAGATCATGCTGCAGCAGACCACCAAGGTAGTCACTTCCAAAAGAAGAGGGTGTCATGTATAATACCAGAAGCCTGCTGTAATGGAAACATCCAGTTGACCTGTTAGATGTTAAAGAGTTTCAAGTCCAAAAACAGACTTGATGCTTGCATTTTGTTCATTTGGACATATGCTGTTTTGGCTGACAAACATAAGCGCTTAGACTGATGTGTTTCGATTTAAAACTGCCATTTCCAGCTCTTACGTTGTGTTATCAGTAAAATATTATTAGTGTTGTCCTTTTCCTCTAAAAAATCAGTTGACTACTTTTTGGGGGCTGCAGTCATTCCTAATGGCACCCTTGTGTGCAAGTGTAGAACAAGCTGTTCAGCCTTCATTCATTGTCACAGCAGGAAGTGGACAGTGCAAAAGTTATGACGCAAAAATTAGAATACAATAAGAATAAATACAGTACACAGCTGTACAGAATAGAATAAAATAATATACTATATACAGTAGAATAAAATAGAATAAAAATATACAATAAGATAAAAATAGAATACGAATGCTATATACAACTGAGTAAAAATACAACGATGCCAGAAATAATAAATGTATTCCTCGAAAGGGTCACTCAGTAAGGGTGACTAGGAAACAAAGTGTCTCCTCTTATGCAACTAATTCGATGGATGATTTTTGTGTTTTGCCATAGTAATGCCTGCAACATTGCTAAGAGCTCAGTGTGCCAACTCTTATCTCATATCGCGCTGCTAAATGAAGATCTTGTGCTGATATTTTCCCCTTGGTTATGTAATGGGTTTTCTTGCTTCCACCTAATCTCTGTGTGTTTTTAGGTGTGGGACGACACACTGGCAAAGACGGCCGAGGACTGGGCTCATGCCTGCCTGTGGGAGCATGGGCCGCCTCACCTCCTCAGGTTCCTGGGTCAAAACCTCTCAGTCAGGACAGGACGGTGAGTGACCTTTGACTCCACCCCCCCTTCCCTGACATCTGCTGACCCTCTCTCAGCAGTCATGGTCGTTGCCTTGTTGCCCCCTTCTTCTTTCCCCTTAAGGTTTTTCCACTGTGACCTGGTGACTGGCTAAGGAATGCTCCTGTAACCCTTCAAATAAACACAAAAACCTTGCTTTCAGCCATGACCCATGAGGACAAAAGCCTGTCCCTTTTACTGGGTCTTGATTTTCCATTTGGAAACAGAGGGCACCTTCATGTGTTCCTACTTTTAGATTTTATTGAGGAGCCACATGGAGTACAGGCTATTTGAACATGTCCTTCTGAACTCATTAATACATCTCTAAAAACAAACAAACAAGGAAACTGATGTTTCTTGTGGAGCCACAAAAATTGGTGAAAACTTTTTTTTTTTTTTTTTTTACTTTTTTTTGCCAGTATCTTAGTGTATAGGATACAAACATATCTAAAACTCAATGTGAAGAAGAAGATTTTTAAAATCATTATACTGACACTTATATATATCACAATATCAAGGTGTTGTGTTTATGTGGCACTGAACCATTGAAAACCATGGAAACCATTGAAAGTCGGTTATTATAGTCATACCGAGGTGAGTGACTAAACTGGAAAACTAAAGGGTTTAAGATATGAGATGTCAGCCGATGGAGGAAACTAAAATATCTTCACACATACCTGGACAAAACTAGATCAGGGCTATAGTAAACAGTTCTTTAATCTTCTTCCAATTTGTCAAACAAAATAACAGATTTTCATAATTTTCCCATCATTTCCCCTGCTGCTGGAATTGCAAATGCTGTGATCTCCCATTTGCTTGAAAAAATTATAATGACACAAGTCACAACTGATAATATGAGTCTTGCTGAAATTTAAGTGTTCTGTTCACAGATATCGATCCATTCTTCAGCTGGTGAAGCCGTGGTATGATGAGGTGAAAGATTACGCCTTCCCCTACCCCCGTGACTGCAACCCTCGGTGCCCACTCAGATGCTACGGACCCATGTGTACCCATTACACACAGGTAGTAGTCGCACACTTACTCAGGCTACAGTAGAAATGCTGCTGGGGGGGCTTCAAGTAACAGCTGCTCTTTTTAATATGCAGATGGTCTGGGCAACATCCAACAAAGTCGGCTGTGCCGTGCACACGTGCCACAACATGAATGTGTGGGGTGCGGTGTGGAAGAGGGCGACATATTTAGTTTGCAACTACTCTCCTAAGTAAGTGTACTTGCTAACCTGACAGTTAACTGTGTGGTTCATGTTACACAATCTCACGTAGTGTAGCTTTCACGCTGAAAGGAAACCTTTTATTTCGAATGAACTTGTTAACCTGATGACGACACGCTAACGACAGGCTTAATCCTGACACAGTTTGCTCTGTTCTGTGCTTAGCTGCGAAATGCCACCCATTATGGTAGGAGCACCAAAGCACCGGAGGGCCACGAACCAAAAGAAAAAGTCTCTAAATATCTCAGAGAATCAAAGAACACCCAGACTTGTGACTGACTTGTGACCCGAGGTTCTTTAATCTCACTAGTTTGAGACATACGTGTGAGAAGAACTGGCTCATGACCCACTTTTAGCTTGCTAACTGGGAATGTGGTCTCAGTGCTCTTGTGCTTTACACGGTCCTGCAGAGGTCACTGTTGTCACGGTCTACAACGAGAAGTTCTGTGCATGATGCCAGCTGGCTCTGGAATATGCAATAGTCACTGAAATCTGAACCTTATGTTTTTTACACATGTAAAAAGCAATTTCACACCCATTTCCATTTAGGGATCGTACTCAATGTTTCAGTCATATACCCAAAGATCTTCTACACCAGGTAGTCTTTCTGCTAATGAAGACCACAGAATGACTGAAAAAATGGCTGAAAATCTATCGCTTAGGCAACTGCTACTTCCTTTCTAGCTCTGTGGTTATTTTTGTGATTCATTCACACTAGATGTTACTGTCTTCCAGGGGTAACTGGATCGGAGAGGCTCCCTACAAAGTAGGCGTACCCTGCTCCGCATGCCCTCCCAGCTACGGGGGCTCGTGCAGCAACAACATGTGCTTCCCCGCTCTCAAGACAAACTACCTGCACTGGTTCAAATAAACAAAGGTTTCCTCTCAACATAAGCTGACAACCTACAGTACCACAGAGACATTATTTTAATCCAGTAAGGATTTGCACAATAGTCGTGGACCACGCTAATTTGTATATATGGGCTTATTTAAAGACAGAAACATGCATTTAAAGGCAGCGTAAAATTTTAGCTTTGATCACTTGTAAATAATCTGTAAATTAATTTGTTTTATACCAAAACTGCAAAGACTATTTTAACTGATGCAATATATTTAAATGTAAAATGGGTCCTTTTAACAGCGCAGACTGTACAGTGCGTGGTTTTTACTATACCAGTTTACAGCTGACAGTGTGGTAATAAAGGACATTACTACCATCACAACTCCTCATAGCTGCTCACTTTGGTGCTACGGGCATCACACCACCATGCTGTGTGCTCTGCCTTCACAGGAATGCTCTGATATAAGGATCAAAGCTTTTGACCTCAGAGGGGAAACCCCCCACACTGACAGTGTCAGCAGCTTATAAGCTCAAGTGTGCTGCAGTTCCAGCTTGTGTCCGGCAGCAAGTTTGTTGACAAAAGTGCAGAATATACATCAGTTAGAGTGGGAAAGCAACTTGTCAAGTTACACAACACCTCAGTGGTTGGACGTTTGTTTAAAGTGCAAAACAATGCATTTTCTCTGTGTACCATTACAGAGACTTCATCCGTTTGGGCGTTTCACAGGTTTCATACAGTGTTCATGTCATTTTGTATTCTAAGAAGCACATAAAATCATTTGACCCACATATCTGTTATATAGTCATATTTGTTATTGGTATCCTACTGTATATTACCACTATATACAGTCTATTGATGTTGTTTATGTATTTCGTTATAATCACTGATGTAGCCAAGCTTTAGGCACTTGAGTGCACCTTAATTGTTTGTAAATTTCCAAAATACTCAAAAATTATTATTTTTTTGTATATGTAGATAATCATTATACTTTGATTATCTTCAAATATACTGTAAGTTATTCATTTTTATATTAAATATATATATATTTAAGTGATATTAATTTTTGTTTTGTAAAAGGATTGGAGTGCAATGAAATCATTTTTAATCAATCAGAAAAAAAAAGAGTTAAAAAAACAAAAGAAATTAACATTTTCAGCACTGATTGTGAACCTTTTCTCCGTTTGTGTTTTGTACTTGTAATAAAATGTTCTATTTTGATTGTTTGTTTGTTCCGTTGTATGCTTTGGGCAGCTCATGTCGTCCCTCTGGCTAAAAGCAGTATCATTATCCAGCGTCTGCTCTGTGTTGTCTTAAATTGATTATCTTTCTGACTCTTTGATTCTCAATTAAAGAGTGCCCTTGAAAAGCCCCACATCCTGCGTATCAACAGCAAAAACGGGGAGAAAAGAAAACATCTTCAGGCTACAACCGAATCCTAATAAGAGAAGGTTGACTTTGGCCCCGACGGTCTGTGTCTACATAAATGAACAGATAACTGATAGGGTTTCAGGGGACTGTCATGTTTGGGTTTCTCCACTGAAACCATCGACCTTACTGAGGGGGAGAAGCAACGAGCAGCAAGAATGCTGGATGTAGAAAGAGGCGTATCATCGGAGACGTAGCCAAATTGTAAAAATGGGATGGTCTAAACAGTGGATGCAGAAAAATTTGTAAGAGGTAGAAACACAGGGAGAGAAGTCAGGATGTAAAGCCGCTGGTGTGCGCAGCAGCATTGCACTATTAAACACTTTCATGATAACCTTTGCTTAGCGTGACAATTGCAAACCACTTCCTGCACATTTTTGCAGCCAGAAAGAGCAGCCCATTCCCTGGAACTAAACAGCAGAGAGTTTTTGAGGAACACATTAGTATGCATGGGAAAAAATCTTCCAGTCTGTGTAAATGCCAGGTTCTGCGCCAAACAGATGATAGTGAGTGTTTAAAAAGTCACATCATCAGGATGCGGAGCGCGATGCGACGACCAGTTAGACAGTCTGCTGTGGATGTTATCCATCAATGATTGAAGCAGAGCAGAGGTTAAGGACATGGGTTTGGGCTGGGATGAAAGCAGCTTGTGATGGCTCGAGGGCATGAGCAAGAAAACACCTGCAAATGAAGTGTAAATTGGAAAGGGAACAAATATGTCCATAACATTCATGAGTTTGGACTTAATTCAGCTTTTTTCTTCCTTCTTCTTACTAATGAATGAGTGGAAACACTTTGAAAACTTCTACTTGACAGTTAATTTACACTTAAAACCTGATGCTGTTTGTTGGAGTTTGTCATTTATGTCTTTTTTTTTTCCTGTAGTGACGCTTTTTAAGCTTTTTTCAGATTTCTATTTTGACATCGTTGTGCAGACCCAGTACTCTGAAGGACACTGTTATCAGCTTGCTAGTTCCACAAAACAGACTGGCTAGTCTTAACGTGACCCCTCAACTCCTTTTAGCAGTGACACATTTTAGCTGCTTCTGTGGGCAGCTGTTGCTCAAGAGGTTGAGTAGGTCATCTACTAACGGGAAGGTCAGTAGTTCAGTCCCAACTTATCTAGTCTGTACCTTGATGTATCCTTGGGAAAGATACTCAAGTTGGAATTGTCCCCACTGCTTTTGTGTGAGTATGTTATTGTAAGTATAGAAAAAAACGTGAACGAGGCTTGTAGTAGAAAGCATTTTGAGTACTCAAACTGAAAGGTGCTTTATAAATACTGGCCCATTTATTACTCTTCAAATGCCAATTTAAGATCAGAAATTTGGTGCGTGCGCTTGGCTGAGGAGCCAAACATGCAAAGCTATCATCTGTGGGATCTTAAATGAAAGCCTCTAAGTCAGAATGATGTCTAGATGCATTGATACTGTATCGCTGTGGATCTTCGGTTTGTCTCAAATAGCTGGCCTGCCGGTAAAGGACAGCTGTTCGTGACGGGGCTGGAGGACGGCTGAATGATGGTCACCTCTCCCCAATCGAGAATCTGGTGCTAAATAACTTGTAAACAATTTGATTCTGTGTCAGGGTGTTGTGGTAACATCTATTTAACGGCAGCCCTCACTCTAGTAGGGATGGCTGTACCTTGGGTGGTTGAGCAGGTTGCCTACTATCCTAAAGGTTCAGTTCACTGGCTCTTCCAGTTTACAAGTTGCTCTCTGATGATGATGATGATGATGATGATGATGATGATCAGAGAGTATAGAAAGGTATAACGGAGGCATGTTTAGTGCTTTTTAGTGCTTTACCAGGAAAGCCTGCAGGTTTCTGGTAGCCAAACTTTGTCAGTGCACCTGGCCAGTCTAACTGCTGACTCTTTAAATACTTTTTCTTTGGATGGCTTCAGCCTGGTTATTTTAGGTTTTATTTTATACAACACCATACACCTTACATTCAAACAGCCAAAAAGCTGCTGACACTTTAACTAACATGACTGGGGTTTTTTTGTGGTTATTTTTGGTTAATAAATTGGTACATTTTGGTTAAACTACGTTTCTCCCGTGATTTTTTTAGGGCTCATGATCATAACAACCCACACGTGGTCTTTCAGTTGACTTCATTCAGGAAAACAAGCTTCAACTGTTTTTATATTTAGATTCAGATTTTTAACCAGCAAGAATTTTTTTTTTAGTATGATGCTGCTAATCCCTCACCCAGCACGTGGTAGTTAAGCAAGAAGAATAAAATCTTATGAGGACCCACTCAAAGACCCCCCCAAAAAACGAGTTAAACACAATCAGAAAGCTGGAGAAGTAAAACAGATGTTCAGTCCCCAGATGCTGCAGCAATAAATCCACTTCAACTGGCTTACACTGTCGGCCTGTGCCAGCATCTACCGAGGCGATGATGATGCATCTGCGATCTCGTCTGAAGGTGCACCACTTTTCCTAATAACACACGTGAATTACCGACCTGTCGGATAAACTGTAACTGCTGAAACATTTAAGTCTCCCTCAAGTGTGAAGGTGGTGAAATGTTTATTTACAAAGAGGATGGAGACTTCATAAGGACCTTGGCAGGTTGATAGATTATGAACCAGGAGCGGGTGAGTGCGAGGAGTCAGTTTCCAAATGTGCAAAGAGCCATCCAAATCTAATAATGGCGAGAAGTATGAGAAAGACTTTGTCACAGTTTGAGTATAATAACGAAGAAGAGGGATAAATCTTTTGTGTGGATGGTTAGAAGGGTTTTTTTAAATATATATTTGGTGCACAGCTGTAGAAAAAGTCTCCTCCACTTTATCGTCTCTGTACTCTACAACCTCTGTGCCCTCCCTGACTGCACAGAATGGTTGAAAACTTGGCTTCGCTTTGCCTCAGAGGGGATATTGGGAGAGACTTCGTTTTTATTCAGTGTATTTTTCCTTGTTCTTCAGTCCCCCCGAAGCACAACAACTATGTTTAGTTTGTTCCCCTTGCAGCTCAACCATCGGAAATGCACCCTGTGCCCTGTCCAAGCCTCGCTCTGTCTGCAAACCTCCCAAAAATCCTTTACTGGCATAGCAGCAGAGCAGCTTGAGGACATCAAAATGGAGCTGCTATTAGGAAAGAAAAAGCTAAAATAAGGGCTCAGTGAATTTAAAAAACCAGCAGTGTAAATTCTGTTACGCACAAGATCATAAATCACCTTGTAATGCAAGCATAAACAGGTTGGGTGAAACTGGCTTTTAGTGAGCTTAGAGAGAGGAAGAGTGTCTGCATAGATTTTTTACTTCCTTGTGCTTATGGGGCGAGGGGAAAATAAATAAGTCAGCAGAGTTTTATTGCCAAATAAAGATCTGTCACCCTCAGGAGCTTAGACGTTAGGCTGCTGTAGGCTGAGATAGACACATCATTATCTTTGAGAACCACACTCACTACAAAGCTAATGCAGCTAATCCAGAAAGTCCTATAGACAAGTGTTTTGGATGATAAGGAAAGTTATGCATATAAATTATCAGAAATTAAAACTGACATATTACCTTGATGCTTGACTTTGTCCTTCAACTCAATGAAAGGCCCATCATGAAATCGGCTCATTGGGATTCGATTGGTCAGAAGACGGTGATTTTATTGTTCATGTTGGCTTAAACAGGAACAATAAAATAATACAATAGAAACAGCCTCTCTAATTTTGAGCTTTATAAAACCTGCAGACAAGAGTCAAGCTCATGCTCTGTTTGCTCACGTTCATTCTCAGTTCCTCTTTACAAGGTGAAATGAAAAAGTAATGGAACTTGATTTAAATTTGGCTCCCTTCGAGGTCATTTTCTTATGCAGCTCTGCACCACATCCAAGACTTTTCCTGGTAGAAGTTCTCTTTTGCCCACTTGCACTTGTGCATTTGTAGTTTTTAGGAAGAAGGTAGTCAGGCCAGGATGGTGGATGGTGAGCAAAAAAACTCCTTCAGTGCAGACATGGACCATAACTCAGGTACACATGTCAGGACGTTACCCTGGGGAATGAATTCTTTGCAAATGTGAAAACATTTGCAAGCAAATCTTCCAAAGAGCAACCCAGACATAGCAAGGATATGTGGTGGTGCATTGCTTCACAAGGTGTTGACCTTGAAGGAGAGATTGGCTTAAATTAATAAGATGCTTTTCATCAGCTGGATTCCAAAACTTTTTGTGAATGAGTGAGTGAGTAAGTGACTGAGTACTTTTCCAGTGAGCCATCTGCCATCTACCTTCTTCAGGCTGCTGCAACCAAACTGTGCATAAGTCATCATTTGTACTCCACTTCACCATCTACAGAAGAGTTAAGTCTATCGTCTTGCAAATAGATGATAGACTCAGTTTTACAAACTCGTGGAATTTTTGTTTATTCAGCTGCTTCAAAGGTCAAATTTGAACATCCTTATCAATCAAATAATCACCCACAAGTACATATTCACACCTCCGACAGGTCAGGGATGAGCCTGTTGACATACCTGTTTCCCAGAGACTGACATCAGCTACTCGAAGTATGTTTTTGGCTCTCCTCAGACGCTGTCATGTCCATGCTGAAACCCCATTGTGTCCATAAATGTCTTGGGGAGTTAAATGCAGGGTGACTTCTTCTTTTCTGCTGGATGCCCTTACTTCAAACAAGGAGTAAAAAATAAAGCATTTCAGGTACACAAATCATTTGCGGTGTCTCAGGCATCTATTTTTGTCTATATTCAAGACAAAGCTGTCATAATATGGGTGGGAAACATTTCATTTCACAGAAGGTTTTCATGGCTGGGTTTAAACATGCTCACCACGCTAGAAGTACCCAAGCGAACGCTGATGTTTCTCGAAATCAGCCGCAATGAAACAAGACACCAGTTCAGCTCAAGCTGGCTTGTGTTACGGTCACTTTTCTTGTCTGGTGACTTTTCCTTGGCAAAGTAAGTTTCTAACATGGACTAGTAAAATATAAATAAAGCATATCTGGCATACTTCAGCATAGATATTCAATTTTACAACAAAGCACATAAGCAGGGTCTTGTCATAAAACTGTATAGTCTATATTCACCATATGCAACATTAAAGGTAATTATATGCTTTCAAACTGACATCTCAGACCTGCAGTGGCCATAACATTGAATCTACAACATGTCTAATGTTGAAACAAGCTTCACTTGACCCGTCTCGCTTAGTCTAGGAACACAAACTGTGGCAAAGGTTGCCCGCGTTTGGTGTTTGCCTTCCATATCCTATTGTAGTCTTTGTTTTGGATGGGGCCGAGTTAGCCTCCTCGCAGGGCCTAGCAGGGACTTCAGACAAGCGACATCCTGCAGCTGCAAAACACGGGCCAAAATCAATGTCGTCCCAGAAGCACAGTGCTGGGAAAGTGCTGCCTAATCAGATGGGCTTCCTCCTTCACTCTCAACTCTTTTTTACACACTCAGCCAAACAAGCTCAGCGTGGCTTTGATGCTGATATCAATTCATGGTACACTGACCCTTTTGCTCCCACATTATGCGTCGCATTTTCTATTCAGGGTTAAATAAACCCCAAACCCTCTAAATTCATAAAAATAACCCTGTCAACTGTTCTTTTTTTGTATTACTGAGTTGGTCACTGAGAAAGGGTTTCGACATCCAATGCGGCAAACCAACTTTCGCTTCAAATGCAAGAAACTGCATGATTATGGGATTCTCTCCCGAGGAGAATATAAGGTGACATTAGACCGCAGTGTATTTGGCATCACTGTGTTGAGTTTCTTTTGGTTTCAGTCGGTTTGTGGGCAAAAGCAGTAATCTGCAAACATTCAGTTCAAGGGAGCCACATTTCTGCTAGTATTACTCAGTTGGTAACATCATGAAATCTGACATGAATCAAGGGTGTATTTAGATACCCACAATTCCCCAGCGTCTATTGTCTCTACATCATCACTTTAGGTTTTTTGTTTGCTCAGGATTTTACCCTAATAGCCTGAGCGATGGATAAGTGCCTCAGTTTACCCAGAGCTCCTTTTGTGGTGTTACAGCGGGGGAGCTGAAGCATTTTAGCCTGTCATCAGGAACTGAGGTTGACTGAGAGATCCACATTGTATATAAAAAGATACTGACACCTGGTGGTTAAGGGAAGATTTGATATTTGTCATGCATTTCCCTACAAGCAAGTCAAAATGTTTATAAATACTACATATTATAGAAAGAGCCAGCATTGTTCAGGAGGCAACACACACTTGTGATTCAAAAGCCTGCTCGGTGTCACCTCTGTATCTTTTTAAACGGCAGTTACAGGATGTTTACAGATTGCAATTTAAAGCTTGAATAATACTGTGTGTAGTGATGTGTGACATATAGAGTTTCTCAATTTTGGCTTTTTAAACTGCTCTATATTATTACTCACTGCATTTCAAAGCAGCATTCATTTTTCTGCATGCATGAAAGCATATGGAGCAACCTATGGAACAAGGCATGGTGGGTTTTTTTCAAGTTGTCACACACAAGTGACTTAAGAAAACACCCAGAAAGCAAATTAAATGTTCACTACTCTGCAAAAGACTTTGTTTCTTTACATTTTGCTTCCAAGGAGCCAGGCTTTCTTATGATGTTTTAATGTGCAGTAGCTCTCCAGGCTTTCTAAAGCATTTCCAAGTTTTTCTTTGGACATTGGCTGCTTTTTCTGACATTTTTGGTCCATGCCTTGTACCTCCCCATTTTCAGATGAGTGGTCTTTCTTCGTTAAGCCACTTATCACTGATCTCTCAAACATTCAAGCATAAAAAGGAACCTAACTCAATCAATCAACATTGTGTCTACACATAACAGTATTTTTGCACCAACAAGTGAATTCCCAAATTAGCTGAAAGCCTGGCATATCTTGGCATTGTGTGCAGTTTGTCCCAAAAGAAGAAGTGGCAGTAGCATCTGAAAGTCATGTCAAAAAAGAAACAAGAACAAATAAAGACCTGATACAGCACCTGAGCCCTTCAGTTGATCTGTTCACTATTCCCTGAGAATGGAATAAAAGGCAGCCAACATCCAGAGAAGAGCTTTGGATGTCCTACAGGAAACCTGGATAAGTATTCCTGAAGACTACTTAAAGAAATTACAAGAAAGCTGCCCAAGAGAGTTAAGGCTGTGTTGAAGAATAAAGGTGGTCATACCAAATTTAGACTTTTGAAGAACTGTACAGACGCTGCTTTTGCCTAATTTACTGTATTTCCATGAATGTTTGCACGTTTTAATAAATCACTGGACCTATTTCCTATTTTCCGAGCAAAACATGAATAACTGGCTCAAGATTTTTGCTTAGTATGGTATTACAGGAGAGTGGGTGTACTGTAAACCAATAACACATTACAGACACAAGCAAAGATGATGCAAGGTTTCAGACTTTCAGGGCTCTTAAAAACCATTAAAAAGCAGCGAAAGGCTCCGAGCTGAAATTACACATAATGAGTACTTTTGACACGCTGTTGACAGTATTTCTGCTCTTTGACTTAAGTGACACTGTTTTATATTACTTTTACTTTTGTGCGGTAAATTGGACATGTCCTGGGCTGTGAAGTTTGGCAGCGTGGTTTAACACAGTTTCCTGTAAATGAAAATGGAAAGTGAAACAGAGGAAGGGATGGAAGAGGAAAAAAATACAACAGAAATTAAAAATCGTCATCTTTGGAAAAATAAAATTACATCTCGCAGAAAAGAAGTTTGAATCCAACACCAACAGAAGACTAGTGGATTTAAAACAGATCGTTCAACATTTGTGTATTAACGGCTTCGTATTTCAGTTGGACACATTCTAGCAAAATCCCTGATTACAACCCTGCAATAAGACCTGGCAGGAAAACAGAGAACAGTTTGTGCACCGCTCACAGATGCATTGGCATCTCTTGACCACAAGAGGGTAGACACAGACAAACTAATCCCAAGCTGGCCTGCAGGCGATATCTTAGGCAGCCTTCTGCTGAACGCTGCTGATAATGTCACAAAAGCAATGATGTAGAACAGCAGCCAAATGACCTTGATGCTCTTTACTCCCACTTTCACCCCAACACCGTTCCAACACTCTGACCTCAATTGAGCCCAACCAGAACCATTAGAGAGCAATGTGCCAGATAACATGGGCCAACAAAACGTGTTCTTCGAGTCTCTTTGTGTGGTTTGCTGCTGTGTCCAGAGGCTACTGTTGTGTAGATGCGGGGCCTGGCACGACCGATGCATTCTCCTGGGTTCACGGGGTTTCTCGCAAGACCACATGCTGAATGGAGGAGGTACAGAATGGAGCATCTGGGCCCACATGGCTTCACAATGGCTGTGTGGGTAAGACAGAAAGTGCGAGGAGAGAGAGGAGCAAGCATAGGAGTGGAGAAAGTGAATGTTTTGGTGTGAAAACAAAGGCAGGCAGAAACTTCAGGTAGAGAAAGCAGAGGTAACAAAAACAGGGGAAAAATATGAAATCATAAGAAAAACAACCCAGTAACAGGTACAAGATAGCAGATGCAAGAAGAAAGAAAATAAAAAAAGAAAGAAAGGCTGCTAACACAAGACGCCTAGGCATGAAATCATTTATATTGCTCTACTGCTGGCACAAATAGTGTATATTTACTGGCAGGCATTGTAATAACATTAATCAGAGAGTGACTTGCGTGTTACAGATGGCCTGACCTAAATTACCACACTATAAATCATAGAAATCCCTGAACAGTTGGTAAATATTTCCTTTATCCACACAGTTTACTGTTCATACTCGAGGTCAGAGGCATCCTTTCACAGTCAGACTTTGTGTAATTCAGCTGCAACTTTCATGTGATTTAGGTCCTTTCACACCCTCGGCCCATAAAACTTATTTTGAGTCTTTAAAATAATTGTATGTTTTATGAATCGGCTCATATTTAAGTTGTGAAGGCATCTGTGCCAAGACACACACACACACACACGCACGGATGCACGGACAAACGGACGACGCCACCACTTTGCCGCCTTACCTCTCACTCTCCTCCCGTTAAACAGAGACAAACACACACCCACTGAGCTCTCTTCCTTCAAGGCACATGTTTTATCTAAATGTAGTGCAGCATTTTATTCTGCTGCAGATGAATGAGTGTTTTCAGAGTTGCGATCCCTCCTGGGAGCGGTGAGGAAGAACATTGCTATTTCAGCTGCTGTGATGAGGACTTGGGAAAGTCCTGTTGGGTCTGACAGCGGAGAGGTGGCTGGACGCTGGAGCCGTGGTCGAGGACCCCTCGCAACTGACCCGGGAAGCAGACGGTGAATCCCAGGTTTATGGAAGTTCAGATTGAGTCACCAAAGTGAGCTCTGTATCACATTTAATGAAGTAGGTTAGACAAGCAGAGGCAGCCTGGAAGAAAGGCTTTTATATACGTCTTGTTCTCAGTTCCCACTGATAGTTCATCAGCTGGGGGCTGCGGTGGAAGAAAGTAAAGGAACTCAAGCACACATTTATTTGTTTTGTTTCTATTGCACTATTTATCTGACAGCTAACAAAATGCATTTTTTAGGATTGAACCAGACGTGCACAGTCAGCTTGGCTTGTTTCACAGCATGACTACGAGATGCTTCTGTTGCAGTTTCCATAAAAAAAATGTATTTCAAAGTTTAAAGGTAAAATCATGAGCTGTACCTCTGAAAAGCTACTCCTTACACATTAACAATACAATAATAATAATAATGATAATAACAATAATAATAATAATACACCAGCCACAGGCCCATTTCTATGCAAAGATAAACTGCACTTATAACTCTTTTAAGCTAATTGTGGGTTTCATAACTTCATAGTTCCATTAAAATGATACTTTAGTCCACTGACAAGTTGTTTCTTGAAAGCCAGACTCTGTTTATAGCTTTGAGTGCAATGCCACACCTTATTAATACACAAACGTGTATCCTGCCCAGCGTTACATTTGTTTATAATACATCAGTTGTGAAATTTGGCACAGATTATAAATCTTACAACTTCAAATTCATAGGCATCCACACATAGCTGAGTTTTCTGTGTAGTGCTTGATACACCTGATGTGTAAGCGCTAAAAACATCAAGGAGTCATAGAAACAAGGGGATTTGCTTAGTGTTGGGGGGAGGAGAGCAGGGGAAAAACTGCTGCACATGCTTGTCTTGGCCGGCCTGCAGTTTATTGTAAAACACAAGAACATTGTGCCTCCCCTGGTGGAAAAGTAAGCCTGTCCGGGTAGAGGGGGGGGTAAACACACCCAGGTCTACTGTTTCCACATGTGCCATAGCTACCAGTAAAAAATGACCAGATGACAAAAGACAAAACGTGCCTGTTTCCATTATGGAATTCAGTCTGTGTTGCAGGAGAGAGCGGGGAAACAGTGACGACAAGTTCACGGCTTGGCTTGGTTTTCTAGTTACAACCCCCCCCCCCACCTCAGAAAAAGAAAAAAAAAAGAAGAAGAAGAAGACAGAGAGCCACCTGTGAACAGCCAGACCTGGGAAAATGAGACCCAAAGATGAGGTAGATCTGATTTAAGTTAATGCGGTTTTGAACAAAATCACTTTCCAGGCTGAAATCGCAAAACGCTAATGATGAGCCAATCAACGATCAGGTGGTATAACTACTAAATGACGTCACGAACATTATAAACTCATTGTCAAAATCAATAAATATAAACAAAACGTTTATCTGATTTTTTTGTGCGTTTTAGAGTCTCACAGTATAAGGTTTACTTTCTGCCCGCATCACTGGAGAAAGAAATATGCACGCACTGCCCCGGAAGCGCACAGAGGTCTCGCCATGAAGCGGTGTGGGCTGTTTCCAAAGTTAGGAGAGGCGTGGTCAGGGGCGGCTTTCTGGAAGCCCAGCAAGTTTAGGATAAAATGTGGATAAGTGATGCTTTGGCGGCTTTGGTGCAAAAATCCTGAAAGAAGAAAGACCGACCTTCTTTTTCTACTTCTTCTCTTCCCCCCCCCAAACTGATGAAAACCGAATGAAGCTACCACATCACATCTTTGATTTACGTGCTATGGCAGCCAGCGACAATCATCACACCGCTCCACCTGAGCTCTGCAACACAAACTGAAGGCGGATTTTTTTTCCCTTCTTCTTGCTACACAAGTTTCATCGCCAGATCTCTGTCACAACCTCAAGGAGTGGGCTTCATTCCAATTCATTAAAGGTAAATTATTTCCAAAGTCTGCACTAAATCACACCACTCCATTTCTGTTTTAATATGCATTACTGTTCACATTTTCCATTAGATATTGGCTCGTTATATCAGCTTCTGTCAGCATCCTTGCTTGCACACACACTTTCAGTGAGAGCCTGTGTTTATACAGGCTTGGTAAAAGCAAATCTACATTATTCACCGTCCTGTACCCTTAACTGCATTCATTGCAGCTGTGCTGTTTACTGTGATTTGTAATGCTGTGTTCTTTCCTTCTAAAGCTTCCCTTTTATTGTTTGGATTTAGGGGGAAAGTTGTAAAAATTGATTTCTTTAATCCAGGCTTAATCCAAACTAGTCATTCCCAGCCTGCCAGCTTACCCTCACTGAACCCCATTAGCTTACCTGTGGCAGCGCACCAGACTAAGTGCCTGCAAGCCAACACACTGTCCTCACCAAGTTCAATATTGACCCAAGTTATTCAGCAAATTTGATACAGGACTCCAACTGCAAAGCTTCCAATTATCATTTCTTTCTCTCCCCCTCTCTCTCCTTCAGGGTCCTTGTCAGCTGACATTGTAGACAAAGTGTGTCTGTGCTGGCACAAAAACATTTTTCAACCCTATCCATCCTGCTCGAGTTTATCGTTATCACCAGCGTGTCCAAGGATGAGGCTTGGGTCCCTGCACCGGCTGAGAGGCGTGTCCTTGCTCCTGCTGCTCCAGACGACAACATCCATGGTGATGCTTCCAAACTCCACAGGCTGGGAGCAGATTTTGGACAAGTATCTGGACGAGGACGGCGACTGGTGGGAGGCCAAACAGAGGGGGAAGAGGGCCATTACTGATAGCGACGCTCAGCTCATCCTGGACCTTCACAACAAGCTCAGAGGCCAAGTTTACCCTCCTGCTTCCAACATGGAGTACATGGTAGGTGGAGGTGTTGTCTGTGCGTCTTCGGTGATTCGTAGTTCATGCAGTTAACGCATGTTTTGACCCTTTTCTGAACTCTCGCACATTTGTGGCCCATATAGCTTAGTGAAATGACCCAGTCACCAGACTGCCTGGCGTTTGTCCCACTTGGCTCACACTTGCAGCATGCCAGCATCTAAGCACCCTCACACATGAGCCCAAACACAAAGAGACACACACACGCTTAACTTTGTACCCACGTGACTTTGGTCATTTTTGCCAGAAGCGAAGAATGTTCACCACCTTGCCAATGATCACATTTCTCCAATGTTTTTTTTTCTCTGTTGTTTTCTTTTACTCATGGTAAGAGATTTGTTTGACTTTATCCTTTGGCCATCACGTGTATGTACAGTGCCAGATCACTTTTCACAGTGTAATTAGAATCTGAGCACGGCACCGGGGCTCGATTTACCAGCTGCCCCTGCCCCCACTCCCCTCACTAAACACACACGGGGGATAGCACACCTTCTGAAACTTAGCAATCCACAAATCTGAAACTTTTCCACAAGCACTACGTGTGTAGGCGCAGCTTGACCACTACAGCGCATTGCCTGCAATAGTTAAAAGGGTAAAAATCAATGCAATGTGCAGAAAGTAATGAGATTTTATCATCTTTTCATCCACGCTTAAAGAGCTATGGAACAAAAGGCAGTATTATTCTGTGGTAAAGGCAAATAAACAGTTCCTGCTGGGGGCAGTTGCTGGACTGTGTAATTGTATAATTGAGAGGTTGGACTTGAGGACCTCGTGTGTGTGTGTGTGTGTGTGTGTGTGTGTGTGTGTGTGTGTGTGTGTGTGAGACGCTCAGCCAGGCTGGCTTTTGGTTAAGGCCCACGCTAGTGGAGAAATGCTGAGCCAGCAGCACACAGCTCTTTTCTACTGTCTCCTGTTACACTTGGCTGTTTTTTTTTTTTTCTTAGCTGCAGGGGCACCCAGGGGTGAAATATGGAAAGGCAAGCAACAAGAGTATGTGAGGTGAAGGAGAATGAAAGTTAGCAAGAAATGCAAGATGAAGTGAAATACAGGTGTAAAAGAAAAAAAAAAACATCATAAAAGAGTTTTTTTAAATAGGAAGAGGAGGCAGCATGAGACAGATGGAGGGAGAGAAAGCATCGCAAAACAGGTGTCAAAGTAACTGAAGTGAAGGGGAGAAAAGAGGAAATGAGCAAAAAGGAAAAAAAACTCTGAAGGGGCACGCAGTTAGGAGAGACGGCAGCATGCAAGAATAGGCACCGAAATCTCATGTGCGGTTTTGTAGATGTCAGTGTGTTTCAGACAAAAGCTGTTCAGGTCATATGTAGAGCAGGTCTTTTGGTGATTTTTAGCCCTTTATTTTTAAAAGGGTGCTCCGTACTCCTCCGATTTTCCTTTGGTCCGTGTTGAACTGCTGTCACCTTTCAGAAACCTCACAACTTCACTGTACTGGAAGACTTCATAGACATGCTCTCCTGCTCTCCTGACACACTCAGGCATGCACACACGCGCACACACACACACACACACACACACACACACACACACACACATAACCATTTGCCCATCAGCTCTGTTATTGTCTGCCATTGTATTAAACCACAACCCGAGTGACCCTCTGTGGCAATCATGACAGAGACTCAGAGATAACATCAATTCAAATCCCCCTCTTTCCTCCCCCTTATCGGCTTCTTTTTCTTGCCCTCCCTCTCTCTCTCTCTCTTTCTGCCTCCCCTCTCCCTTATCCCTGTGGCTCCGTTCCCATTCTGTCATTATCCAAGACAGAGGCCCAAAAAATTCCCCGGATGAGCATTCACACTCTGTAGCGGTCCACAAAGCTTCGGTAGGAGGACCGCGTTTCTGCCGCTCACTCAAATGTTGACCCCGCAGGTATAAACAGAGACGTGTCAGCGTTTGAAGCCCTGTAAGACAAACAAATGGCATCCTGGGAGAAAGAGCCCCACCTGCCTTGATGTTTAACTTGGCTTTGCTGGTCTGCGCTCAGGTCTGAGGTTACAGTGATGTTAGCAATGGATGATAAATGAATGGGTTCTGCTGCCAAATGTTGAGCCTTTTAAATCATTGATGCGTAATATGTTTAAAAAAACCAAAGAAGCACAATAACAAAACAATAAAAAAAAGCAGGATAATACATTTTCACTGGGTTAATGTCTACGGCTATATGGACGAGCATCTGATGCAACGTTTCTTGCACTGGATGGTTCAGAAGTCATACACCAGCCCGGAGATGAATTCCCTCCAGTGTGTGTGTGTGTGTGTGTGTGTGTGTGTGTGTGTGTGTGTGTGTGTGTGTCTGTTTTTTATTACAGGTTTGCTCAATCACAAGGCGTGGGGAAGAGAGCATCTGCCACAGGTGCTTAAAGCACATCCAGTAAATCCTATGTACAGTAATTTGGAACAATCCACCCTGAATTACTTATAAAACTCCTTTAAAACTTTAAAACTTAAAACTACTTTAAAACTCCTGCAAAGCCTAAAAGACAAAATAACGGAAAATATGCTCTCTTGGGACCTCACCTGCACTGGTTGCCGAAAACAAGTGGCACTCTCGTTGGAGTCCAAATAGCATTGTCTATAAAAACATTTAAGGAGCTATGACCACAGCCTGCAGTGGCACTGTTTGGTGACAGAGATGGACAGGTTTGGAGAGCATCCCCTGTGTTTGATTGTCTTTGGCATTCCCTGACTTATTGAAAATACTTTCCGATTCCTTTTTGTGAAACTTGAGCCGTTACGCTTATTGGCACATCCTTCAAACCACCTGTTCAGAGGATTTTTTTTTTTTGAGGGGGGGGGGGGTGATTTACGGAGGTCATCCAAGTGCTCTTTTATCCTCTAGACAATGCCATGAACTGAGGCCAACATTCCCCTACGCTGACTTAAAACACTTTGGCCTTCCATCCAGTCCTGACTCATCAGCCTTTTTTTTTAAAAGTCTGTAGAACCTCTGAAAGCCATCCTTCACTGGCTCCTCCAACGCCTGTCATGCGTTTCGAGCTACGGTTTGGCCAGCTCGCAATTCCGTCTGTTGAAACGGCTTCCTGTCATTTGGTTCATCTGCAAAACACTGGCTGCGTAACTCCTTCTGCAATTTTGCAAATGCGATTTTCTCACCCAGCAATGATTTGCTTTGCATTGTTGCTCAAACCATGCCCCCTGTTACAGCACAATAATAGGGAGATAATGGTGTTTGCTCGGCGACAACATTCAAACAGTGGTCAGCCCCGGGAACTTTGATATGAGCTGGTGGGAGCTAGAATGCACTGCATGAATAATTGCATGCCATCTCAAGCTGCATATATTGCTGTGGGAGTCCAAAGCTCTCAGTACACTTGCTTAATATAATGCCAAGATTATAAACATTGCTCTTCCTGCAAATGCTCACTATGAATGGGTTGCAATTGCACTTTTCATAAATATTTCGGGGAATGTCATCATAAAACTTTTTGGACCATTGACTCCAATGACGACTCAGTAATGTGTGATAGAATAAAGAACGGCATGGGTATAAAAATGAGCAGAGACACATTTACACAAACTGAGGATACACATCTTTCCTTTAATTTGTCTTATTATTTTTCCCTTGTTGTTGACTATTGTTGCTATACCGTTAAGATTTGTATTGCTGTAAATTAAGTTACCCATTTGCATCCCATTGTTCTCACCAAATCATATCACGCCTTCTGTTTTCTTTTTCCCCAGCTTTGGTTTCCCAATTCCCATGTCTGTTCCCTGCTTTTCAGTATTATTCAGCATGCACCATTGATTATGAGCAGGAAACTCACACTTGCAAAGGAAGTAGCCCTCTGGGCCTTTGGAATAGAATCAGAAAAAAAAAAAAAAACTGCCACAAATGAAGTGTTAAGCGAAATAAACAATGCAGTGTGCACGGCGCTGAAAGACTCAAGCAGAGGTGTTGTTTTTCTTTACGGCCCCGCGGAACTGTGGTCGAAGTGGGTGGTGGGCGGGGTGGTTCGCGGTTACAAGGCCTCCCCTGCTGGGCGAACTGTGCAAACAGCAGCAGCTTGACAAGCCAGCTGTACTCTGTACAGACTCAACAGCTGAAAAATATGTGTCTCGGTCAACACTTTCTCAACCTGCTTTCACTGCAACTTTTCAGGACAGTGGAATGAGTTTCTCAGCTGGACGGTGCCGCTTATTTTATCATTATTTAAGACGTGCCTCGAGATCATCGCACATCACGTCTTTGTGATACAAACTGTAATCTCCAAGAGCTCCGAGAAGCTGCAGCCAGAATTTTGGGTTCTTTTTCAGGCTTGAAGCCTATTGTAGTTGCGGTCACAGTAAAATGTTTTAAGACACAGAACCACCAATTTAGCACTGCATACTGTATTTCACTGCTTATCAGTCTTTTTTTTTTTTTTTTTTTTTTGCACAAGGATGTCATTCTTTGAGAAGAATCAAAGGGAAAATATGCAGATATAAATCAAACTAGAGTTGACTGGTCTCCATTATCCTGCCAAAAAAAGGGATACGCAACAGATAAGGCAACACCGACATTTATTTGCGGCTCACTGCAAGCAGAGGTCACGTCTGAGCGCAGATAGGGTTTCAGGTAAACAAATTCTCATTCCTGTTTTAGCCCCGCGTCTGTCACTCAACATCTGACCTTATTGTACAAGAACGACCACAGGCAACCGCAGGAGAGGTTGCTGTAACTCTGCATCCTTCTATTGACGATGAATTTTTATGTGTTTGTTCAGTTATGTAACCTTCCCACAAGGCTCTGTTTTAAAAACTGACATTCCGCTCTGCAGTATCACGTTGGCATCGCTGATTTTTAACAAATGCGTTTAACGGGAAGAAACAGCTGAAGAAACTGCTCGGAGTTAAGAGTTAATTTGCAGCACTGCCAGACATCCTGTTGCTAAGTAGGTGTGCGGGGCAGTTGTTTCTAGAGGGACGGACAGTGGAGGTGGTTGGTGGAAGTTGAGGGGGGTTATTTTAGTATGGTTAGTGGATGAGATTTCAGTGAAGGTAAGCTGAATTCCAGGCCCCAACGTGTGAAATGTAAATATTTCTGACACCTTCACCCATATACTACTAATACATGCGCTCACACCCACTAATGCACATCAACTAATAGACTTTCTGGCAGAAACCTGTTATACAAGTCATCCCACACTGGAACTGGGAGTAAACGAACACACGCCGTCCTTCAGAGGAAGTACAGTTGGTGTTTTTCTAGCATTTTTATAGTAGAATATAGGTCAGCAGGGAGGAAGGACACTCTTTGCATTCCCAGAAAACCCCAGAATGGGAATACGATCCCTTAGTATCCAACCAGAGCTAAACTTGACTGAGAGGGCAACTCACAGAGGGAAAGTGAAACAAAAGCATGTACCCAGTCATCTCACTAGAGACATATGGAAGTTATTACTAAACCCCCCCCCCCCCCCCTTTTTTTTTTTTTTTTTTTTTTTTTAAAAAACTTCCACGACTTCCAAAACTTCCAACTTCCAAGAAAAGTCAGCTGAGTCGAAGTAAGAAAGGCAAAAAGCTTTACTGCAGCAGCAGCAGCTCCTAGTTTCTCTTCCTTATCACCTGACATCTCATGTTACTGACCACAGAGCAGTGTTTCTCTAAGCTCCTTTACCCTATAACACATTGAACTGGTTTATGCATTTTATCACCATTTTGTTACTTTTATAATCCAGGAAACTCATTTCTCCATCTCGCCTCGTGCAGGTGTGGGACACAGAGTTGGAACGTACTGCAGAGGAGTGGGCAGAGACGTGTCTGTGGGAGCACGGTCCCGCCGGCTTGCTGCCGCAGATTGGACAGAATCTGGGGGCACACTGGGGAAGGTAAATAATCTGTTATTACAGACAGTTTATGCTATCAAACACTAAAATTAAATAAGTTTGGAGACTTCAAAAGGTTTTCAAAGTGCTCTGTTCTACTTTAAGTGACCAAGTAAGCTGTAGTATAAAAATCTGGTGATGATCGAGGCTGTTTGGATACAATGAAGTCACTCGGATGGTCAGCAACAGTACTCGGGCAGGCTGACATTTAAACAACGTTCAGTTGATACTAAAGGGCTCGAAGTGTCCAAGGAAAATATCAACGCAACATTACACCACCAGCAGACTGAACTGTTGATGGAAGCAAGGACGGCTCTATGCTTTTGTGTTATTTACACCACCATTTAACACCAGACACAGCAGAAATCAAGACTTATCAGGTCAGACAAAGTTTTTCTTCTATTGTCCAATGTTGGCGAGCCTGTGTGAATTGTAGCCTCTGTTTCCTGTTCTTAGCTGACAGGGGTGGCACCCAGTGTGGTCCTCTACTGTTGTAGCCCATCTGCTTCAAGGTTTTGATGTGCTGTGCGTTCAGAGATGCTGCTCTGCCTACGTTGTTGGTAACAGGTGGTTATTTGAGTTACTGTTGCATTCCTGTCAGCTCAAAGCATCCTGGCTGCTCTCTTCTGACCTCTGGCATCAAACAGGCATTTTTGAACAGAGAACTGCTGCTCACTGGATATTTTCTGGTTTTTGGACCTTTCTTTGCAAACCCTAGAGATAGGGTTGTGTTGGAAAATTCCAGTAGATCAGCAATTTCTGAAATATTCCAAGCAGCCTGTCACGGAAAACCATGCCACGTCCAAAGTCTCTTAAATCACCCTGTTTCTCTATTCTGATTGGCAGATAAGACATTTGCATTAACAAGCACTTGAACATTCACAAGTAATAAGGTGGCCGGCGAGTGTACAATATGTTACCCATGACTGGCATTTACCTGCTGCGAATGAGACGTCAAACACACACTGTGGCATATATGCGAGTGGACTCAGACTTAACACAGATTTCTTTGCTCCTTTATTTCACTCAGTCTCCTGCAGAGCTCCAGAAAACAGCGCTGCTTCACACAAGAGACGCTTGTTCTGCATCTAATCATATCACTCCACAGTCGAGATGTCTGCTTAATTCTAATCAGATTAACTGGCAACACCTGGTGCCAGATCAGTGTCCTTGGTTACTGAGCACAAATGTTGATTTTCAGTTAGAGCACTCTGTTTGCCAGTGGATGATAACTATAGGTGGCACTACATGGGTTTATTAAGTGTGCTTGCCTCAGAGTTCTTGTGTCAAAACAAATCAAGCACTGCTTATCTAATGCTCGGCCATATTTACCATATACATATATATATACATATATATATATGCATTTTAACATAACTGAATATCCGAGCACTGAGAGCTTATACAGTATATTACAAGACTTAAAAAGACAGTTGTAGTGAGCAGTGAAGAGCTTAATGCCAACATCTACACCAAAGGACTCATAAGACACAAGATATGTTGCTTGGAACATTATAATCATAGATGTGCTTACTGATCTCTCCAGGTATCGTCCACCCACGTCCCATGTTCAGGCTTGGTATGATGAAGTGAAAGACTACTCCTTCCCTTACCCTCAAGAGTGTAATCCCTACTGTCCCTTCAGGTGCTCTGGCCCAGTTTGCACACATTACACACAGGTAGCTATGGATCATGACTTCTGGAAACCTTACAAAGGTGCAATGAGAACATTTAAGTCATCTGTTTCTGCTTCTCCGTATTGTCCTTCTTTTGTAGCTTGTCTGGGCTACCAGCAGTCGAATTGGCTGTGCAATCAACTTGTGTTACAACATGAACGTGTGGGGGCAGATCTGGGCCAAAGCCGTCTATCTTGTCTGCAACTATTCACCGAAGTAAGCAGATATGTTGTGTACCAGCACTGTGAAGAGTTAATTATAGTGTCAGGCCGTTTTGATGTGACATCACAGCGATCACTTGTAGTTAAAGCAGTCCTGGTTTGTCTGTGTTCAGTAGTTTTTGTTTGATGTTTCATGTGCACAGGGGAAACTGGTGGGGCCATGCACCTTACAAACATGGGACCCCGTGCTCTTCTTGTCCCCCCAGCTATGGAGGAGGATGCAAAGACAACCTCTGCTACAAAGGTAAGAAAAAGCCACACATAGAGAGAGGGAGACAGAAGTCGGTGCAAATAACTCATTATCATGCCTTGATTTCTGTTTTATTTAAGGGCAAGATGACAATTCATATCCACTGCAAGAGGAAACTGAAGAGAACAACTTTATTGAACCAGAGGTCCCCCGTACCACAAATCCCCGGGCTCGGGCCTCCAGACCTGAGCCTCCCAGTTTCCCCGCTCCAGCCCCTACGCAGCCCCCCGCAGAGGACCTGCAGAAGAATGAAATGGTCAACACACAGCAGATGTGTAAGCTGCCATTTGACTGTTTATTTTGGATCAGGTTTCCTCTCGAAATGGGGGGTGTACAATATGGTTTTAGGTCTGGGAGGTGCAGAGAGTGGAAGTGGAGGACAATATGTGCTGCAAAAGAAAAAGGAAACCTGTAGCTGCTTGCTCAGTATTGAGCTAGCGATACTGAATAATAAGTGCAAGAAGTAGACTTTGACCTTAAATATTTTTCTTGCAATTTATCTTAAATTGCTTTGATGCTGTATAGTCCTTATCTGTCATCTCCATGATTAAACCTGGCACTTTCTGGAGTCTACTCAATATTGCAAGTCACTCTTTGGAGCAGAGAGGGGAGGTCTATTTTAGCATGAGCCCCTGAGTGTGTGTTTGTTTTTGGCTTGCTGAGAAGTGTTGAGGGGTGAGAGCGGCTCGCTGTGGTTTTTAAATGGCTTCCTCTCTGCAGCACATTAAGGCCTGTGCTTGTAAGATGAGACACATCCTCTAGTTTTGCTGACCACCCTGAACCTGAATTCTTGTCTTTTATTCTTGAAGCGTCTCCACTTGAGTCTTTTAGGAACTAGTCATCTGCATCGGAGCCGCTAGTTCACACATGCTGTTTCCTGCAGGAGAACTCAAAGACCTCTGTGTTTATGTGTTACAGCCCAGCTAGTGACCTGTGACACTAAGCTTCGGGATCAGTGCAAAGGAACAACATGCAATAGGTACAGTGAAGGCGAAGCATTAATAGGGTGCGGTGCAGAATGTACAGTTCACATATTCACATGGTTATTTTTGCATTGACACACAGATACGAGTGCCCAGCTGGATGCCTAGATGCTACAGGAAAAGTAGTTGGCACAGTGTACTATGAAATGGTGAGTGTACATGTAGCTAGTGTACTCTGAGGGAAGATTAAAAAAGATTTGGACGCTTCAGTGTCTTTTCACGAGGTGTGCAAGATGAAGCTTTGGGGAAAAAGATGTTTTGTACTTTGAGGATACGTCTTAGTGCTTATTTATCCAAATTTCTTACTAAATACAGTATAAATGGTGTCTCTTTTTATCTCTTTTATTGCAGCAATCCAGTGTGTGCAGAGCTGGTCTACATGCTGGTGTCATAGATAATGATGGAGGATGGATGGATGTAACAAGGCAAGGAAGAAAGGACTTTTTTATCAAATCCTACAAGAATGGCGTCCAGTCACTTGGGTGAGACGGCAATAAATTTACACCAATGACAACTGATAGTTAAATATAATGAAAGTGAATAGAAATAATAACATCTAATGTTGCTGTATTCATTTTCCCCTTGACAGAAAATATCAAAGTGCTAACTCCTTCACAGTCTCCAGAGTGACAGGTTAGTCTGTCATGCTGTGCATGTAGATATGTTGTCATTTGTTTCCAGCTTCTCATTATGGGCTTTGCCGACACCCGCTGTGTTTCCTTCTTACAGTCAAAGCCATCACATGTGAAACCACAGTTGCACAACTGTGTCCATACGAAAGGCCTGTAAAACACTGTCCAAGGTATGCACCTCCCTGTATCGCACACTCTCTCTGGTTATCAGAGCTGCCTAGCATCATGTCTGTTCATCATTCGTCTTAGGTTATACTGCCCGAGAAACTGTGTAGAAGAGAATCCTCACATATCCAGAGTGATCGGTACCAGAATATACTCTGATGTAAGTCCCTGTTTTTGAAGCTGAACTTGTCAGACACTAATTCACACTACTTTGGGGCTGTCAGCATTTTAGAGACAGAAATGAATGAACATTTCTGACATGTTTTCCTTCTTCTTGCATGCTCCTGTAGAAGTCCAGTATATGTCGAGCGGCCGTCCACGCTGGAGTCATCAGGAACGATGTGGGTGGTTACATCGATGTGATGCCAGTGGACAAGCGAAAACACTACATCGCCTCGTACCAGAATGGCATTTCCTCAGAGAGGTATTGGATGACTAACCTCACAATCTTATAAGAGGGGAAAATAAATAATAAAATAAATAAATATATATGTGTATAGATAGATAGATGGAAAATAGTTATATACACAATAAAAGAAGGACAAAATAAATAATGCATAACAGTATCCTATCTCTGTTTTATAATACCAATATAGATATATTGTTTGGGGGGGGTTTGCTGGTCCTGTGTCAGCATTCAGCCTTAATACATGACAGGAAAGTGAAGAGGTTAATGCACTTGCACCCAGAGTGGAGCAGTAAGAAATCAATGCCTCTCAGGTATCTACTCTCCTCTCCTTCTGGACCTAATCATTTGAAGATGCAGGCAGTTACATCCTGTATGCAGTGCACGTGGTAGAGTCATTTGCATTCTTGTAGTTTAAAATAATGAATTGCTTGGCAATTAGTGTACACAAGAGGAGTGCATCTTCGTGTAGTTCTAGACGTGGTTTGCTTTCTGGTAGTAGGTCAAAAAGGACGACCAATAGACAAGGATTTAAAGCTTAATATAGTTAAACAGAAAAATTAAAAAGGACAGAAATAAAAAGTTAATGCGTGTAACCGAGGAAACAGGGTCTTGTTACCATTTATCTCAAAGGGGGTCAATACTGAATCAGATTTTAGACAATTTTCTTGCTTGGTTCTAACAGGAAAGTGGATGAATTAATGCAAATCAGGTTGAGGAAAGAAGCTGCAAGGATTTATGAAGGATTTATGTGTAAAACATCTCATTTATTTGGTAGAAACGGATCTGGTTACTTGTACGGTCACTTGTAATCTAAATGAATCTGTGAAATGGCGTTCGATTGCGCTAATTTGCTACATGGTATAGAAAGAGAAGTCGTCATCACCGACAAGCTGACTTGCTGCATTTGAAGTTGCTGTGTTGCTGAATATTTATTAAATATAATACAGCTGAAAAGTAGCCAGCATCACAAAAGCTAAAAAGATGAAATATATGTAGCACAGACAACAAATATCTGCAAAGAAATTTCTGTCTGTGTTTGTTTCTTTGTCTCTCAACTCCTCTTGGACCAACAGGAGTTGAGCGACCAAACTTTGCACACAGGTTTATCTTAGTCCTCTGAAAGTTCTTACCTATATCAAATATTATGACATCATCATGTTGCCTAGCAATTAATTAAAATAATCTGTTTCAGCAATTATGCAGCTATAACATCTTGTAAAAACATTGTGTCATTTTAATTTCAGAACAAAAACATCATTTATATCCATAAAAGTTAAATTAGGTGTGATATGTTATAATGCCGTCACATTGCTTGGCAGTCAGCTAACAATGGGCTGGAATGGCCTGTTTGTAATCTTTTACTCACCCACAATGCTGGTTGCTAATGCTTACATCCGCATTAGCAACCAGCAATATTAAGAAGCTGAAATGACCAATTTTTAGCATATAAAGAACATCTAGCGTCTCTGTTGTTTTTGTCTCCCCCTTCTGGCAGCAAGAATAATTACATAAACACAGCTGACAATAGTTAATAACTTATTATAAACATCTTTTTTAGACACTAATTCTTTCTCTGAACGAGTTCCTTTTCTGTCTAGAGCACCAGAAACTTTCCTTTTCTTTGGGTGTTTCTACCACACTGAGCTGATATATTCTTTTCTATCCTGCTCTGTGGTTTCTCCCTTCTTTAGTTTTGGCAAACCGGTTATTTTTTTGATAATACAAAATTCATCTCTACTGGAGTGCCAGCATGGGAATGTCACCACAGATGCCAGATTCAAAACTCTGGTATACTGGAAAATACACATCCATTTACATGGTTTAATCAGCACTGTGTGAACCCACTTGGCGAGTGCTCGGATGTAACAGCTGGTCATGTATATGTAACAGCTTCTCACTCCAGCTTTAACAATGCCACAGCCAAGGACAGCAATATACATAAGATGAAACGCCTCAGCTAGTTTGCAAATAGAGCACTTCATCGTCGACATAGGGGTGTACATCTGCTTATACTGCCCCAACATTTTTCATTTGTCTAATCCGACGAAGAGGGTTGAGAGTAGATTACCTTGTTTGGTGCCATGTGCTAACACAGAGTAGGAAACAAGAGATATCACTGGTTTTTACGGTGGCTGTTGGAATGTTAAGAAGCTTAAAGTGGCCTATAAAGTACTCAAACAAATTCAAATCTGTGCTGTGTAACGCTGTCTTCTGAATGTAGAAGAATCAGCAGATGTGATCTTTGAGTCTGAAGACTCAAAGTGTCTCTGATATAAAATTTGAGATAGCTGTTATTAAATTCTCCTGCAAGCTAAGGTATTGCTATGCTAATAAGGTGAAAGCTTGTGTTGAATTTATGCTGCACCACCTTGCAACAATATTAAGGCCACAGGTTCATACCAGCCACTCTTCAAAGTGACCTAGATACAGTGTAGTCTGTTCCAGTTTTTAAGAGAAATTAAATTGCCCCTACTGTGGTCTGCAGAATCACTACACTTCCCATGACCTATGTAGAGGGGAGACTTGCATTCACAGCCTCATTCATTCAAAGCCCTTTCCTCCTCCTTTTCATCTCCTTGCTCTTACCATGCCTGTCGCCACTTAATTTATCTTTGTCACTCTGCTAAGATACCTGACGTCTGCCCATCACTTATCTGTGTCCCTTACCTTTACAACATGTCTGTCTTTGCTGGGTGACCACATGAAGTTCCTCGTGTTTGTGTATTAATGGGTGGTTTACCTGTTTTTTTTTTTCACTGAACTTCAGCCTCCATCTGTTTGTGTGCTGTCTGTCATCAGAACGTCAGACAGCACACCGCCACGGACATTTCTCCACAAAACCAGTCGATCTGTTTGTGTGTGTCTGTCATGTAGGCTGGGACATGTTCTGTATCTGACACATGCAGCACCCAGACTCACTCTCCCTCTTGTTGTTCTCCTTCCCCGCAGCCTTCAAAACCCTCCCGGAGGGAAGGCGTTCCGGGTGTTCGCTGTGATTTGAGAGCCCCAGAGGGCAGCTTCACCAAACAGAAAATCGCACTTGTGCTGTTGAAAAGGTGGTAATCAAGCCATGTTGTCAAACTCAATGACTGAAATGTTTCTGGCTTTCCTACACTACACGGGTTAGAGGTTGTCACTATGGCAACGGAAGCCCAGCAACAAAAAAGAAACTTGACATGCACCCAATGAGAACCATGAGTTTTTGTCAGCTTTAGCAGGAAATGTTAAAAACTGTAAATATTGCTGATTACTTTGTTGTACAAATTTGTTAATATAGTATTACATTTGTATTGCCTTTGTAGCAAATATCTGTGTATGAATATTAATTATAGAAATGTATTATATGACCTTATAATGGCACTTCAGAGATAATATCACTTTTATATTAAGTCTGGCACATTTATTGGTGCTTTTGCTACATTTTGTACTTCTGGATTGGGGAAATTTGTTATTCATTTATTTTTGTATGGTTAGACACTATATCATTATAACTTGTAAAGGATGCTGCTATATGTTTTAAGTACTGTTTCTGTGATCACCTGTTCGATAAATTTCTTTGTAATTTTCCAGAAAATGTGGTTTAGTTCAAACTACCTGCAGGTCGGGAAGTATGCTCATCTCTCCGGGGTTCACCATTCACCTTTCATTTTGAATTTTATTTTACCGGATGTCGTTGCTCCAAAGAAAAATGATGCCCAGTTAGTAATCGTTTTTGACACTGATACAGAGAAACAAAAATACGTCTTAAAAATCTCATACAGTATGTCGTGCAGTATAAAATATGCTTTCTTTTAAGCTGTAGTCGTTACAATGGGCAAGCAACTCTATTCTCATCTCTGTTTTCCTTGCGTCTAGATTTTCCTGACTTGGGATTGTTAGGAAAAGTTCATTTTGCAATAAAACAACAGAATGACCACACATTTCTATTAGCCACTTTCTTTTTCCATTTTAAGTCTGTTAAAGTTAACTTGATTTAAAAAGCTGTTTGCATTATACATTGATTGTCCTGAGTTGAACCCCATTTGCCTTCAAAACTAGCTCCACTCAACATGGCGTTGGAAAACATCCTCACAGTTTTTAGTCCATATTGACACGATAGCATGACGCAGCAGCTGCTAATGTTTTATCTGTGCATCCATGATGCAAATCTCCTGTTTCCCAACATCCCAAAGGTGCTCTAGTGGATTGAGATCTGGTTATGATGGATGCCATTTGAATACCGTGAAATCATTGTCATGTTCAAGAATCCAGTTTGAGATGATGTGCCATGGTGTGTTATCCTGCTGGGAGGAGAAAATGGGTACACTGTGGTCACAAAGGGCTGGAAACGGTCAGCTAAAATACTCAGGTAGACTCTTGTGTTTAAGTGATTCTCATTTGGTTGAGAAAAATCCCCCACACCATTACACCACCAGTATGAACTGGATGTTTTCATGTTATTTACACCAAATTCAGAGCCTACCATCCAAATATCACAGCCTGTTTAAAGTGTATCCTCAGTTTCTTGTTCTTAGCAGATAGACTCCCCCCCCCGGTGTGGTCTTCTGCTGCTGTAGCACATCTTGTGTTCAACTTGTGCACTTCTGCATACCTTGGTTGTAACAAGTGATTATTTGAGTTACTGTTTCCTTCCTTCAGCAATCTGCCCATTCACCTCTGACCTCTGACATCAACAAGGCATTTTCACCTAAGGAGCTGCCACTCTCTGGATATTATTTATGTCACCATTCTCTGTAAATCCTACAGATGTTTGTGTGGGGAAATCCCAGCTGATCAGCAGTTTCTTAAACATTCAGACCAACATCTGAGTCCATCATGCACCAATAACCATGACACATTAAAAGTCACTGAAATCCCTTTTCTTCATTCTGATGCTTGATTTGAACTTCACTGGGTCGTCCTAACCGTGTCTACATGCATAAATGAATTGAGCTAATTCATTACATTAATGAGCAGGTGTATATACCTGGTGACTGCACATAGGAATTTTTATAATTAATAGGTTCACCCAACCCAAATTACCCAAATAATATGGAATAAACTTTTGATCCACTGCCCTAAAATTGTAAATGAAAATATATTTTTGAAAAATTAGAAATTGTTCAGACTTGTTTTGGAATACCTCCTCAGTGTCTGCCACCAGGGAGAGGAGCTATCACTCCTCATTCACTTGGGAGCAACAGTCGAACAAAATGACCAGTCAATAATAGATTTCACCATATCCACGTCTGGCAGTGTTATGATGTCTGGAGGGCCGCAATAGGTCTTGAATTAAGCCGTCAGTCTTTGTTACTCCCCAGACAAGTGATACTAAATTTTATGGCCTTAATGTACAGCCACCAATGTGACACAGTATACATGGATTTATGTTCAATTAATTGTCTCTGTGCCCGCAGGTCTAATCTTAGGATTCATAATTATATATCTGTGTAAATTAGAAAATGTCAGTGTACAAATAGAAAAATACAGGCAGACCCTCACAAAAATTGGTGAACAGTGAGAACGTTAAGAGGAGGCTGATTCATGTTTGTAACTTCATTTAGACCATATAATTGCTCCAGAACTAGAGAACAAATACAGTAAAATAGCACTGAAACATATACTACATCTGCTCACATTTAAATCTAAGCAGCCGGTATATACCATGTATAGATGTGTACACATGGATTGTACATAAGCCACTGTGTATTGAGTTTTACATAATGGCATTATTTATCTTTACTCTGACAAACCATTGCTCTATTCATATTTATATCGATGCTTGCTGCAGTGTTAACACATGAACACATGTTTTGATTAATCTTGATCGCTTGCCTGATTGGCCGAGCTCCACTGCTAAAGGGGCAGTAGAGAGACTGATGCAGAAAAGAGAGCCATACATCAGACAGGTGTCAAAATTCACAGTGTGATGGAGTGATAGGTGGCATTCAGAGGCTTGGAAGAATGAAAAGTAAGAGGGTGAGCAGGATGGTGAAAGGGAGGGGAAAAAATGGGGGAGAGATAACCTGAAGGTTTGAGACAACGGTCTGAACATCTTAATGATGTGATGACGCTGCAGTCCCAACTGTGGGTAGGTTTTATGAAGATGTAACTTCCATGAAAGGCTTTGTTGGACAGTTAGCCTATTTATTTAAAAGAAATCCTCTGTGTCTTCAAATAATTAAAGAAGAGGTGCAACACATTAGTTGAAAGTGATGGATTATTGTGTGCTTTCACATGCAACCCACCGAGACTGCCCACTGGACCCACCAGACAGCCGAGGATGCATTAGGTGCAAACTGACAGAGCGACAGCTATGGGCCCATTAGGACCAAGGAGACTGAGTACCGTGAAGACAGATGGGATGAAAGACAAGCTTGCAGCTAGCAGGGTCTGCATGGTGCCACCAGTGTTTTCAGGCTGTCGTTTAAAATAAGGAAGGCCATTAATAACCCCCTCACTCCGCTCTGCTCTGCTGCAGTCTGGCACTTCTTGCGGAGCTAAATGTGGCGCTGCATGGCAGCAGACTGGCAGACTGTGTCAAAGAGACCGCATATACCCGAGGAGAGGGGAAGAGAGAGGATAGACAGGCAGGCAGCGATATGTGTGTGCGTGTGTTTGTGCATGTGCTGTACATTTGGGTTTAATTGTATTTTTTTACTTACTCACCTGTTTGTTTATGTACAGTGTCTGGCCCAATATAGTTGGATGGGAATCAGATAGCAGTGATGCAGTCAGGGAAGCCGTCAGCACCGAGGTGAAAAGTTATGGTTGCCAGTGGTAATGACTGGATTCCTTCTTGTCAAGCCTTTACTTTGGCAGACAAACAAAACATAGCATTTGACAGGGAGTGGGCTTTTTTTTTTACTCTTATGATCCAAAAATATTACATGTACATAGCCACACTGTGAATTAGTTTTTTGCAAAGATGGAGTGGGTACTTTGGCAGAGAAAAAAAATACGCTTTTCCTGAGTGGCAAGGTGAGTCATATAATTATTGAGTTATTTTGGGCCTAGATGCTTTTAAAACAAACCTCTGACAAATCTTAGACATTTGATTTATAACAACCATTCATTAGCAGCCGCCTCTCCTGTGACCAACAAACCCTACTACTTGAGTGAAGTTTGAAATCATACAGCATGTATTCGAAATGCTGCCGCAGTGCTTAAAGCTGGAGAGTTGTGCTGCAATAACCAAATATCAAAAATGATACTTTGAATGTGTCAATCAAGAGGCCGAAAGTGCGTGGTTCAACATCAACAGCTTCTGTTCGGCTTGTTGCCCGTGCTTATGTGCTTATCCACCTTAAAAACACAGAACGGGTTGCCTGCACGCTTGTGGTCATTACTTCTATCCATGCCTTGCAGAAGCGAGAGCAATGTGTGACACGCTGAGCTGCAGGCAGTGTGATTTAACAGTGTCAAACTAATGGTTAACTTCGTGTGAATGGCTATGTGTATCTGTTACATGAGCCTAAGTGGTGCTTATTGGATCCTAGAACCAAACAGTGCCATTCGAGAGCGCTGTACCTGCAGCGGCTACACAATGTCAACAGCTGAGCCTCGGCCAATGTGTTGTACCAGGTTAATTGCGGGGCGCTTTAACAGATCAAATACACCCTCTGTCTTCCAATCCAACACAAATAAAAGAGGCTTTCCGCAAGAAAAGGTTCCTTTGTTTCACAGAAAATTAAGAAATGTGAGCTCTTGTGCTGCAGAAAGATTATTTTGCCCTTGTATACTCAGGCCAGTAAAGCTAGTTAAGAACATCTGTCAAATTTTTTTTTTTTTGCTTTTTTCTTTGCACATTATGCTAAACACAATACTGTGCATCTACATATTAACATGGTAGTTGCCGCACGCTCGGTTTTGGTTTTCCTCTCACTTGTACTCTGTGTGTAAACACTGATTAACATAAATGAATCTTACTTCTTCCATGGCAAAACTGCAGCTATATTTTAAATGCTTCAACGCTAAGAGCGGAAAAATAACTGCCCACAGATGGTTTATAGTCAACAATTTACACACATACAACACCAGCAGTGACATTTGTTCCTGTATAAATAAAGTGAAACAGTTTTATGCTGTGAATGCAGATGTGGGCCACATGTAGACGTCTTTTTAAAACAAGCACTGAGGACCAAAGTTGGGAAAGTTGGGCTTACAGTACCTCACCGGGAGGGGCTGGCTGCCTCCCAGACTGCATGGCTGGTAGATGTGCGCCTCAGCATAAATAAGGACAAGTCTGCATCAAAATAGCTTCTTGAAACAACAAATTAATACATATTTATTTGTAAAGTGTAGGTTTTATTATTTAATTGAGCAGTCCAGCATCTCTCTCTCGCCAAAGGATCAATGTTTAACAGCAGCCCTACTTTTGAATATAATATTTCTAAAATCAACAGCTAAACAGGCAGAGGTTTCCTGTTTATCCTCCAAATGCAGCTCAATTGAGAATGAATGAATTATAACTATAACAACAGTGCTTTAGCTGAGATATGTGCCAACCTTTATGCATAAAGCCATGGATAACAACAGGAAATAGACTGAATATTAAAGAACCCTGCCTCTCCGAGGCACACGTTGCATGTAAAGTCTGCAAATTGAAGCAAAGATACGAATGTTGAGACAGGGCTGGAACAAAGTATAAGAAACCTTCCAATAGAGCAAGAAACAGACTGAAAAACTACATGCTGCAAAGTTAAGGGTCATGGCCAAAAAAATCAGGCCAAGCACAGCAGATGGGCACACACACTTCTTTGCAGTCAGTCATAATACTAGAAAAAGGAAGTGGAGGAGTCTTGGGCCAAGGCCTAGAGGGCTCAGGGATAGTGGAAGAAGAGCAGAGCATGGAAAGTGAATACTGAGAGAACTCATAAAACAATGCAGTTCATAGTAAACTACCTCAAACAGAATAAAGAAAGTTTATTTTCAATTTTTTTTGTGCAAGTCAGCAAAAATTATTCCTTTTGTAGCCGCCTGCAACAAATGGAACAGTAGAAAGACTTATGAGCAGCGGGCAAACACACATTTCTATTTCAGAAGTGTAGCACTGTGTTTATATTGGGATCATGGTCAAGGTGCACCGAGTGCAAAATATAAAGAGCCGCAGCGAATTAGGCACCGACGATGGGCCACAAAATCACGGACTGGGCAGTCCCTGGACTCTGACGTCATCGCTGACCTTTCATGTATTTATGGAGGAGGTTTGATTTCCACTCTTTTTCCATCCTCACACACGAGCCGTTGTAATGCGGGCCGTGGAGGTAAAAGAGAAGCTTTGTTCTGACCTGGATGGTGAGCACTGGAGTCGTGTGCTTCTGCCAGTCCCGAAGAAGGATCCACAAGCCACAGCCATTGAGAAAGGCACAAGGATCACCTGTTTTATATTAAATCTGTCAGATTAAATACGGAAGTCAATAACCCGCGGTGCTCGAGGCGACGTTTTAGCCAAATTTCATGCTCTGCTGCTGATCATGTCACCAACAACTGTTTCTAAACTGAGCCTTGGAAGAGAACAAACAGCACTTGGAAACACATACATGAATCTGCTCTTAAACACTGATCCACCGTCATATTAAATGAGGTGCACAATGACAAATAACAAGCAATGACAAAGCAGCCTGCATTTTGCTATTTGAAGTAACAAACTTTTTTTTAAAGGATTTAAAACATATGTGAAAATGCCTTGATCTATAACAGACTAATTTTTGACTTCATGCAGCGATCTGTAGCACAGCTTATGTTGATTATTCATCACTTTAGGAATTTATAGCACAAGAAGACAGCTTTCATTACCATACAGAAGAAATATGAAGACATTTAAAAGGCCCCTTCAAAGTACTCCTAGCACTGCAGACAATATTGCCCTCTACAGGGCATACACATTAGTCACGCTTGTCTGTCCCTGCTCATTACTCTTTTTTTTAAAGTATATGAGGCTGTGATCAGTTAAACAGACTCAGCATCACATGGGCTAATTAATGTATAATTACGCAGTATTTAAAGAGCTTGAGGACCAGTAACTGCAGGGTGGCAATCTAAACACCCTAAGCCATGCTCTTATCTGTCCTGCACCGGCACCTGTTTACTTAAAGACCTTTAGCGACCTAGGATGTGCCAGTTTACTCTGACCTTTGACCTTACAGTAGAGGGCACACAAGATGAAGCGCTGCAAATACAAAACATGTTGTTGCCGCTATAACTTTTAAATTAATGTGATGCATAAAAAAGGTGATGTTTAAAGACAACTAATTAAAAACTAATCAGAATAACAACTCCAGAAAACCCGATATCTAATTCCAGGCACACCGGCTTTAATTCATCAAGAGTCTCCTAATATAAAAGATCATTAAAATGAATGAGGTGGCCACATAAAGGAACTGGTGAATGATCCAAGACCAGCCCCTCCTTCACTTAGAGAGTTGATAAATTCAGCTTCCGCTGTCCAAATGAGGTGTGCAGTATCAGAAAAGAAAACCAAACAGGCATGTCATCACTCTTGGGGGTGGGTGGGTGTGGGTTGAGTTGAGTCACATATTTTACTCCTTAATCTTGTATAAGGGGCTGAGTGTGACAAAGTATGGATTCAGCCTCCTCTGGTTATTTTCTCTGAGAAGTGCCACAGCAGCGCAGCTATTCTCCAGAGATCCAGCTCGGGGTTCAGGCTCACCATGACACAAGATGGACCCCAATTTAAGACACAAAGAGTGGGTCAAACCGACATGAGGCATAGCCTTTCTTTCCTTGAGAGTCATCTGTTCCCTTTCAATTATTGTCCCTGTGTCCTTGCCTTGCCTCCCCATTTTTTCCTCATCCTGTCTGCATCTTTTCTTCTTCACAAACTTTTTTTCTCTACCAGTTTTCTCTTTGTGTTTTCGTTCATCCTCTTTGATTAACATAATGGCCACTGGTGTAATGGCAGCGTTTACACCCAAAAGTTAATTGTCGGGCTAATGCACTCATTTACAATTATAAATCGCCCCCGATGCAAATGCGCTCTTTATTTCATTTTCGATCGTTAGGACTTTAAAACAAAAGGTGTATCTGCTAAATCACCTTACGAACGAATTTGCAGAAGCAGACATCGTGCTGCAAATTAAATCTTAGCCTCGGCTCTGCTATTTTCGGTTAATTTGTGAGGAGAACTCGTAAGAAGCTTATACACTCTGTTCATACCCTTATCTTTGACTCAAGTAAAGGACCCTCTTGACTTGCCCACTCTCATGATTCACCTTCTATTGAAGGACAGAAAAGCCTTCTAACCACTTCTAGCTCTAGCTGTTATGGAGTAAATCACAAACATGTCATGGCCTGATCCGCTGGGACTAACACAACCTTTGCTGTCCTATAGTGTGAGACTAACCAATGTCCTTCTTGCATGGGCAAGAACCCGCTGAGCTCAGAACAAGCCACATCTCTTATTCTGAGAAATTGGCATTTTTTTCTTTTCCCCCCTCTCTCCACTCTTGCTTTTCTCCTTCAGGCATTGACATTTAATCAAACCCAAATCCCATTGTGCCTATTAACATATCAGGCTGATACGAGTTGCTGTAAAAAGCTCGAGTACAGGAACCCGGAGCAGATCATTACCATAACTCTGCCTGTGTGATCTCTATTTTCTCGCCTCCGCCTACGTGTAAAAATGCTTACCTGGCAAACAACGAAGCACAGAGACGCATTTCTCTCCTTCGCTCTCCCCCTCTTTTTCTCATTCACCATCACTTATCTTTTTCGAAACGTGTTAATTATTAAGCTGTTTGTGCTTGTGAGTGCTTGCCAAGTATCACTGAGACAAAGTAAGCATTTAAGGCAGTTTCAATATTTCACCACACCATAAAAAACATTTGCGTTTAGCTCCACAGTGACCGAATAAACAGCTCCGGGGAGGTTTTTTAGGAATGCTTGGTGCTCTAATGGATGCTGCGGTTTCTCAGTCTTCCCCCGTATTAATCATCATAGACATGAAGGGAATTAGACAGGTGATGCGAAACGTGTATGAAAAATGGTGATGATTATGAGGTCAATATTTGATAAGTTGCCATATTGGAAAGGAGTTGTTTTCCACAGCTCAGCAGATTTTGGTTACTGACCTTGGTGAAGGTCTCTCTGCTCCTGAGCGAGTCTCGCCACATCTAACCCCCGTTGGCAGCCGTTCATGTATGACGGGGCCATATGTTGATTTGTGTGGCAGCCTGCACGCTGTGGAGGCAGCCCCTCTACCTGATACCAACTGGAGACCGAATGATTGCTGGTCTTGTATCACGGCAGGCAATTATTTCCCCCAAAACTAGGACAGTCCTTGGTAATGACAGTCACCAGAGCACAATATTTAGTGCAATAAATAAGAAATTGTTGCTGTCAGCATTGTTTTCTTAGAGAGAGGATGACAAGGCAGTGGGAATGGAAGAGTGCCATGTTGTACAAAGAGGATTATGAAGACAAAACAACTTTGACAAGTCTGAAATTTGAGGACACATCCACAGAGACACGAAGACTATCAAAGTCAAGCTGTTTGTTGGAGGGGTGGCAGCTTGCTGTTTTGCGTGCCCCTGTGAATGTGAAGAAAGCGACACAAAAAAAACCAAGAAAAGAAAAACAGAAACTGAGTTTTACCTCTGGTCTTAAAAGCTGACACTTGACAGGATGACACTTCTCAAAGTGGCAGCCGTCAATGCCGCACTGAAAAAGGGCCTCCAACCAGCAGGGGATATTTCATTTTTGGTGAAACACAATAAATAAATAAATTAGTACTCGCAATAGGATAACTGTGCCGGGATAAACCGGAAAAAACACAGGCTGCTCTGGAGTGTTTCTGTCCTCATTTTTACAATGAAATCTGTGGCTTTCTTGTTATAATGCAAAGTGTTAGACAAAAGAATCTGGAAAAACCTCTCCAGGAATTAAAAGCCTTTGATCTTTATGTAGAGTTTTGTATACTTTATATAACTCTGTTACATAAGCCAACCCCCCCCCACACACACAGACATTTTAAACAACATAAGCAATGACAGCCACTCGTATCACTGCACCTGAAGCATCTGCTGTCTCATACCAAGGATTTCACAAGCTATGGCTGTACAACCTGAGCTACGCCTCTCACTACATCAGGATTAAAGCTCTGGCAGGGATCAGAATTTGCTTCTGTGCTTTTATTTTCGGTGCTTTTTGATTGCCAATCTGCAGCATTGTATCTGCTACTTGCAAGCTCCAGCCGGCGGTGCCATGCTTTCTACTGTCTGGTTTCCTACTATTCATTTGATCCTTTAATAGGGCACTCACCTCTCTGGTTGCATTATTCAGCAAATCAAACAACATCAATTCGGGGCCGCCTAATAATGACAAAACACAGAGCTCGCACACTAGCAATCTCAAATTGTATTTCCTTATTAGCGGACTGTCTGGTGAAAAATATGGAAATGCTATTCATACTGAGACAGGTAATAACCAAAAGGCAAGGTACAAAGTGCGTCGCAAATTAGTCTGAACACCAAGCTCTGTTGTGTTTTTGCATATTTTCTTTGAACATTGTTGAGGAGTAGAATTTGAGTGGTTACTTCAGGTTTCAAAAGTTACAGCAAAATTCAGTAAACAAGTAGTCTTATTGAATTCACTGCATGTTAACAGTGATCAAGGAGAGCATCCTAATCTTGACCTTGAGCACCAGCTTATACATGAATTTAATGATAAAAAGGATGAATGGCAAATGCCTATAATGACTAAAACAGTCCAAGTCTGTACAGAACAAAGGAACATCAAGATATTGCAGGTAAATCAGTTTTGGCTAATTGTTGTTGAGTCACAACCTGATATCTATTATATGGGGTTAGCAACAAATAATCACTTGAACTGGTTACTCTGCTGTTTTTTTCCCTCTCTATTAACTGATATAAGAAACAGAAAAAGACGCTACTTTTTTGCTGCTCTCTTCCCTCACAAAGGTAGCTCCCCCTGTTTGATTTGGCAGCGTTTTACACTGGATGCCCTTCCTGATGCAACCCTAAAGGTGATTTTTTTTAAAAAGGATGAAAAGAAGTTAAACTTTGCAAACCTGCTGGTGACTCTGTACGTTTATTTATCTAAAAATACTTGTATTGGAAGGTACACTAGGATAAAGGCGTAACAATTCGTGTTTCACGTTAGGAAATAAGGAAAAGGTTTTACTGTAAACAATTTTAGGTAGCGTGCAACTTTCAAAACTAACTAAAACAGACTAACTTAACTTAATGTTAAAAAAAGAAGAAAAGAAAGAAAAATCTGAAGTTACAACCCAGAAAACACTTAATAAATGTGGGCTGGCAGCCTTTTCTCAACATCTAGCTGTGGTTGAAAAACAGTTTAAAAATGTACATTTGAGGTTGCAGATGTTACCACGATGGTCACACCTTCAACGTTGCCTAAACATCCTTGTTTGACTTGCTTTTAAGTGAAAGTTTGTGTTCAAGAATGGCTTTTTACCATATCTTTATAAGAAGTTTCTTTATAGAATGAATAAGGCAAAGAAACAATCAGCACCTCATTATTGTCTCAACCTCATTCTCTCAGGTCTGTCATACGAGCTAACAGGTCCCTCTGAGCTGACTCACGTATGTAAGAGCATTCCCGAGTTGATGCCGACATCACAGGATCACAGATTCGGAGAGTCCAATGTTAGTTTCATCGTGTCACAAATGAAATAGAATTTAGATGAAAAAAAATGTACATAATGTTTTGTTTGTTTGTGGTTTTGCTTTTTAAACAGGCTGGTTATGTTAGTCTGTGTACTTGGAGGAGACGTGTTGATGACTGTCTTCAGCAGTCACTGTACACAACAATGTACCAAACATATTAATTGTCGTTGTTTTAAAGAATATACATTTAACTCCTTATTTACCTCTATTCTACACTCTACGGTTCAGTTTTTGGTCTAGTAGCACAGTTTTCATCAGGAAGATGACATCGGGATATCAACCATTTTTGGTGAGAATCATTAAAAAGACTATATTATAATTCTGTTATAATTATTAAAATAAATGGAGTCATAGGAGTAAATTTAGCCTTTTATTTGTAAGATGAAGGCTGAGCTATTTATTTAATCCAAGAAAATATGGGCAAGGAACTTAAACAGACATTGAAATTTGGATTGACCAACCAGCAAAGATCAGGCAATGTGATAGGGACGTTAATGGATCTGACCAATCAGCAGTGGCCTGGAGCATTTTGAACTCCGGAGTTTTTCAAGAATTTGGGAAACTGGGTTTTTTACACCTACCACAATTGTGGTCATAGCATCGAAACCAATTGTGGTAAACTGATGAAACCCATGCATTATACAGTTAAATAATTATTATAAATGTTGAGATGGGTGTTGTTAATGCTGGATTTCTAGAAATGAGTGATATTTGTAACATAAAAATGGTGGCACCATATTTGATCGTGTGCCCTGTTTACCTACCATAACAGTGATAGTCCATTTTTAGGCACCCACCAGATACATTTAAGGAGCCATAATTGTGTTATTTACTAACAAAAATACACTATTAAAATATAGACCAGTAAATGGTATATTTGGATGTTTCCTCTAATTTCTATAACACTATACAGTGATCGGATGAGAAATGTAACCAATTTTCAACATTTTCAGACTAGAAAGGGTACAGTGGGATCTTTTTTCTGATGATCTTATAGTTTAACTACTTAAATTGCACATAATGGTGTTTATTTTTACTTAGTGTTATTATTTTAAATTAATTTAGTAATTGGGTATTTGTAATTTATTTAGGAAAAATTGGTCCCATCAGTAGTTATTATGTTGAGAGACACGTATGTGAGGATGCTGTTTGTAGATTACAGCTCAGCATTCAATACCATCGTTCCCTCGAAGCTGGACAGGAAACTGCAGGATCTAGGACTGAGCAGCTCCCTCTGCAGCTGGATCCTTAGCTTCCTGTCTGACAGACGCCAGGTGGTCAGACTGGGCAGCATCACCTCATCCCCCATCACACTGAACACTGGTGCTCCACAGGGGTGTGTACTGAGCCCTCTCCTGTACTCACTCTACACCTACGACTGCACAGCCACTAACAGCTCCAACATCATTGTGAAGTTTGCGGACGACACTACAGTGGTGGGTCTTATCACCAACGGTGATGAGACGGCTTACAGGGAGGAGGTCAGTGCCCTGACCCACTGGTGTCAAGACAACCATCTCACCCTCAACGTCGCAAAGACAAAGGAGTTGATAGTGGACTTCCGGAGGTGCAGAGAAGTACACACCCCCATCACCATCAACGGCGCTGCTGTGGAGAGAGTGAGCAGCTTCCGGTTCCTTGGCGTACACCTGGCTGAGGATCTTACGTGGTCAGTACACACAAACAAAACAGTGAAGAAGGCCCAGCAGCGCCTCTTCTTTCTCAGGAGACTGAAAAGATTCGGCATGAGCCCCCGCATCCTCAGGACCTTCTATCACTGTGCCATTGAGAGCATCCTCACTGGATGCATCACCACCTGGTATGGCAACAGCACCGCCTACAACTGCAAAGCTCTCCAGCGAGTAGTGCGGTGCTCTGAACGGATAATTGGAGGTGAGCTTCCCTCCCTCCAAGACATCTACAGGAAGCGGTGCCTGAGGAAAGCGGGGAGGATCATCAAGGACTCCAGTCACCCCAGCCATAAACTGTTCAGACTGCTTCCATCAGGAAGGAGGTTCTGCAGCATCCGGTCCCGTACCAGCAGACTGAGAGACAGCTTCTTCCACCAGGCCATCAGACTGCTGAACACGTCATAGACACCTCAGCTTCACTACTGGAACTTTAACATTATGCACTCCACACTGTATATAAATGCCACTGTTTTGCACATATTCAACTCTGTATATTTTATATATTTTATTATTATTATTATTATTATTATTTTATTTTATTTTTTTACTATTTAATTTGTAAAAATGTGTATACACACACACACACACACACACACACACACGTAGGAAAATATTTAGTATACACATCCAGAAATGCATACACTATTATATATTGTACATATATTTATTAGTTTCAGGTTGGCCATTCTTGTATTTTGCTCGTTTGTGTTGTTGTGTTTGCACATCTCTGTTGCTTGTGGGGCTCGCACACAAGAATTTCACTCGCATGTGCTGTGCCAGTGTGCCTGCACATGTGATGTGACAATAAAAAGTGATTTGATTTGATTTGATTTGTTGTTGTTTTTTAACTTGTCATATATTTACAATTCCCATGTCAGTGTATTTTGTTTTCAGTAGCTCAACACTTCAGTGTTATTGTTTTCCTTCAATTCTGGCTGGATATTGACAAAAACCTGTTTTTCTTTTGCAGCTGTCTGCTTGGCTCTTTTATGGAAGTCAACCTATCAAGTGCTGTGCCATAAAATAGAACAGCCTGTATTAAGGTGTATACACATGCTCAGTTCAGTAGGTGACCTGAAATGAACTTAAATCTTTGAAGAAAATATCATGTTACCATGATACAGCATGTTACTATGTTACTGCGAGGCAGCTGCCTGTGACTGGTCAGGGCTGTGCTTTAATATGTTTGTTACAGTTTTGGACATTTCCATTGTGAATGAAAAGAAAATGCTCTTAAATAAACGTTACTTTAAATTAATGTGTTTTTCTATGTTTTGTATATACACACTTTTTGGAAAAACGTATACCCTAAAAGGGGCTGAGGAACCATATTATGGTTATTTCACTGAACTAGATTTGCCATAAAAATTAAAATACAATTGGAAAAAGGCACACAAGTAAAAAAAAAAAAGTCATGTAAGATGCTCCAGGGGTGAAATTTTGAATTTCCATGTGTTTCCATGAGTAAACCATAAAGGGTTAAAGATCGTGCTGCCTGTCATGAAAAACATTATTTTATAAGGCTACAATAAAATGAGCACAATATTCTGAGACTGGGAGCTTAGTCCTGCTAAAATAGACTAACAGAGGAAATAAAGTCCAGCATTTTGGACTAATGCCAACTAATCCAGTAGACAACCATTACAGTTTCCACTGATTCCTCGGGGATATTAATCACAGTAGGTATGACTCCCACTAAGTGACTTTTTGAATTACAACGATTGCAAAAGGGAAAGCGAGAGGAAGGGGATTTCGTTTTTGAACAAAGTGGGCTTTTAATATGAAACTAAATAAAAATGACCCCCACCACCACCTTCCTCAGCACATATCCTCCACGCCCCCCTCGCCGGTGCGTGGTGGTGTGGTCCAGGAAGCGCGCCTCTGCTCTCCTCTCCGGCTGAAGTGAATCAGCTGACGAATGGTATCTCCCTCCTCTCCCGGATGGATCGCGCCGCTGAAGCCGGCCAACCCAAGCGTCATACTGGCTGACACCGGAGCAGGTTGCCCACCTCTCGCTCTCCTCCTGCTGGATGTCACACGGACCGAGCCTCAAGTAAAAGATTCCGCTACTCAAAATTAAAAAAAGAGAGAAAGAGAGAGGTTACTTTATTTTTCTTTTCTTTTTCCTTCTTTCGGACAGGAAGCCGCCAGCTTCCCTCTCACCATGGCTTCTAACTTCAACGATATAGTCAAGCAGGGATACGTGAGGATACGGAGTAAGAAACTGGGGGTGAGTACTGTTGCACTTGCTGTATAGCGAGGCGGAGGAGAAACAGAAGGAGGAGGTAGTGTAGGAGGAGGAAGGAAGGAAAGGGAAGAGGACTTCCAGTTGTTTGCAGTCAAGGGCAGCTGGATTAAGAAAGAGGCTTTAATTGCTCCACGGGCAAAGCGTCCTGCTGTGAGCTCTTCAAGAGGGAAAACAGATTAGAGAAGCTCCAGCAGCCGCCAAGTTTCACTCGGTGCTTTCTGCACAAATACTTTGGAGGTGATGGTAAAGTCTGGGTGATTGACAGCCGGTGTCATGTGCCAGGGGTTTGTGAATCATACCCTGTGCTTGTTGTCAGCCATAACTTGGTTTTCTTCCAGAATGTTAGCCTGCAACTAGTCTTATGAATGTATAAGCTCGAAGAAAGGGTAACCAACTTGGTAGATTTAATCAGTAGATTATAGGGATATAAAAAATATGTAACGTTATAGTACGATTAGTCATATGGCATACATTCCTGTGTGTAATAAGGTAATGTTAGTCCCTTTATGGATGATGTATGGTAAAAATAAACACTCTTTCATACAGATGTTAAGATGGGAAATACTTGTTCCTACCTTTATCATACAGCACAGGCTGCGCTGTACTTTACCTCTCTTTCAGCCTTCATGAATTATTCCCAGCAGAATTGAAAAGTCTCATTGAAGTGCGCCTGATTCATTATGATGGCAGCTCCTCAATGCATTGATTAAGGATTTCTATTGAGATACAGAAAGGAGGAAAAATGGCTTGACTGCTTAAATTGAAATGAATGATATAGATTCAATTATGAGTGCCTTATTGTCTGACTCATAAAGCCATCTGCTTTTGTTCATACTTCCAGCTCATTACGCTAACAGAGCGGGCACACTCCCTCTACTCTGATGAAGTGTGATGATGGGGGCTAATGATGTCTGCCTCCCCTCATCATCACCTGGCTTCATCAACACTGTTCTGCCATTGTTTGCTGCTGTTCAGGATATCTTTGATTACTCTTTGATAGTAACAGTCGCTTTACAAGCCGCACGAAACAAATGAAGGCGCGAGACATTTCTCGTTGTTAACATGCAAATCCGCCTGCTCGTACACAGCTCAGTTGACTCAGTGTGTTTATTTCGCGCATATGCTATTAGTCAAATGTGGTCAGAAGATGTGGATAGCCTATGACTTTGCAAAGCAAGTGTGAGGACGCATGCTGTGTTGGCTGAGCTCGTGGTATGGATGCCATATCGCTGCCAGCTCCGCATCTCATCCTGCTGTTTGTGGAGAAAAGCAGTTTGTGTCCTGCTCGCCCACTCCCTCAGCCCTCCACCGCTTGCTGCTGTTTCATCATAGAAAAGTCATGCTGCGATCGCCTCAGAGCACCCTGGTGTGGGAAGATGGAATGCATTTATCTGTCCACGCTAGGGTTAGTTATTCCAGGACAATTCTCATTCGGAAACAGGCAGAACAAAACAACAAGAGCGAGCAGGATCGGGCATCTGTGTGCCTGAATCAACAGGCGATTTTTCTTCTTTTTCTGTTGCATTATTTTAAGTGTTCTTGGGAGGATTTGGAGAGGGATGAAAATGAAAATGTTATTCACAGTTGTCTAGAAATGTAAAAAAAAAAGTTGTTTTGCAGCTTTTCTCAACATAAACCAGAGATTCTATTAAGCTTAATTCATTATTTTTTCAATTTTCTTCCTGTTATCGATGACTCAACACCTCAGTAATGTTTATGTATGTAAAACAGAACACACGAGGAACGTACTGTACAGAGAGTCAGATTAGAAGGGTAAATGAATACACGTATTTGGATAGAGAGATGTATTTATCTCTTTGCTTCTTTGGGTTCTTCATCAATAAAATACAGGCAAATCTACATAATGGACCTCATTTCAGTGCAATTACACACAGCTCTGAAGTAATAAGAATACTTATTTCAGTATTTTGCAGTATTTTTCTTTATTTATATTTACTTCTGTTCACATTTTCTCCAACTGCATTCCTGCTGCAGCTTACCAGAACATGCAGAGCCTTTGTTTTATTTGAGCAAACTGTCTAACAGTTGTTCCACTTAATACTGTCAGACAACACGACAGTGTCTACACATGTGAAGAACTGGGACTGATGCCTTTTAGACATTTTTAGTTATCACTAAGGCAGTTTTCATTGTATTAAAGTATATTCTTGAATGCTAAATGTACAACCCAAATTGCGTCCCCAAAAAGCTGTGTAAAATGTAATTAAAAATGGAGTGCAATGATTTTCAAGTCTCATAAACTCACATTTTATTAAAAACAGAACATAGAGAACATAATTTGAGCTGAGAAAATGTACCATTTTATGAAAAATATAAGGGGGATTTAAATGTGATGGCATCAATGAATCTCAAAAGGTTGGAAAGGGTCGCGTTTACAGCTGTGCAGCGTCCCCTCTACTTTAACCAACAGTCTGCAAAAGTTTGGTAACTTAGGAGAGCAGCTGCTGGACTTTTGCAGTTAAGTTTTCGTCTGATATAAGACTCTACCTGCTCAACAGTCCTGGGTTTTGTTGTTATATTTTTTTCATTTCACGATATGCCAGATGTTTACAACTGGTCTAGGACTGCAGGTAGGTCATTTCATCATCCACACTCTTCTACTACAAAGGTATGCTGTTGTAATACGTGCGGTATGCAGTTTAACATTTTCTTGCTGAAGTATGAAATGCCTTCCCTGAAAGAGATGAGAGCATATGTTGCTCTAAACCTGTATATACCTTTCAGCACGGATGGTGCTTTTCCAGATGTGCCAATGTGTTGCCAAGTCCACAGGCACTAATGCACCTCCATACCATCAGAGATGCAGGCTTTTAAACTGAGCGCTGAACAAGCCAGATGGTCTCTCTTCTCTTTAGTTCATGTTTTCTATGAGCTTTAACCTGCATATATGGATATACACAGTGTTCCTGATCCCATGCAGTGATTTCCATGAAAACACCCTTTGCCGCTTGAGAGACCGAACATCACAGATATTGATTTTCAGCCTTTGCGCACAGAGATTTCTCCAGATTCTTGGACTCTCTTGCTGATATTATGTACTTTACATGATAAGATATTCAAAGTCTTTGCAATTTTAAGTTGAGGAACATCTGAAATTGAGCCACCATCTGTAGATCCAGGCTTTGGTAGATCATGTTACTGACCGATTGCTAAGTAAGCCAGTTACTTTCAAGCTGTTTCTTTTTAGTACCACCTACTTTTCCAGCTTTTTTGAGACGTGTTGTTGCCATCAAACTCAAAATGAGCCAATACTTAAAATGAAAGACTTAAGCATTTGATATGTTTTCTGTGTTCGACTGTGAATAAAATATTTAGTTTATGGGATTTGCACATCATTGCATTCTGTGTCCTAACTATTTTGAATTTGGGGTTGCATAAACATTGGTGAAACAGCCTCTCGAGAATGTTGCTACAGTGAAATCTAAAAGTGGATGTAAATAAGGATCTACTTGGTCAAAAATACTTGACACAAGTTGACAGTTGACAATTTCTGATGCTCAGCTCTGAAAATATATCGAGCCCTGCCTGTCAGCAGGCAGCTTTTTTTTCTTTTTTTTTTTGCGAACTGTCTCTGCTCTGCTTTAAGTCTAAGGTCGGAAAGGTTTCTGGTGTTTTCCTTCTCATGTGATGCTTGTTTAATGTTTTAAGTGCTTTAAAGGTCTCTGAAATATCACATATCAAGACTTTGCATCACAGTTGACCTTCTGGTGCTCCCACATCGGCCTCTATTGTAATGCAGTGCCATTTAAAATGTATTTTACTTTTTTAAATGTTTTTTTTTTTTTATTATTAGAAACAGTCCAGTGGTTGTCCTTATGTGATAGGTGTTAAAGTGGCCACAGCAACACCAACAGCTTTGGCCGAACTCATCAGCATCACTCACTATGATTGGCTCATTTTCAAACCCCATCATGTGTGAAGGTTGAGGCCATGAGGTCAGGTCTGCTTCCTCTCTCGCCCTCTTTTTTTCTTATTGTTTTGGAGGCATTTTTTGTTTTTGTCCATGCACATGAATGTCAACGATTTCCTACATTAGCCAACGTCTTTGTCTCTGTGTTGGCTGAAGAGACAATGGTGCAGTGTTCTTGAATGCACAAGCAGTCGCTCTTTCCTTTCCTTTCTCACATCCCCCCTTCCCCACCTCTCTTCCTCACCTCTAAACCCATTCTCTCACCTCTCAGCTCCCAGTATCTCACCTGTACTCCCCATGCGGAGCAGTGACGCTCTCATCTCCTCTGCGCTATTTTATCTCCCTTGCTCTTTTCTTCCCCTTTATTTGGCTATCTCTCTTACCTTACCCCCTTTCTCCCTCACCTTTCTCTCCTTCACTGGTTTGTAGACAGCTGTGGGGCCGAGCACAAAAGCATCCTATTCATCACCCCGCGCTGCACCCTCCATAACCCCAACAGGCTATTCCCCCTGACACAGTGCAAAGGCACACACACACAGACACACACACCAAGTTGGCTTGGTTCGACATTGAATTGGCACACACATGCACCCGACAAACAAGTAAACAATCTGCTGCCAGAGAACAGTGTGTGGATTCTCAATTAATTTTAATCCTGTGGCTTTGTACCATACAGTATTTTTTATTTTTTTTACAACATGAAAATAAACTAAATCCTTACAAGAGCCAGAAACAAGTGAAGTGCTTCAGTGCAGAGAAAAGCAAAATCTAGCAGCGTCTAAGAAACAGCAGTAGCGATATTTCTGTCATCAAAACAGGTTCTTTGTTTCCTTTCAGTAAAAAACGGCTGATGCTATCAGTGGGATGGACTCCTCTTGAAAGGCTGAATAAGGTGACCTTTGAGTAATTTGTGTGTCAGTCTCAGTACAGTACATGTTTCCCAAGCTTAGGAACACTGCGGTAAATATAAAAGGTCAACTTGTGAATATTTTTCTCCTCCCCTCTGCGTCTGTCCAACTTTACTTTGAGTCTTAGCAAAAGCGGTCAATTTAAGTTTGCTGGAGGTGAGTTTGTCTGCCAGTCTCTGTATTCACAAACATGTTTTGACACTTCAAAGAAGCTGTAGAACAGATCCTGGCTCACAGGTAGTTGGGTAGTACTTTAAGAGGACACAGAGTGCTTCTCACTTCCTTTAAATAGTATTGGTTCTTACCACATGAAAAAAACAACAACAAATGACTTCTTTTTCATAAAACCTTAATTTTCTTTTGTTAGCACTAGATCACATGACTGCATGTTAGGTTAAAGTAGCCGCTCACATTGAACAAGCGTACTGTCATTATCATGTTTTTTTTCCTCTCTACTGAGAGCAGCCAAGGCAAAACAGTTAGCTGGAAGACGATATAAAGCTGCACAGAGCTGAGTGAGTGTAAGGAGTTATAATTCTCTGCGGGTATGTGACAACAAATGACCCCATTCACATTACACATATTCATTCAGTGAGCTGGAATAAGTTCCTGAGATTAAGAGTGCTGTTGGAAATTAAAATCAGCGAGCGTACCTTCGTTGTCCCGGACTGCACAATTGGTCAACTTTCACCTTTAAATTTAAGCACAAATAAAAAGATTGGACCCCGCAAACTAACTTCGATCTTTAAAGCACAAATAATATATAAGCTTTGCTGTTCGTGCACGTCATAATAGCAGTAATAAAATTGAGAGGGACAGCTCTAATGCCATCTAAGTGTATTTTTGAGAGTGCCTTGGTCCAAGCACAGCATTAAATGTCAAAGCAGAAAACACATTAAAAATGCATTATGTCTGGTCCGGAATGAGGAGTGAAAAAACAATCAACCAAAAAGTCTGAATATAAACAAATAATCAGTAAACCAATAATCTGGGCTGCAGACTGAGAGCTTAAGTTATTCATCATCCTAGCACAAGGATATCATTTGTAAAAAGATGAATACAGTCCTGTTTATAGATTTGCAGAAGTGATTTGAGGTCTTAAAATGAGTTTTTTATGAGTGAACCATTTTGCAATCTTGTGCATGCATACAGTTTGTTTTGTTGCAAATAACCCTTTGCGATCTAGAAACTCGAAAAAACAAGCAAACAAGTAACAACTGCCGGAGTTTATTGCGTCTTAGATTTTCACCACCTTTGGTGTTGGTGGGGGGAATTAGATTTCAGTGTTTGATAGAAAAGACAACGGAAAGATTTGTTAGAAACTGACAGAGAGGAATAATTTGTTGTGATTGAACGCATGACATTACATGGAGTAATACTTCCATCAGCCGCACTGGCTCGGGGGTTAGACACTAATCATGAATGCTTACTCATGGGATAAATGTAACATTCGTGAATCCATCCGTATTTGCAACACTGGGCAAGAAACGAAGGCTGGAAATAGAGCTGAACGGGAATTTCCATTCAGAGCTGAAAAGATTAGCAATTTCATTGTTTCGTCCAACAAAAGCAACCTTTTTTTTTTCTTCAAATATAACAAGACACTCTCCAGTTTCACCATCTCACATGTGACGAGCTGCTTTTGGACCATTTTATGCCTGCTTTCTATCAACAGCTGTGATCAGAGGTATTGCATTTTAAGGTTTTCCATCCATCAAATTTAGTACATCTTCTTAAAATGTGGCACAACTGTTTACTTGGTTTTAACAATGAACTAATTATAAGTTGGTCATCCATGTTAAGGCCGTGCTAAAACAAGATTTTTGGCTATGACTCAAAGATTTGTACTCTTGCTACAGCAATATCTCTGAAAATGGTCTAACTGGATAAAATTATGTCCAAAAGGTCAAACATCAACTTACTTTTCTGGCCATCATTCAGAGCCACAACTCAACAGCACAGAAGATTGTGGCCGTATTTCACTTTTGGTTGGGTCTTGAATTAGAGACACTAATCTAAACATATGAAATTCTTTCAAAGTGGTTATATATTAAATCTATAGCTCTGGACAGATATTGATTTGTACTGGCTGGTAGAAGCATATAAGCACAAGGCGAATGGGATTGTGTTTTTCTTTTGGAATAAAATTTCCTCTGTGCTACCAAACCACATCTTTAGTAAAACAAAAACAAATGCTTCGCTTGCAGCTTAAAGTGCACAGGGATAAAGACGCTAACAACACAAACAAAGCACTTTTGCTCTTTTTTTAAACACTTAATATAAAAGAAGAGAAGAGTTGTTACTCTTTAAGTACTCCTCTGGACTCTCTACCCATCTCAGCGTACAGTCACTCCCTCCATTAGCTGTTATCAACGTCCCTCCTTTCTCAGTCGCCGCTGTTTTTGACTTACAAGTGGGTATTTGTGTCCAGTATCAGTGGCCTTTATGTGGAAAGCATGTATTGTGATGGTGTGTGGGTATGTCCCCCTCCCCTTATTGCCACACAAGCACCCACCAAAGCAGAAGCAAAGGAGTGGAGAACAATGTGTCTATTGTCCAAGATGGCACAGCCATTTAAGATAGGATCTTGCCACTTCCATGCACTCACTATTAACAATGACAGGCTGTCCAGAATGGTGGATGTCAGGAGATTTTTCATCCCAGGAACTGTACTTGTCAGTGGAGCGTAGAAAATACACTGTCAGCTGTGTTAGACTTGCAGCAATTGAGACTTCCAAACAACATGGATAAATGTGGCTGAGGTTGTGCAATGAAGTCAGGTTATATCAATTAGCAAATCAGTCATTCTTTACATCCAGTGGGCAAAAATTAGCCGCATTCTGCACTTCGTCTCTGATTGCCAAAGGAAATTGGAGCTGAAGAAGACAGAGGATTTTTAATATGACTAGTTTTGCTTATGATTTTATTTGTGCCTTGTGGGTGCATGCAGCCTACTTTTAGCTCCTCTTTTTTGTGATAGATCATTTTGGACTCAGTGCATTGACTCACAGATATGCAGAGCCATACGTTGTGTGTTCATTTCCATTGGTTTTCATCAGCTTCCTCCATCAGATAAACCCCGAAGACAAATCGCCACCTCTTATTGGCCCTGATGAATTGCGTCTCTAACAAGATATGGGGAACAACAGCCCAACAATCATTATTCATGCTGAAAAATGGGCCTCTATTATATAGTCACGAATAGTCATGAATAAATCTTTGCCAGGACTTCACTTAAATATTTTCACATTATTGATTTCAGTTGTTCCTAATTATCAAAAGAGGTTTTTGTCATGGTAGGGGACGAATGCTATAACTAGTTTGTCATTAAAGCCACTCGAATGATTACGACCAGCAGAAAGGTTTTTTTTGTTACAAATATCCATTATATCAACACTGCTTTTTTTCTGCTACTCCTTTTTTCTCTCTCTATATATATATATGACGTTAGATTGTCTGCTGGACTGTGTCTAGCACTTTAACCCAGACTGAAAAGTCTTCTATATATACTCACCGGAAACTTTATTAGTTACTCCCATTCAGCTGCTTTTTAACGCAAATATATAATCAGCCAATCACATAAGAGCAATTCAATGCAATTAACCATTTAGAAATGGTCAAGATGACCTGCTAAAGTTCAAACTCATCATCAGAATCGGAAATAAAGGTGATTTATGTCTTAAAGTTCTGCATAACTGCACAACTTTGAAACAGATGGGCTTCTACTGTGTGTAGAAGACACACAGTAGAAGATCGTAAAAAAGTTGCCCAGCCTGAGTCTTGATTTCTGCTGCAATATTCAGATTGTAGGGTTAGAATTTGGCATAAACATTATAAAAGCATGAATCAGTGCTGTCTTGTATCAACAGTTCAGGCTGATAGCGTTGGTATAAGAAAGTGGGTGATATTTTCTTGGTGCACTTTTGGTCCCGAAGTGCCTGCTGGCCCATCCCTTTATGACCACAGTGTACCCATCTACTGATGGCTCCTTTCAGCAGGATAATGTGCCCGTCCTCAAAGCTCGAGTCATCTCAAATTGGTTTCTTGAATATGACGAACAGCATAGCTTATGCAAATGTCACCAGATCTCGATCCAACAGAGCACCTTTGGGATGTGGTCGAACAGGAGAGTGTCATCATAGATGTGGAGCCTACAATACAAAACTGTAGTAACTGTTATGCCATCATAGACCGAGATCTCTGAGGAATGTTTCCACCACCCTGTTGAATCTATGCCACAATACTTACTCAATACTACAACACTACAATACTTCTATAATATATTTATAATCGCATGAATTTCCATGAAAATTGCAAATGCATGATCCAGGCATGTTATATACTTTAAAAAAAATATCTATTGTCACAATGAGAGCTGCATTTCTGATTTTGAATGAAGTATTAATTAGCTTTATAACCTTTGCCAACCTTATTCTCTATTGTGGTAAATTAATGCTGCTGTGCAAAGACCATTTAGAAAAAGTCAATGCAATAGAAGCTTAAACCAATCAAGCTAACACGGATAAATATATATTAAATAAATGGCAAACCATCCCATCTACCCATCTATCTTTACCTTAGTGTAAAGACAGCATGTTCCCATCTCTTCTTGGTTTAGTCTATTTAGCGATAATATATCCATTCTAGATCACATCTTTCTTTCAAGTGATACTTTTAGAGAAAATCTCAATAAAGAATAGCAATTTATTGAGATTCTCCTCCAAACTGCCTCAAGTCATGAACAGATTGGATGTTCCTGTAGAATCACTCAATGTGCTGTCATTTAACCCAAGGTATGTCTCTCAGAAGTGTTTTACAAGAGAACGTTGTAGAGATGTCTCAGTGAAATGAATTTTGCTTTAAACTCGAGCTTGTCTTGTGGCTGAAAATAAGAGCTATAATAATCTAATAAAGTGTTCACAGATACATGTATTCCTTAAATAATGGCTATAGTATGTTGCTCCATATCCAAGTCTATTTGATCAGCATCTCTCCCCGAAATTAGAGTGGGACTTTACAGTCCTCTGTAGTAGCTTTTTGCTACTTTGTGCCGATACACTGGAGACTCACCTATAAAACAACAGGCCTAGAGGAATCTGTCATAGCTCCATTAACACTTCTGCTTCAGCCTCCTCTTCTTACCTTCCTCCCCTCATTAATCAACAGACCAGCCCTCGGGGTGCAGCTCTGCAGCTACGCTCACTTTCAGTTTGTGTGTCCGTGCATGTGCGCATTGAGTATGTGGGCATTGTGTTTGCGTGCGTTCGCATGTGTGCATGGGTGACTTCACGTGGCAGCGTGTAAATGGCTAGTATCCAAAGGGAATTTACTGCTAGGTTTGTTAATTTTTGTGTCTGACTAGAAGTCAGAGATCCTGTGTCATCAGTCAGTCATGCTTCTGAAAGTGTTGCCAAATTCAGTTTAGCCATTGCGCGATCTAGAAAGGTTGTTTCAAATCCAATCTTCTGAAATGAGCTGTTAAAAAATGACATTTGTATACACGGATGCAAAAAAGAATCAGATGAAGTTATTCTTGGGGAGAAAAAGACACAGCAACCTTTTATGTTTGAATCACAATCTATAATGAGTTCTTCTCCTGCAGTTACCTTTCATCAGCCTGCTTGCCAAGCACATTCAGTACAGTGTACAGCCAAAGATAGCCTCAGCTGCGTGTGCGTATCTGAGCTAAAGGGCTTGTCTTTGTGTCTGCGTTCTTAATTTAATCACTGTGGCACATAGGTAAACATTATTATGGAGTTCTTTAATAAATATTTAAATATTACACCTGTTTTGCTTCAAATGCAGCCAAATAACCTTGTTGAATAATGAAAATTTTCCCATTCTGTCAAATAACACAATTTTTTTTACATGGCACTAATTGCTGGATGCTCTATTATTAATGCATTGTTCAAATAGCCTTGACCTTAGAGTCTCATGTACACTAAGGAAAAAGGAAGCAGCTCTTGTCACCCAAAGGTGTGGAAGCTCGTTCTTTCCTGTTTATTTGTGGCTGAGTTTGTACACTCTCCTTCCCTCCCTCTTTCTTTCTCAAGGGAGTTCTTTTAATAGTAAGGAGGTGACAGTTTACCTCTCGCTGAGCACCGTGGTGACAGTTTGGTACCTGCCCAGCTCGGCATGAAATGCCTCGACTGCCTTGCCTTCAAAAGCAGCCTGCTCTTAAAATTTGCACTCCCGTTCTAATGAGCCAAAATGACCTCAAGTGTAGGCCAAAGCAATCTGATCCCATTCCTATTAAACAGCTTTAATATTTCCGTGAGAATTATTGTTCAGGGAATGAATTTTGGGTAAGGACTGCCAAGGGAAATGGAGCACACAATAGTAGCCTTGGCAGTAGCACTTTGAGTGGATCATTTAAAGGTCATAATAGAGAAAATAGTGGCTCTTAAGAGTCATAAAACCATAGAAAACATGCAGTTATTGGACCAACTTTAAAGTTAAATATAAAATAAAAGAAAGAAAGGGAAGTTAATGTGTCAAACTCTTGACCCACGATGTACGCTGGCGGATTAGGATTGAAGTAATTTAACAAAAAGTAAGTTTGAAGTTTAGAGCAGGGACTAGGGCGCGCATTAGCTGCTGTTACACCCCCTCCCTATTTATACACATACACCCCCCTCCCTTCCCCTTACGTTCCCAATTGTTCTCTTTCATTTCAGAGAAATGTCTGTTGGGCAAAGTGATAATTGCATTCCTCAATGATTTCATGCTGAGACACAGAGTGACACTGAATCGTAGCCCACTTATTCCAAGGGAGTGTGTTCTTTGGGAGGAAATGAGACAAAAACAATATGACAAACTCCATCGGACCCCGTTCTTTGACATAAAAGTCCGCATTTTCCTCTCTTGCACACGCGCGTTTATTCCCCCCAATGTCCTCTTTGATTTCGCAAACCTAAATGTGGCTGAGTCAAGTTAGTTCCAGCAACACAAATCTCTTGCTTTCTGGTTGTGAGGAAACGGTCGTTGCAGACACAGAGCTCGCTGCTTCCCCGGCTAACCATATCAGAGAAGCAGCCTGAACATCAGTGAGCGAGTACCTCTTTAGAATTAATCCTCGGGGGGAATGAATGCACCAATGCATGAGGATTACTTGCTTTTAGGGCTTCTGATGAAATTCAAATAACAAACGCTTGCACAAAGTGTCCTGGAAAACACTTGGCGTTTCGTAATATCCTGCTAAACATGCAAATATTCGGTGGAACGCTGCACAGTGGTCTGTGCCTCATTTGATTTCACAGTCTTTATTGATATGATAATCAAGTGGTCAGCTAATGGTAATTAAGCTCAATTGGTGGAGTTGGATCATGGTTGTGGGAAAGGGAAAAAAAAGCTGCTTTCATCCCTTTACTTTATATCCTCTTCCCACAACATCTAGTCGGTCACTTCTGAGGCACTGTATTTCTAACAGCCCCTCACCTGTTGGCCTAGATGCTAATTTTGCCGGTCTTGAACCTGGCGGCGACGAGAGCACCAACATACTAAAGTGGAAAATAAGGCTTTGCCTACATTACATCAAGACCTCAGTAGATTTTTGTGCTTTTTCTGCATTCAGCCCATGCCCTCCTTCATTTATGGATTTAGTTCAGTTTAACATTCAGCCTGGCTACTGGATGCATAGCGCTGGACAACTTATTCTAGTGTTATAACAAAAATAACACTGCGTCGTATTGTTGCTCTCTGTCTGCAATAGCCTAAGTAGGCTTGTTGGTGAGGCCCACAGTCAGATTCTTCTTTGTCTGTGTGTTATTGTCTGTGAAAGCTCCAGCCTTGTACATGGATTAAATGGAAATTGTAGTGTGTGTGTGTGTGTGTGTGTGTGTGTGTGTGTGTGTGTGTGTGTGTGTGTGTGTGTGTGTGTGTGTGTGTGTGTGTGTGTGTGTGTGTGTGTGTGCAGAGGATTGCTGACTTAAGCTGTAATACATAAAGAGGTTTGGATGAGGGATGGTTTAAAGAGCAGGCAATAGTCATAATGATGACTTAAAGCAAAATTGGCCCGACAAAAAAATGTTTTACACATGCATGCAAGTCCAGCACTGCTTTGAACGCTATAGCCAACAGTGTCTGCCAACCTCAGTGTCACATTGAAATCAATAGCAGTTAAAATATACGATAGCATAACTTTGCTGCAGCAAGGAAAGCAACATTATAAAACTGTATTGGTAGATTATGGTCTTATGATCACAGTGTAACGCTTTATTATCTGCTTTCTTAATAAAACAGCGTTAAGTCTCCGTGAATCCGCTTGACACAAGCAATGCGTCACCCTGTTTACACCACAGGAACATTTCCCCACTACTTATCTTCACTCTTTCTCATACCTGGGAGAGAAACTTCAATATTGACCCACATCTCCTTCAGAATAATTTGGCTGCTATTTTTGTGCCGTGCTTTAAAAAAAGAAAAAGAAAGGGGGGAAAAAAAAATGCTCTGCAACAGTGGCTCTGACGCCTGAATCCACACAGTGTGTGACATTTTAACTAATGTTGTTCTGCTCAAGGCTGCGCAGCCCAGCATGGGTCAAACATCTCCCTTGTCTCTCTCTCAGTAATAAGAAATCAGCAGTAGAAACACTTTCTCTGCGCCCAACAGTCTTATTTGCATGAGAATTGGAAAGATTTTTTTTACTAAGACTGTTTTCTGGCTTTCTAGGATGTGAAAAACACTAGTGTATGTCAAGTGGCAACCTCTCTTTGGAGTTCCTCGAATAGCCTCTTGAGGCTTGCCCCAAAATTGACTCACTCCTCATAGACTTCCATATTAAAATGTTCAACAGCAACATGTTTTCCAGCCTGATACAGAAATGTTTTTTGGTCTCCATAGCTTTTTTTCTGCCTCATCACTCCTGTAAAAGGTCCACATTTTAATATAACTTACAACATTTTATCATTTTAGATGGTTTTTATTAGTGATGTGGCCACTTTAACTGTCATTTCATCTATTCAGCAGTCTTACTAAAACACTGAGCTGACATTTTCTTTTAATCCAAAGGTACCAGCTTCTTCTTTAAGGTGCTCCCTTTAGGGGATCATCTTCCTCCAGCTCACCCAATCCCTACTGTCCTCCTCTGTCACACCAACCCTCTGCATGTCCTCCTTCACTTCTTCCATGACTCTTCTCTGTGGTCTTTCTCTTTTCCTCCCACCTGGCAGCTCCATTTTTAACACCTTTTGTCCAGTATATCCACTGCCCCCCCCCCCCCCCCCCCCCCTCCCGCACATGTCCAAACCATCTCAGCCTTATCTCTCTGCCTCTGTGTTTGTGACTCCCAACAAAAATCTTCATCTCCATCTTCTGCCTTTTTGTCAGGGCCACCGTTACCAAACTATACATCACAGAAGGTCTCACTAATCTTGTAAACGTTCCCTTTCACTCTTGCTGCTATCCTTCTTTCACAAATCACCCCTGGCACTCATCTCCACCCACTCCACCCTGCCTGCACTCACTTCTTAACCCCTCTTTTGTACTGTCCACTGCTCAGAATGCTTGACCCCAGGTATCTGAACTCATCTACCTTTATTACCTCTGATCTGTGCATCTTCACCTTTCTGCCTGCTTCCTTCTCATCACACACTTCCATCCTGTCTTGTTTCCACTGACTCATTCCTCTTATCTCCAGAGCATACCTTTACCTGTCCATCCTCGCTTCTGCCTGCTCCCAAGTCTCATTGCTGATCATCAGTGTTGTCTGCAAACATCATAGTCCACAGAGACACCATGAATCGGTAAACTATGGATACACTTTGGTAAACAAGCTAGTGAGGCTGTTAGCTGTTAAGTCTCCAGCCTTACTTTCTCATTGAAATGCTGTCAGATCCATATTTGACAAAACTTAGTTGAACAAGGTCAACCAGTTCAACTGATTGTCATCACATATATGTAATAAATCTATAACCAAGCAGCAACTTAGTGGAATTAAGCTTGTGGACATGATTAAAACACCTGCTGAAGCTCAAACTGGGGTTTTCCCGCATAGTCATCTCTAGGGTTTACAGAGAATGATCTGAGGAAAGAAAAAAATATCCAGTGAGTGGCAGTTTTCTGGATAAAGAGGACTTGTTGATGCCAGAGGTCAGTCGAGAATGCTTTGACCTAATAGGAAGACAACAGTGACTCAAATAAGCATTCATTACAGCCAAGCATCTCTGAACACTCAATGCATTGAACCTGCAATTGATTATCATACATTCTTATATAGTTCTATATTGTGTATTTTGTTGTACAGTTATTTTATTTTCAACTTTAATTTATATATTTTATCTTATTCTTCCCAGTTAAATTTACCCTTCATTCTAATTTGTGTTGTACAGTTATTTCATTTTTAACCTTAATTTATATTTTATTCCTTCCTAGTAAATTTACCCTTTTTAATTTTTCATATTTATTTCCTATCTTATTCATAGCCTTTTCCTTTTTTGTTTTCTTTAGGTCACGAGCAGTTGTCCAAGCATTTCACTACATATCGTACTGTGTATGACTGTGTACGTGACAAATAAAAATTTGAATTTGAATTTGAATTTAAACGCAAGTATTGTTGCTGACCATGTCCAAATCCTTTTATGAGCACATTTGGGGTGTTGTGAAATGGGAGATTCACATCAGGGATTTGCAGCTGAGAAACCATCATCAGTGTGATGGTATCATGTCAGTGTGGACCGAATTCTCTGAGGAATTTTCCAGCACCTTGTTGAATCTGTGCTGTGAAGAGTTAAGACAGCTCTGAAGACAACAGTGATTCCAACCCAAGATGTACCTAATAAAGTGACTGTAAATATGTTATGTCTGTGATTCAGATTCTTTTAAACCTTACGTAAAAGAGGTCGCTATCAATAATTGTTCTTAATGTTTTTATCTCAAGTTCTATTTAAAAGTATAATTTATCTTAATGGAAAGCTGCAGCCGGTTGCTGCTGTGGCTCAGGTCTATTCTTTTTCAGCAGCTGCTCTCACCACCCTTCTGCTCTCCCTTGGACTCTCTATTTGCTGCTCTTTTTCTTATTTTTTCTATCGCCAGGCCTTATCCAATTTTCTCCATTGCTCTCTTTTATTACTGTCCATTACATGCTCTTTTAATACCGCCTGCCCTTGCGTTCTTTGTCATATTGGGTAGACGGACCCCTTGCTTTTGGCGAGGAATCAGCTGGAACCTGTTGTCCGTCATATTTCATGCCACATTGTGACTGGGATCCAGTTTTCAGCTATGAATACTCGACTATGAATACTGTGCGTAATAGCACACAGACATGGCCAAGGCTTTAACAAATGAAATAAGAGTTGCTAATACTCTGATATTACATTTTGGGACCAGTTTGGCTCATGAATGTTTGATGAGAATGTCCAATCATGCATAGACAGAAGAAAGAGATGAGGAATGGGAGAGGAGAAATTTAGAAGAGAGGGACAGGCAAGAGACAAATCAGGGGCTTGGAGAGAAAGTGAGGAGGAGAAGTGTGTGTATGTGTGTGTTTGGGATGGAAAGGGGGAAGGTGGGGGGCAGTGATTACTTGCTGCTGAGGTAGCACTGCATTACACATGAGGATTTGGAATGGCCCAGATAAAGTAATCTATGATTAACTGGGGCGCGGCTGGCTTGCCACCCTGCCAACAGCTGTAGTCAGGGGCGAATTACAAAATTATGGGATGTCCAAACATTTCAGATGCGGCGGGAAAAATATTTTGGTACAGGAGGCGAGAAGGTTGGGTGGGATGGGAGTTATGCATGAGGTCAAAGGTGACAGCCAGCGGCTAGAGGAGAGAGTGACAGAGGGCGCGGTGGTGCAATTAAGAGAAATTTTGTTGCAACCTTTGAATTTGGCTGAGAATTGTCAAAATGCCGGAATAGTCCTGGGAGGATTTTGGGAGGGGAGCCGCAGGCCGGGGTCGTGGTCGGAGGAGTGATCGCTGCGATGATTGCTGTAACAACTGTCCGACGGGATAACAAATCAAATTAGAAAGATGGACACCCCAGCACAGACCCTGCCGCCGTCTGAAATTGATTGCTAGCACTAGGAGCTGATATTGCGTGGTCTGGTCTGTCATAGTCCATCAGGCATCATTATCACCGAGGGAACAGTAAACCTTATGCAGAGCTGAATGAGGAGGGAAACTTCATCCACACCATGCTGCTGGCAAATTAGACAGAAAACAACAACACAGACAGAACAGTGCTTTTCCCAATATTTGTTTCTTAATGTGTTCTTATCATTTCAAGGTCAAATATAATTTCTGTTCGGGATGCTGTAGAGCAAAATTTTCCACACCTAAGCTGTGGCTAAATCCGGTCTGTTACTATTATGTCTAAGTGTCGCGGGCCTACCTTGATTGCAGGGCTCTTATGTCTTGTATTGCCTGTAAGTACAGCAGCAATCATCTTTAAATCATAGTTTGTAAGATATGAATCATCAAGAGGGTACAAACCCTGCCCACATTTGTCCCATCTTTCATCGAGTATCTGAGGGATAATAAAAGCATTTGTGCCTCTGAGGTATTACGATCGTGTTTCAGTATTCACTAGTTCTCCCAATCTAACAGTCAGCTATTTTTATTCCGCTGTGTGATTAGTCATTTAGCTGAAGCGAGCTGTCATTGGAAATCATTTTCACGTCTTTAGACAGTTCCTCAGTTCATCCAAATAACGAGTGATTTTGCCTGTGGGGGGAATAGGGTTCATATTTTATTGAGAGGCGAGACAGTTCCTCAATAACGTCACAAGTTTGATAATGTTCCATGAAGTGAATGGACTTTGTGTTCGAGGCCACTTACAGAAAATGTCTGCGGCTCAAAAGATGGCTCATTACTTCGTTCCATGAGGTGTCTGAGCTCTTAAATTCTTTTTCAGGCCTGTCAGTCAGGGCTTTATACACCCCTGCAGCTAAAAATCCTAGCGGATAGGAATCCAAGTTGAACTTTAAGGTATTTATGGCTACATTAAATGTCACTACATCATAAAGCAAAGTTATTTTATAGATAGACAGATCTGTTCTCAGCTTGCCTTTAAACCATGAGGAGTCTGCTTCCATGCGATCACACTTTGGCTCTGGTACTTCTTCCTGTTTCCTCATGCAAATCTCAGTTGTCGTACTCAATTTTGTACATTTATGGGGGTAACAAATCCACAGCTTTGGAGATCCACAGTTTCGGTCCATACCTCGTAATTTAAGTGGGATCCATAGGAGGAAATTAGGAAATGAACCTCATTTTATCACATGCATGATTACTTGATCACAATGAAATCAGTGAAGGAACAAAAAAACAAACCAGACCATACTATTTCCACTCCAGGCTTTACTTGAGGGACCTTTTAAACATAAATGCTTTAACAAGACTATCATCCTTTAACCTGGAGCTACTGACGACTCCAAAAGACTAACCGTCCTCTTCATCCTCCTGCTCTTTGCATCGACTGTTTAAAACAACATGTAGGACACTTAAACTGTCTGTTCCAACACAAAGCTTAACTAGCAGAGTTGTCCCTGCAATTACACAGCTGAAGGGAGTCCTCTCTTTATCTGACTTGGCTGTCACATAATCCCCTTGACGTGTTTGTGTTTACATCCATGAACTGAGTTTCTGCACTTAACTTTTACAACGTCTCTCCGTCACATGGCCAGCTATGTTAGTGAAGTGGGATGGCAGTGTAGCATGGAAAAAGGCAATCACAAGACAAGATTATTGAGGTTTGTATTGCAGGTTCACTAGCATTGCACCCTAAATACAATTCATACCAGCTATGATAGCACAGCTGGTGTGAATTGCATGCTTTGCGGTATGAGTCTCTGCATGTGTCATCATGGCAAAATGTTGTTCTGGAAAACGGATTGCTGCTGGAATTACAGTGGAGGGTTTTTCCTGACTTAGGATGCACCTTTGGGGGTGACAGTAAATGCAGCAGTAAGCATGAGATTGTTTTTAGCAATTGCGCAAATTCAACATAATTCTGTTCCTCTTTTTTTTTATGACAATTTGATAAACAAAAGCCCCATTATACTTAAGTATATGAAACCTCAATTAAAAAGATTTGAACAGTGGTGATTTTCCTGTGGTTCTGACTAAAACCTCTTTAGGGGCGTCAAAAATTCCCATAAGCAGGAAAAAATAAACATGCAGAGGCAGTTAGGAGTTTGGCAGCTGTTTCTATGGCTGTCTGTGGATAGACAGTGTTTTGCAACACTTTATTATTTCTGAAGATTAAAGATGGTTGTAGTCCCTGTAAGTCTTGAGGACACGTCTAATGATGTAGTAGTGACTATTAAGCAGTTTAAAAATGCATTCAGCCTGATGACTCCTCTCACATTATTTAGTGCATTGCTACCAGCTAAGTAGAAAATCTACTATATTTTATTTGTTGAGAGCCTGCAGTGTGGTGAAAATTACACATTTGCTCAAGGTCAATCCTACTAAGCCAGTGCTGTAAAAAGCCATTTTCAAGATATTCTATTATTCATCATTTTTAGCAGAACTGAAATTATGGCTTACCCACTCCACAGCCAATTCACTGCTTCTTTCACAGGTTGCTGAAAGTCATCCTAATCAAAGATCTTGAGCACTTTGAAGCAGGTTGTCATCAACAGTTTGCATGATATCACTCCATGTATTCTTTCCTGAATCCTTATAAGAGGAAGGATACAACTGACTGTTCTTCATGGTAGAAAGCTTACATGGATTAGGAGCTTAGCCTTTCTTTTTGTAGATCCAGACTGTTGCATTATAACTGAAGAGTTTGGCCTTTTTCTTTTGCTTTTTTTTTCATCTGACCTCAAAATATGTGCCTTAACAATGCCCCCATATGTTATTTTTGTTGTCACTTTTTTGAAATGCAACCTCTTTTTGCCTACTCATTGTTACCAACTTAGGAAATGAGAAAAGATCAAGGTCCTGTGGACAAACTCAGTAGGAGAGGTTTTTTCTGACCTTTTTGAACAGATATAAATAGACCTTCTGTTTATTTATACGTATTGTAAGATGGAAAATGCATTTTGTGCAGTGTTCAGTGCTATTGAAAATGAAGAACCTCTCATCAACATGCTCTCATGAACAGCGTTTCTACAATTTGCCATGCAGTTACATGCAATTCAAAAACAAAGTTTTGTTCCATATTTTTGTCTAAATTCATGAGACAACTTGAATTCATTTAAGGGTTTTGGATGTGTCTTTGGAGGACTCTTAGACTCTTAGAGTCAACCTCTGAGATTTCTTTTACTTTTTGGGTAAATTCAAAGTTCTTATAGTTAATAAATTTTTTAGATTTGTTGATGAAATACAATAAAAGTTGGTATGAGGTGATAAATCCATCATTTTGCAATAATTCACATTTAAATATATCTACAAAAGCCTATTTTAAACCAATAATCAAAAGATTTCTATTTGCTTTCTTCTGTTTTTGGTATGTTAATTTATGAATAAAGAGGACAGCTGCACACATACACACATATTACATAAAATCGTGGGCAACTTGTGTTGAAAAAATAATTTTCTTTCATAAATCATTCCAAGATCGTGTTAATGAAGTGTTAAATTTTTAATGACCCAATCTCGTCTGGATTCCAGCGGCCCTTTGGGTTCATCTCGCAGCCCCAAATTTAAATGAATACACAATAAAATGACTGCCTTAAATCTTCATATAAGCCTTTTCATTTTTTTCTGACCTTAGCAGGCTGATGGATATTGGGGTTCACTGAAAGCAGCATTTTGATCAGTGGGTCGTATTAATAAGAGACTACCATACAGGTCTGTATTTAATATATCTGAAAGCATTCTCAAAGCTGCCAATCAAGATTACGGGAAAGGTTCAGACACCAGATTTCAGTTAAGTCCTTGTTGAAGCTGAGGAGGTGCATGATAATTAGACTTGCTCTTTACTCTAATCTGTAAAGCTGAACAAATCTATTAAGACCTCGGTGTGTTCTCAGAATACTGTAAACTAATATGAGGAGAGCCTCTGTTGCTCTGGATATGTAGGCTATTTTCAGTGACATCTGCGCCATGACTACTACTTTACTGACAGGTAGATCTGCTTCTGGGACCCTTCTGAAACGCACCCCAGTGCATCTGGTGGAATAGTAAGCATTGTCTTGAGTGGGCGCGATCAGCTCCGGTGGCTGTGTCAGAATGCACTGCAGCTGTGCCTGGTGTATTTTAGGGTTTACTTACAATTGCAGCAGTTGAAGCCGTTTTATAACACAGATCAGTGAGCCTAAGATGCAGTAAGTGTTTTTGGACATTTGACCCATTTTTTGTTTGTAATTTTGTCTCTGTACACCACCACAGAGGATCTAAAATTAAACAACCAAGATGTGATTGAAGTCCGGACTTTCAACTTTAATTCCAGGGATTTTATAAAAGTACTGCATGAACTGTTCGCGAATTACGGCCATTTTTATAATATAATTCCCTATTTTCAGACGCTCAAAAGTAATTGGACAAACTAACATAACTTTAAAGATAAAGATTCTTTTTAATACTTGGATGAAAATCCTTCCTGGTTCCTCCTTTGAGATGCTCTGCTGGGCTTTTACTATAGTCACCCTGAGTCGCTGCTTGTTTGTGGGTCTTTGACGTCAGTTTTGTATTTAATAACTGAAAAGCATGCTCTGTTGGGTTGAGATCAAATGTCTGACTTGGCCATTAAAGATGATCTAATTTCTTTGCCTTGAAAAACTTTTGGGTTGCTTTTTGCAGCGTGCAATGGGGATCATTGTCCATTTGCACTGTAAAGCGCTGTCCATGGCTGAATGTGAGCAGAGAGTATAGCCCTGCAGACTTCATAACTCATCCTGCTGCATCGCATCATCAACAAAGGCCAGTGGAAGTAGCATATGCCCATACCATGACACTGCCTCCTCCATGTTTGGCAGATATTGTGGCTTGCTTTGGATCATAAGCTGTTTCTCTCCTTCCATACTTTTCTTTTCACATCAATCTGCACAACTAAATCTTTATGGCATCTGTTCAAATACTTTCTAGACCTGCAGAGGTGTTTTTACAATTGCTAGCTCACAGTGGGCTGTCTGATTGTTGGGGTTTTCTCTGAATAACCGTACAATATAAACAGTCTTAAGGTGACTGTTTGGCCTCAATCAAATAAAATTGAACGGATTCGAAAACTGAAATAATTCCTAAAGTTTTTATTAAAAAACAGTTTTAAAAAAAAAAACAGATGGCTTCCTTCACTTACACCGACATGACTGTGTAAGTGAAGGAAGAATGAGGTCTCTCCGGACCTCATTCTCCAAGTTTCAGGAAACGGCTACAGAATGCAAGTTCAAAACTTAGAATAAAGTCCAGATCTTGCATGTGCTTCATTTGTTAACAAATAACAAGGGAACAGGCCTCAGCTGGCCATGAAAATACTTGTCAGTCCAATTACGTTTGAGCCTCTGAAAATAGAGCACTGTGCATAAGAATGGATCTAATTCCTAAACAGTTAATGCTAATTTGTCAGACGCCTTGAATTCAAAGTCTGCACTTCAATCAGATGCTGGTTGTTTGATTTAAAATCCTTGGGGCTGCAGAGGCAAAAATACAAAAATATGGGTCATTGTCCAGAAACTCATGGACTTAACTGTACATTCAGGTCCATAAGGTTTTGGATAATCATAATGAATAGTTTTTATTTTTATCACATTGAACATACAGACTTTATTTTAACATGAATTAATATTCACAGGAAATTTTTTTAACCAAACCTGGAAGTGCTAATGCTTTGAAACTCTCCTAATTTAAAACAAAAATTAATGTATTCAACTTTTTATTTTAAGCCAACATTTCTTGAGTCAGAATTAAATATAAAGCTGAACAAAAGATGAGTTGTTTCGACTAAATTCCTGCATGACTCTTTTTTTTTTTTACAGTGCATAAATTTGCGCCCTGGTGTAGTCATTAGGAGACGTGGTATCTCTGTCAGCAGACGGATGACACACTTGATGTGGCGGCTTCTCTCTGTTTTTAGATTCAGTATTTCGGTGCCTGGATATTAAAACCCAAACAGGTTTTGAGGATTAAAACCGTCTGTTTTACAGCTCAGAATAAGAAAATTGGTACCAAATGTAATCTTGTTGATTTATTCTGTGCCAACAGGCAAGAAACCTAGTTATTGTGTGGTGAATGCCATCGCATGCTGCTTTTTATGATGATAATAAAGCACATTTAGTTGCCATCTTAGACGACGCAAAGAGACAGACTTACAGTTTTATTTTATTGCACATTTTTCCTCCCAAACTTTTACCCCTAAAAGTAAAAATACTCGTTCAGGTTAAACCATCAAGACAATAAAACTGATATTTCCTAGTTATTATTATGCAATAAGTCTAATGGGATTGACTTCCCACCTTCACTGAACAATATGCAGCTTAACCACTTTGTCTCTCGTCACCACTGTGGCAGCACTGTTGCTTCTACCCTTTAAAGGTTTATGTAAGTGAAGCCAGAGTCTCTTTATGAAATAACTCATCATTCTTGCTGATTTGCAATCTCTTTCCTGATTGGAATAAATTGGACTGATTGAAGGCGATGTCATTTCTGAAAGCAAGAAGTAGATTAACTTGTTAAAAGCAAGTGATTTGATGCACAAGTGACTTAACGTCAAGAGTCAATCACAATTATGCTGTCAGTAAGCAATCAGAATAACTGAGGATGAGGAAGCAAAGTTGGCAGTGCTCAAAGCGGCATGCAGTTGCTTATTTGTTATAGGTTTCTGAAAATCTGTGTAGTGCAAGCTTTGCCTATTTTGTGTAATTAGCCTCAGGTATTTAGTGGAGATGGATCTGCTCTAACTAATCGCTAATCAGAGAACAACTCAAAGCAAATCAAGGCTGAATTATTTTCTCTAGAACTGTCTTCATCATTGCATTATTTTTTTTTAAATTCCCTGAAACTGGTTACCGGTAATTGGTTTCTTGTGCCAGGCATTGTATTCCTCACTGTTCTGGCATTAAATGAGTCACACCAAACCAGCAGATAGTCTCATTCACGTCTGTGTAATTACAATCAGTGTAGGAGTGTCTCTGAATAAGACCCACCAGCAGCACCAGAGAATAGGACTGCCTTGACAAAGCATTGACATCTGTGGAACAGGCAAAATCCATTCATACCCCCTAATTCTTATTTTGCAGGAGCTATCTCACTGAGCTTGCTTTTGTGCTGGTATAATTACTTAATCTGAGCACTCCTAGGGTGAATTACTTTGTGTGCAGAAAGCAAGCACCATTGCTTTGATTCAAGCTCCCAAAGGGGAATTGAGTCTAGTTTTAATTTTACTGTTTTAAAGTTGCAAATGAATGTCCATTGTCAAAAGAGACTCACATATGTGTTTGTGCTTCTCTCCAAGCCGCAGCATATTTTTGATTTTCATCGTCATTATTATGGAAATAAATACAGTATGTCCCGTTTAGAGTAATATTTAACCCCTCCTTTGTTTCCTCACTTCTTTAAAGGATTTTATGGATGGTGTAGGGAATGATCCACAGTGCATTAGTGCAGAGTGTGTAGTGTGCTGTTTTCTGTTGTTTGCTGTTTATAATGGGCCTGTGCAACACTTAACTAGAATGGAGGCCCATCAAGGCAGACTGATAAGGACCTAGGGATCCACCATAGTCAATTACTGCAAAGTGCCAAGTTCAACTCAGCGGGCCTTTTATGAAGTACACCAGCTAAGTAAACAAATTAATCGTACGGCTGTGGTTCCCCAATCCAACCATGCGACCCAGGGCAATCATACATCAGACAGAGTGAGCGGCTGTCTCCACCAGGAAGGGTCCTACTATTAAAGATAGGCAACCACATAGGACTCATTAGCTATTGGCCATCGCACTTGTTTTGCTTCTCGACCGCACTGTTCTCTTTTAATAGCTTTTAACACCCCGAAACTGCCTTTGTATGAAGATGGAGGTGATGTTTAAGAATTCTGCCATTTCCAAATGCCTTGTCAGCACAGCAATGCCGATAAAACAAAGTAATTAGAAAAACATTGTCCTGCTAAAATCTACCGTTAAAGGAAAAAGAAATATTTTTGTGTGTATGTATATATATATATATATGTGTGTGTGTGTGTGTGTGTGTGTGTGTGTGTGTATATATATGTATATATATACACACACACACACACACACACACACATATATATATATATATATATATATATATATATATATATATATATATATATATATATTAGGGGTGCAACGATACACAAAATTCACGGTTCGGTTCGATACTTTGGTGTCACGGTTCGATATTTTTTCGATACAAAAAAATGTTCATGCCTTTTTAATTTGTCATTTATTAAAATTATAAATATATATTTTAACTCAAAAGTACAGTTTTTAAATTTAACCCTAACCCTTGTGCGCGTTTTTTATTTTGACAGCGAATGCGCACCTGCGGACCACTTATGTGCACCCCTGGTTATTTAGCTCGTCATATTGCAGCCACAGAAATTCTTTTGTCCATGAAACCATAAAGCTGCACTTTCTTTTTGCCTTATAGTCTCATTTGTCATAACTTCTCCGTTTTGTGGTAAGCTTTTCTTTGGCTGTCACTTCTTCACCCCGACCTGTCTTATTTGGCTCAGCAGAACTAAAATATATATACTGCTACTTTTACACACGGACTCACATAAGCTCAGCGATTCTCTGCGCGATCAACCTCTCACATGTTTAAGCTTGCTGCGGGAGATTTCACTTGTCATGTTTGCATAGTAAGCTAACGATTAATAAGACGATGTCAGAGGAATTGGTGCACAAATTATCATCACTCACAGATCAGTGCTGTCATTGCAAAGTGAAAGCAAAAAAACAAGCGCAAATTCAAACGCGATTTCAATATGTCACATATTGACAGTGGCTCACCGATGCCAATGACATAATTACCCAGCTACATTTCTGAAAGAATGCAAAAGCATCGACATATATTTTTCCTACAATAGCCCGACGGGCACGGCAGAGAGATTTTTGTAGCCCGACTGGAAAGATCGCTAGCTCCGGGACGTCGGGCTAGCGATTTTGCAAGCCCTGTATCTGATTGAGGAATCACTCATCTTTGGAAAAGAGAGTTTATTACAGAGAAATGTCTCTTTCCAAAATAAAAGCTATACTATCCGCTTCTTCTGGGCTATATTCTCAGCAGCATAAGGAGAATCACGTGCTAACAGCTGTCTAAATGACTCGGCTAAAGTTAGTAGCATGCTTGTTGTTTTTGTCTTTGCACTAGGATGATGTCGGCGTAAATGTGCAGTCATATTCGTTGTGTTCCCACTAGTGCTTTCAGGTTAATCTCGTTGAAATGACCTTAACGCCACAACACGGCAAATCTCCGTTAACGAGCTACCGCCGATCGCCCCGTGCATGGGGCTAGACGGCCAACACGTTAACGAGCTAACTGCGCTAACACACTAGTTCACACCAATGTAATTAAGCATTGCATGGCACATCCAACATACTGTTTTACTTTAGTCCATGACTCGCTTACCTTCAGGGTCATACGTCACATGAAAACCAAAATAATTCCAAACGCCAGATCTGAATGAGGGTGAGAGAGGTCCATCTTGCAAGGAGAGCTTAACTTCTGTCTCGCTAGCTTGCCCTGCGCTCTTCCTCCTGACTATGCTGTCTGTGTTGAGCGCTCAGTGGATCTGCGCTCGACAGTGCAGCCTAGGCGGAGTAGTCGAACGCAGATTCACTGAGCGCTCAACACAGACAGCATCGTCAGAAGGAAAGTTGATAAAATAAATTACAAATGTTGTATTGTTCGATACATATGCGTACCGAACCGAAAGCACTGTATCGAACGGTTCAATATCGATACGAATATCGTTGCACCCCTAATATATATATATATATGCATGAATCTGTGTTTTGTGTTCAAATGAAGCAAAGAAGCAGTTTAAAAAGTTCAATATACACTATAAAACCAAAAGCATTCAGTCACCCATCCAGATCATTGAATTCAGGTGTTCCAATCACTTCCATGGCCACAGGTGTATAAAGTCGCACAATCAGATATCGTCGTGTTGGCGTTGTTCCTAGATCAACATAGTAAATGTTGTTCCAGGATCAACACTGCAAGTGACCAATCAGAATGTTGTGACGTCATACTTTTGCGACTTTGGGAAAAACCGCCGTAAAACAAAAAACTACTTAAGCTGCGTGAAACCGCCTCTGTCCGCCGATCAACGGACCCTAACCCTTTAATAAACGCTAAGCAGAATTGATATTGTCCTTGCAACATTGGAATTTCATAAATGCACGAATGGCTTGGCGCACCAAAGAATAACGTCACAACAATGTGATTGGTCACTTGCAATGTTGATCCTGCAACAACATTTACTATGTCGTTCCAGGAACAACACCAACACGACTATATCAGATCATCCGTATAAAGTCAAAGACCTAGGCATGCAGACTGCTTCTACAAACATTTGTGAAAGACTGGGTCGCTCTGAGGACCTCTGTGAATTCCAGTGTGGTTCCATGATTGCAACAAGTTCAGTCGTGAAATGTTCTCTCTACTAAATATTCCACAGTCAGCTGTTAGTGGTATTATAACAAAGTGGAGGTGACTGGGAATGATAGCAACTCAGTCATAAAGTGGTAGGCCACGTAAAATCAGAGAGTTTGCAGAGGTCACCAACTTTCTGCAGAGCCATTCACCACAGATCTCCAAACCTTATGTAGCCTTCACATTAGTTTCATGTCTGGAATGTGTTTATGGTCAAATAAACATGCTCCTAAACCTTATGAAGCTGTTATATCTGCAAAGGATGGGACGACATCATATTAAACCCTATGGATTATGAATGAGATGACACTCAAGTTCATGCGTATGGAACCATTGCTTGAGGTGCAGACTGGCAGTAAATACCATAGACCAGGGGTGGCCAACTCCAGGCCTCATGAGCCGGTGTCCTGCAGGTTTTAGATAACACCCTGGGTCAACACACCTGAATCAGGCCTCTGGAGAACTTCAAGACATGTTGAGGAGGTAATTTAGGCATTTAAATCAGCTGTGATGGATCAAGGACGCATCTAAAACCTGCAGGATGCTGGTGTTCCGAGAAACCGTCCTACTCTTGCAAATTGTCCTACCTGTATTATAATTTGACTTTTGACTAATCCAAACCCTAACCATAAGAAATATTCACAATGGGTTAAAAAAATGATGTAAATTTGGGGTTTGTGTTACGCGCATGCACAGCGTATGTGCAGAAACAACGGGTAGGACGGTTTGTGAGGGAGGATAGATTCCCAGAACACCGGCTCTCGAGGCCTGGAGTTGGTCACCCCTGCCCGAGAGGGTTACCTATGCACTATCTAGTTGGACAATCTAATTCAGGGGTGGGGCACTCCAGGCCTCAAGGGCTGTAGTCCTGCAGGTTTTAGATAACACCCTGGGTCAACATACCTGAAACAAATGATTAGTTCATTACCAGGCCTCTGGAGAACTTCAGGACATGTTGAGGAGGTAATTTAGACATTTACCAGCTGTGTTTTAGACGCATCTAAAACCTGCAGGACGCCGGCTCTCGAGGCCTGGAGTTGGCCACTGGTGACATAGAGGGTTACCTATACACTATGTAGTTGGACAATCTAGTTGCAACCAGCAGCTAGCTTCAAGGAATAAACACCAAGCAAATGGCCTGTAGTGTGGATGCACGTTTAAACAAAAAAATATATAAAAATAATTAAAAAAAAACCCCATCAAGTAAAGCAAGGAAATATCAGGACGATATATACATTTTAAGTTATTTTGTTTTCCCTCAAACACAGTTATTTACCCAAGACTTTCTTTCTTCGCTATCTTATTGATGACAGCTGATGAACTACTACAACTTTAGTCTTTCCATTATTGGAACCAACTCAAAATGAGACTTTTAAATCATAGTTAAACACTTTTAGAGCCTCTTGGAGTGAGAAAATATAAGGTTAGTAGTCAGATCCCAGGTCCCAGCTTCCATAGATAATGACTGTTGCTTTTCAGCCCCCTCCACCCCCAGTAATCACTATAATGCACAGTCATCTCCTACACCAGAGAGGGCCACAGTACATGTCTCTGCATGAGAATATTGGCCCAAAGTTATCTGCAATTGCAATCACATTACACCAAGTTTAAACTAAGTTATAAAATTGCAATGCTTAAACAGCAGTTTGCAAACTCTAAGGAACACAAGTTATTTGTTGAGTTTGAAGTGTTTCGAATACATTATTGTTTATTTCAAGTTCTGCAACAATATGTGTTTGTGTAGGCACAAAATCTAAAGTAAAGCTTTAGCGCTGGCAGTTTTAGGCCATATTTGGCTTATTGATAATAAATAAATAAGCACAGCAGAGCACCACAGAGAAAATCTATTCATAATTGGATGAAAATATTCAGAATCTTGGATTTCAAAAAGGATTTTCGATTCCACCAAAACATTTTAATTTGATTTTCATTTCCCTCACATATTTATCCGCACAGCACCTTTGACAGCTTAGGCATCAGGACACTCATTTCTTAAATTATTACCTTTTCCCATTATTTCCCCCCCATGAGTAATTATCTTGGTTATTTAACAGTTTTTATCTGCTTTTATCCCCATCTGCTCTCTGCTCTGCTGTGAAAAGGTTATGTCACCAAACTGTGCGCCCAACAGGATTTAGCAACATTTTAATCTGAATCTGACGACAGCTGGATGGATGTTGTTTTCTGCCGGCGGTCATAAATCTGATCCAAACCACACCTTCGTAATCCCAGCGCAGCAGGTTTGGAGTGTTTACAGTGAGATTATGTAACCTTTCGAAGAACAACTCACAAATTCCTCCTACTCATTTCATAAACAGCCTTTTAGCTTAACTCAGCACACCTCGCAGTTTTGCTGCTGTAGTCTGGCATGACTTTAGATAGATACTACTATTGTTACTCTACATTTCAGCATCTTTATCTGATGCAGAAAGTTGAATACCCTTATTTAACAAGTAATAAGAAGATATATTTTTACAGGATTATATTTTTCATATATTTTTCAATAGATCGTCATGAATGTTTATTGCTATGACATAAAAAGTGCTCAGGGGCATTTAAAATATTGTTCTTCAGAGGAATGCAGATAATCTTACCATCAACATGAAGCTAATTAGATGTTTCCCAATGCTGCATCTCATCGGTAATTTGCTTGAGGATTGAGAATAACAGATCCTTAAATGTAGCAGGTCCAATGTCTGAATGTCCTCTGTACCCATAAAATATCAACATTACAAATCCAAGGCATGCACTTACTGGAGTTGCCACTGATCCAAGTGAAATCTTAATTTACGCAGTGGAAAAACTGCTAGCAACCTGTGTGGTCCTTTCACTCGGAGTGACCCCAGCGAAGGTCACAGGTTAAAGTTGTTCTTCATACCACAAGTGCTACTGTGTTGAGGTGTTTGACCTCATTTTGATCCTTTCATTCTCAAATAAAATAACATTTCCCAGAATTCATAGTGGTTAAGTATTCAGCAATCAGTGTAAGGATCAGTGTTATTGATTTTTTGTCAGCGCTTTCCAATTTTAAATTTGATGAATGAGCCCTGAGGTCAATCTATTTTTCCTTATATAATATCCACAGCTTCACTAATATATTTATTCACTTTGCTTGGACGTTTTGCTGGTTTTGGGATTTTTTTTATTGGCATTAACAGTATGTTTTGATTCCAGGATGATAGCTCATCTTGCTAATTTTTCTATCTAGTTGATTTTATTCTGGTCTGACTTTCATATGATGGTGTAGTTTTATATCTGCGGTTACCATAATATTTGTTGTCTGTTGTCAGATCTTCCGGAGGTGTTGGCTGGTGTTCAAGAAAGCCTCGAGTAAAGGACCCCGGCGGTTAGAGAAGTACCCAGATGAGAAGGCAGCCTACTTCAGGAGCTTCCACAAGGTAAACAAATGACTCAAAAACATCACTAACATCATTCCTTTTTTATTAACTGTTTGTCTTGATGTCTTCTTTAGTAGATAAAATGATTATTGAGTACTAGATCAACATAATTGATTGTGATTTTGATCCTATGGCTGTGACTAATACGAGTTGTGATCATCTATCAGTTACTTCTTGATTAATCTGTCCATCACCCTATGAAATGACAACCTCATATTCCCAGCCCAGTGTAATGTCTTAGGTTAAGACAAGGAGTTCAAAATATTTAAAATAATATGTTAAAATTGATCAGGGAATTTTAACATTTCTGATTAAAAGAGGAAATAAATAATCCATCTTCTTAGCTGTGGGGATTAGGATTACTTTTTCATATGAAAATCTGTGGCCTTATCTGTGGCTCAAAAAGGATTTTCTTTAAATCTGAAGATGTTTAAAACATCATTAAATAAATTTTGTAGAGACGCACCGATTGCAGTTTTCTCAACAGAATTAGGTTTCTGATTTTCCTCCAAGTTTGACCTGCTGATAACATTTTTTGCTGATTCCACCTTTACCTGACAGATTTTACTGAACAAAACCAGGTGCAACAGATTCATGTAGCACATTTTAGATACATTGTTTTCCAATATGTTTATCTCCATAATCTTTCTCATTACTGCTTTGATCCTTTCCTCTTTGAGGCTGCCGGCTTGTGGTTTGGGAAACACAACGGTTCACTTTAGCTAATTTTGGGCCTCCACTCGCTTCCACGCTAACAAAGTGGCATGTGGCCATGAGTGTGTTCTTTTCTGTTCTATTGTATGACACATTATGAACAAAACAAGTACTCAATAGTCACTCTGAACAACGTAACATATTACATTGTATTTATTTACACAGTGCTGACTTTTTGTGTGCTGGACCAGTACCACGCTGTGGTATTCCCAGTGTTGGAGAGAAAATTCTCATTGTGGGTGGTGAGGTTTAAGGATGCCAATGTCACTCAGTTCATTGGTCGATCATGATAATGCAGCATGTAGTGACCGCATTACCGTGAAATTAGGAATCAATATTCATAATCTCCAGAGTATGATTCGTGATGATTTAGTAACACCCTGACCTTTCGTCTAATGTAATCATTAGACATCACTTTGTATTTGACTCTACTGAAGTCGATGAAACTGTAGCCTCTATAGAAAACCATATATGCAACACCCAGTGGGTATTTAAGGTCATTAGAGGACCTTGAAACTAAAAGTTTGTCCGATCTTTGTCCTCTTGAATCCCAAAAGAAGATTAAACCTGCTGTGTGACTCCTCATGTAGCAGCCTAAGGTACTGTCTAAATGCTGATGACATTGGCATGCAGAGCACAATTACAAGACGGCAGCCGAGTTTCATTTTGCAGGTTGGCCAATTGGTGGAATTAATTTGCTTCAGCTGATAAAATCTGATGGAAGTGGTCCCCCAGTAAAAATGAGATGTCAGGAACTGTCCTCTTAAAATCCTCCTGTCCTCTTCAAACTACAGAAACAAATGTTCTGGTAAAAGTCTCATGTGAACTGATTTTCAAGATATATGTATATTTTTTTCAATTTCCAGCACGACTTCTAAGAAAAGTATCTGCTGCTTATCTTTTAAGAGTATATTACTCACAAGGTGCTTTTTACACTGAATAAAAAGATTATGGAATATGGTTGTGCACAACTGTGCCTTGTTTTCATCTTGATGTATTAAGTTCTGTCCATTGGCCTCAGATGATGAAGTTAAGGATCTATTAAGACACAGTTTGTAACTTTATCTTGTCCTTTGGGGCCTTTTTCCTCCCTTCAGAAAGTAATAATCCAGAGTATAATATCTCACTCCCTGCTTCTTAAGCCCTTTTGAAATACTCCAATTATGGCTCATTATCATGGTGAGTGGAGACGATGTTAAAGGAGTAGCACTGTGAACTATGTTTTATCATAATGAGGGGAGATAACTGCAGATAATAGGGGACTGTGACATCAGTTTCTCATAAGGCAATATGTTTGAGAGAAGATTTATTACTCTTTACTACTTGTGATTGTGAGTCAGCTGTGAGATTTTTCATTTTTGGTAGAATTTAACATTTTTTTCCACATTCCTGTCTGAGAAAGCTTGTATACAAGCTAGGTAGGTGTTTTTGATCCATTTCCTTAGCTCGCTTTGCTGCTACAGTATCAGCCATGTATTGTGAATGAAACATCTCTATGCCTACTGCATCATGCTGTCACATGGGGCATCCTGTGTGGCTGTAACTCCCCTCCCAGAGGGATCTCATACACCCAGTGCTGGAGTGAGCGATGAGTGCACACATGCACCAGTGTGCCTGGTAATGCATCGCCACAAAGATCAAGAAAGGTCCCGTCTGAGGGCTTCATTCAACGCTGCAGTGCTTTGGGGGGAAATAGGCTGCACTGGTGGCTGATTTACACAATCAACACAAAGGAGATTGGCTTTTTTTCCCTTTCTTTCTCCATTCCCTCTTCTCTCTCCCACTCGTCTCCCTCTCCCTGTGCAGTTTTTGCTGTCTGAGGAGCACTGGTCCACGCAGTAAAAAGTCCCTGAATATTTTTAGCTCTCTGAAAAGTTGTTCTCCTTTGTGCTACATTTCCTGAGCTCTCCTGAGGTCCTGACAGGAGCAGTTAACATGAAATGATGGAGCTGTAGCTAAATGCCTAATTTGTACACATGGATGTGGAACTAACCAGCAAAGCAGGGAGAGCTGAGCAGACTGAGCCTCACTAGTGCAGCTGGTTGTTCCTCCAATTTGGTCAAAATAGCAAAAATTATTGTACAAACTATGTTGCACTTTTATACAAAAGCCGTATGACTAAATTCATATTTTATGTCTGTTAAATCAGAACCAGATCTCATCTGAACAAAATCCTGTAGCATGTGTGGGTAGGGCGTAAAGTTTAAGCTCGCTATGAAACTCCATAATCAAGATTTGCTTAATCATCCGTTATCAGGGCGGATGTCAAATTGTTGAATCTCAGCTCCTGTGCATAGCAAATGGGGAAGGGAGCAAATACCACAAGATGATCTTTTTGTAGTCAAATGTCTTGGGCCACACATCCTTTCTTTATATTTTACTTCCAAGGAGCCAGCCGTTCTTGTATTGAGCACTAGTTCTCCAAGGTATCTGAAGGTGGTTTTTTTTTTTTTAGCTTAAACTATGAAAAATGCAACACATAGCATGCTATGAAAGGGATAAAATTGTATGTTTACACCATCAAGTTGTTTTCCAAAGAGCTATTAGCTAAAAACCTAGCATATTTGTCAGCATGGCATGCAGTTTTTTCTTTTAAAATGTAGGGAAAGTGGACAAGAGGACAACAAAAGAAGTGGCAGATCTAAAAATCTATTGACAGAAGATGAACTGAAAATCTTGTCCTTAAGAAACCGCAAAAAAATAGAGTAAAGATCTGACGCAGGACCTGAGAGATGCTCTGGACCTTCAGTTGATCCATATACTATTACCCAAGGTCTCATCAGAAGTGGTCTCAGTAGAAGGGTCCTTGACAATGAGTAAAAAATGAGAAAAGCTGACCTAAACACACAAGGGAACACTATCTGTCATGGATTGGGCTCCCCAGAGGCAGAACCTCAAAGCCCAAGGAGGTATTTCTGAAGACTACCTAAAGAAATCACAATAATGTTTCAGACTGTGTTGATCAAAGGTGGTCATAACAAATATTGACTGTCAAGCTTGTTAGACCTGCATAAACTCTTATTTTTGTCTTATATTTTTATTTTGCTGCAAATGTTTCAATAAATCACAGCATCAGTTGTTCATTTTTCTAGCAAAATATAAAGAAATGAGGGGTGGCTCAAATGACTAACAGTCTTCCCTGTTTTGCACAGTACTGTATATTCAGGTGGATGAGGACTTGAAGATCAAGTACATGTTTAGAATAAGAATTTATTTTTTAGAGCAATGTACAACTGCAACACAGTTTACATTAATAATCTCACTTTGGACACTGCAGAAAGAGAGCCAACAGTAATATATTCAACCAGCCAACATTGGTTACTTTATTGTTTATTATTTTCACAATAGGAAACTGCTGCTTTAGATTATAGCAGAAACACTGTAAAATTACAGTTCCATGCTGGAAAACCAATAAACAGTACTTTACTGTGATTTAACAGGAGAGATCGTTAGCCGCTAGAAGACGAAGCCACTTGATGGAGAACAGCTGTTCTACTCTAACACTGGCACTTGTAAAACTAGCTTTTAACCCCATGTCGACCGCTGTTAGATGGAATTCTGTTAAATTTAGTTCACAGTTCAACTTCAAAATACCTGCAAACCTAATTGCATTCTCTTTAACCTCAGCCGCTCTTTACGTTTCATGCTAATTAGCAAACATGAGCATGCTAGTAGGCTAATCTACTTAGAGAAGATGGTACCTTTTATTTAGCATACAAGTTAGATTACACTGAGCCACTAGTATGACTTGGGTTCCAGTTTTCCAAACATGAGATTTCTCTTCCACCTCATGTCTGCTATGCATGAAAGCTAAACATGAATAAAGATGAAGAGGAAAGAATGGGAGAGGAAATAGGTCTCATCAGAAATGATTCACTATGCTTGGACTAAAGCACCTCAGGCTGGGAATGCACCCAAATCTCTCATTTCACACACGCATCACACAGATAAAGACTAAAACATGCGCAGTTACACACTAAACACAAACAGGGAAAGAAAGAGATGAGAGGCTGGTGACATTCACTGCTTAGAAATTCCCAGCGTTGACGCTTACTTTGTGTCAGTTATGAATTGCCTGCCCGAGGACAAATTCATACCGTATCTCATATGAAATATTTAGATACCATCTTTGAGAGGGGATAAGAAAAATAAACAAACGGGACAAAAAACAAAGCACTTCTTATCTTTCAGTATTGTAGCCTCTGATTTACTTCTTCATCTGTTGTATTTCCAGTTGAAGTTCAATATTTCGGGGCAAATGCATTAAATCTAATATTATCAAACAGAAATCTCAAGTCCACATATCCTGTGTGTGTCTAAGGTCTGGTCCCTTAACTTTTAACAGTCAAGCTGTACTATACAGGGAGCCCAGCTAATTCATTCCCAACAGTCTGGCAAACTGCCCACAGTTAGCACACAATGGACTACACTAATGTAATGGGTCTTATCTACTAGGCAGAGTGAACACAGAGAAGACTGTTGAACAAAATGGCCTGTAAATGCGGTTTATATTTAATTAAATGTAATCTTCTCTTTTTTTCATTTGCTCAATCAATCTCCTGGTAAAGTGATTTAGATGCTTATGATCGCGCTCCTGTCTATTGACTGGAAGGGCAGCTTTGAGGAGATGAACAATAGATGTGCTGTGTATACCGAAAGAGCACCGGGTCATGTTTATTCATAGGGGAGCCTTTAAAATAAATAACATACTTACATTTTACACATCACGCTGCAGCAGGCTTTATGATGCAGGAAGCTGACACTGCGTGTGATTTCTTTCTGTTTTAAGATACTTTTTGTAATCAGCCGAATAACTACTTCTGTTTATGTATCCCTTAAGATCACCCCCATCGCCCTTTTTTGTTTTGTTTTGTTTTAATTCACCCCTTTAATGCTAAGCCTCTAACTGCTATTGCAATTTCAGCAAAGCTGTGCAAGGCTGCAATTAAACCATGCTGCTGCAGCTGCTGCTGGTAGCTGTGTTCATTCAAGGCAATATCCTCCTGCCACACTCTCTTTTTAGATCACTGAGCTCCATAACATCAAGAACATTACCCGGATGCCACGGGAGACAAAAAAGCATGCTGTGGCGATCATCTTCTGTGACGACACGTCCAAGACATTCGCCTGCGAATCAGGTAAAAATCAAAATTACTATTTTTTTTTTCTCTAGCCACTTCGGAGCAAGGACAGCACCAATTTCAAGTGTCATTTCTTATAAATACGCCGGTAGGTGTAAGGTGAGGACTGGCGGCGTGTTTCTTTTGAAAAGTTTGACGAGAAGTGGAAGGAGAGTGAGAAGTGAGAGGTTGAAGGAGAAAGACAAATAGAATGAGTGAGATGAGGGAGGCAGCGGAGAACTGGAGTTTAGCCAAGTGATGCTCATTTGCCGCTATATTAAGAAGTGGGAGGATCTGTTCTGAAATATTGATTTTCATAGTGCAGGTATGAAAACTGATATCGGGCATAATTTGCGGCGTGTTTCAACTCAATTATAGACTGTAACAATACAGATTGTTTCTAATACGTGGATAGACAGCAAAGAAGCCTCTGGATCTGCACACGGATGTGTTTTTTGTGCAAAGCTGAAAGCAGAGGGTTAGGTAAGGTGGATGCACCTTACTTAACATCTTAACTCTACTCTTGCAGGTGTGCATTTGGAAATATTCGCATATGACATGGAGAGTTGTGAACTCATATCTTAACTCTCTCCTCTGCTAGATCAGTCCTCTCACACCACCGTATGAGTGTCTTTTTCCCCTTTTTTGACCATCAACCTTCCACATCTGATATCCTTCATTTCTCTTGCATCACATGATATCCACAAGTGTTAAATTTGTGGAAATTAGCAAAAATGTGGCATCCTGTAAATAAGAGGTTCAGGTTGTATCAGATTTAAATTTGGCATGCTGCCTATTTTCTACAGTGCAACAACAGTGAGTGTATGGATTTAAAAACTGGCATTTTTAAAGTGCAGTCATTTCTTAACCCTTGGGGATCCCTAAAAAAGACATCCACCTTGGTCCCTAATGGACATAAATGTCCATTCCCCAAAAAGTGCAATAAAAATATTATATATTAATATTTTTTTCCACTTTAAATTGGTCAGTCTTTTAAAACTACTTCTCCCTGAAATATTCATATAAAGTTTTAATTATATTTTCGTTGTTTTAACCCTTTAAATCCCAGTTTTACTTCATGAGCGCCCTGTTTTTTTAGCCCCCAAAAACAAAAAAACTCAATATTTAAAAAAAATAACATTTGAAGTAATATTTGATTGTTATTATAATTAGGCCTTTAGATGGGTCAAAGATTGGCACCAAAATTCATTTTGACCTGCCATTATTTTTTTTGCAGGAGCACATTAAAAAATGCATGCCTAAGGACAATTCCCCAAAAAGTGCAATAAAAATATTAAATATTAATTTTTTTTTTCACTTTAAATTGGTCAGTCTTTTAAAACTACTTCTCCCTGAAATATTCATATAAAGTTTTAATTATATTTTCGTTGTTTTAACCCTTTAAGGCATTCATACAAATGTGCCAATAATTGGATGTTCACTGTTTTTTAAAAGCAAAGAGAAAAAGCAGATAATTAGGTCTCATGAAGCTCTCTTGATATTTTAGTTTTTTAAAAATAACCATTTTATGCCTCCATCTAAGCAGTACCGTGTTGTTTGGTGTGCTGTTGAGGAAACACGGGATGGAACAAAGGAAAAATCATTTAAAATTCCTGACAGCTTTGGGTGCATCTGACAAATATGCACATAAGGAGAGATGAGCATGACCTGAAGAGATGAGAATCCTGTCAAGTGTGCCAACTCTTTAAATTCCACAGCCGAATGGGGCCTGACAGCACGTATACAAGTGGATATACATTTTGCATTTGTCTGGATAACGGCACCTTCTCCCGAAACAGGAAATACAAAGAAAGCTCGACTGTCTTTTGATTTGATTCTCACATATACTGTCACTCCAGCTTCATCTTGCCAGCACATCCATCCTTTTCCACAGCACACCTCCACACTGAGACATCCTCCCGCAACATCTCTTCATGCATGGCACATGGAGTTGCGAGGTTGCTTCTGTGCTGATGAACTGTTTGCTTAGCTGATTTTCCACTCACTGGCCTTAAAAAGTGTGGGAGTTTAGAGGCCAAGAAGGCCATGGCAACTGAATGAGAAAAGCTGAATCTGGGGAGGCATGAGGAAAGAGCTCAAATTCAGAGCTGCTGGTGCTGCCTGTAAATGTGTGGCTCCAAAGTTTCTCTTTTTTGTATGTGTGAATGAAGCGCTCCAGGCAGCAGCAGACCTTTCCTTCACCCTGCAGAGTAATGTAGATCTGTCCCATTGACAATGCTTGTCAGAGCTGAGCTGACAAACAGGTTGTCTTGCAATGGCGGCAAATACGCCAGGAAGACACGCCAATGTTCTCTCGCATTTTACACGAGTGCATGAGGATTTTTTCGTAAGCAAACACAGAAACATGGTAGAATTCCCACACTTGCACATGTGTCTCTGTACACATGAGTGGCCATAGTTACAAATCCCAGTGCTCTCCAGGGCCAGGGAGCTTCAGAAAGATAAACAACTCTGGCGTTTGCCTCATTTCGCACTTCAGTGACTTTCACCAAACGTTCATGTAAGACAATTGGAAATCTTCTGCACTGTAAACACAATTTTTCTGACTTAACAGGAAGGAAAATTGGTATTCACACGTAACACACTGCCACACAGACTTCCAGATTTGATTCATGAAATCATTTGTTTCCACTTAGCCTTAAATTAAAAAATCTGTCTCACAATAAATGTTCTGCTTCGTTTCTGACTTTCATCCGTAGCAGGCGCAACTTCTTCCACGCAGCTCATTTCCTTAATCCAAGATTGTTGTTTTGGAAGGAAACAATAATTGTCCTAATTCCCTAAATTTCTCAAAATTAGCCAACAATGCTCATTCACTGTGGCTCTATGTTACTAAACATAAATTTGGAAGTTAAAGCCCCAACACAAGACTCGTAACCCCGTGTGCCCCCAAAGGTGTCCTGCTAAGGCACCTTTGGAGACTATTAATACCACCTATACATTAAATATGAATACAGCTGGTTAGCTCACCTCATTACAGCATTTCAGGGAGTTATTGGATCAGATGATTCTGTGTAAAACCTCAGCGGCACTTAAAGCGGTACCTTAATTTGCTTTCTGTAGGAATGAAATAAAAAAGAAATGGTAAAAAAAGAGCCCTCAAATCTTAACTTCAGCATTTTGGATACATTCTTAATTTCTCATTGAGAGAGGGAGTAACAAGGGTTTGGAAAAAATAATAATGTCACGTTACTAAGGTGCTCATGTGCACACTTGTAAAGAGAGACGAGATCCTGGAGTTGCATTTCAATCAAATCCAAACATTTTGCACTTTAAAGGACTGTTTATGTAGGAATATAGAAGATGAATGTTGCATGTATAAAACAATGAAATGGAACAAAAAGCAGCAATTATTCCTTTAGTGGAAATTAAAATACCACGAGGGAAAAAGTCATTTACTCTGTGGCTCTGGACCTGCTGCGTCTCTGATTCACTCCTCCAGCCAATTGTTGTTCCTTGTGAGTCATGCATCCACTTAACCTGCTAAACACAACCCAATCAGAGGCACTGCAGGGCGGTCCATTAGCCTTTTCAAAGTAAAAGCCATCTGATGTGTTACACATTCATGCTAATTTTGACAACCTTATTTTGGAAAATGCAAAATGATTGTAAACTGCCTTTCTACACTAAATATGACTCTATAGCCAGGTTATATGTTTGATTGCTTATTGTGGTGGAAACATCCACCCTAACTATGTCTGAAGGGAAAGAGAGTATAAAACTTAAAAAAAAAAAGTTGAATTAATGTATTTCCTTTCCAGCTAACAAGCAAAATTCCTTCTCCAATTTGGGAAATAGCTTATTGATTACCTGAGTAGATTATCGCTAGTTTCAGATTTACTCTGGCCATATTGTTTTAGCTGTGCTACTTATATTTTATAGCCTTAGAGCTGAGTATTGGCAGATAATGGAGGAGAAACCCCGTCTTCATCTGGACAGAATCCACTGCCTTTTTTAATCTGCACCAAATCAATCAGACTGATCCCCCCCCCCCCCCCCTTTCACTGTTTGCTGTACTGTTGCCTTGTGCATGTAACGCATTACTCCTGAAATTCCATGGATGGTTTATTTCGTATGTGTAACATGTACAGTATGTGTTGTCGTGTATGTGTGTGGTTAATGGTGGACATTCCTTTATGCTGTGCTACTGTGTGCAGAGCTGGATGCAGAGGAATGGTGTAAGCTGCTGTGCATGGAGTGCCTGGGCAGCCGTCTCAATGACATCAGCCTGGGAGAGCCAGACCTGTTAGCAGCGGGGGTGCAGCGGGAGCAGAACGGTGAGTGCCCAATTAGTCCCTGCTAACACGGGGCTAACACAGACAGCCATTCAGGGTCAATCTCGCTCACTCAGCCTGCCACCGAGCAGTTAGCTGATGCAGTCCAGGCCTTTATGTGTTAAAGCAACTAAGACCTCAGAGGGTTAGGTGAATGGAGAACAGCCGCTGTCCAATTAGGCCGGACTAATAATGGCCTTTTTCTTTTTTTTGCCAATACCTGATTCGATGTCCCATGTTACAGCCCATACTTACATTAGCACACACAAGGGTTCAACTTAAGACTTCAGAAGAATGTGTGTGTGTGTGTGTGTGTGTGTGTGTGTGTGTGTGTGTGTGTGTGTGTGTGTGTGTGTGTGTGAGCGTGAGCACAGGTCAGTCACAGGCTGCGGCCGGGGCTCTGTTCCAGGCCTAATGAGAAGTGCTGTGCATCACTGGCTTCCCTCATAATGAAGCTTGTCACAGAGATGGATGAGATTATGGCTCCTAAAGCCATGTGAAAAAAATCTGCCTCCCCACATATTCCACTTACAGGAAATGAAAATGGAAAAGAGAGGAGACAACAGGGCTCTGCTATCACAGTGGAACTCATTCCCTGTGTAATTTGTAAAGTCGTGGAGGAAATCGAAAAGGCAACAGGCAAAAACGAGCAGTTTAAAGTCGAAAAAAGGGGGCGAGGAATTGAAAAGAACCTGCCGTCATTTCGACCCATTACATCCCGTTGCGGCTGCAGAGTGAAATTGTACTCCTCAACATGAACTTGGCTTCATTCGTTTACGGTATCAATACGAAACGTTTTGACTGTGCCGGGAGTGGGGAGCCAGTTGAACTGTAACACTCGCTCTCTCTTCAGCTGTGGCAGAAATCCTGCTGTTTGTTGCTCCTACAAAGCTTTCAGCAAAGTGTTATGGAGATTAACTGAACTCGTACCTCTCCGCTGCCTCTTTGAGTGAATGAAACAAAAGGCTTTAGCCTGCAATTTCAATTAGTAGCCCTCCCCAAACAGCAGGGGCTGATAATTAGATCAGAGTTCATTTTCACTGTCCCTAAAAATACGCCACACCATGACACTGCCATTCTCTATCCACTGCAGACTCATGGCTTATTTTGAATCATTAAGTGTAATTAGTGAGAACTAATTTAGATCATGGAGGACTCCCCCCCCCACACTGTCTCTCTGACTCTCTCTGTCTGCCTGCCTCAGAGAAATGCTTTAATATGAATGGGCAGATCTGGCTCACTGATTCCGGTGCAGCTCACTGGATGGCCGGTTAGACCCACTGCAGTTGAAGTCAGTAAAGTACTGCTTAAAATGCCTTCTGCATCGTAGTTTTTCTCTACTTCTGCGATAGAAGCCATGTTCAGTAACCTTGCAATATTTCAATAATAATAATTCATAACCTTTTTAAAATTTAAACAAAACCGCAGCCCCCGACTAGTCACCTCATGTGGCTTATATTTTATCCACCCTCTAAAGCACCATTTGCTGTTGCGAATGACACAACCCACATCTACGCTCAGTTAAACCGCACTCTTCGCTGTGGGATCCCACCTTCAAGTAAGTCTGCTGTGAATTGTTTCAGAACGCTTCAACGTGTACCTAATGCCCACCCCCAACCTGGACATCTACGGGGAGTGCACCATGCAGATCACTCATGAAAACATCTATCTGTGGGACATTCACAACGCTCGCCTCAAACTCGTCATGTGGCCCCTCAGCTCCTTGCGCAGATACGGCAGAGACTCCACCTGGTTCACTTTCGAGTCCGGAAGGTGCGTGTGTGCGTACGTGCATGCAAATATTTCATGCCTGCTGTTGTCTTACGTGTGATTGAAATGTTAGCAGTGGGAGTGAAAAACTTAGTTTTGGAAAGGTTATAAAAACTTCAACAAAGCAACTTCGGATATCCGAAACATCCCAGGATATCAGCATTTGCCACAGAGCCCTTCAGGCGACGATGTGACAGGTGCCTCTGTGAGCGTGTGTCTGTGTTTGTGTACTGTATCTACTCACGCATGTGTTTATGTGTTTGACTCCAGCGGGCTATTATAGTGTCTCTCTCTCTGTAACTGAACAGTCAGCCATGCATATTTGTAGATCAGCAATCTGAGAGTGAGCGCGATCAAAGTGGGTCTCTGTGTGTGTGTTCCTGGCGCAGGATGTGTGACACAGGAGAGGGTTTGTTCACGTTCCAGACGCGGGAGGGGGAGATGATCTACCAGCGGGTCCACTCGGCCACGCTGGCCATTGCCCAGCAGCATGAGAGGATGATGGAGGAGATGGAGAAGAGCTCCCAGGTACATTTGTGCTTTTTTTTTTTCTCTCTCTCTTCCGTTGTTTATCTTATATCCACCAGCCACACTTGATAAGCCCGACAACTGCCTTCTTGTACCGCCAGCATAACAAGCGGCTAATAATCAATGCTGGTATCAACATGAAGTTGTTGTCGAAATAATTACGTATCACTAACATAGTGAGCTTCGCTTTCTGTAGTTAAAGCATCCTGCTGAAATTGATGCCAGAAGAAACACAAAGACTCCATCTGTGCACACACTTAGACACATATTACTGTAATTTAATAAAACACCTTTCTTCCTCTGGTATTTCTGCAGCTCTTTCCCTGCCTGTTTGAGGCTGATCTGAGGAGCATTTCATTGAGGCTTTTTGCAGAAAGCAGGCAATAGGTCATGATTTTCACACACACAACACACATTTCTCTCTAGGTACTGTATTGCCGCTTTGGACCAGGAGCCCTCTGACACCCCGCCGTCTTGGCCTCGGTTTCCTCCTTCCACCACAACATCATCCCGTGTGTTTCTTCCTTCCTCCCATCCTCCCTGCTATCGTCTGTATTCTTTATTTATGTAGGCCTGCCTAGTGTTTGATGAGCCTTGACCATATGGTCATGCTCCTGGACCCCACCATTTGGGAACTTTTCCAAATGCAGCTACCCTTAGCTCTATAAAATGTACGCTCAGCAACAGAAAACTGACCGCTCATGTAGCAGAATGGGGGAAATGGCATGTTTACTGCTGGGTAAATCCATATTTTTTTCAACACTTAATGTATTTCAAGCTGCTTTTTCTAGACGGGAGTCTTTGGTTTCATGTTGAACGCAAAAATATAAAACGCATCATTCCCTGGCAAAACAACACGGGGACCCCGAACGAGTGTTCATCTCACCCATCACGCAGCCATTCATAGCAGAAACATGCCATTCAGTCTCTAATATGCTGTATTACCCATGCTGTTTGTTTACTGACTATGCAGAGCAATATCACCTGTTGTGAGCGACTGACTGAGAGTGACAGAAAAGTGAGAGACACTGTATGCGTTCTCTGTCTGTTCCAGAGCCACTCCAGAGAGACGCTAACTAAGTCCATCTCCCTGCCACGCAGCGCCTACTGGCAGCACATCACGCGTCAGACCAGCGTGGGGGATCTGTACAGCTACCAAGGTACAAACAAGAAGTCACTAATTGTCATATGCACGGGTTGGGGTTTTGGCTCACCGGCAAGACTGAAAAACTGCTAATGAGGATTACACGACAGTTATGGCTTTAGCTTTTACCTCTGTGTATTTCAGCACTATATACTTTTACAAATATGTACTTTTTAAAGAAATTACTGTTTGTGTCTCGTGCATTGGCTGGTAGTTGCATTTATCTCATGTCTGGCATGCAAACTCAGCCTTATCTGATGCACATCTGATAAGCTTGAGTTCAAGAAAATGAAAGCAGATGAGTTCCACTCTGTGTAAGCACCAATGTTTATAGTCACAAACTCAACACAAGCGGGTGAGCTCTCTCCGCTTTGCTATTAAGATCTTTGGTAAAATGTTAGGCTCCTGTTGAGTTTAATCATACAGAAAAATTAGCCAACAATAATGGAAAATATCCAGATTTAGGTTCAAATTTGTCTTAAGGTAGTCAGATCATAATCTAAGCTATGAATAAATGTATTTATTTTTTTATATCTAGAGGAAATTCACAACCATATTCATCTCAAAGCGTGTCCTTTTGTCTTAAACAACAACTTACAAGTCGAGCTAGGAGTTTCTGTCTCCTGAGTCTGAGCTGGGAGCTGAGACTCTTCCTGTTTTCTTAATGACACAAATTATTTTTTATCGCATAATCACGAATTGCCTGCGCGCTATTGTTCTTGTCCGTATCTAATACATAAATGAGACTAGGTTGTAAAGAGAATGTGCACCCTTAGGATAATGGCATCAGCTAAAGCTAATTGGATTCAGGAGTGAAATCAATGAAACATGATATATGGTGTGAATCAGGGATATTAGAGACTTTTGATCTTAAATAGCAAATTTTTTTATGAAGCTGGGGAATGTTACAAAGTTATCTTCTTTCTTCCACTCAAACAAAGTCAGTACAAATGGATATAATTTAGCTCTTTAGCTTCTCTCTAGAAGTGGATGCCTAAATAGATAACTTCAAAAGCTCAGAGACTTAAAAAAAGAAGCCCAAAAAAGGCTTTAGGTTAACATCTCTGTTCCACTTTGTGAATCTGCCGTATGCAAATCAAGCGGAAAGACTGCACGGTGTCCTTGGCAGAACGCAACAGAGCAAGTTGCTTAAAAAAGAACATCACTGCACACCTTAAGTTGCCACAAAGCTCCTTCATGCTGTACTGCACCTGAAAAATCTTTTGTGTGCTAATTAAACTAAGGTTAAATTGTTTGGGAAGAACACGTTGCACTATGTATAGCATGAAAAGGCCCTGCATGCCAACATGAAAACATCAAAAGGTGAACTGAAGCGAAAGGGGGGCATCGCGATTTGGATCTTCTTTGTCGCCTCGGGGATTGGACGGCTCGCCGTCATTGTGCGGAAAATGAATTCTCGAGTTTGTGAAGGTATCCTCCAGGATAATGTCATGTTGGCTGACCAGCTGAGGCTCGGGAGAAGAAGAAGCTGGGCGATGCAGTACAAACATTAAAGCAAATCTACTACAGGCTAAAATGTAACCCAGTGCACATACGCCCAGGAGAGCGGCTCACACCTGAATATTGAGAACACTCGATTGATTCTACATATGGATCTGATTATTCACCCATTCTCAGTTGATTCCTGTTCAATATTCTGTGCTTGGAAAAGAAAAAAAAAAAATAGGCCTACGCAGGTTTTCAGTGTCAACCCAACTGTTGTGTTATCTCAGTCTAGAAACACAGCAGGAAAAAAAAGGCTTTGTGACTCACTCCATTGCCACGAGTTTGACGTGACTGTTTTGGGATGCGCAGCTGTCGGAAAAACACGGCGGCATTGATTAAAAAGGAATCGGCGAGCTTGGAGGTTTCCGGTGGATTTGACTATTTGGAACCTGTTCTTGATTTCCATCCCCGTTCACACCCTCCTAAGAATTTGACTGATGTTCTGAGCTCTCTGAGGATGTCTTTTTCTTTGATAACTAAAAGCAGAGACGCACAAGCATATCTAAATTACAGTATAAAAGACAAGAATGATTTGTGAAAGAAAGCACATTCGTGTTTGCGCACGTGTGCGAGTAAGCGAGAGCGTCTCGAACCGAGTGCATTAATAATGCAGCAGGTGGTCCGTATGCGTCCAAGCTCAGCCCTGTTTGTCCTCTGTGTGAACTTAATGTACACGTATACTTCAGAAGGAGTAAGAGAGTGTGTGTATGTGTGTGTGTTTAATGTCTAGATGTAGACCAGAGGCAGAAAGGTGATTAGTGAGCTGATGCGATTATGCTCTGTCCGTGGTATTAGTTGATTAGTAGACTTATCTGAGGATTATGGGCCTTTTGGCTTTCACTGATAGAGCTAAACAGAAAGCCAGGCTAAGATGGAAGTCGCTCTGACGTCATAATTTTCTTTTGAAAAGCTAAGGCTGGGGTGTTTTTTTTTCTCTTTTTTTCATTATCATTTAATTGTGGCCGATAAGCTTAAAAGCAAAACGCAAGTCTTCCATTCCAAACATCAACATGTTTTTACTCATATACACTAAACGGAGAAGCTTCCACCTTGGGGTCATTATTTATAAGCTCAGTCACTGTAAAGTCTCCTTTTAAACTCTTCCTCTCCAAACTCTGGTGAGCAGAGGAGCTTCTCTCTCATCCATCACCTTGGCATATCCACTGGTCCTCCCACACTTTCTCTGCATGTCGGTCCACGTTTGGAACAACCCTCCACCTTCTCCTGCTCGTGCACATTCTGCTGTGCTATTATCTCTCCACCCTTTCCATGAATAAATTGAATGCATCAGTGTGTTTGAGGACGTTTGAGGTCTCGTCAGGCGAAGAGGACAACGAGGTTGTTCTGGGGAGTGACGGGAGTTTAAGTCCTGTTGCGACATGGGATGTTTGGGATGTCGGACGGGGCGGGGTGGCGATTCGCTTAACATGGCTGTAAGACATGGATGAGGACGGCCTCGCACATTAATTGCATTGATTCCTTATTGGCAGGCCTGCACCTCCCTGGAGGTCAAAGCATCCTTTCATTGACATGTTCCAAATTTGTTCAACTGGTTTTAACAATTGATTGCTACAGCCAGGTAACAAATTAAAGGAAAAATCAACATACAGTGTATAAGTAATTTGTTAGGTGACCCACTGACTCTCATGAAGGTCTCTGGAAGTCAGCTGGAGGAATGAACATCATTTTTCCTGAATCGCCCGTAAATGTTCAGCTGGATTAAGATCTGATAACTGTGAAGCCATAACATCTTTATGCTCATCACACCTGCTGTCCACTCTCTACATAGCTGGGTATAAATGTGTTCAAGCTTAGCAGCTTCATAATGATTTGATGCACTGACCCTTCTCTCTTGAAAATATTTACTCTCAAGACACATTTTGGAGCGACTGTTGACCCCCAAAATCTGAATGAAGCTGCAAACCATAATTCAGGGATAAATAATTTAAATCTTTACCACATCCAGTGGGATATTTATGATTATTTGGAACTTTAATTTGTCATTTGTTATCTATGAAATCATTTTACCAAAAAAAGAGTTTTTTACTAATAAAACTGGAAAAACTTTGAAGTGCAGGAAAAAATATTTATTAACATGTTGAGCACTTAAAAAAAAAAAAAAAAAACCCAGTCACTGCACTCTTTGTCCCAGTGAATCAAATTAAAACTAGCCTGTACTTTTGTAACATATAGCAGTCGAATAGAAAAAGTGATGATAAAAAGGCTGGTTTCAGTTTAGTTTAAATTCTAGTTACTGATAAAGCGTGCTGGTAATCGTTTTTTTTATGTCCTTGTTAGATCTGTGCCGTAGGCATGCCCTCTTTAAACCCCACGCTTTGACCAAATATAAACCTAGCTAGAAATGTAATCACATGTTGCTATCGACGACAGGTATAAAAGCGGCGATACCAGTGGACTACATCATAGGCTCTATATATAGAGTGTAATTCAGGCATAAGCAGCAGCAGTAAAGGAAACAGGTCTGTCCACTGATAAATCATCTGTTTTCCTCCATGACCTTTTGAACTTGGAATCCATAAGTAGATGGACTCAGTACTACACATGTATGTGTATACATCCAGCGTTACTGAGGTTCAGCAAATTTAAAACAATAATGCACTGAGTGATAGACCCAGAATGCAACGCACGTTTTAGTAACAAAAACAAAATCAGTGTGAAAAATCCACATTTTTTTTCCCCATTGGAAAGAACCATTTTAAGTGATGATGAATTAAAGGAAAATGTTTTTAGAAATTCTGTTCTTCGGTACCATAGTCGTATCAGAGAAATGGAGATGGGCACAAGAACTCCAGATGTGAGACCCCTGGAAGAAACCATGCTGGAAAAATGCCCCACAACAGGATTACAGAGCCACCAAATCCATTCATGGGGGGATCAGAACAAAACTGTCTTTGATTTGTTAACAAAATTCTTACTAAAAGAGGCCACTGCAGCAGACATGGCATCCACTACTTTGAGTAATCTGTTTTCAACCATCTATTCAACAGCTAAACACACAGCTTAGCTTGGTTGCGTCTTTATAAACAAAGGTTTGAATATGAATATGCAAAATACGGAACACGATTTATGATCCATATATATAACATGTAATCAGACTCTGATTGCATGCAAGGAACCAACCCTGTTGTTTCCCTGAATGCAGAAGAGCAAAGCAACAGTTAAATTTTCCATAATAACATCTTGAAACCTTTGGGGGGTTTCTTGCTTTTTTTTTTTTTTAAAGAATTATCTGCGTTCATGAACAATGGACAAGATATCTTGGCCGTGATATCTGCTGGCTACACCGGAAGCTCTGAAATGCTGGCACTCGTTCCAAGGGACTGAGTCATCAGACAATAGCCAATGGGTTCCCAGATTGCAGCTGACTCATTATGTAGTTATCACTGTTAATTAACAATATTTTTAAAAATCAGACTAAGTTGAAATCGGTGCCTAAAAATATCTTAGAAGCTCAAAACAGTCTGTCTTTCAGTACACAGACAGATTTAAACACCCTCAGTAGACATGGCTGCAGGTTGTGAGTTTTTCTTTTTTTAATAATTATGCTATTAGCTCCCAGAATAATAATTTGGATCCTAATATAGGTAGGAAGTCAGATTCTTGGACCATGATACAGCTGGCTGTGTCTGCTTCCTGGCTGTATCACTCTGTGCATGATGAATATCCAATCAGCACAGTCAATTTGCTGAGTCATGCTCGGGCTGCTTTCAAATACCCTGCGGGTCCGGTGGAATAATTAAGGAACACAGTCCCCCCCCCCCCCCCCCCCCCCGCTGAGGTTTATTCACCTATTTGTTTATTTCTTTGTGTCAGTAAATGTGTGGACTTGGCAGTAAAAGTAGTGTCACTCTTTTATTCAAATATATTTAACATCTGCTTTTTACTGAGCTGGAATTGTCTCAAAAACACATCCCAAAAGCCTTGTTTGCTGTAACTGACAAAGATAATGCTAAAATGCATCTTGTTTAAAAGGAAAGAGAGCTTTTCATCCGTTTTCAACTAAATCCAGCCCCATCAAAGCATTCAGCTTTTTTAAATATGACCTTAGATTGGTGTTTTCATCTTCACAAGATACGTCATACTGAGACAGGTTATGGTTTATACCGCTGGTTTACTCTCTTTACTCTAATGTTATTCACTCTTTTGGGTTTCGGTGAAACTGCCGTGTCCTCCGAGTTTGCTGATGCAGAGGAAGTGCACTTTAAAGTTTCCGAGTTGAAAAAAAGCGAGGCGCCACACCTGTCGGAAATGGTTCAATTACCAACTCTAATACTGGGAAGGAAAGGGACGGGGATGCTTGTGTTTTGGCGTGTTCCCATTTTTGTGTGCGTGCGCGCGCATGTTTCGCCTGCACGCCGTCTTTCTCTCTCTCACGCCTGCATTTTATTGTGCTCTGTAGTTTAGTGATGTAGCATTAGCAATTCTAATGAAATAGAGAGCTGTACCCAGTTTGATCGGCCGGGTGCGATGCGAGGGGATTTTTTCCGAGAGGTAGCAAGTATCAAAGGGACAAGACGATAACCCCGTCTTATCTGCAACAGGCAACATGAAGTATTGTAGATGTATAGTAAATGCAAAAACTGAACCCCATGAAAAATTTATTGCAGGTAAAAGTTAGTTTCTTTCTTCTTGGTGGACGTCACCGCACATTATATGAATCAAAGCTTAAGTTAGCGACCTAGTCTCTAGGCTGGATCAGATTGATATTTTATCACTTACAGCCTGTCGTTACCCCAGCGGCTTTTTACTGCCCAGGAGACGCAGCCGTGCATGTTTGTGGTACGTTCAGCCCGGGTTTCTCTGGTTACAGCTGTTTCTAGGATGCCATCTGCGTTGTTGCACTTTAAGGAAAGAAGGTGGAGAAAGGTGCATGCGTGTGTCCACACACACGTGAAAAACGGCCTCTGTATCCGGCTCTGCTATTCTGTCAGTGTGTGAGAGGGCCCTCCCCCGCCTGTACTGTCTGCTCCGGCCCAGCAGCTGCCACCCCAGGCCAGATAGAATGACATGACCTTCCCTGGTAATGAAAAGGCACTGACAAATCACTGTCTGCTTCTCACAGGGATAGACGAAGAGAGGAGATGCTGACACCATCATCACTCTCAGTGCTTTTTATTATTATTATTTTATTTATTTATCTTGTAAGAGTGTCTGCTTTACGAAAGCGTGGCTCTCGTCAGGGGTCTGGCACCGCACAACAAACACCACTGTTTACCACTGAGGAGATAATGAGATCCACTTTGCCCTCTCTGTCTGCTCTGGGCTCCCTGCCGCCCCCCACCTTTTTTTTTCCCTCACCCAGTCTAAATTGGCCTTGGTTGAGGAGAAGGATTGTCTTGGCAAAGATGTGAAAAGGATATGCCTGGTTGCGCACCAGTCGTTGCAGCAATCTATTAAGTACAACGCTGAGGAAAGACAAAGTGCACCCCCCTCCACCCCCTCATTTTAAAACTTGCAGTGGGTTTTTTTCCCCCCTTTTCCTACAGCATGGACACTGTTACATTTAAATCCTTAAGCTAGAGCCTTATGCTATTCTTTTCCTTCATTTCAGGGAGTGGTGGAAAGGAAAGACTAGCAGACAGAGGTGTGTATGTATGACTCACCTGTTATGGCTGATGCTGTGTTGGTCTCATCCTCACACCCACACAGGCCCCTCTGTGCTTCCTCCTGCAAGCTGTTCCCTGAACTCGCACAGGAAAAATGCCTTTTCTGTGTTTTCCCTTCTCAGTATCTTTCTTTAACTTGTGCATCTTTTCTTTTTTACATGCCTCCATTTTTTTAAAACAAGACTTCTGTCTCTGTGGTACTGATGTACGCTCACAATTGACATTGATTGCCAGGTTGACTGGGTCATGTTTTATATTCCGCGTTGTGGTGAAGTGGCAGCGTGTCTGATCCCAGTTCCCTTTGGGTACCATGATATCTGGTGCTGCTGGCTGTGCGCGTGGGTTCTGGTATGTGTGTGTTCTCTGTATAACAAATGGTTTGCACAGCTTAAAGTCATATCTGCTAAGAAGCATTTCAGCACCAATAACAGTTGTAAGAATCACGACTTTATCCATGCCCCTTGGGAATATTAAAAGAACAATCAAATTTTAATTTGTTAATCAAATTTCAATTAGCCTGCATAGGTGAATCTGAAATGCCTGAAAAATATTGACAGCAGCAACTTCTCCCAGCTGGCTATGTTAGCTGGCCCCGTGTATGCTGTAGGTTAGAGTTGATTACAGCGTTGTGTTAGGTTTCGCACCTCCTGCAATATTGATCATTGGCCACTTCCTCCTTGTTTGGTGCATGATCAGCAGCTTGCCAGCCACTTTATCCCCAACCTACCTCCGTGTGCACGTCTCCAAACCGCATTCTAATATATTATTAATGGCCCCGCGGTTGCACAAGAACAGCACTCCACCCACAAGTATCCATTACTCACTTTCAGTGCATTTTACCAACACAAACTGCACAACAAATTGGGCCAGTTAATTTAAATTAAGGTGGAGAGGGAGATGGCAGGGGACAGAGAGAGACGACAGCAGTCGAGGAGGATGAGAGGGCCGAATGAAGTTGTTTATCTGAGATGAAAGGTTGCTTTTATGTCACATCTGTTACTATTATACCTGTTAGGGTTTATAGATTTTGTATATCTGAAAAGGACCTTCAACTTCATCAAAGGGCTTTAAAAGATTGTTTTAGCAAAATTGAGAAGCGTCGTTCTTTAATCTCCATAAAGATATTTCCATGGACAGTAGCTAAGCAACAGTTGCACTATGACTATATAGTTTAAGAAACAATACTGTGTTGCAGTGGAGTTCCAGATAAATGAAGCAGATCGGCTAATTTTACTCCTCTTAACAAAAAAGAGGAAATAGAGAGGGAAAAAAAAGTGCTCACTTGAAGCTTTTCTTTCTCCCTCTCAAAGGAACGGGCCTGATGATGACTTTCATCCCGAGAGCACAGACCTTCCCCAGCTTTCTGTCTGATGAGCCTGAACAGGAGGAGAGCCAGCACCAGCGAGAGGCGCCGTCGCCCTCTAGTGGCTGTGAATCTAGTTGCAGCCTGAGACCCCTTCAATGACAGAGAATTGCTCCATCGACACTGGACTGAACACTTTACCCACTGCTTTAGAGAGGATGTAGAAATATGTATAGCGACATGTGTAATATATCATTTTATGGTGATAACTTACAGACAGTAGTGTCAACTGTAGAGCGATCGGTATGCGAAAAAATGATCTCGAGGAGGATTGTACCTATTTTTTTGTGCGACGTGCGACAGCCGAAGTAGCTTCAAAGATTGTACCAAAAGGAAGAAAAAAAAATCCTTTAACTGTCGTTTTCAAGTGTTTTATGTTGTCATTATCCTTTTAAAGCCAGCATGATTCTCCCCATCCCTGTTTTAAAGCACTACATCATACCTTACAAAACCTAAAAGCTACTAACACACCACAGCCCGCTGTAAACCAGTGTCAACTTTTATTACAAAACTCCTGAAATGCCATCAGGCTCGCTCCATTGATGTGCAGCCTCAGCAACCAATTCATGAGAAATTCCACCAGTTTTGACTCAAAATACTCCCACACTCGCTGCTTTGACCTTTTTTTTTTTTTTCTTCTCAAGAATGTGAAACTGATCAATGCCTTACACGAAAGACGCTCGATGCTGACGCCAGTGATGGATCAGCTAAAGTCCTGAATGAATACAACTGGCAAAGGGAAATAGTCATTCAGATATGTGCTTGAAGGATGTAGTAATGGACCGTCATGTCAGAAATGATCCAATGTAACCTTCGCACAGCATCTGCTTTAAAACTGCCAACCTTACCTTTTCACCAGAGCAATTTGATTTTAATAGCCACCAAGCACGTCGTCGTCCAGTTCCTCTGAGGACTGGTTCATTTGCAAAAAGGTGTAAAGAGAGCGACCTGAGGGAGTAAGCTACGCAGAGCAGAGGTGATATTGGCATTTTGGGTCCAGGATGTGCTCTGTGGCAATTAAACATCATAACTACTTTTCATTCAACTTAATAACACAGTTTAATTTTGGGGAAAATAGATTAAAATCAGTGCATTTCTTTGAGAACATATACTTTGTTATAAAGTTACTCTACTGCCTGGCACTCCCATTTCACAAGCTCAGAAATCAATCTTCCAACTTCAGTATATTTGTCCAAAGCTTATAAAAGTCTGTTTTGCTTAAAAATGTTGGTATCACGTTGTCTCAACTTCAAACAAAGTTAGCTAAAATAATGATAAAAACTAGACTTTTGAAAAGAATTAAAAGTAGCTGAAATGGTTTTGTGAACTCATAGTTTTACTATTTGTTAGTTCAGTAAAAGCTTTGATGGATATGTTTATTGAGACTTTGAATGGCTACATGATGGTGAACAGCTGCCTTCAAAAAATGGGGTTTTGTTATACCTATATCGATTTTTCTTAAATCTTGCCTTTCACATATTCCCGACACACACTGGTAATTAAAAAGACTAAAGGTCAAACCGAAACAAATGTACCCTAAACTACAGTGAAACATTCTCCGACAATAAAAACTGAACTGAAACAAGTAAACCCACTCTTAGCTCTATGAAGGAAACTGATTTTGTGTATCAGCACATTATTTCTTTTTTCATGGGTTTTTTTTTTTTGGTACAGAGGAAATGAAACAATGTAACAAGTTTGAAACAGTGAGGCTAATGTTTTTTGTTTCCAGGCTTTGTGATTGGCTGATGGCTTTGGAAACAGATCTACTCTTTTAAAGAAGACAAAAACAAAAAAACGCCCACGCAGTTTCAAACCCAGCAGCCTAACAACTAACTACCCCTGCTAGTTCCCTGCAGCCCCCTTTTTCCATCCGCTTCCATTCCTCTCTGTAGCATGACGGAAACACTGCTGTGATTATGGTTTCTGCATCGTCCTCCTTGAGTAAGAAGTGCCTTCCGACACACAGACCGTGGATTGTGAGATCTAACCAAAGCAACGTCTTTGGGTTTTGAGTTTACCATTGCTGACCGGAAAGTTTACTTGGAATCTTCAAAACCGCTTTGCCACATTTCCTTTTTTCCCGGCTGTGAAATGCCATGTAACAGCATCAATACCGAGTATAACCTGTTAGCCGTGGGTGGCAATCACTAGACCCGAATTCATCTCTAAATATTTGTGGTGGTGTTTTTCATACATCAAAATTATGACTTTTTTTTTTCTTGTTCATTCTCCAATACTGAAATTACAGCATTTTGTGGGTTAATCACAAAAGTTTCCAATGACAATCAGTTTTAGGCAACATGGGAGTCTCTCAGTGTCAAATGTAATCATTTTTAAAGGTGGGTTGTGTTTTTGTTGTTTGTTTTTTGGCACTGATGCTCTTTTGTCTTGGTTTTACATTTGAACAGTTTCTAAAGTACAAGCGCTTATTTTGTGTTTCGCTGTCGTCACTTTATTTTGTGCAAAATATTATATTAAAAAAAGAAAAACCGCAATCATGTAATTAATTTTATTAATTTAAGCCACAGATGATTGTTAGCCTGCATCACAGAGTCCACTGATACAGTTGCTGGCCACATTTAACTAAGCTGTTGTATAACTGAGTTGAGTCTTAGCTCCAGTATAGTAGTTCCATTGCACTGGCAGCTGTACTGAGAGGACTGGAGAAACTTCTAGTTGATTGTGTTTGTCATTTGCCGTTTTATTTTCGTTCACTGTAGCTATTCACTTGTTTGTAGAAGTGTCATGAAAAGTTGTTATCATTACTATATGATTGTGTTTGTGTCTGCCATGTTTTGTTCTCATAGATTATAATAGCACTTTTAATACATGAGTGTAGGCCTACAGTTTTCACTAAATGTACATATGTAATGTTTTTGATGATTAAAAAAAAAGGTAATAAATTCAATGTTCTGCCATGTATCAGATTTTTTTTGCCCTTTATGCCATCAGGATTCTCATTAGGTACATGAGAATCCTGTACTTTTTATTCTTTACGCTTTAGTTAAGCTTTAGAGGAAAACAATATTGTAATGGGGAAAGTTTTGCAATAACACACAAGAGGAGTACAGTCATGTGAAAAAGAAAGCACCCCCTCTTTCAGTTCTAAGGTTTTACGTAGGAGGGATTAAAAAAAATCAGGTGGTACATAACAGGTCTTAAATTCGGGTAAATGCAACCTCAGATGAATCAGAAGGCACTGCATGTTACCCTGGCATATGTGTTGTTATTCATTCGATAATGGCTGAGCCAAATTCAGAAGCAGCGTGCGGAAAAAAAAAAAAGAAAAAAAAAAAAAGTACAAGCTTACTGCTTCCACAAGAATTATGAGGTTCAGTAACAGTGATCATCGGGAACTGCGAACCTCTATGAAAGCTGATGTTTTACTATTTAGCTAAGGACAAAAGACGTCAGTCATTTTCTTAGGGTTATATTTCCAGACAATTTAAAGTCCATGATTCTGCAGCGAGAAAGATGATTCACAACAAGACTGCATGTCCCAGCAAATTCACCACGAGGTCAGGCTGTGCAGCGCTCACTGACACTGCACCCAAGAGCTACCTCTCAGACTCTACAGACCTCAGTTTATACATTAAATGTTAAAGTTCATTCCAACAAGACGGATGTGTGGCTTGTTTACAGGGAGTGCAGAATGATTAGGCAAATGAGTATTTTGTCTACATCATCCTCTTCATGCATGCTGTCTTACTCCAAGCTGTATAGGCTCGAAAGCCTACTACCAATTAAGCATATTAGGTGATGTGCATCTCTGTAATGAGAAGGGGTGTGGTCTAATGACATCAACACCCTATATCAGGTGTGCATAATTATTAGGCAACGTCCTTTCCTTTGGCAAAATGGGTCAAAAGAAGGACTTGACAGGCTCAGAAAAGTCAAAAATAGTGAGATATCTTGCAGAGGGATGCAGCAGTCTCAAAATTGCAAAGCTTCTGAAGCGTGATCATCGAACAATCAAGCATTTCATTCAAAATAGTCAACAGGGTCGCAAGAAGCGTGTGGAAAAACCAAGGCGCAAAATAACTGCCCATGAACTGAGAAAAGTCAAGCGTGCAGCTGCCAAGATGCCACTTGCCACCAGTTTGGCCATATTTCAGAGCTGCAACATCACTGGAGTGCCCAAAAGCACAAGGTGTGCAATACTCAGAGACATGGCCAAGGTAAGAAAGGCTGAAAGACGACCACCACTGAACAAGACACACAAGCTGAAACGTCAAGACTGGGCCAAGAAATATCTCAAGACTGGTTTTTCTAAGGTTTTATGGACTGATGACATGAGAGTGAGTCTTGATGGGCCAGATGGATGGGCCCGTGGCTGGATTGGTAAAGGGCAGAGAGCTCCAGTCCTACTCAGACGCCAGCAAGGTGGAGGTGGAGTACTGGTTTGGGCTGGTATCATCAAAGATGAGCTTGTGGGGCCTTTTCGGGTTGAGGATGGAGTCAAGCTCAACTCCCAGTCCTACTGCCAGTTTCTGGAAGACACCTTCTTCAAGCAGTGGTACAGGAAGAAGTCTGCATCCTTCAAGAAAAACATGATTTTCATGCAGGACAATGCTCCATCACACGCGTCCAAGTACTCCACAGCGTGGCTGGCAAGAACGGGTATAAAAGAAGAAAAACTGACATGGCCACCTTGTTCACCTGATCTGAACCCCATTGAGAACCTGTGGTCCATCATCAAATGTGAGATTTACAAGGAGGGAAAACAGTACACCTCTCTGAACAGTGTCTGGGAGGCTGTGGTTGCTGCTGCACGCAATGTTGATGGTGAACAGATCAAAACACTGACAGAATCCATGGATGGCAGGCTTTTGAGTGTCCTTGTAAAGAAAGGTGGCTATATTGGTCGCTGATTTGTTTTTGTTTTGTTTTTGAATGTCAGAAATGTATATTTGTGAATGTGGAGATGTTATATTGGTTTCACTGGTAAAAATAAATAATTGAAATGGGTATATATTTGTTTTTTGTTAAGTTGCCTAATAATTATGCACAGTAATAGTCACCTGCACACACAGATATCCCCCTAAAATAGCTAAAACTAAAAACAAACTAAAAACTACTTCCAAAAACATTCAGCTTTGATATTAATGAGTTTTTTGGGTTCATTGAGAACATGGTTGTTGTTCAATAATAACATTATTCCTCAAAAATACAACTTGCCTAATAATTCTGCACTCCCTGTAGAAGGGATGCCAGAAGAAAGCCTCTCCTGTTTAAAAGGAGCATGGCAGCACTGCAAGCTTGGATCTAAACAAGCCGAAGGACTGTGGACAGATGAGACCAGCATATCAGCACACCTCATACCAACTGTCAGACGCAGTGGAGGGCTAATGATTTAGGCTCGTTTTGAGTCAACTATGAACTCTTCTGTATACCAAAGAGTGTAGAGTCAAATGTGAAGCCATCTGTCTGACAGTTGGACAAACTAGGTCATGCAACAGGACAATGATCCCAACTACAGCAGCAAATCTACAACACAATGGTGGAAAAAGTAACAAATCAACATGTTGCAAAGGCCGAGTCAAAGTCCTCAACCTGGTTGAAATGCTGTGTTGGGACCTTAAACTAGCCGTCCATAAACAAATGCCTTCTTTATAATGAAGAGCGAAAATTACCCCACAGTGAGAGATGAACAAAAACAGTGTTTTCACACTTTCTGCAGTTTCGTTCAGATGAAAAACACGAGCCCCTTACTCTACTTTTTAACATTGTTTCTGTGCATGCTGTGCTAAAAGCCAGAAAGCGCCTCTTCAGATCATTAGTGGCTTTGCGGGTGGTGGTTAACACACTCTTCTTTGACTTACGCTTTCAAGCTGAGGTTTCAGATAGAAGCAAACACCTCATTCTTTGCATCTGTCATTTTGGTTCACAAACAGATGTACGGCACATTTCTTATCTTGGCTGTTTCATATGGTGGTTTGACAGATCGTTTTGTGTTTCTTTTTCAGAGAGCCAACACTAAAAAGTAAGCAAAGGGTTAGACACTGAAGTTACAAATTTTATTTAGAACGTAACCTAAATTTGACAGATTACAATGAAAATGTCACCAACGGGAAAGAAAAATCCACCTGCAGTAAATTATATACAGGCGTTCAAATTTGCAGACATCTCGCAAATTGTCTGATGAAATCGAACAGACTCTGCAGTCACTCGCCGCTTTGCAAAATGCTGGATTTTTATGCGGGCTGCTTTCCTTTTTAGATCATCACGGCTCATCTTTTGCCCACGTGTCACCTGGTACCTCTTTGTGGGTTACAGGAAATGATTTGATTTCTTAGAAACGACTACAGTCATCGATGATTCTGTCCAATTAGTCTACAAACTCAACTACACCTAACACAGGAAAACAAAAGGAAGCAGAGGCAGTGACACAGTTTTATTCGTACCACATGAAATCGTTTACAGTCACACACAACAGTTTCAGTATGGTTGGTCACGCTCGCGTCATCTTTAGTGCCATCCCAGAAAGTACAGCTGCAGATTCTTGAATTGGAAGCGAATTGAAAGCAAAAAACAAACTGATTATATTGTCCCTTTATGCTCCACATTTGTCTTGTTCTTAGCGGAATAGCCCGCATATCCATTACTGCCTCTGCCACTGCCTCCACTTCTATGGAGATAAATGAATTAGATTACACAAACAGCACACGGCTTAACAGTGCTACAGCATCATAAACCCTAAATATTGATTTACGAAAGCAAGCTCGGAAAAACTCTGGAAACAAAACAATAAATACAGCTTGGAAAACTTTTGACAGCTTATCATAAAATCATTTTTACAACAGGAGAACAACGACAGGAACAAACACTCATCAATAAACAGCAGGCACACAAAGTCTGAGCAGCTACAAAGTAAGCACAGGATTAGCTAATTAGAGCTTAGCTCCTGCGCGCAGAGTGTGATGTAACTAGAATGCAGCCATCCCAGACACAGAGCCCGTTGGGGTAAGTAACGGTCTCAAGTGATGGTACAGTGCTGAGTGACTGCTTTTCTCTTCCGTTAGATGATTAGACACCATTGTCAATCCCTGAATGGAAACCAGGAGGGATGAAAGTAAAAAGGAGGGCAATTACAAAGGCTTTTGTCAGTCGTTTTACTCGGGGGTTAGAGAAGTAAAAAGAACGATTACACGGCCCTTTGTCTTGTCTTCTGCGTGATTGTTACTGTCAAATACTGTTATGGCCAAAACAAATATTTCCTCAACAGTAATTATGCAGTACATACTACATTTAATTAGAGCGAGCAAGGCTGGACCCAAACAGCCCCTGTCAGCGTTCTGACTCGCAGATAAGCACCAACTTGTTAGCTCATTTGAAACCACGGCGTGAATGCTAATCAGTGTCAGCGTGATCCACACATATAATTACAAGATATCAAATAAATTATTTGTTCATGTCAACACAGGTGGATTTCTTCTTTTTTTCTCAGATAAACTTTGATGCGCTTTGTTTGTGAAAGGCTGGAAGGCGCACGCACACAAAGCTGTGACAGATCGACATCATCCAGTACCTCGCATTCGTGGGTGTGTTTATTTATTACACTGTCGTTGGTGCGATGTGGTTTTCATGGATCGGACGGTCTGTACGTTGGCATAAACGGGACAGTTTCTGATCTGTCTGGACTTCTTTATCCTGGGACACATGGGGATGTTCTCATAGAAGTTTGGCTGTGAGGATGTGAGGAAGTGAATGTTAATGCTTTTTAAGCCATTACACCAAAACAGGCAGTAGAGGTGAAGCAGCTTGGCAAAATGTAGTTACTTTTTCCACCAATATGGGCTCACGCTAATAAATAACACATTCATATTATATCAAAAATGTGTAAAAAGATCAGCTAATTATTAAAGAGCTTGTGTATTTATTTACATCAAATAATCAAACTCAGCACATCAATACTGTAATAACATTTTAACAAGCTGCTTGTCTTCAAAGACACTTTCAGTTAACATTGAAGTTAATTAGTATTAGTTAAATGAGTGGGCGGTGCCATTAGCTGAGATTAGCTGTAAAGGGTGATGGTTTTGTAATTAAGTGCAAGTCTGATGAGAAGGTACGGGAGTGCCTTAAAGGTGTCGAGAGTAAAGAGGAGAGTAGATAAAATGAACGTGGCGATGCCTACCTGTCTCTGGGATGGATGCAGTTTCACTCTGTACTCCTTTCTCTTGTTCCTCTTTCTGCAGGGTTTTCAGACAAAAAGGATTTTCATTACTGTTCAAAAAAAACAAACTTAACTGCGCTGCATCAGAAGATTTCCAAGATAGTAATGATATTTTCTTATGAACACATTTCTTCAAGGAGCACAGGTTTAAACACTTAAAGAGTGACATTTGATAGGCATGTATGGAGCTTGAGATGGAAGCATGCTCCCTGCTAAACATCAGTGTGTCAGCGTTATCACACTATGAGCTGAACCATCGGTGTTCCCTCCGTACTTATCTGTGTTTATTGACAGAGCACCCCTTACTTTAGTTTGCTGATATCTTACCTGTGCCTCATTACTGCTATGATGATGGCAATAAGTAGACAGAGTCCAGCAGCTCCAACCCCGATGTAAATGTACATCATGTATAACGACAGGCTGAACCAACCTGGTTATGTGTAGGAGCGAGAAAAACAGAAGAAACAAAAATCAAACAGGGAACAAAACAGTGTGAAAATTTGTTTTCTGAATAATTCTATGTTATACAGCAGTGTCTGATTAGTGTTTTCAATTGGTTCCATGACACACATATGGTGCAACCAGTGCTTTTTCAGATACGCAGTGACAGAGCTCGGACTTTTAGCCACAAACCTCTGTGGCTTCAGCGCACTGAGCAGCTGTGAATGTGCGAGTGACATCACATGCTTTGTTTTCTTTAATTTCATTATCATCGCTGGCCTTATTTACTTCCATCCACTTCTTAATGTCAATTCACAACTAATTTAAACAATCACAGACACACACACAGCTGAATGTATGCATGTCTTCAACTTCATGGTGCCTGCTTCGTACCTGAAGCCACAGTGGTGAGCTGCACGGTGGTAGTTTGCTGTCCTGCATCGGTGTTAAAAGTACAGCGGTAGAAACCGTTGTCTTCCTGTGTCACGTCAGTCAAGTGCAGACTCATATCCAGGCTGTCCTCACAGCTGACCCGGCCCCTGTCGCTGTAGTCCTCCGCCACCAGGCCTTCCTCCACCTTCTTGCACACTCCAACAATGGTCCACGACTGGCCGTGCAGCATCCTCTCCAATATGACCTGGTTAACGGTGCCATTATGCTGATAGTTACATCTGATGGTCAGGTTGCTGTTCTGCTCTACTAGCAGCTTTTCGTTTGAAACGGCCTCCTGTGTGGGAGTGGGCTCTGTGGGGTCTTCCTCTGGTGGCTCATCTGTAAGCGAAAGAAAGAAATCTAATAATATGTGATGGAAACTACAGTATGGCACCTTTCTAGGTTTCATATTTCACCATTTTTAATCACTAAGCGGGGGAGGTGGGAATGATACTAGACAGCTCAGAACATGCGCTTTCTGCCATATTTACCTAAATCCTCCACCTGAATGTGCCGGGTCCAGGGTCCCCGAGGGAAGGTCTGAACAGAGCACTCGTAAAGCCCGATATCCTGATGGGTAACGTTCTTTATGGAAATACTGCCATCCATGGGACCGTTCTTCAGGAACTCCACTCTCCCATCGAAACGATGTGATAAAACCACTCCAAAATCAGGGTGGAAAACAGCCACTGGATTTTTTTCTGACCTTTTTGTCCAAGACACCATGCTGAGGTTGCCATCCCAGGGGCACAAGCAATGCAGAACCATCCCCTCCTCCAGCCTAACTGTAGCAGGCACTCTCTGCTGGACAGCAACTGGACAAAGGCATTGTTTTTTCTGTTGTTAACATATGAGTCATGACACAACACAGATAACAAAATAGCCATGAAGCTACAAAATTACACATTTTTAAGAAGGAAGGAATAAATCTAACGTTCATACAGTTTATTCTATAATAGTTTTCCTTTACTGGCAGAGAACCTCTATCGGGTTTACACATACACAATGAGAGCCCTCTACTTGAAGAGCAATTCAAAACTCTGAGATCATCCCTCGGCCTATGGTAATTAGGCTAATTTAAGCCAGAACACATAAAAACAGCTGACAATTGCTGGTGATCAAGCCTCCAAGTTTTTCAAAGCCTTTTATCTGAGCTGAATGACAATTTGTCTCAAATCCAGTGAAGCCCTTGGGAGAGCCAAGTCTGGAATAATAATGTCTAGAAAGACTTATGATTACAGGCTTATCGACTTTAAATAAGAATGAAAAGTTACATTTTGTTTGTTTTTTAATGATTTAGATATCAGAAAATGATTTTGTTAGATTACTTTAAAACAGCCTTAAAGCCATCAGTTTTAAAATTGTTAGTAAAAGTATTTGTTACAGCACTTTTTCCAATTAAAAAACAAACACTGCAAATTCAAAGAAATATATTTGAATTAAAAAATAAAACCCATACCTTTAAGAAAAGGGAGAAAGATAAGTACCACGAAGTACCAGCAGTCCTTTTGTACAGCTTCCATCTTGCCCCACAGAGGGAGAATGAAAGCTGCATTGATGAGACGAGTGGAGGCACCCAGGCTACACTTCCTGCTAGCACTTGAAGCACTTGAGCTACTGGGGCGCACTTCATGATAGCCCACTGTTTACTCCTTCCACACAGAGGAGCACTTTATCACCAGGACTGGGATTGGATGGCAAACTTGTGACATAATACTGCTTGGTGGCTTTCATGATGAAGTTTTTCTAGAGCAATATCTAAGTATAATTTAAAAATCAAAATCCATAACATATTACAAACTTGAAACTGAAAGAGGAACACATGCCCTGACTCAGTTTCCTGTGAACACCAAAGATTTCTTCCCTGTGTTTCTGGAATACTTTGTGACGATTTTCACCAGTAAGCCAAACGTGGCACAGTGTGGAAAAGCACCTTACCACCACTGCCACCACCACAAACGGTGAACTGAAAACACCAGTGGTCTCAAAATGAAAATGTATCAACTGGAATCAGACCAAACACGACAAGCTAAGATTTTTTTAATATAATTCACATTTTACAGATGGAAACGTGGTACAAAAATCCATAAAAAACAAACACCGTTCAAGTATTTAGCAGCTGAGAAATGTTTTCAAGGCACTCCAGTAGGTAGGTGTTCATGTGTTCCTGGTTGCTGTCTGCATCTGCATTTTACAAATAAATAAATAAGAAGTAAGCACAAACAGTGGAATGTGGAAAACCTTCAAATGTACAAATTTGGTACAGAGACAGACCCTAATACGAAACAAAATTCATGCCTACCCTTCTTTGCGATGGTATGAGCCTTCTCAATTCTCAATCTAACAGAAGGACACTTCAAAGCAGTCTTGGCCTTTGAGAGAAAATGAGGAACAGATTATAAAGAGGATAGTAGTTTGTTTTTTTCATAATCAGGAGATTAAAAAACATTGATCATCTTGGATGAAAGTGAGAGAACAGTGAGGCAAATCTCTCTTACAGGCAGACAATCAAGCAGGCAGAGGATTTCATTTGCCACGGATCAGCCATAAACTCAAATACCAGCCATAAAAGCACTAAAATAAAAGTTTTAGTACTAGGATGTGTGTGTGTTTGTACCCTCTGATTGTTATGGAGCAATGCCCAAATTGCAGAAGCTCCCATACAGCGGGTCTCCATCACTTTACTTTCGAGGCAGGATAGCAGCACCTTCATGGCTTTGTCTGAAAGAAATAAAGACGCGCAGATCGTTATGGGGGACTCGCAACTCAATAAGACTTGAAAATGACTTTTTTTGGACACATGCTAGATGCAGGAAGTCTCTTCAGTGCCATAAAAATGAAGAAAAGACCTCAACGAGCTCCAGCTAAAAGAGAGCCCAGAAAAACACAGCTGTAAGCAACACGCTATAAAATGGAGAAAAAAAACAACAACCTTGTTCTACAATGGAAAATTCGCTCCACTCACACTCGTCTCCAGGCGTGCAACAGCTGGAACTTATTCTATATGACATCCGTACCAGCAAAGGAGATCCACCAAAAGATAAGAGGTGGTGGACGTTTGAATCAGTATATAAACATAAAGACTTTGATTCACTGTATAGGACTCTAATGAAGTCACTGTAGGGGGTTGAAAAGAAATAAATAATAATACAAATAGTTATGACATACATAAACAATTACTATGTTTAATAAAGTGCTCATCATTTTTACCCGATTCAACTACCAACGCTGTGGAAAGTCCCAAACCGACAGAGGTTTCAGATACCTGGGGAAAAACTTGCTGTTTTCTTAATGTAAACAGATTAATCACGAAGTCAAGAAAAGTTCAGGATAATTGTTTTCTAAAGTTTTACAGGGTAAACAACATGAAGCTGATCAAGTGTTTACAATGAGCGCAATCGTGCCATCTGATTTTTCCACCCGGCACATCTGGACTGATCTAATGTGGGAACTCTGAACAGAGCTGTGGAAATGGTACTCTAAGCTTTGTAAGGTTGGTCTGCTTATTTTCCAACTGACTTTGAATCAAGATTCCAAAAAGACAACGTGCTCAAACAAAGATGAAGAAGACATAAAGGCAACAAGTTCTGGACCCAAACCTGGAGCATGCAGAGAGCAGGCGCCTGGTTCGGTCATTGAATTCAGCCTTGTTGTATTCAAAACACATCTGGAAAACCTGACAGACTTTTTTTTCCCCACTTCAACCACAACTCACTGAAACTTAGAGGAGAGTAACATAGCGAGAACATATTAATCACCGGATTACTGGCTGTGCATCATCTGCTTTTACAGTACAGGTCCCACAGCATTATTGCAATCAAAGTTTCCTTGAAAGTCTCAGTAGCCTCTGCTCAGTAATTTTAATAGCACATATTTTCTATTAAACGAAGGCTGTTGTAAGCTAGTCTAGACCCTGAAATTAACTTTAACTTAACAGGAAAAGAGTTTATTTCATGTGCAGTGAAGTGAACAAAGGAGAAACGTTTTTTTCCTCCTCTGCTATTATCTGAGTGGCATATCTCGCAGCAACATTAGTCATAAGTCCGTAACTTATTTAATCTTGCTGATTTTCGACCAAGCAATGAGATTTTTTTTTTGCTCATTTTCTCTATTGTGATTGATGGAAATCTTGCTGTATGCAAAACACAGGAAACATGATCTTTCCACAGGAAACCAGATATACGGTCACATAGTTTTTGCACCTGGTCCCACAACTCCCACCTGCAGCGTGCACTGCATGGGGGACACGATCGGTCTTTCATTCTCACAGACTTCCTTCGCTTTCATCTCTGTGTTGTAGAATCACTGATAGTCAGATCTCTGTTGTATTCAGCCCACATTTCCAAACATAAACTTAAAAGGGCTTAATATATTTTTGGTAGCTTAAATTCTCAAAGCTGTTACTGATACCACTCAAGTCTCCATTCTCAATTCAGAAGCTCTGCATCACAGTAATATAATATGTGCACTACACCTAGTATATACGATACTATTCATACTGTGTGTACTTTCAAATGTCACTTTCTGTTTGGTTTCAGTTTAGCAGTCCTGACAATATATCCCAGTCCAAGCGTGCCAAAGTTTGGCACACACGAGTCTGTTTTGTTTTGATTATTTTTTTGCACATGATGTAAAACTAAGCAAATAAACACCGTGAGAGTATTAAATAAAGACCAGACTGTTCATTTTCAGTACATTTGATATGTTGCAAACTTTTAAAACAAAGCAATGGTAAGTGGTATGTTTTATTTTCCCTTCTTACAATCTGAGTCAGTGAAGCCTAAGCAACTACAGTGGGGCAAAAAAGTATTTAGTCAGCCACCGATTGTGCAAGTTCCCCCACTTAAAATGATGACAGAGGTCAGTAATTTGCACCAGAGGTACACTTCAACTGTGAGAGACAGAATGTGAAAAAAAAATCCATGAATCCACATGGTAGGATTTGTAAAGAATTTATTCGTAAATCAGGGTGGAAAATAAGTATTTGGTCAATAACAAAAATACAACTCAATACTTTGTAACATAACCTTTGTTGGCAATAACAGAGGTCAAACGTTTACTATAGGTCTTTACCAGGTTTGCACACACAGTAGCTGGTATTTTGGCCCATTCCTCCATGCAGATCTTCTCGAGAGCAGTGATGTTTTGGGGCTGTCGCCGAGCAACACGGACTTTCAACTCCCGCCACAGATTTTCTATGGGGTTGAGGTCTGGAGACTGGCTAGGCCACTCCAGGACTTTCAAATGCTTCTTACGGAGCCACTCCTTTGTTGCCCGGGCGGTGTGTTTTGGATCATTGTCATGTTGGAAGACCCAGCCTCGTTTCATCTTCAAAGTTCTCACTGATGGAAGGAGGTTTTGGCTCAAAATCTCACGATACATGGCCCCATTCATTCTGTCCTTAACACGGATCAGTCGTCCTGTCCCCTTGGCAGAAAAACAGCCCCATAGCATGATGTTTCCACCCCCATGCTTCACAGTAGGTATGGTGTTCTTGGGATGCAACTCAGTATTCTTCTTCCTCCAAACACGACGAGTTGAGTTTATACCAAAAAGTTCTACTTTGGTTTCATCTGACCACATGACATTCTCCCAATCCTCTGCTGTATCATCCATGTGCTCTCTGGCAAACTTCAGACGGGCCTGGACATGCACTGGCTTCAGCAGCGGAACACGTCTGGCACTGCGGGATTTGATTCCCTGCCGTTGTAGTGTGTTACTGATGGTGACCTTTGTTACTTTGGTCCCAGCTCTCTGCAGGTCATTCACCAGGTCCCCCCGTGTGGTTCTGGGATCTTTGCTCACCGTTCTCATGATCATTTTGACCCCACGGGATGAGATCTTGCGTGGAGCCCCAGATCGAGGGAGATTATCAGTGGTCTTGTATGTCTTCCATTTTCTGATGATTGCTCCCACAGTTGATTTTTTCACACCAAGCTGCTTGCCTATTGTAGATTCACTCTTCCCAGTCTGATGCAGGTCTACAATACTTTTCCTGGTGTCCTTCGAAAGCTCTTTGGTCTTGGCCATGGTGGAGTTTGGAGTCTGACTGTTTGAGGCTGTGGACAGGTGTCTTTTATACAGATGATGAGTTCAAACAGGTGCCATTCATACAGGTAACGAGTGGGGGACAGAAAAGCTTCTTACAGAAGACGTTACAGGTCTGTGAGAGCCAGAGATTTTCCTTGTTTGAGGTGACCAAATACTTATTTTCCACCCTAATTTACGAATAAATTCTTTACAAATCCTACCATGTGGATTCATGGATTTTTTTTTCACATTCTGTCTCTCACAGTTGAAGTGTACCTCTGGTGCAAATTACTGACCTCTGTCATCATTTTAAGTGGGGGAACTTGCACAATCGGTGGCTGACTAAATACTTTTTTGCCCCACTGTAACGTGTGGGCCCATTAAGCTTTTGCAACTCTACAGATAGGTTTGTTTAAAAAGGAAAATCTGATTTAAATTTAATGATCACTCTTTTACAAGTTTGAGGTTCATGCACAGAAGTGCAAATAATGAGACCTGGACAGAGCAACTTAAAAACATTAGACCACTACAAGAGATCCACAAGTTCATAAGAAGATGACCTGGAAAGGGTAACTCTGGGTAAACTGAAAATCGGGAATGTTTTGTTTTGCATTTTATAGTTGCAGTTAAAGAACTTTATGATGGTAGCACAGAAGTAAGAGAAACTGATCTAAGATGGCTTACTGATGCAAATGGGCTACCACCAGAAAGCACATACCTTAGGTGCACCACAAGTCCCTCTGTGGTTGATGACTTTTACGAAGAGTGAACAAAGTGACTCAGCAGGGAACATTTAGCTGCACTGAATTTTTTCCTAATCACTGACTTGCATTGTGGACACACAATGCTGACAAATCTGCTTACTGAACTTCCCCTTTTGATCTTTTATTTCTTTTTTTCATATCCCTGAGTGCGATTCCTAAATGTAATCCTTGCTTAACTTCCATACCATTGGCAATGATGTGTGACTTGTTGGCAGGGCAGAAGCAGAGGTTCTGAAGGGTGAGCAGCGCGTGCCGTCGATGTGGTGCCAAGTCTGCCAGCAGTTCCAGCGCTCCGGTCAGCCTGAGGATACTCTGCTGGCCGTCCTCTGTGAATGAGAGACTGGCCAGCAGTCTCAGCCATAGGCCCAGAAGGCTCCAACCACTACTTACAGACGTGGCTTTAACACCAGCAGCCTTGGGCACCGGTACTGACAAGAAGGCTTGAAGGAAGTTATTCTGAGAATCACAGAAATGAAACAAGAGTGAACAGAGATTAAAGTTTCAGTCATGACAACAGTGAAAGAGTTTTAGAGAGGGCAAGAGCGAGATTTCCTAACATCATTTTTTAACCTTTTTCATTTTAATCTGCTACTTGTCTTGCCCACTAATTCTATGTACATAATGTCTCTTACCTTCTGCAGGAGACATCTGCAGTCACGGGACATGACTAGGTTAGCCAAGAGGGAGAAAGCCAGATTCTGGATGATGCTGTTATCTGGGGCAAGCGCTGAAGCCAGCTTCATGACAGAGTGCATCAGTGAGCTAGTGGAGGAGCTTTTAGATCCTGGTACAAGGCCAGGGCCACTGCCACAAAGAGAACTGCATGCTGGGAACAGAAAAAGGAAAATGGCTTTATTAATCTGCTTATATTCATTTATATTTATAAGAACATTAAAATAAAACATTATTTTGCCCTTTGTGGATGTCTGGATCTACATCACACACGCACAAAATCAAATACACATAAAATCACATGCCTGTACTACACTGAAATCTTGTGTCTGGACTGGAATCACAACTTCTCTCGCCAATTTCAGCATTAAAAAAAGTCAAACACACATACAGTGAAACCAATTTTTTCTTGTTGTTGGAAGTACTCTCTGGGTTTTTTTTTTTGTTTACCTTAATGCTGGCTAGCTCGCCAGACAGCAGCACTAGTAGCTGCATAAACAGGCCTTGTCTTGCACGGCTGTCTGCCCACCACACCTAAACATCTCCACGCGGCTGCATGGAGAGCTTACTTTGGTGTAAAGACAGTCTAGCTAAATGACCAAAATGATGGAGACAAGTGGAACTTGTGCACCAATACAGAACATAACATATATGTGAAGGAAGAAGTGCTGACAGGCACAAGTTAAGAGCCAGGAAAAACAAAATATGATGAAAAAAAAGAGTCCTGAAGTAACTTTAAGCCTTTCACAGGTGAAATCGGAGAGTTTCAGAAACACTTTTGAAAAGCACTTCATTTATTTAATATTCAGTCACCACGGAAATACTCGAGTGATGACAATTAGGCTCGTTTGACTCTGGGTGGGAAGTAAATCATGTAGCTACAATTCTACTAAGAAGGCACATTCACATCAGCATAACTGACATGACTAATTGGCATGGATGTACATTACACACAAAATACAGAAATTAACAAGCTTAAGTTGAAGAGAATTCACGAGGCAGCCTGAAACTGACTGACATTTCTTGTTGGAGAAAATGACAGCTTGATGGTTTTGCTAATCCTGGATTGGAAACAGGCATATGCTGATCTTAGCCTGCGGTTATCTCAATACCTGTCAAGAAACCTGGTGTGTCATAAAACTGACAAGGGGGATCTGCTTTAATAAGTAACCGTTTCTCTGATACGAGTCAGCTGCCGATTAATTATTTTGCAGCCATGCAACATATACTTCAAAAGGAGAGATCCCTACATGTAAGTGGAGAAAAAAAAAAGATTTTCATTTGTTTTACTTTCTGTGTGTCTGAGGGAGCAAGTTTTGGGCTGCTCCAAAAATATCTGTGGAAAATATGTGTGGCACAGATGAAAACAACAATCTGACTCGAACTAGCAGCGTTAACAAAGCTTTGGATGAAGGAGGTAGACTGGAGATGAAAGGTTCAGCAGAAATGTAGCGGTCTCGGGAGACCGAGTGGTAGCCTGAGGGTGTATGGTGTAATACTGAGCCTGGCTGCATGCAGGCTGAACACAACCTGCTGTTCAGTTAACCTTTAGGGAAATACTGTGCCCGACTTCACTGCTTTCTGGTGCTTCACAGCTTGAGCTTATGGGGGGTCTAAAGCGAGGGAGTTTAGATCAGAGCGTGCACACGCACCCACTGAGGAACTGATGCCAATCAAATAGAGATATGCATACGCACGCACGCACAGATGCACACAATTTTAGAAACCTTCATAAGTGTTGCACACAACGCCCCCCCCTCCACACACACACACCACCAATGATGAAACTGATTTCTAAGCCAGTCGCACACGCATGCATGCACACAAACACATCAAAGGTACCACAGGCTGTTTATCAAAGTACATTTTCCCAACCGTTTCCTTCCTATAAATCTTTCAATTTTTCCACTCAAAAAGGTTTTTTTTTCTCTTTTTCTTGCACGTCTTTTTGGTTTCCACATACATGGTTCTTACATTTGCATGATGGAATACTGGTACCTCGAGCAGCACAGAGATGCTCTGTTCCTCCCCACATCATACTCTAAAACTGGCTGCTCTGCATACAGCGAGACAGCTGTGCAGCCTGAACTCTGGATGCCACACTGTGCCTATTGTGAGTGGCAAGCAAGAAGGCACTGGGTCTTATACAGTTGAGATGCAATGCAGCTCTGTGGTTATTAGAGAGAACAATGGGACTCTCAGTGCAAAGTGTGTATGACTCAGTCAGATTGCCAACTACAGACAGAGGCGATGGGCAGGCACGGGCCAGGCACAATGCCTACACAAACACACAAGCATACACACACACACACAGAGGCAAACATAAACACACAAACATGCAGACCTGTTGTGCAGTTGGCCGTGTAAACGCACAGAAGCTCCAGAACCGCCTCCATAGTTGCGTCGTCCAATAGGAGCCAAGGCCAAAGGGCATTGAGCGCCTGTGTTAGGTGAGCATCTGTGGCAACCACCTACAAACGCAAACAGATTTTACACACACGCGCATGATTTATACAACAGCTCCAACAAAGATGACAGTAATCAACTTAAAATGCCTCAATATTTTCCTAAGCGTGCAGGAAACGCACACAAGGCGGAGACTGATGGCAGGGTAAACACTGCAGTGGAGCCTTCATGGCTTTTTAGTCTGAGCTAACCGACAGTGACTGAAAGGCCACTTCGAAAATGAAAACCAGCTAAAAAGCCTCATAAGTAATGACATTATAGGGTGCGAGAAGCTAAACTTGCTGAGATGTTAGCTGAGCCGTGTGCATTTAGGCAAATTTCATTCACAGAACAGCGCCGGTACTCTGGGGTTGCATTAAAAACCAATTAGCAGTGGGGAATTAAAAGGTAGGCACAGAGGCTTACTTTGCATTCATCATTGCAATAAAGAGCACTCCGCAGGATCTCCACAGTCAGCTTGACTTCCTTCAAATAGCCCTCTTCCTGATAATATGGGAAAACAAAAATAATAAAGTCCAATAGGCTTCATTTTCCAAATTTAAAAACACTCTTTACCGCAGTCATTAAAAGCTTATAAGAACAGTAAGCAGACTTTCTGCTGACAAGTACAACCCATATTCATAACATTTACCCAAAAACTCATTCGTGTTCAATTCAGTTTGTTATTCTATCCAAAGGGAAAAGAAATGCTGAGATTGGAAATTTCCAGCCAGTCTGTGCTCACCTTTTTGCGGTGGGAAGCCTTGCTGGGCCGGACTGACTCCAAGTGGAGCTGGGTATGAGTTTGCTTCAGCTGCTCCACACAGGTGTCAATTAAACCAGCTAGAACACAAGACAATCCGAGGTTCACACTCGGTTAAACTATCACCAAGATACCACGTTTCTACTGTTATTCAAGCACTTTTTAACACAATCACAAAAATCGCTCAAAAACAGGTTTGCTTCAAAGATGAACTTTTAGGGACACGGTTTAAAAAGATAGATGAACATAAAGAAACCAGAGTAAATGACAGGTGATAATCTAACTCCAGCCTGACGTTTGGGGGATTACCTTTAACTGCATAGTTTTGAGCTGTGGGGCTGCAGGCTAGCAGTGTCATCAGAGCTCTAGCTGTAAGCTTCTTTAAAGGGTCCTGAGTGGTCCTCTTCTCAAAGCTCTGGCAGCAGAAGTTGAAGCAGGACAGTGATTGCGCCGCACAGTAACACACTTTCAAATTCAAACTTTTTTACATAACATTGACCAAAAGCATGTAACTCGATTTTTTGTTCCAAAATAATTCCTAGTGAACACAAAGCTAGCTAACAACACAGCTGATTACTTTAGAGACCATCAACCCATCATACCTGTAATAAGAGCTCACACAGCTCGCTGGCTGAGGGACTATTCAGGACATCTGAGAGAGATCTGACATACTTTGAGTTAGAGGTTGTGACCTCTTGACTGCGGCTCTTTGTTTCCTCTGTGAAAACTGTACAGAGAAACTGCAGAGCCACCGTGTGAAGGAGAGGCTGCGCAAACCTCTCATTTACGCACACCGATAACGTTCCTGTAGACACACGGGGAAAATGAGAGTAAAAAACTGCAACCCTGTGATAGCTAAATATTTTTTCATGAATGAGGTAGTAGGTGCGAGAAGTAAGCACACTAATTATTTGAATGGCACCAAGATATCGTGAACATGTAAACTCAAAACTACACGCACAAAGGCTCAGCATTATTTCACTGGACTCATCAGACTTCCCTGCTGCGCCATTAATCACACAAGAAGACAAGTAGGGGTAGTATGAGGACAGGATGCAATTATCGTATCGTAGCATCTGTTCAGGAAAGTTAATACAAATAGTAATGATGCAAAAAGCATGTTAAAAAGACAGAATTGATTTTTTTCTGCATCAGATTTAAGGCTGCACAATTACACCTAAAATGCTAATCCTGATTATTTAGTCAGTTACTGCAATCAACATAATTACACCTAATCACGGTTATCAGTCTTTTATGATGTAAGACCGCATTTCATCAAGCAAGAGCTTGTGTCTTAAACCTCAGTGGGCTGTTTAAATCAAATGGAATACATAATTTCACAATAGTATATAATTGTGCAATATGAGAAGTGATCAATATTACAATATAAAATTCTGTAGTCCAAATTGCAGTTATTACATTACTCTACCCCCCTAGTTTTGCTCGCATACTGAGCCGAGCAACCTGCGTACCTGCAAACGCTCGCCAGTGTCTCCCCAGCGCAGCACAGACAGATGGGTGCGCTGCTGAGCCGTCCCTCTTCACCAGAGTAGCCAGGAGCATAAACACGTCTACCCAGCACATACAAACCACGTCCCGGGTACCTGCGTCTGAGGAGGGAAAGGGTGAGTCACAAATTTTCTGACACAAGACAGCCACAAAGAGACACACAGAGTGCACTACAGGGCATGCTGCAAGAAGAGTGGGACCAATGTCCAAAAAGGACTTGATTTTGAAGAACTGTTTAGGTTTTTTGGGGGGGAGGGGGGAGTCACCAATGATGGCATACATACAAATTTTGGAAAACAGTCTAAATCATTGTTTCCTTTAAATATAATATGATTTTCTAACCTAAACCATTAGTATCCAGCATGAGCACAGCCACCAGAGAAGACAACAGCTTCTTCAGGAAGTCCATCTGTCCAATCGGCTCCTCGCTCACTGTGACATATGACTGCAGGAGTTTTGAAAAGCTGGACAGGAACTGAAGTATGGTGACAAACTAGAAAGGAAAAATAATGCAGATATTTATTGAACAGTTAAAATTAAAAAAAAAAAAAAATCATATGATTAAAAACATGTCCAAAACAATGGTATGTTTTGAATATGAGCTTGTTTAGTATTCCACCCACACTGAAATCTGGAGATGCTCTTAGATAACCTCGTGCTGCACTCAAATGCACTGTTTTGCTTTGTTTTTTCAAACCAGCCCACAGTTTTTTGTGGTAAGATATAATAATAATAGAAATGTTAAAAACGTTGGAAAAATTTCTTTAGATGCATCTAACGCAGTAATCCTCACCTGGCGTTTGATGTCCTCTCTCTCTCCTGGAAGGATGTTTGGCGTCTTCAGCTCAGTCAGACACTTTTCAACGGAGCCAAGAGCCACCAGACTGAAGAAGAAAATAAACATGATGGAGAAAGTGTGTGCTTGCAAGGAACCAGCTAGAGGGGGATTAAGGCTACAATTAACGCAAATTCTGTAGTCAAATATGCACACTTTTATTTAAATGGTGAAAAAAAACGGTGCAGGAATGCAAGGTGTAGTTTTTGTATCTGTATTTTATGGTTTTTGTGTTTACAAGGACAAAAACTTTCTGCTTTTGTTTTTTTTACAAGTCTTTCCCTTAAATGATTATTTGCTTAAAAGCGCAAACACTTAAATCAATGCTTGCTTAAGATGATAATACATCAAGGGTGGTTGAGCTGGTGTTCATGTGGACTCAGCATGTGACCTCTTACCTGGCCAGAGCTTGAAGGAGCTGGTTATGTCGGATGGCAGTGAGGGTGAAGTCTGGCAGGATGGCCAGCAGGTTGGTCAGCAGGCCGCAGTGGGCCGTCAGGAGGTCAGGCGTTACCTTGACAACGGGTTCCACGGCCAAGGGCTCGCCCTGTCGGGAGTCCTGCGAGGTAATAGAGTTGCTGGTGTCTGTGTCGCTCTGGCCTGCGAGACACATCAATAGAGGGCTAACAGACACACTTCCTGAAAAAGGGTTCACATATTGTAAATCACGTCTCTGTCTCTGGCTACCAACCACTGACCACATAATCAAAAGCAGTAAACCAAAGAAAAGCTGCACTACTTTCTCAGCTGTGTATTTAGGATGCTCACATAAACACAAAACTTGGTTTAGTTTAAGACAATCAGTAGCCATATTGAGAGCCGCTGTTTCAGAAGGGAAAAAATAAAAGGTTTATGCAGTACTAAGAAGTAAACACACAGTTTTACTGAGGCTGTTATCCACAGACATTTCTCATTTCAGTACCTTGAGCCATCAGTCTGCTGACAGGGGTATCTTGTGTCATACTCAGTGGGGAGGGAGCCTTTGGGGAGTGTGGCCTTGAATCTCTTATCTATAATGGACAACATTAAGATGTGAGGATCCATTTAACTTTAATGCAGCGGTTCATTTATTGGTATGCATATTGCTGCGCTGACCACAGTGCTAGAGGTGGAGAGAGAGCTGGAGGGTCTGCTGGAGTTGACTGTGGGTGCTGGTGGGTTGCGTCCCGAAAGCCACAGAGAATTCTCAGAATCTACACAAGCATATAAACAAAACAACAGATACAGATTACAGCAGTGTTATAAGAAAATGTAGGGGGAAAAAGGGAAGAAAATCAATAATGAAAGTCAGTGTGGATGTGTACTGCTGGAACAAATCCACATTATCAGGCTTGAAGAGAGTAATTAAGGAAAATCAAAAGAATTAGCTTACCCGATGAGGCGCTCTCCTGAAGTCTTGGGCCACAGTGAGAGCCAACACGAGGCTGGATGTAGAAAGTGTACCTGCCACAGTAACAACTGGAGGCAGAGAGACCCACATGCTGGAAATACTGACAGTGATAGAGCAGAGCCTGCAGTGCTGGAAGACCCACCAAAGACACCCCAGACACTTCATCGCGAACACACGGGTGCTGGACGATGAGAGGGCGACAGGAGAATAGATGTTTCAGTATTTAATGCAAACATTATATTTTTATGATGCAATTATGATTCCCATTGAAATTTACAAATTAAAAACAAAGAAATCAAAGAGAGTTGAAGAAAAGGACAAAGTGTAGAGGCTGAGGGCATTCGTTAAGTTGCGCCACTGATGTAAGACATTTCATTCATTTTACAAATGTCACTTCATAGCTACAGGATGACATTTTGTGTCCTAGTTTTATTTTGTTTTTGGATCTTTCTTTTCTTTTCATATAGCCCCTGCACAGCTAGGCAGCAAGTGTAACCGTTTCTGCTTTCTTTTTTTTGCACTTGGCCTGCTTTGTACTTTGCAATGTTGTGCGCATCAGATTTAGTAAACAACAAGCTTTGCTTTTATAAGATAAGAACACACGATACCTTCTTCTTTTTTTTTTTCAATTTCTGACTTACAGCTCCCTTGATGAGTAATGGCATGCTGAATTAGTTTGATGTTTTGACAGATTTAAATGTGATTTTTGGGGGGGTTTAGTGCTGGAAGCCTGCACCCTCAGTACAGCTTCAGTTCTAGCAACACCCCTGAACCCTGCAGGGCTTAACTAGAGAGGAGAGGATGGTTTGGAATGGAAAGGAGGGACAGAGAGGGGATATAAAGAGAGAAAAACCAAATGAGAGAGAAAGTGAAAACAGTTCATGGTCTATAAAAGCTTTTTAACTGGCTGGCAGATCTGCCGACCTGCCAGTGGGAGTCCTTGGCCTCCTCTGCGTTGGCAGGCATAGGCATCACCAGCAAGTTCTGCAGGATAAATGCAGCCTAGACACACAAACAATTTAAAAAAAAAAAAAAAAAAAAAAAAAAAAAAAAAAAAAAAGGACACACACACACACACACACACACACACACACACACACACACACACACACACACACACACACACAGTCAACTTAAACTAAATCAGCAACAGTGCCATCTGCCTTTATTTGGCTGGTAATACATTCAAGTCCAGACTCATTTTCTGACCACTCATTAGGTGAAAATGAAATTTGCTTTCCTTCCACTGAGACATATATACTCTGCAACTCATAGTTTACCTATCACTAATCATCTCTGCATGTTCTATATATTCACCCAAGAGTCCTCAGGTTAAACCATTAGTGATAATAATCAATAACCCAGAATATTTCTGGCTTTAACAGTCAACACAGTTGCAGTTCAAACACTGTACCTCTCTGCGGACCATGCTGCTCTCCTGTTGATCCAAGAGGATGTTGAGCAATGTGCCCCACAGGCCTCCACTTATGTTCTGACAGCTGGCACACAGAGCCTGGCACCCGCTGGGCATCGAGGATAGAGCTGCACCCAAACTCAAACTGGCAAATCTCACCTGACATGAAAGAATAAACCCACGTTTGAAACGAGGAAGAGAGAACACTGAGATGAAGCTTTGTTAAAGAAAAAACAAAACAAAAACATGACATGTTAATGTTATGGTACACATCTAATGCAATAAATGTGAATTTGGTCATGGTGGTTTTTATTTTTACTATAATATCATACTGACATTTAAACTGAAAACATAGTCTTCTTTGTCAAGGGAGCCTCTTAGACTGACTTGTGTGGGAAGTCATTTTTGAGCAGTGCATTTGGTACGACTAGCTGTCATGTACTTCCTTTATGCCTGTGAGCTCTTGTGCAACTGTTACAGGGTTCTTCCCCCGCCCCAGAAGCCAAACATCTAAAGCTTTATTTTAAAAACAGACAGGGTTTACAAAAAATGAAGGTGAAAAATCAAATGTAAACTCAACTCCTTTACTCTCTTACAGCAAATTCATATATTGAAGTATAAACACTAAATAAACATAGCCCAAAAAGTAAGGACATTTGTGTTTGGTTGATTATTTCGTTGTTGTAACAGTGCTACTTGGCAATAAATTACATAGTTGTCCAATAAACAACACCAATTAAGAGTCAGTAACAGAATAAGCTGTTTGGAAAGTTTTTATTGGGCATAACGCTGCTGCTCAAACCACAAATGCATTTTCCGTACCATTTAAAGCGACATAAACACGCCTTCCAACAATATTAGGATTTATTTCCAACAAACAAATAATCAACCGAACACAGTAAACATAGTTTTCGTGTTATGTTTGCATATAAAAGTGGCGCTCATTACCTCTTGATCTCGGTCCACCCATAACGGGATCAACCATGCTAAACCCAGCTGAGAGGAACTGGCTTCCTCGGCAGCTGCTTCATTCCCCAAAGACCACTGTGGAATCATGTCCTAGTGCAGGAAAAAAAAAAAACACTTCGGTTTTACTCCAACGTCTTTTAATAATTTGCAGAAAAGTGTTCACTAACTATAAACACAGTAGGATCTCAATTCTAGAGCATGTTTTCTGCTGTATACTGCAGTATGTTGACACTTGCCTTGTCCTTGTTTTCAGACATCATCTCATGAGACAAGTGAAGCAAGCAGATGACTGCATTCTTGGTAACACCTTTCCCCATGAACGACAAGGAGTTGCCACCCCACTCAACGTAAAATGAGGATATCACCTGGGTAGATAACAGAATATATTGGAAATATTATATCCTTATGTGCCAATTAAGATTATGACACTATCTATCTATCTAAAAAGACATAGATACAGTGCAGAGGTCGTTCATATTTGGTATGTAGTTGTTATCCAATGCTACACCTACTTTCAGTGTGAACACCAAAGGCACAGTCAGTTGAGCAAACAGAGTAGTTGCTTCTGTGTTAATGCAAACTGTATGCTTGTCATGCAGCCCAATGCATCCAAATGAAAATTAAATACAGCTGAGACTAATTATTTTTGCTTTGGTGTGCCATCAGGATGTGTGGTTGCACATATGAGCAGATGAAGAGAGAGAGGAGCCCAAGGCTTGCTGAGATTTGGGCCTCTACTTTGCCAGGAGGAGGTGGGGGAGGAGTCAACGAGGTGATCTATAGCAGGTGAGAGGCGGGCGAAAAGGTTAAAAAGCCGACGATGAAAGAGGACGATATCGGAATCTGAGAGACCGAAGCTGCCATTACAAATCCTAACTGCAAAAGCAAATTAACCTTCAGTCTCCATTAAATGTTAATTTATGTCAATAAAAGCTGCCCCCCAAATAACAAACAAAAGGCTGTTCCCGTGTGAACAGAGCTGTCTGTTCCTTGGGGGTCTTCATTTCAAAGCAAAACTAAATGTGGACACCTCTGTGCTCTGGACTGCTGTGCAAGCTGGTCTACACTGAGTTACGCTATTGTTTTATGGACCGTTGAACAGCTGAACAGATGGAATAGGCAAGGTTGATTAATCTCATCAGCATCTTCACAGTGTGGCGTGTCTAATCAATGAATGTTTTTTACCTTTTGTTATTCATGTCCCGTAACCACATTTTTGCTTAATTTTAATTAATTCCACAGAAAGTACTCTGTTTGCCTTTTTCTTCATTTCTGTAGGCATTCTCGTATCTGATGAGAGGGGAAAAGCTTCGGCACTTGCCAATGCAGCGCACGAGCATATGCGCACACACTGTGCAGACAAAGAACTTGACACTCATGCCACATGCAAATACAAACTGATGGACAAACACATACCTCTAATAACCCACTGAGATACTTGGAGCAAAGGGAGCTGGGCTCCAGGTCAGGGCAGTGGGAGCTCCAGCCAGGCTGGGCAGTCACGCTGATCATGCCCTGCAGTGTCCTCTCCAGGCTGGGAAGGCCATAAAAACGCGGTGCATCAGACACCCGCAGGCTCTGAAGCAAACGGACGGCCAGCTGGCTCTTGAAGGGGCCGGCTAATGCCAAACATAGCCTGGACAGACAGGAAAGGAGAGAACGAGAAAGACAGAAGCGAGCAAATCAGACAGAAAAAGGCAAAAAAGGCAGAAAAAGAGCGATAAAGACTGAATTATTTATACCTAGCACTACAAAAAGGTATTTTGTGTAAAATATGGCTGAATGTTTTGGTAAGGCAAAAAATGCCTCAGCTGTAGTGGAGAAAAAGTATTTGATATGTTAGAAGCAGATAAATCTCAATGATACGCATCACGTTATAATGTAAAAAGGAAAAAAAACATCTAACCTGTCCAATGTAATTACAAAGTTGTGTTTTACTTAAAAGTTCAAATTATTTAATCTAAAAAAAAAAAAAAAAAAGAACCACTGGCTGTCATATGTGACTTCACCAAAGGAAGCCACAAGTGTGTCTGTGAAAACCTACCTGTCAGTGGTGTGTGATAGGCAGCGGAGTAAGGTTTTAAAGAAGTGGGTGAGCTCTCTCTGCAGTCTTTGGCTCACATGGTTCTTCACTTCTTGATGCTCCCCTGTGCTCTGAGTTGAGGTCTGGTTCTCCACACCAAGCAGCAAATTCAGCAGAGACACAGCATCCTGGAAGATACGGATACTGTTGAATTGTACGTAATTATTTTAAATTCACCCCCATAATTTGTGCATTCCTAGCTAGTAGTGTTGAGTGTATTTACTTTAGTTATAGAGGTTTTAAACTGAAGGGAGAAAAGAAAAACTGACTTATGGAGTATTATGGAGAGAAGGGCGAGAAGTGTATGCAAGCAACCACCTCCTTCTCTCCCTAAAAAACCTGCCTCTGCAATGCCAAACAGCAGAATTTCATACTGAGCAGTGCACACAGAGTGGGTAGTTAATCCAAGTCTATGAAGTGACAGATGTTCCTGAAACAGCTCAGTAATTACAGAAAAAGTCAGAGCAGCACTGCTCACCCCTGCCAGGCATTCAGTGTGAGTCTTCGTTAGCTGCCAGGGGAGGAATTATTGTTTACACACACATTAATGAGAAAGCCAAGGTGAAACTGATTAAATCCTAAAAGCAGCACTGAAAAAGTGAGATGATTTTTCTGTTAAGGTATAAAAAAATTAAAAAAAACTATGAATGTGACTTTGTTTTAAGGAAATAAGGAAATAATCTCTGCCACAGGCCTGAGGTAGAAAGCTACGAAACCATTTTCAGTTATGAAAAAGTAATATGGTTGTGCGACGGTGTGTGTGTTTGTGTGTGAGTGATTTATCCATGCTTTGATTGCATATTTATAGCTTTCTGCTTCTAACCAGATTACCAGCTAATGGAAACACATACACACATATTTTAATGGTACTAACAAGGTGAGCTATGGTGTGACACATAAATAAGATGAGTAAGGTATGTATGGATAAGATGGCCACTAGTTTAATGGGAAACTAGAGTGCTCAATGAATCCATAACTAAAATAATGTGTACACGCTGTGCCAAAAAACTAGGAACTAACTAAAGTAAAATGGCTGGACATTAGTAAGATAAGATAAGATACCTTTATTAGTCCCACAAGGGGAAATTTCATGTTAAGGCTGCCGACATACTGCACGCAATGGCGGTGCCATCTTACCCTCCGACCATACATACATTACACAAAAACATCACATGGGGAAGACAGGTCAGAGAGGTATAACAATGGCAAATGCACCACATGAGGAAAGATAAGGAGAAAAAAAAAAAACTCCCCCCAGACTGAGCTCCACTCTTAATACACCAGAGAAACACACAACAAGCTCAGGGATGGGTAAAGGATGAGAGACAGCCAATGTAGACAGTACATCCGGGCCTGCAGCCTATGCGCTGGTCTCCTTGATCCACCGTCAGCATCGGAAGGGAATAAGTGTCGAAGGCGTTTGGAGGAGGAGGGGGGGGGAGTGTACATCAGCATGTGCATATATGTCTGTATGTGTACGTGTGTGCGTGTCCAGAGTTCAGCTGAGACAGTGTCCTTCGCCCTGCCAGGCTAAGTAAACAGTAATCACTACAAACTCTGTAGCTGTCTGTGTTTGAACCATGCTAAACAGCATAGCTCCTGTTAAATGAAATGAAACTATAATGATTTTTTTTTTTAAAGTGAGGTTTTTCTTTCACACATGTCATGATGTGTACCTGGTTGAGAAGTAGCTCCAGTATCCAGCGCAGGTCCTCGTCCTCTGAGTCGGCCGCAAATTCAGTGTGAATCTGCGTGAAGTAGGCATTCAAAAATGCAATGATGCCCACCAGCAACCTTTCATCCTCAACACAGGCTGGGCGCACCTGGAGAAACCTGCAGGGAGGAAGAGGAGGAGAAAGAGACAACATTAGAAGAAAAACCATGGTTGAGAAGGATAATAACATTGATTGAATAACACTGATCAGATCAGAGAAATAACTGACATATGTGAGTTTGTGTTTATGGAGACTTATTCCAAAATGTCTTCATTGTTACTGAAGTATTACATTTCATTCATCACTTTTTAGTACCTTGTTGCGTCCTCCTTTTGTCTTCAGACCTACTTTAATTCTCCTTCTTCGTGGCACAAATTTATCAAGGTGCTGGAACCATTCCTCAGAGATTTCGGTCCATACTGACATGCTACCATTACACAGCTACTGCAGATTTGTTGGCCTCACCAGCAATGACCCTCAGGTAGGCTGTGGTGTTTAAATTATGCTCAGCTGGTACTAAGTGATCCATAGTGTGCCAAGAAAAAAAGATATGCTTTACACTATTACACCACCAGCAACATGAACACTTCAGCCATATCTCTGTGACTAAATGCACTGGATTACCATCATGTGATTGGCTGATTAGATATTTGCGTTCATAAGCAGATGAACACGTGTACCTAATAAAGTGTCAGATGAGTGTCTATGTCTCACTCAGTTTTGCTAAATACCCATTTCCAAAAAAACTGAGAACCTGTGTAAATATAAATAAACACAATGCTTCCAGCTTATTCAGATCCTAAATTAAGGGAGAATAGTTCAAAAAACATTTATACAATGTTGAAAAAATACATGTTTATTTTGAATTGGATGTCACCCACTCATTCGGCTAAGCTTATATCTGTGTTGCATCACCATTTCTTTCAACAACACTCTGTAGGTGTTTAGGAATTGAGGACACCAGTTGCTGTAGTTCTGAGAGCACAATGTTTTTCCATTTTTGCATTCTTAGGATTTGAGCAGACCAACATTTCAGGGCTTTCTTTGTCATATTTTCGGTTTCATAATGTGCCAAATGTGTTGAATGGATGACAAGTCTGAGCTGCAGGCAAGTCAAATTAGCACTCTTACTACAGAGTCATGCTGTTATAATGCATTCACAAATGTCACTTGGCATTGTTTTGCTGAAATAAGCAAGTTGAAAAAGACATTGTCTGAATGGAAGCGTACGCTGCTCGCAGACCTGAATATATTGTTCAGGTCTGTGCTCAGTTTTTGCCTGTGCTACAACATAAAGTGCATTTTTTAAAAGTATAAACATTTCACATCTCATTTTCCATATTTGACATATTGCCTATACCGAATTTTAATCCTTGAATTCTATCTTTATTTACATTTTACACACAGGATTACATTTACTGGTTATGGTAACAGTGTGAGAAAAGTTCATAAATCCTTGATTATAATTATCTAGTGTACCTGGTCACTGCAGCCTGCCAGCTGAGGGAGTGAAGGGTCTCCCTGCATCTGTAGGTGGGAATGTGTGGGAATGCCAGCCTGTCAATCAACAGGTAGATGCTGAGCCTGGAGAGAGCAGAGGCCACAGAACTGTGCCCTGATGCGGTGACGATGGCCTGGATACAATCCTGCAGCGCAGTGGGAAGGTGCACTGCCTTCAGCCACAAAACTTGTGTTTCTGACAGCTTTAAGTCGGGATGGAATCTAAGGGGAATACAATGTTAATGGTTTAAAAATGTATATATTCCAAATTAAAGCGCATGACTACTGATGAGCTGGCAAGTTTATTGCTTAAGCAGCAGCCTCAGAATCACTAATGACTGCATTAACAGTCATATTTGATCACCAGTCTAGTGGGATGAGACATTTATGATTCATCAGAAGTTTTGAGAATTTCTTACAACTGATTAAAGCAGAGGTAGCCATGTTTTTTTCGAGTGTGGTAACAAAAAAACAACAATATCTGAAGCTGATCGCTTTGATACATAGCTATACTTCACATAAACACTAAGTACAAAGAAGACACCCGTCTATTTTATTGACTAATCAATCTTAAACAAGTGCTGTTTTCCCCAGTCACAGCATTGTGTGAAATTCAGTTTAAGATGGACTAATCCATCCATGGTGTGCTTCAAACATCTGTGCTGTAATCAAGCTGGCTGAATTTGGGAGAGACACTCTCATTTGTTTGAATTAGGTCACATTAGAAGTAAATGAAGACAGATGAAACACAAGATGGCAAGGCTGAATCTAAAACTTCACCGCAATGCTCTACAACAGGGAATGTTTTAAAAGAGTGATATCTATAACTCAAAGCCTTTTCTCAAAAAAGAAAAAAAAAAATCCTGTCACAGAATTATTGCTCAGGTAAGTTTCTTTGGCAGTCTACTAGACTACTTTGCTTGACACAGAAACATTCATCTACCATGGTGTCCAATCTCTAATTTAATCCTAATTTTTAAACACAAAAAAAGAACACACATGAAACGCATTAGTACAATGGCCACACCTAACATTTGCACATATACAGTTGGAAATATGAAGGAGCTTACTCGCTGACATCTCTAGCAATGCCACAAAGCTCCTGAAGGAGGTTATCTATCCCAGAATGCCACGCAGTGTTCCAGGCCACCTGTAGGGCTTGGCGGGCAGGGTTAAGAGTTTGGAGGTCAGACGAAGGCACCAGTACGCAGCGGTACGGACTAACAGCATGATGAGTTGCTGCCTGAAATGGAACGTTGTACCTTGAAGAAAGATTAAAAACAAAACTGTGAATATTGTCTGTCAAGTGTTTTAATGACAGGGAAGTAAAAAAAGTGGCAACGAAGCACAAGGCAATATTTAACACTGCTGCTGACCTCCAGAAGTTTATGAAGGTCTTACCTGCGTGTTACTGCCAATGGCAGGGAGAATGGTGTGACGCTCACTTCTGTGGTGGACGTGTCAGACCTGATGACAGAAAAAGAGCACTGCAGTATTAAAAGGATGAACATTAACGCATGCACAAATGGAAATTTAAAGAGAGGAAAATTATGCTCACCATAAGTCAGTGCTGGCGATCTCATCAAATAGCAGTAAACTCATCAGAACAGCAATCTCACTTCCATCGCTTTTGTTCTCCTTCAATATGAACGATGCTATAATGAAGACCAAAATAGGCAATTTACATAACAATGACATCCAGAACTTTATCACTTGAGTCCATAAGAAGATTACAGAAGTAATAGTGAAGTAGTAGTTTATATTGCAAGAATTTATTTGCAAAAATAAACTTGCAAACACTTTTCTTATTAAATGTAAGACTCCACTGAATTTAAAATGTGGTTATGTTTAAAACACTGCATATCTTTTGCATGAATAAATTTCAATAAAGCTCTATTTTCTGTCTAGACCTGACTAAAACCATTACGCAAATATACATAAAATCACTTGAATTAAATGTCTTTTAATTTATAAACCAAGTTACATTTTAGCTCAAATTTATGCAACAAATATTAGAGCTGCTGTATATATTACCAACTACTATTAAGACTAAGCTGTTAAAAGTGCACTGCTGCCGAGCCGAGCTCTGTGGCAACAAGTTGCATCATACTAATATGCTACTTACTACAGTGTGACAGCATGGTTAAAAGCTATGCATCAGTGGATGACTTGAGAATATGGCCCCGAGCTACTCGACACAATGTGTGTAGCTGTTATTTAATGAGTTGTCTTGTGAATGTACCCCTGAGCAGTGTGAGGAGCAGGAGCTGCCGCTGTGCCAGGCTGTGCCTCAGAGATGGATCAGCGTACACCAGCTTTCTCAGGATACATACACAAGGCTCCAGTAGACAATCAAACCTCTGGGGAAAACAGCAACATACTCACTCGGTGTTTAATTGCAAGGAAAACACAAACAAAGCCACACGCTGCCAGTCGGCCTCGCCTTGTTCTGCCTCTCACAAATGCACAGGATTTCTTTAGTGTCAGCTCGCATAAGCTATACCTAAATTCTGTGACTGTGAAGGTTGCAGGCAAGGGAGGTTGGGAACAAATACAAGTCATTCTCTGTAGCCCTGTTACTCCACATCCATGTAGCGAGACATGTTGGACGATTACCCTCGGCAGTTTCTGATTAAAAGCCTGGGAATGGTCAGCAGACTGCATCAACTACAGGCCAGAAATCACTGCTGACCAGGGCCTGTCTGACAATATTTATACACGCCATTTCATCCTTCTATCATTCACGGCTCAGTGGTTTTCCTGCATCCACACATGAACTCACGTGAACACATAAACATGGACATATACATAAACGAGACAACATGTGACTTTATATATTTGGGTTATTGAGTTTCAATAGTAACTGTTTCAGTAAGCATCTACAGTCTGTTTCTTCTATTTACCTTGTTGCCATTTACACACTCCATAATTACAGAAAGGACTTTATCTGTTATTCCAAGGTTCTTTAGTACTGGGTGCATTGCTGTGTCTAAAGGGAAAGAAAGAAAACCGTTCAATATATGTCAAAACACACACACACAGTAAAGTATTGGGAAACAACAAACACTGGTGCCCTTACTACAAATTGTAGTTTTAACACAGCGTTTTGTGTATCACAGACTTTTATAATTGATTTACATTTTAGTGAATGCAGTTTTTGCAAAGCTTTTTCTGGGAGTAATAAGACATTCAAATCATCAATTATCCAGATGTAAATTAACATCTCTAAATCCTTGTATTATCACATTCTAAAACTGGCCTGGATGTGCCACCAAAGTCAGTGTTTCCCAATAAAAAAATCATTTCAATAAAAATAAAAAGCATTTTTTTCTGAAGCGAAGCATTCTCACAGTGGAATAGCAGTGTATCTGAAAACCACCAGGGTTTTATTCATTACAAACCTAAGGAACAAGTTCTGTCATTTTGCAGGGAAGTTCCAACTTTTGAGAGCTGACAATAAGGAACTAAATCTGTCTAACTTTTGCAAAACATTATTTGCTGTTTGATAAGCTGAGGATTCATCTTTTCTATGAGCATTCGTTTCATTCCAGCTCAGTGTGACAGTTTCTGATGCTGTTTCGCTGCTCTCATCTGCTCTCAGTGGCACCATGCATGTGTCTTCCAAACTCCAATACATGTGTTTGTGTAACAGACACACACGGAGCAGAGGAGCTGATGACAATTTACCAAGTTACTGTAAGTAAAACTTGCAAAGAATAACATTTTATTCTGTGCAAATGGTCAGCTGACGATGACAGTTTTTTGAGATAATGTGGATTGCTGAATATAGCCCATGCTTTTTCCCCCTCTCTCGCTTGAAAGAGCTGAATGTAGACAGTACATTTCCTTCTGTATAATAATATACAGAAGGAAACGAATAACAATCTATTAGTTATTAATCTTTGGCTCTCTTCCACAGTGTGTCTCTTCCCTCACCCTCATCCGGTCGCAGATGGCCGATCCTCCCTGAGTCTGGTTCTAACTGAGGTTTCTTACTCTTAAAAGGGAGTTTTTCCTTCCCACTGTCACCAAGTGCTTGCTCTTGGGTCATCTAATTGTTTGGGTTTTCTCGATATCATTGAATTCTCTTCACCTTATAATATAATGCACCATGAGGTGACCGTTGTGATTCAGAGCTACATAAATAAAAAATTAAATTTTGCATTGAACTGTATAGACAGAAAACTTGTTGTTGGGGCTCACAGATGTAGATTGGAGCAGGCATCCAAATGGTGAAGCAGCAATATTAGCACAATTCACATGTCAAATAAGACAAATCGGTGCATTAAATGTGTGAGTTATACATATGTGCAAAGTATATGTAGAGGGTGGAGCATAGCCTACACGAGTGATTGATGTCACTTGGCGTTCTTCTGTTGCTCTGCAATTTAGCTGCCAAAACACTAGTCAGCAGTGGAGTTTTCCTCCAGATGATTAAAAAAAGATGGCATAAGAAGTAGCTTGAGTAGTAACTTAGGATTAAATGGCAGTAATGAACGGGCCAATCAAAGTCATCGTAACTACATGTTGACACAACTCACATTCCTATAGTAGTGCACGTTAGATCATAGTTTAAGTTATGGCGTTGAGTTTTAAAAAGGTCTGCGATTAAGACATACCCATGATGCAGATTCAATGCAAGAGCACAAATCTTAAGCTACTTAAGACATGAAGGGATTACTATAATTGAAAAAAAAGAAGCTTCTAAATATGTAATTTTGAGGAAAAAGACAATGACAGAAGGATCTTAAAATATACTTTTATGTAGTCTAATCTAATATTAAGCAACTTGCAAAGGAAGGCTGATAAGTTGCTTTTACAAGCTTTAACCTGCCAGAACAAATATTTAACTTGGAAAAATATTAAAATCAGACAAAAGATGAGTTTATAATACTACTATAAATATAGCTTTTACAGATATCTCACCTTGTAGCACCACAGAAAGCTGTTCTGCAGCTGACCTTTTCAAGGTGATATCAACCATGTCTGAGTAGAGGATACTAAACAGCTTCTCAACAGATTCCACCTAAGACATAAAATAAACACATAGGTAAGCACTTACTTTTATTAGTGCACACATCAGTTTTGTGCTATGTATGCAGGATTATACCTTTAAAACAGACTTCTTGCTGGTATCAAGTGTGATGTCTAAAGGGTTTTTAAGGCAGAAGAGGTTGGGGAGCGAGGCAATCATTTGTTGATCCAGTTTTGGCCGGGCTGTATTTGAATCGTCGCTTCCAGTGAGGTGGGGCAGGAATTGCTGCACTGCTGCTATTCTCACACTGTTAATAATGAATAATGAAAGAATATAAGCAGGTGTGGTTAAGGACTTATAATTGCTGCAAAACAACCTAATTCATGCGGCGAAGCAAAAAAAACAAAACAAAAAAACATTTACAGTTTGATTTTTCAAACAACAACTCAAGAAATAGCTGGCAGTGAAGGCGGCAGCTCTATTACTTGCTGCCAGAATTTACCAGGGCTTCTCTGGTGTTGATTTCCATTTCTATCAATATTCATAGATTGGGACCGGATGAGAAAGTGTTTTACACAGGCCTCGAAGAGCATTTGGTTGACATGACAAGCACCTGACAGCAACACAGAGGCCTAATATACCCACCACAAGTTGGAGAGTACATTTTCAGGCTCTTGAGTGTTTGTCTGGCTAACAAATAATCCCGAGAACCGACGTCAAAATCATCAAACAACTCCACGAAAGGAAAACGGAAAAAAGAAAAGAAACATGCCAGACATCCAAGTATACTCATCACAGGCACAAACACACACATTTCTGATATGCACACAATTCCGGGCAGGCACAAAATGCTCAAACGAGCACAGAGAGAAACAACAAGAAAGAGCAACAAAGGAAAGACCCAGAGAAGAGACTCACGCGGGCTGCTTAGTGAAAAGGAGTCGCAGTGCCGCCTTTAGTTTGGCTGTACTTGGGAACACACTGTCTCTTGCCATGTCCGACATGTCACTTATCAGCAGGACGCAGTTTCCCAGTGACTCCTCGGTGCTGGCGTAACCCTGCCGCACACAGACACACAAACACACACAATTCTCAAGACTGCCTTGGCAGACAATAAAGCAAACAATGGGGAATTCCAGCAAAGCGGTGCAAAAGTAAATAAAATATGCATCACTTTGATTACGGGTGGTTTCGTTTTGTCTCTTGTTGACATGGTGGGCCCATCTCTGAATGGCCTTCTTGAATTAAATCACACTTGACAGCCTAGTCAAAGCCTCATGTTTATTCATGAAGAATTTCCTGGCTTTCTGTTCCCTGGAACTGAACAATTAATAAAAAGTTTTTGTTTCTCTTCCCCCTCCACTCAAAAAGGAAACAATATAACAGAATATGTAAATGAGAAAATAACCAAATTTTTCTCACTGGCAGCTCAATGCACAGTCTTTGTGGTCCAAGAGTGCTAATATTGCACTTTTGATCATAGCTGTTCTCATTGTAGGCAACATACACCCATTCTTCCCTTCCATAAATATTGTTTAATAAGCTCCAATGAGATGTGCGCTTTATGAGCTCTGCAGTGCAAATACTACTGAGCCTCTGAAGAGATTACAACACCTGTAATATGGGCATGACCGGGTAAAGTGCCTCATTGAATCTGTCCCAGGCTGATGCTGTCATCATCAATCGTCCCTTGAGCAGGAATAGCAGGATATCCTTGGCAAGAGCATTCACCTATAGATCACAGGTAAAGTGCTGAGTTCACAAAGGCATTGCTGATAAAACATCTACTAACAAGTACTCCATGTGACAACTTTGAAATGTCTGAATAATTACACAGGTTTAGCATGTAATGTCCAAACCCCCTCCACAAACCCCTCTGCTTTTAATCTCATGATTACCTGTGAGTGACTGTACTCCATTATCAGAATGAGCTCTCTCAAAGGTCTAAAACTTGAAAGGTATAAGTAGCAGAGGTGGGACCAAGTCATTGTTTTGCAAGTCTCAAGTAAGTCTCAAGTCTTTATCCTCAAGTCTCAAGTCAAGTCTCAAGTAATGTCAGGCAAGTCAGAGTCGAGTCTCAAGTCACTGGTGTAAAAGTCCGAGTCAAGTCACAAGTCTGAAACTTTGAATTTCAAGTCCTTTCGAGTCTTTAAAAAAAAAACAACGAAAAAATAATGTTGCAGTTATATGCTAAATGTAAATATTAGACCATGTAATTTTAAATCTGTGTTTTTCTCAACACATGACAAAAGTGAACGTAGAAAATATACACAAATTGTGAAATTGCACCTCTTTAAAATGCAGCTCAATTAAACCTAGCTCCAATAATAATTTTCACCGACAGTTCTGAGATAAGCTGCATGTTATTCTTGGATGCGGTTGTAGGACCGGCTTTAAAATCACATGACAAAAATATCATACACATTAAAAAAAACTGTATCACCAACGTAGCCTGGACAACATTTGCTAGTTAGATGAAGTCAGCTATCTCATTGTAGCATATTTATATGCATATTTATAATCATACGGTTCTTGGAGTGAGTGCATACACTCATGAAGTTTAGTAACTTCAGGTCACTGCAACAAGCCCAGGTACAGTTTACCGACGGATGGGTGCAGGACCTTGAAATGCACCGTGTAGAACGAAAGACCATCGTACGTATCATAAGTTTACCAGTCTCACAAATTGTCGTCATAAATACACATTCATTAACCGTTTATTAATAGGACCTTTGAGCTCAACGGTAATTAATTAGTAGTGGAAATAATTTCTGGTACCCATCACAGAAATGTAGCAGTGACAACAATATTGTATGCTGTAATCGTACTGGGCAATTAGTGATACAAAAAACCTGTTTTATCCTGTGAATAAAAGTATATGTTTTTGTCAATGTACCATAATAACAGAAGCGAAACGCAATATTGTGTCAGGACAATTCACTATTTATGCACAATAAATAAAGGAGCATAGCGCGACAATTTCTGTTCAGCGCCAGACTTGCTTGTAACCTATATCACTAATTATGTTATGAAAATGACGCATTAACTACAACAGCAGACTGACCTTCGTGTAAATGCTTGGAGCAGACTAACCTGTGAGCTGGAGGGTTCTGGGACGTTATATTTGGTCTTAGAATGGCTGCAATCCAGACCATCCGTCGCGTCTTTATTACTTCGGAAACATGGCTCGAACAATTTCTCTTCAACGACGTAATCCGATAACAACCGATCTCTTTACCCGTCGGCTTCCCGTGGCTGTCATGCGACCGGCTATTGCAGTTAATAATACAACAGCTTCTTGCCATTTTTGTGTTTCTTTTTATCGCTGTGTAACTGATTTTAATTGAAAGCCTGCGTGCGCTAGTACCGCTTGCCACGAGTTCCCAGAATCCTTTGCGGTTCTACCCGTGAATGACGTCACATTTTCAATCTCTATATAATATGCATGTTAAATTTTATATTTGGGGTAAAATATCAAGTCTTTTCAAGTAAACCGGTTCAAGTCCAATTCAAGTCCCAAGTCATTGGTGTAAAAGTCCAAGTCAAGTCACAAGTCTTAGAACATTTTTTCAAGTCAAGTCTAAAGTCATAAAATTAATGACTCGAGTCTGACTCGAGTCCAAGTCATGTGACTCGAGTCCACACCTCTGATAAGTAGTACATTTACCTTTTGTGCCGAATCTTGGAGTCCAAAGGTGCTTATTTCATAGAGCACCCTGTGGTGGAGAAGGAAGCTAACTCCAGCACATGCCCCTGGTTCCTGACGTGTCGCATTCTGGATGCCAAGGCAGTCCTAGGGGTATATGTAATCACACCAGAGCACATCATAAATTCTCACTATTCTCACTTGTGCTCGCATATAAGAGTTTCAATTCACTTTAAATGTAGAAACTCACTCTAGTCAGTAATTGGCAAAATGAAAAGAAAGACTGATTTCAAATGTCAAGTGGGTTTTTTATAGTGGCCTGTCAAAGAGCTGTGACTCATCCATCTTCATCCCACTTATTTACATATGGGTGCCCCACTAAACAGGCTCACATTAAGGCTATATCACACTCATATATTTTAACCATGACCCTCCGCACTCATCCAAACAATGACTGTCTATATAAGATGGCTTGCTCTAACCTTGACCAGGTTTAAAGTGCATTCATATGTTTCTGTCTTGACGGGCAGTAAAGGATGGGCCAGCAGCTTGAGGAGGAGTTTCTGGCTCTCCGTTTGGAGGAGGGGACTGGGCTGTTCAAACTTCCACCTATAAGAAGATAATCAAATGGATTTTAACTAACTTCGTTAGCAAAAAAAAAAGTCATTACTATGACTGACTTCAGATCTGATGTCTTACAGATAAGAGCAAATGTGAACACATTCTTTGATGATAGGCAAGTGCTGGTGAAATGGAAGGCCATCTATGGCTTGGTCTGCCAGCTCCACTAACTCCAGCCAATTCTTCTCCCCCTTGAGAAAAAAAAATACAATGTTTAATTAACAGTCAAGTAGTGATGAGATACAGTCTGAAAAGACTTCACTATAGTCATATATAATCATATACTTTGTTCAGGGATAACATTATGACCACCTGCCTAACACTGTATTGGTCCCCATTTTGCTGCTAAAACGGCTCTGACCCATTGAGGCATGGACTCCGCTAGACCTCTGAAGGTGTGTTGTGGAATCTGGCACCAGGTCTGATCCACTTCCATGGATCAGATGTCTTTGTCTAGCACATCCCACAGAGGTTTGATTGGCATCTGCACAATTTTTAGGTCAAGTCAACACCTCGAACGTGTTGTTGTGTTTCTAAAACTATTCCCGAACCGTTTTTGTTTTGTAACAGGGCGCACCATCCTGCAGAAAGAGGCCTATGGGAATATGGGGTAACACCATTTTCACGAAAGGCTATACGTTGTCTGGACCTGAGGTAGGTGGTGCATTTAGAAGTAACTTCCACATGGTTGCCAGGACACGAGGTTTTCGTAGCAGTATACTGCCCAAACCATGACACTGCCTCCATCGGCTTGCCTTCTTCTCATAGTGTATTCTGGTGCCAGGTGTTCCCCAGGCACATCCTAAGATGCACCCGGCCAGCCATGTGACGGGAAAGAAAATGTGATTCATCAAACCAGCCAATCTTCTTGAATTGCTCCAGCCTTTGCTCCCCACGTGCATCAATGAGCCGTGGCCACCCATGACCTTGTCCCTGGTTCAGCACTATTCTTCGTTGGACGACTTTTGATAGACACTGACCACTGCAGACAGACATATATAGCTACAGTTTTGGAGATGCTCTGACGTGTTGCCTAGCCATCACAATTTGATCCTTACACTCAAATCCCTACGCTTGCCCATTTTTCCTGCTTCTAATACATCACCTTTGAGATAATCACGTTTACTCACGTCACCTGTCAGTTGTCATATTGTTATGCCTGATCAGTGTGTAGTGTATCCATATATATATACGTATAAAGGATGCCTAGTATTTGTATTTGATGTGGTGATTATACCTCCGCTTGTGCTTCCCTGAGAAAGATGCAAGTGGATTCCATCCAGAGGGCAGCTCGGGTCACCCTCCTGTAGATTTCATGGCTGTCCGAGTTCACCTGCTCCAAGTAGGCCACTGCTGTCTCTTGCATGCTGGGTAACAAACTTCCCAATGATGTGTCCAAGCATAAGTGGAAAAGAGCTGTTGCAGTGTTTTCTGGGAGATTGTCACTAGCCTGTGTGATGTTCATAGAATGATTAACTTTCAAATGGAAAACAGTAACTGAATCAAAGTGATTCTGTCACACAAGCACACACACCTTCTCGGGTGGGAGGATGGTCTGTAGGAGTTTAATGGTAAATATGGCAGCGCCTATGTAGGCTATTCTATGGTGAACCTGAGAATTGTTGGGAATATCCACTGAACAGCTGTGGTGATAGCTCAGTATATCCCCCAGTAGCTCCATGCAGGTTTGCAGCTTCTCTTTCTAAAATAAACACAAGCAAAAATGTAGACAAACACACACACTGCCACACAAACGCACCAATACGTGCACATGTACTCGCACTGTGTGAATGTTCACACACACTCAAGACACAGCTTCTGGCTGCGAGCCAAGAGAAAAATTGTTCGTTCCAGGGGTTAGGAATTGAATGTAATCAGATTTCAGGGTTATTTTGGGACGAGATACAGATCCACCCTATCTCTGTATGAATAAATTGGAACAATCTATTCTCAGCCACTTTGTTCTGGGTGTAAAAATTGTTCAATGGAAGATGAACACCAGCAGGGGGCAGTACATGCCCTCTGCATTGCTGAGGCGGGCATGAACAGTTTGGTCCATTCCCACAGGAAAAACCTAGAGGTTTGGCACACAAAAGCTGCTCTCCACATAAAGATGACAAAATAGTTCTCAGGCTGCAAGGCTCTGGGCATGTATTAAACAGCAGAGGGCCACAGGGGCCTGGACTTGACAAGTGTGTAAATCCCCCTGCAGAGGAACATACCCTTTAAAACAGCCATGCAAGATAACAAATGATTCTGCATGGTAAAAAAAAATACACCTGTTTAACACAATCTATTGTGCGGACTTTATGCATGTAATAAATGAAGACATTTACTAGCCCTGCAATTCTGTGCTGGGATAAACCCAAGGGTACAGATGGGAAGTTTGCATGTATGCAAGAAGTTCTTTATAACCAGCAGAAAGCCTCTGTAACCTTTATATAACACATAACGCTCAATCACGTGCCCGCAGTTCTCTTTGACAGTCGAGTACCGTATGCCTGTGTGTCTGTGGCAAATTGTCTGGTGGCCAAGTCAGTTCCCCTTTTCACTGAAGTGTCTATTCATCTACATAAGAGGCTGTCATGAGTTGTGTTGACTTGCCAGCTCCATCCCCGCCAGGCTGCGATCGTCCCAGACCAGCTCACAAACGCTGTCCCCAAGCAGGAGGACAGCGTCACACAGCAGCTCCAGAACGCGATGGAAAGCATGCAAACCTTCTGAGAAACAGCAGAGTGAGAGAGAAAACAAAGCAAGAGCGGAAGAAATGTTTTGACGTGATCAAATAACAATGGAGAGAATCCAGTCAATGTAGAGAAACAGGTGAGGGAATCTTAAGTTCAAAAAATTAAAACAAACAAACAATTGAGACTGAGATTATTGATTAATGGCTTAAAAAATAGTTTTACCACTCATATTTGACCAAATAAGATCATTTGAAAAAGACAAGCATACTGACACTTACCTGTCTTAAGCAGTGGTATGGCACACTCCATAGAGGCAACAGTAAACTGAGCCAAAGTGAGCTGCCGTAACTGCAACTCCAACACATCTTCTACACCCAGATCAGGAAGCTCCACATGGGCCACATCTGCAGGTGAATGGGCCATCTGTCTGGGGGCCTGGACTGCTCCTCCACTTCTGTGTGAGCTGCCACTGGATGAATTGCACACAGACGAAAAGACAACTGTAAATTTGTGATCTGTTCTTGGACCATTCAAATGCAAGGAGTGACGTATCCGCTGTATAGGGATGGAACATAAAAATGAATATGCCATCACATGAATCAAACCTGATTTTTAAACACTACAGACCGGCCGCTAGAGGGCTCCTAGTGTTTTCATATTTAGAAGAACATCCTTCACAGTCTTTCTTTTCTTTCACACTGCTTTATCGTCTTGTGTGGGCTGCTGGCGTCACTAGTGATTTTGTCATTATCAAAGCCGCAGAAAACCCTACTGTGCACAAATTCTCAAAGAAATGTAAGACTCACTTCTTAAGCCTAATGAAAAGAATCGAAAATGTTGAATCACGTCAAGAATATCATTTCTACAAGCAAAGTAGAATGACTAACGTAATACCACGCACGCCTCAGAAGTGTGACAAAAAGCTAAAGGGAGTCTCTACTCTAGGAGCCAATATGATTACTAACATCTATGCAAACAATACCTTAAACAAGAAAAGATACACAAAAAGAGACACATTTTTATTGTTTTTTTTTTAAGTATATATTTCAAACATACAGTCATGTCGATTTCATATGCGTACCTATTAGAAGCTGCGTCTCCATCTTGACCATCTCCTCTGGCTCTCTGGCTTGTGCGTCCCACTAAAGAAGGCCGGGGAGAGCACTCGGACCCAGGAGAGGAGGCCCCCGAATGCTGGGTCCCCAGAACCTCCTGGGTGTAGGAGAAGGACGAGTTCTGAGAAACTGGATCTACGCACCCACAAATAAATAAAACAAATAAGTTAAATGCTTTGATATTTGTTAGACATTGATTTGTGAATATAAAAATTAGGAATTCACGTTGTGGAAGCAATATGTTCTAGATCAGTTTTAGACTTGAGTTACAAGAAAAATACAGCTGATTAACAGAGGTGATAGATACCAGGTAGTGATTTACTTATATAAGCATGCAAAAATAGCTGAAAAATCACCACATAGATGACAGTGGAAGATACTGATATCATTATTTAAAAACAAGTAAAAAGGGCACGCTACCTTGTTTCGCAGAGTAGAAGCTTGGGTCTTGATGAAAGCGCAGCCGCCTTCTTAATCCCACACAAAGCTGCCGGAGACAGGAAAGAGCCGACAAGTAGATGTAGCCTGACTCCTCTTTACCTGGACCCAGCCTCAATAGGGACAGAAGGCTCTGCAAATGGAACGGGACATTAACGGCATAACAGATTACATTACTGCTAAGGTGTTCAGTGGATGAACACCTTGTAATATCCAATAAAGGTTTATTGCAAATGTGTAAAAACTGCATATTAGTCAATTTACAAAGCTACGCCGAGACAAACACACTGTATACCAGACTTAAAGTCAAGACTGACAGAAAAGCCGTAATAAAGTTCACTGGATAAAAAGGGCAAATGGAATTGAATTATTGAAGCAGCAATTTGTTCAGAGTTCAGATTCCCTGCCCTCTGAAGCTAATGATGTCATGTATCTAAATTCAAGCCTTTTAATTTTGCTTAATGGCTGCAGTAGCTCGAAAGAGGACCAAGTAAAGCCACAAGAAGTACTTTTCTGTAATCGTTTCTTTTTTGGTGATGACACTGCTGGGTGACAGTATGTTAATGCTACCGTGAGACTGATGTAATTTAATGCACCACTTTATTAGCAAAATAGTAATGTTCACTGTGGCTCATCAGGGCAAAATGATGTCTCCCCCAAAACTCTTTTTATGCCAGTGAAACAAAAGAGCTCACAGAACTGATGTGCTTTGTTACCAAGATGACAGTGGGGAGATACATCACACGGTGTTGCTCGCTTTAAAAGAAATGGAGACGGAGTATGTATAGCTGTACAAAGTGGAAACTCATTGCAGACTTGAGTATTACGACCCCATGGATCAGCTGCCAGCAGAAGCCAGCAAGGGCCATCGAGGGCGACAACTGTTCAAAGGCTGTGCCTGACAGCGTCCTGTTATACAGAAACTCTGCTGCTCAAGGAGGCCTTTGAGGGAAGAAGCAAAATGTTCTACCAAGGACTTTCACACCTTGCAAGAGGTACATCATGACAAAACTACATCCTAGCAGCAATCTAGTACCTGCTCAACCAAAGTAAGCCTTCGGGAGCCTCACAGCCTCCTACAAGATCAGGGACGCAGAATTATAAATGGATGCTTTGTTCAAGGACATTATTTGACAGGTTATTATTTTGACAGTGGTTGGAGTGACCATCCTATAAATCCGCTATGAGCTGGTCACGCTAGCCACTCAAAACAGCGCACTGCATCTAATCGATGTGAATACCATTTGGCTAGAAAATAAAACCAGACTCTGATTTTTTGATTGGCATCTTCAACTTCATTTCTTAGGAAACCGACAGTGAATAAAGCATTTTCAAACCAAGCGAGAGCAGCGTTTGTATTCAGTACAGAGATCGTTTCTGAACATAAGCACTACACATGATGGTTGCTAAAAATCATAGAGTCTATAAAATAAAAACAGTGAGAGCTCTTCTAATGCCCTGATAATTAAATAATGGAAATTGCAATCACTACAGCATTGTCTCTTTCTGGTCGAGTGTGAACATTCTCTTTGTTAAAAAAAAATAAAAAACAAAACAAACAAACAAAAAAACTACAAACCCCCCAGCATAAATGTAGAGACAATAGACATGTGTACACAATAACAGTGAAAAAACACCCAGATTCAATACCTTTACAATGCCCGGCCTTTGCAGAAAGATCTCAGCAGGAAAGTCTTGCATAATGACATCACACAGAAGTTCACAAGTCGTTCGCACTAGGTTGGGATTGCTGCTCCCCAAGGAACTGTTTCAAAAGAACCACAACAGAGTTATTTTTAGTCTCACACGCTTGTGGAGTTGATTAATACAAAGAATTTCAGCAGTAAAGAACAACACAAATACTATGCAATGTATAGAACTGGGCATCAAATAAAAACAGGTTTGAATTCAGAAATGGTTGAAAAACAAAGCTAATTATAATACAATTAAACTGGGTGAAAAGTGTAATATGCTACTACTTAAAGACATGCATTTGTCTCTTACTTCTCATTGGAAGAAAGTATGTGCCTGTCTGTGTTTGTCAAAGTCAGCCATGGAAACACAGAAAACTTCAGACATCTCACAGATTCGTGCTCTATATAACACAGAGGGATAAAGCATGAGTCCTTTAAGGAAACAAAAATATCATGCATAAAACATTAGAGAAAGATTTTTTTCAAGCAAAAGGTACCTGCTATCTTGTGAGGCGGTATATCCATATTATTTGGCATGCTCTTGTGGAAATAACCCATTTTAGGCAAATCCTCTTGAGCTGAAACAACAGAGACACGAGACTTGTAGCTGGGATAATATCTCCGTACAAGAAAGTTTAAAGCAGTTTGGTAATATAGACCATTTCAACCAAACTGCCTCTAATATCATATTGTGAAAATTTAGTATTTTATGAATGACAGATGCTAAAGTTAAACAAATAATTGGCCTAACATTGAACACCTTTTGAAGATGTACTACGTGGTCCATGTGAATAGACAACTACGCGACTGGGGAGGAGTTCTGGTAGGTGGAACAGCTGGTCCAGGGTTCCATCAATGACAGCTCGCAGGCTGGGCTCCACGTTAGGAGACAGTTGGGTGAGAAAGTCCACCGCCCCAACGTCTCGCAGCATCTGGGCTGCACTTGGATGCTCCAAGACACAATAGTGCATAATCAGAAAACTGGAAATTATATGTCTTGGTTTGATATTGTGTAAATTTTATACAGGTGACATAAGGTTTTGGAATCATGCGGTGAAAATCAGAACAAAAGTAAATCCTTCATTAATTATGCATTTTAAGCCTGGTTAGCTTTTGGAAAAAGAAAAAAATACTGAAGCTAAGGCCAAAATTACATTTAAAGTTCACGAGTGTAATTTGCCATCTGGCAGACTGCTCTTCTCTACCTACAATTCTTGATTTATTCACCTTGCGTTGCATCTATTATCAGTATACTTCTTATCTACCTTTGATAAGGTTAAAAGCAATTCAAGGGCCTCTTCCTTCATTGGCACCTCGGGGAAATTGAACCACTCCAGAAGATACACAAACAGCATCTTCTCCTGGACAATATCATGGACGGAAATCAGGGAAAGATCCAGCTTGCATAAGATGCTCTTCAATGCTCGCGCTCTTATCTCCACCAGAGAGTGACCTGAAAGTTATGAGAAATCAAAAATATTAAACAGGGGAAAAATTGGAGCAGAGTTAGCAAAGGCAGCTAAGGTTCCCTGACTCGGGGTTCCTTTACAAAGTTAAACAGTTTCATGATAATTTAAGTGCTGTTATTCCAAACAATGACAGCCACATATAAAAGTTGAGAGGGAGCTGCTATTGTTAGCGGCTAACGGGTTTTGTCATCATTAGTTAAAGTAAGCTATAGTCAGCTTCTTGCGCGGTATTTTCCTAGCTAACAGTTCAACGCACCCATTTTCCTTATAATGGAAGATAAATCCATGCTCGGTGTCAAGTTATGATAAGTTCTCCTGTGTTAAAGTTAAGTAAAAGCTTCGACCGAGGTTTGTACATCTGCTGAGCTGTTGTTCGCCAGCGTCATGTCAACAACGTCTGTTTTCAACTACCGCGCCAGCGTCACTCCACTTCCTGTGCAGGTCAGGACCGGGTGCGTTTACTTGAAGCAACGGTGTAGGAAAACTGATACACTGCAGAATTAAAGCTCTATTTTATTTTACATTAACACAAGTTACCTTGGAGGAAATATTTCAACTAACTTAAAGTAAAATATTCGTATATCACATAATCATAATATAACATAATAACATTTTCATTCATTTAAAATAAATACGCCACTAAAGGGTCAAAAGAATCCCGAGGGACCATAAATTATCAGCAGCTGCAAAAAAATAAATAAACACCTTAAAAGTAATAAGAATAAATCGACCTGAGACAAACAGTGTGTCTTTTAACTGTATAGAAAGTAGACTTACATTCAGACAGTGACAAAAAAGTTAAAGTTTATTTATAATGAAAAGGGTAAGATTAATGTATTGAAGCAAGGGTTTGTTGAAAGTTGATATTCCCTGGCCTTTGAAGATAGTGGCATCATGTTTCTAACAAGCCCCAGTGGTCATACGTGGCAGGGATCCATCTATTTTTCTTTATAGTAGTGAAACTTGCGGTGTTATAGTTATAGTCAGAATTTTATATACATTCATCATGGCCATGAATGTCAAAATAATGTTGGTCTTTTAATGATTTCTGTGAACTGTTCTTTTTCCAGGGTGAAATTATTTCACAGCATACATATTTGATAGCTTTAAACAACAAGAATTGAGTGGACAAGTTTGAATTTATTTTGAATTTTTTCTCATTCAAACTGGGTCAGTAGTAGACATACAGGCTCAAATATATACACAATAAATACATTCACTTAAACCTTTTAATAAGTTGTAATAAGTTGTGCTAACTTCTCATTAGTGATCAAGCATGACTGAAATTTGCAGTTGCATACACAGACAGGACAAATGTCTTCTAGAGAAGTGTTTTATGCTTAGATGAGACAAAGATTGAGCCACAGTAGCAAGAGGCTTTCAAACTTACAAGCACTGTACCAAATGTCAAACTCGGTGGTGTTAGCATCATGCTCTCGGCTCTGGTACATTGCACAAAATGAATAAAATAATGAAGGACGGGCACTGTCTCTAAATTCTTCAACTTCACATCAGTTCAGCAGCTAGATGGTTGAAACCTGGATATTGTTGGGTGTTCCAACAGGACAATGATCCCAAACACACTTCAGAACTGGTTTTGGAATGGATAAAGCCGGCTAAAATTAAGCTTTTGGAGTGGACTTTCCAAAACCCCAATCTCAACCTCCTATTGAAAAGTTGTGGAATATGCTTAAAAGGGTACCAGGAAATCAACTAATATAAATGAACTTTACCAATTCTACTAACAAGAGCAGTCGAATATAAAACCAGAATTAGACCAGAAGTTGGTTAAAAGCTATCAAAAGCATCTGGTCGAGGTGCAACTTGTTAAGGGACATTTAGCAAAATATCAGATGGGATGTATGTATATATTTGAGCCTGTATGTATATTTTGATCAGTGTGGATTAGAGAAAATCATAAATAAATTCAAACTAAAAGCTGAAACCTGCCATGAAATTCAAGCCTATGGCGAGTTGAGATACATTTCTAACCACAACTGTATTTTGCCCTCCCCTCTAATCTTACCAACACTGATAACAAAAGTCCTGAAACCATTTTAGTAGAGGGACCTGAGACCTGCTTAGGAGATGCATGCACTGTAAATCACAGGCGATCAACAAATGTCTGTCTCTTGTCGGCATCTTGTTTGTCATGACCCATGTGATGTGCAGTTTGGTTACAGACCACTCTCATTTGATGTTTTGAAAGTTTCCAGCATCTGCAGTGTTTCAAGGCATCTCTCAAAAACTCTGAAAGGCTGTTGCATTGCTGACATACTGAATAAATTAAATCTTAACAGCATCTATGTTATCCTGTCATTAAACACAGATGCTCTCAAAAATCAAAGTTGATGTGATTCACCTCTTAACACGACTACAGGTGTAAATTATTTTCATATTCCAGCTGTAGAAGCTCTCACACTCGAGATGGGACGTGGATGTGATCCGCAGACAGGGTGATAATTAACAGACTTCGCAAATGATAATTTGATATCCTAATAATATAATCACACAGCTTTTGCAAATTCCAGGAGGATTTAAACCCATAATTAATTTAGCCAGATACTATAGGGCATGTTTTACTATCATATTAATGCATTAAACATTAAAATGGATATAAAGTCTAATCCAAGACTCTTTTTAAAAATTTCATCACATACACTCAAAAAAATGAATGAGGTGGATTGTTCAGTGTATATTAATTATTTATTTTCATTTTACTTAAAATATATGTTTTTGTTAAGTTAACATATGTTTTTCTAATCAAGTCTACGTAATTGTGTCTATTATTCAACGTACATAATACTAATGTGTTACTTGATCGCATAACATTTAAGTTGTCAATTAGGATCGATATACCTTGTATATCCACAAGGTGGCAGTAATGCAAAAACAGTTGTAATGAAACCGCGCAGAACAAGAAGGTTTCACGGCTTGTGCCTGCTCATGCGCAAGACTTCAAATTTAACTGAAAAAGGCTGTTTTGGCGCCAAGCTGCTGTTTCTTTGAGAGGTAAGACCACTTTTTTCTTTGACTATGTTGTGTAGTATCTATATGTCCAGCATGGTTATATTTTGCGTTTGTCTTACAAGACATGTTATATCGTTTGCGTGTGCTTGTTTTACATTAGTTTTACTGGGTCCTGGACATGCTTATTTTGTGGACTGTGTAAGAAACATTTTTATTGTTTTTTGTTTTATTAAGGGATTAGCTACAGGGGTTCATGGGGTTATTCTTTCAAGGGGTTATTTTTCCATTTGCTTTCTTGGGATTCCTTTTCTGTAATCCGAGAGTCGGAAATATCGAATAGGATAGCAAGGATAGCATAAAGTGACATTTAAAATCCAAAAAGTCAAGGGCGAAAGCCACTGTGACACCATTGTTCTGCTCTATCAGTAATCTGTATTATGTAAAAATGGTCTGTAAATACAGCATGTTTCCTAGCGGAGTTATACATATCAATGTAGTTATAAATTACAGTTTGTGAAAGTACACACTTAATTTTTTTAATAAAATTATTCAAGACATATGAGTGGACAGACAATGGAGGTCGACAGACCTGGTGATAATTGCTTCTATAGAAAGTTAGCACATGGCAGTGTCAATCTCTTGCTTTTCTTCTGAGTAGTATTTTATTTAGTTGTAATTCAAACAATAATTTGCTTCTTGAAATTAAGGAATTAATTTTTTTTTCTTTATAAATCTCAGATCCTGCCTTTACCTGCTCCCTCCTATACTGATGTGGTGTATGTGGTATTGCTGAGCTTGTATGTGGTATGTGAACTGTTATACTTTTAAAAACAAAACTGTTTTATAAGTTAAGTTTTCTTTTGTGACCCATCCCATGCCCCTGTTATTTCTTCTCCACATCTGAACCATGGTTGCAGTTCAAGGGCCTGAGGCATGAAATTCTTTTCAGATCAGCTGTGATCAATATTTTTTGGAACTTGATAAATAACAATAAAAGCTGTAATGGCTCCATTAGCATTTTGTGTAAATGTTTGTGTTAAAATTATAGCTTTAATGAGGTCTTACTACATTAGTTTTAGTTTGTATATGTGTACATATAGTATGTATATTTACAGTACAGTATGTTGTGTTTGTTGACATATTTTCAGGTGGAAGCAGAATATGTGAGGATTACTACTGCTGCACATGTTCCAAGGCTTTTTACACAACTTGACCAATACACTGACCAGCTCATAAAAGTCTTCAAGAAAAAAGGAGGCGTTGCAGGGAAGAAAATTAGACAAACTTTGGCCCCAGCCACACAGGTGCGTTATTCTGTTGGTAGCAAAATATTATGGCTAATAAGATCATTTTCAAATTTAAACAGCTAGTGTATGGTAGCTGCACAGTGCACTTACATTTATATTAAGCAAGACAAAGTTTGGTACTCAAAACGTTGGAAAATTTAAATTACCTAAACATATGTAAAATCTGATCCCTTGATTTAGGTTAAACCAGAAGTGAATGTTTTTATGTTATGTTTTGAATGCAAAAAAGATGATGTATTAGTTTGTCTTTACCTCCATTATGGACATATATAATGTGGTGGAAACCCTGCCCAACAGGTTAACTATTCATGTCCATGTGATGATTAGTTGGTCTTGTGTACATGTCTATCTGTGCAGTGGATATGTCATTCATTTTGCGTATAATGTGAGTTTCTGTCATCCTAAAGTATATCTGTTTTCTCTTCCTGTATCTCTGCCACTCTCTACAGAAGGAAACCATTGAAAAGGGGAGGGAGTGTGTCCTCAGGGCACTACCTTTTTACCTGAATGAAGACCCAAGCATCCTCTTCAAAGAATAATTGGTTGGTAATTTTAGTTTAGTTTTTTATCTGTATTAAACCAAATTTTGAATAACTAATGTTGTTGCATGTTGTTGTTGTTGTAATTTGCATGGAACCTGTTTAAATGTTTTGGGAAATCTTCTTGTATACCCAAACTATTTATATTTATCGTTGAATCTGTAGTCTGAAATAGTGGCACACTGGGGTGCATGTTCCTAATATTGTGTTTACGTCATTAAAGGGTAGCTTTGGCCCTTTTTCTTTCTTTTTTTAAAACTGGATGCCATTTTTCTATGTTTTTGTGTCTAAGCTACAGCTGTTCAGAGGGAGCTGGAACAAATTACCCTTGCTATCTTTACCATCGAAAGAGCTGATGCCAGCACTCCTCCAGCCGATGTGGGTATAACCATCTAGTGTGTCCTGCATGACCTGGAAGACCTGGCCTCTGCATGTGCACTCTTAATGGGTGGGATATATGCACTGAATCTCAGTTAACCTCAAGACTGAAAGCTAAGAGACAATCAAAAGCATTGAGATTTAAAGGATTTAATTGAGAGATGATACTGCACCAGAAATGTTGAAGGGTGGTGTGTATATTAGCGTTCAAGGCATATTGTTATGAGGTGGAAATATGTTCATATTCAGTTTGTGTTACATTGTGTGCATTGTAAAGGTAATTGCAATACATACTAAAAATAAGGGTAAGTTAGGAGGTTGATCTGATATCCTCGTGTTGGTGTTGTTCCCAGATCATCATACTAAATGTTGTTCCAGGATCAACATTGCAAGTGACCAATCAGAATGTTGTGACGTCATACTTTTGCGACTTCGGGAAAAACCGGCGTAAAACAAAAAACTGTACTTAAGCTGCGTGAAACCGCCTCTGTCCGCCGATCAACTGACCCTAACCCTAACCGTAACCCTTTAATAAACAGTAAGCAGAATTGATATTGTCCTTGCAACATTGGAATTTCATAAATGCACGAATGGCTTGGAATAGAATAACGTCACAACAATGTGATTGGTCACTTGCAATGTTGAACCTGGAACAACATTTTCATGATGGTCTGGGAACAACACCAACACGAGGATATCAGATCATCCAAGTTGGGAATGCAGGATGAATGTATATTTTGTGGACTTTTAAAGACGAACAATTGTTTCCATGTTAAAATGTTTCCATCTGAAGTTTTTTGCCCAAACACTGGTAAAATAAATGTTGACAGTGGCGAGTGTTAAATGGTTACTGCTGTGCTGTTGCAAAAAAACTGAACGCTGACAAGCTGTTTTATTGTTAGACCATAATGTTGGCATGTTTTGTTAAAGTTTTATTTGGGATGGTGATGTAATTTTCTTTGATTGCTAATATCAGTGGACTATTTGTTGTTGTTGTTGTTGTTGTTGTTGTTGTTGTATAAATTTTTTTTAAATTGTGGCTGTTGAGGTGGACACTTCACTTTGCATTGTTAAAGGAAAGCACTTCATTGGCATTGTGTTACTGGACTGACCCTAAGCAATCATTGCAAATAGCAACTTTGCTATCCATTTTAGACACTAAAAGAAAAAAAACACTCACAGACCTTACTAGCATCACATGTGCATAACTCAAGTGTCATCTTATCAATGTGTTATGTGATCTTCAATGCGTTTTTCTCTTCTATTTCTGGTAGATACAGACATTTAATTTAAAGTCTTGATGTTGCATCTGTCTACATACTGTTAATTACTAACCCTAATGAGCTGTTGTATTTTATTTTGGACTGGGTTTACACAAATGCTCACTGAATGTGTTGGCAATAAAATAAATTTTAAAAAATAAGTTGGATGTACTTAATTCATTTGTGTGGAACCTGTTGACAAAATAGATTTATGTAAAACTAATTAATAAAGCACAAGGTGGCTGAAAATATAATATTTGAATTAATCTAACTTAAATTTAACATTTTACTGCCACAAATAAGAAATGTGTTGAAGTAACTAATCTAAACTATCTAACCTGAAAATATATCATCTATGTTCATACAACATAACTTGATTTAGTTAGTCTTAAATATGTCTTGTTAATCTTAAGTAGTTTTTTTAAATTAGATGAACTAAAGATTTTTGCTTTAAACTAACATAATTCAATTTCGTGGAACCTGTTGACAAAATAATTTTAATTAAAGTCAACGTTTCATTTTTTTGAGTGTATAGATTCTTCTCAGCTTGCTTCAAATGTATATACAACATTTTATTCCATCAGTCTTTGCCAACATCAAATACAGCTTTATTGCTCCAGAGAGCCACGTATGAAACATACAAGGTAAGCCAGATATTCTAATCTAAGGTGATGTTTCATAGCTGTACTATTAAATGCAAAATCCTACTTTTATACATCTATTCAATTTTGAATGCATTTGTTGTTGTTGAGAACCTTTGCATCTTGACCAGAATTGAAAACAATGCTTTGTGGGTTGGAACAGAGCTTGTCTGCACAACATGAGTCATATTGATGGGCTTGCCAGAGGGTCCATTGACCTGTGGAGGTTAAAAAATTTATTCCAGTTCTCTCAGCCTCTGATATAGTACACAGGACAGAGTTTTTATGAATGTTTCTGACATTCTACAGATGTACAATGAGAATACAAAGTGAGAATTCTGACATCCGAGCAGCTGAGGTGGTCTTCTTTTACCTGGAAGAAAAATACATTGCCCTAGGTCAGACTAGGAGTTTTCAGTAGCTGTTGAGTATTCACCAAAGAGTACATCACTTCATTGTTTGACAACCACGCTGTGTCTTGGATCACTTGTTAACACCAGCTCCAGACAGGAAAGAAAACAGAAAAACAGAATAATTGAAAACATGGGGTAAGGTGAAAACATGGTGTTATTCATTATCCCGTTTGTTTGTCATGAACTCTGTTTTTCCCTCTGATATTTACACAAAATCTCCCTATTTGGTGTTTTGTACTCCCATCTTTTAATTTATATTTAACCCTCCTGATATTTCAACCATAAGAAATAATCATAATAGCAAAATAATAATTATAGGAAAATTAATTTCTTCTCAGAGCATTATTAGTTAAGTAATAAATGTCATCTAAAGAAGAAAAGGCAGGTTATTGTTAGTATTATTGCACAGTTGCAAATCTGTACTTTTCTTTAGTGCAAATTGGTGCTTTTATCCAGAGCACAATCCACATTAATACTTAAAAGTTTATTTACCATCCTTTCGCTCTGGTATCCCTGAAATTTCAGTCATTTTAAGTAAACATTATTTGTGCTGGATTTATATGATGAAACCTACTGGGCTTGTAAATCAATGAAATGGGCACACAAACACAAGCAGCCCAGTGATGTCATCTCTGTCTGTGTCTGGCCTGGGGCCTCCTCTTGGTAGTTTATGGCTAATATACCTAACGTAGGAGGTGTCCAGGAAGCACCCTGGTCAGATGCTTGTACCACCTCAGGTGCTCTTCCTCACCCTTGAGAAGGAGTAGCAGTTCTACTCAGAGCCCCTCCTGATTGGCCAAGCTCCTCACCATATCTCTACAGGTAAGCCCAGACACCCTTTGGAGGAAACTCATTTCCGTTGCTGGTATCCACCTTCTTATTCTTTCAATCACTACCACAGCTCGTGACCAGAGTGTAGACTGATTTGTAAATCGACAGCTTCACTTTCTCACTCAGCTCTCTTTTTACCACAACATACCAGTATAGTGTCTGCATCACTACTGATACAAAACCAATCTGTCTGTCCATCACTTGTGAACAAGACCCTGAGATACTTGAACTTCTCTACTTGGGTCAGCAACTCATCCCTGACCCAGAGTGGGTAAGGCCCCATTTTCCAGCTGAGAACCACAGCTTCAGAATTAGTCTGAAGCTATGGTTCTAATTCTCATCCCAGATGCTTCTCACTCAGCTGCAAGCCACCCCAGTGTGAGATGGAAGTCACTCCCTGATAAAGCCAAGAGAATCACAGTCATCTTCAAAAAAGCAGAGATGAGATCCAGAATCCAACACCATCCATCCTCCTAGAATTTCTGTCCATAAAAGGCATGAGCAGAATCTTTGACAGAGGGCAGCCCAATCAGACAGCAGTACCCACCAGGAATGAGTCAGAAACTTTCCTGGAAATGCAAACCAAGATTTCACTACATTTGTATAGCAACCAGAAAAAAAATTAGCACCAACTAAAGCTGTAAACACACACTACAGGCAGTTATAGCACACAATCTGTCTCATTCTAAGCTCAGGGCTTGCCTTTCTACCTTCCTATCTTTGTTTTGAGACCAAAGGTAATACCTTTTTCAAGCAGATTTTCCATATTGCCAGACAGTCATGTCAGCAGGTGTAGTTTCGGATTAAGGCTTGCAACGCAGCAGTATCAAGTCTCCTTTTCATGTGTGCATGACCAGGGAACACCCCATCTGTTTCGAGTAATGAGCCATTTCAAAACCAGTTGTAATGTCGGTTTGGGATCACTGTCCTATTGGAACACCCGACTGTGCCCACGTTTCAACTGTCTAGCTGTTTACTTGAGATGAAGTTGTAGAATTTGGAAGTACCTGTAGCGCGTGGCGAACACTAAAGCGGTCGCGCCAGAATGTCACGGTAAAAAGAAAGATTCTTTAAAATACAAGGGGGAGCAAGCGAGTCAGATACCACGGGCACAGAGAGGAAGCAGGTCTGATCAGAAACAGTTTATTACTAGGCCAGGGAGCACAAATAAAACACCCTTAAAATGTACGTAATAAAATGTTTGCTCTCTACTAAAAACAATTCTAAAACCCGTAAAACTACCATTTTCTACATTCACTAAAACCCCCCCCTGCTATAATTAGGCCACATGTTCATTATGGGTCCATCCGCAGGCCAGGAATTCCTCCTTTAGAGCAGAGTCCACGCCAGCCCCGTCTTCGGCAGACAAGAAAGAGCCACCCATCTTCTTGTCCTTCCGCTGGCCCATCACTTCCCAGCCCGGCTTGCATTCTGCACCCAGTCCATGATGCGACCACCGCCACAGCTCCCCTTGCGTTGGTGTCCTGTAACATAACAAATAGGGGCCAGAACAATGGTCCCAGAAGAGGCCCTGGCTCATGGCCATGGTGACCCTCCCCCAATCCAACTGCACCCAGTAAACAACAGTAGAGACCCTACTCACAAATGCAGGCAGAGGTAAACCTCTGCCCTGCTGCCAATCACACGCGTTGTCTCTTACTGTTGCCGCTCCATGAGGTCAGGACTTGGTCGCCGCATTAACCTTCCAGTCTGGGGCCTCTCTCCTTCAGTGCTCAGCTAGCCTGTATTTAAAAGGTCTTTACACAGCTGATAGGCCACCTCTGGACACACCCCTGCCTCAGCAGGTGGTCCCTATCAGCTAATTTGTCCCATGTGCAGCCAGTCCACAGTGGATAAAAACCATGTCACATAAAACACTAAAAACCATGCAATAGAAACAGAATAAAACCATGCAAACAAAACAACACTCATAAATAAACACTAAAAATCAGAATAAAAACAATATACAAGATAAATACAAATTTCCGCTGTGTGACATCCCCCCATATTTTAACTGTGACAGTCCCTGTCACAGCATTCAGGTGTTCTGTCCGGGAGGGTGGCTGGCCAACATTTGAACCTGCTGGATACTGTCGGTTTGTTATTACTTTCTGTACACATAACACATCAGCAATAATCTGCTACCAATCAGTCAGTTCTTTCGAATGCATCCTAGAAAAGTTAGAGCATAGGTGAGTTATACAGTCCAATTGCCACAACCAGGTAACCTGCTTTTATTCGATTTCGTGACCACATAGCATAGCTAGCGTATGGGATTATCAGACCATTGGCTCCTCTCAGCTGGGCACTGCTGGGATCCTTCCAGGCATAACCTGGTCTTCGTGCTTCTCCTAAGCACTACTGCATAGCAGCAACCCACGATCCCACAGCCAGCAACTCTTGAAGCTCAACTCCTCTGATATCCCTTGTGGACAAACACTACTCATGAATACTCACGTGGCAATAAAAAGTCTTTTCTGTACACCCCTTGCTCACAACCCCCAGCGAGGGTAACTGATTTAAACACTTGGCTTTGCATTCTATCATCTATATCTGTACCCCGGTTGCTGAACCCTGCTCCCCAAACTTGTATTCTGTCGACAACGCCAAAATTATGTAGCCGCTAAACTGGTGGACCTAAATCTTCACCACCACCTCTTTATGCATACAAGCGAAAAAGGGGAGTGGGTGGGTCAGCGCTCAGGGCACAGAAACTAAGCTGGCTTCAAACACCATTTATTTCCATAATAAAAAAAACACAGCCAGAGTCACAAATACAAGCTAAAATCCCCGTATACAATAAAAATAGTGTTGCAACCCGCTAAAAACCCTGCCGGCAGAAATAACTATACACTATTAAAACAAGGCTAAAACATGTTTTCCATATACTAAAATTACTCTCCCATAGTCCCATAATCCCACAGTCCAGCCACACATGGGCGAATGGTCCTTATATGAAAGAGACAGGAGAGGAACTTCTCTTCCAGTATGGTAAAACTCGTCAGCAACAGACCAGGGAGGGGGCTCCTATCGCAGACCTGTCTCCTCCTGACAGCGCGTCGCCGCACAGTCCCGCCCCACTCCACACCTGAACACGGCCTCCCTCGTCTCACCGTCAGATGCAAGCAGAGGGGCATCCCTGCCCTGTCGTGCATTGCAGCCATCGCCACCCACTGTTGCCGTTCCTGCCGTTAGGACTGGATCGCCGAACAACTCGCGGCGCCCCACAGTCAGGCAGCAGTTAGTTCCACACACGTGCGGGGTTGCACGCGTTCCTTTTTCGCCTCCTCTCCCTTCGTGCGTCATTCCTCTCTCCTTTGTCTCTGCGCTCACCATCCCCTTTAACAGGTCAACCTGGCGGCTGATAGGCCACCTTGGGGAACGCCCCCACCTCACAGGTGCCTACAATTATCTGTTTAGTCCACAGTGGGTTAAAGGAACATGGTACAACATTAACACCAATATAAATATGAGGATAAAACCATGCAGTATAAATATCAATAAACAAACATGCAATATAAATATCACTATAAAATCATGCAAATAAAATCAACACTATGTACCAATACACAGATTGATAAAACATAAAAACACAAATTTCCGCTGTGTGACATACCCTCCTTCATTATTTCATCCACTTTGTACAATTTAACAATGGTGGCAAACAGCCTTAGAGCATGACGCTACTACCACCATCCTTGACAGTTCATACAGTGTTCTTAGGTTCTTAGGTTGCTTGCCATTGACGCCAAATAGATCAATCTTTGCCTCATTTGACCATAAAACCTTTCACAGGAAGGCATTTGGCTCGTCCACATGGATAGCTAAAACTTCCAGTCATGCTCAAATTTGAAGGTGTTGATTTTGTAACGGAGCGGTATCTGCTCTCCTTTTCATGTGTGGCATGAAAAGGAGAGCAGCACACTCCAGCTGTCTCAGGTAGATCCAGGGATGTCTCCAACGTTCATATAACTTTGAATCTGGGAAGTTCCCTATCCAGATGATGAAAGCTGCAAAGGAATCTTTCTTGTTTGTAATGACTGACAAAGTACTCCCACAGAAATATTTGGGGGTCCCAGGAGACCTTTCTTAGTTTTCATAAATGGAACTATTTATTTAGTTAATCTTTGCTATCTATCCTAAATTAAAGTATCTCAAAGTATCAAGGGAAGGACCTTGATACTTTGTGATTCTTTAATTTAGGATAGATAGCAAAGATTAAGGCAAGGCAAGGCAAGTTTATTTGTATAGCACAATTCAACAACTAAATAACTAAATAAATAAACTAAATAAATAGTTCCATTTATGACAACTAAGAAAGGTCTCCTGGGACCCCCAAATATTTCTGTTTTTAAAAAGCACTAATCAAAGCAGAAATGAAAAACAATCATGTAACATCACTAGGAATAAATTGGCTGAAAAAGTGAAAACAAATTAGAATGATAGACAAAAACCCACCTGTGAAATACGACAAAAATGCATCTGCATGGACCCCACTCGACAGGGTGAGGGTCAATTTAAGGATTTTTAACATTGTAAATCAGAAAGAGCTACTTGTTATCTGTCAGCTATTTCACATCAGGCTAAATTACTCATATGCCAGAAACCACCTCGGGCAGTTTACGAATGTAAGCCCGTTCTCTGAGTGGAAAGCATGCCAATTTAAATACTTTGAAGCTAGATTTACTCTCAAAACATCTCAGCGTTTGGATTCTAAAGCCAATCATGAGTCATTTATTTGTGCCAGTCCGTACTGGGCAGCACAAATAAAAGTAATGAGCACTAAACTGTTGATGTCTATTCCATTTTTAAGATAACTTGCAGAGACTAAAAGTCCCATAGAGATTTATAGCATAAGCATGGTTGAATCTTACTATAAAAGCAAGATCTGCCACATTACAGATATTCTCCTTGGATCTTTCCTTTGATTTATTAAATGAAAAAAACAAACATTCTCCCAAACTCAAACTACAGTGCTGATTTGGTTTAACTAACTTTCTCATTAAAGTATGAAAAAGGGCAAATCATAAATAAAAAATGGTGTAAACGCTAATAAGGCTTCATTTTGGTGGAACCGACACACAACTGTACATCCCTACAAAATCTAGCACCTCTCTTCCTACTATTACTTCCACTTGCCTCCAGGCCATCAGTACCAGCATGATAAATAATGATGTCAAATTAAATGCCAATAAAAGTGACATCATCCTCATTGGCAGAAAGAACGCATCTTCCAGAAATATGCCCATTTGCTTTTTCCATGGGGGAGAAAAAAGTCATAAAAACTGTGATTTTGGGTAATACTCTCTTGTTTTCCACTCATATCAATAATGTCTCATGTTCAGCCTTCTACTGTACTATTTCAACACTACATTCTTTTCTTCCTCAATGCAACATGCAAGTTCTTGCTCTCACCCTGGTCACCACTTGCTTGGATTACTGTCATTCGTGCTGGCCTCCCCAACAAACTTTTTAATCAGCTTGAAATGGCACAGAATTCAGTAGCAAGGATCATTATCAGCGCCAGGTCCATCGATCATATCACACCTCTCCTCATTCGGCTTCACCTCATTTGCTCTGTTTTTTGTTTTACTGCATACAACACAAGTATCTGCTCTTTACTTTCACGGGCCCCCACCCCTCCCCTTTATCTCTCAGATCTCCTTCATCCTTAAACCCATTTGCATACTTTACACTAACTACTACTACACCACCTCCATCAGCTACACTCTATTACACAGGCTAAATCACAGTTCAAAATTGCATGTCAACTATAATATTTAGTCGTGTTTTCCATTATGCTTGCTGCTAGTTTAGTGTTTGAAGGTGACCTCGGGTTGTTTTGAGAAATGCAGACAAATACATTTCTTCTTCTTTCTTTTTCTTCTTATCATTAGAAAGGAGAAGTTGTTTTTTACACTGTGGTTAACAGAAGCAAGATTAACAGTTTATGAATATCTGGAAGCTGCAATCAAAAACTAAAAATATTTCTTCCTGTTTTAGAAGAAATAGATAATAAAATAAAATGCCATTATAACATACTGGTATGACACCAAGAACCTTTTTTTTTTTTTTAACTCTTTGCAATCATGCCAAATGGGAGGGAAGGGGGGTAATTATCACAAACACCATTTAGATCCACCTTTAATGTGTTTTTCATGGTTGTGGAGCTAACTATTTAGGCCAGGGCTCAAACAGTCCATAGAGGTGACTCAGTAGCTGGTAAAGGCACACTGGCACATTTGGCCATTTGGTAGCTCCCCAGTTTGATTGCAATGACTGCATGTTAATTTCCTGCTCTCTTTTCTACACCTCATTTGTATGGCCCCTGGATGCTATGCAACCCCCCCCCCCCCCCCCCAAAAAAAAAAAAAAAAAAATCAACAGTTTTTTTTGTAAGTTAAAAAAAAAGAAAGAAAGAAAAAGATCACTTTAGCAAAAATATTCAAAAGCTGAAAAATAGTAAAAAAAAAATGGAGACATCATCTTCTCTAACCTCTGCTCTCTGTCTAATAATACGTTGAATTAAAATCCACAAAAATGTCCACATGTTTCACAAGAGCTTGCTAGGTGTTGCTGTTACAGCTTTTCATGCGTAAAACCAGGTCAGCTCAGCTAATTACCAAACCATTATTGTAATTGTCCAAAATTCAGCAGCCCATATGGCAACAAAATAAAATGAGCTACTAGCAGAATTACCCATGTGAAATCAAGGGTGACGGCATAACGGGCCCAAAGAAGAAGATGAGCAAGCATGGACAATTTATTCATTGTTTTAACCAGGCTGCTGTTGTGATTGAGCTCTATGACTCAGCTATATAACTTAGTCATTACCTTGTATGCAGTCACAGTCCATGTAACAACAATCAATGCACATCTCAGAAGACCTTAAAAATCTGAGGAGGGAAAAAGGTAAAATGAATGTGATTAAGAAAACCCATGAGATCACAGCGCTACGCCATCATCTTAACCTAAAATATTCAGATCCTACTCGAGGTAAACACTTCCTGTCTTATTCTATAGTCACTCCTGAAACAAAACCCAAGTGGTCCCACAAGCCCTGTCACAATCTGACATGCCTGCTGTACCCGTCTTCCGCTCTGCTGCAAGTGTTGAGGATATGAAGGTGGGCACCGAGGGGAGCCCCCCCTACGATCCCCCGATGGCAATGAAGTCAAGTCGGAGGCCTCAGTCAAACTGAGGCAAGCGTAGCCACATTTTGCAAATAATTTATGGCTGATACAGTGTTCATTAGAAATTAAGATGAAATGCGGGGAGCCTCCCCTCGTGTAGGGATGTCTCATTAAAACAGCGCAGCCTGCTCCACGCGTACAGTCTTCCATCCTGACTTGCGATTCGGTGTTTTGAATCGTGCTTATACATAAATTCAAATTATTTGGGAAATATTGATCTGAAAAAGAGAAGGAGACAGAGAGAGGGAGGGAGGGAGCGAGAGACGGTCATATGTTGTGCCGTGTGGCGCTTGATAACACAGTGCTGATACTCAGCTCCCATTAGAGCAAGATATCTTTTCTGTAAATTCTAAACAGCCTGCTATTAGCAACTATTTGATCTGTTTGTGCTGTCATGACAAAACAGACTTATTCCCACAGTGAAGCATTTACTTGTTTTTACAGCCTGCCAACAAATACCAACCACACAACAGTTTGTTTGTCAGGTCTAATTTAGCTTGTAGAAACATCGCATCCTTGCTTCCCAGTGTCCTTGGTGTTATATCTAAAGAGCTCCCACCCCTCCTCTCTAGCCTCTCCCCACCAGCCCTCCACTCCCGTGCCAACACATCAAGCGAAGGCAGCCTGATCAACCCTAATAGGGCCCGGTAATTAGAGTCTTTGCATAGAGCCTGTCTGCACGCAGCTGCCCTAAGCAGGTTGGGGAAGGACTGCCATACACTTGACAGTGTGGAAAAAAACAATGTAATGTTCAGTATATGGACCAAATTAGCCTGGCAGTAGTAAACACAATCTACTTTAAAACAATACTGACACTAATTAGGCAACCAATGTATCATTTCAGAGTTCAAGTTTTAGTTGCTGTATCAAGTACTTGAAGTACTTTGAGAGCCAACTTGATGTCGTGCGAATACAAATTAGAAAGACCTTTCTGCAAAGAGGCCAAGCACAGCCAGCATTAGGGAACAAAAACAGGTTTGTAGCTCTGCTGTTATGTGATATCTGCAGTGGGAAGTTGATACTTGATTGCTGAACTGGGGACTTTACATGCCATATGAAGTAAATCACATGCGAATAAGCAGGAATGTGGCCAACTTACATTAATTAGCAGCTATGAATATTCACACACTGTTTCCTGTTTACAGAAATTTGAGAAGAAAAAACAAATAGAAACAAAGCTGAGAACAATGCCTTAAAGTTTTACATTTCTCTACATTTCTCTACAATAAACAATCAGGACATGACACTATGGGTTAATGACTGGACTACATATTAGTGATTAAGGACAGTTACCCCCACCCCTCCACTTCCAAAACTCTTCAGCCCTTCATTATAGATGCAACTTCTGTCACACTAAATCTTCCCGTGCTGCGGTTCTATTATGAAAAGTCCGAACAGCTTGGATCATGCATTTTAAAAACCACTGTCTGCGAGAGGGTGGTTGCACCTTATGAAAAATAATCTTTTAGTCATTTGTTAAAATGCAAAATCACCCCAGAGACTGCATCGCTAATAACTTCACACGGCCCAGAAAGCTGGCTCATGTCTGCAATCATGACTGAACTGAATGGGCAAGTTTTGCAAGCAACAACTTCCCCCGCCACCCAAGTTTAAGCACTTTCTCTTTTCCAGTAGCTTTTTCAGCAGTCCTTTTTTCAGTTTTTCCTGTGGTGTAACACTTCCACTTCTGATGCAGCACAGAAATGAGGATGCATCTTAAATACGTTTACTTGAGCTAAATTGAAAGTGTGTTGAATTCTAGCCTACAGGTACCCTTTCAGACATCTTTACATCTTCTATTTTTGCATCTAACCCCAAAGTATTAAGCATTAACAACTCCTTGCATTAAAGCAGTTAGAATTAAATGTTTTCCCAGATTCACATTTAAGGGTATAAATAAATAAATAAATAAATAAATCTCAGAAAAAAAATATATTTTCATGCTAATAAATTTTTTCCTCCTTGATTTGATGTGCACATGATGTCGGAGTAGCAGGGCTGTGTGTGGTTGTGCTGGAGCTGCTGTGTGTCTGATTCGCTGCATCTGAGTCCTCTGACTCTGCTCCCACAATTCAACAGGCAACAAAGGAAGAAAGGAAGAGGCCGAACGCTAGAAAGTGTTAGCCAACCTAGGCTTGAAGATGTCAACTTATTGTTTAATTCTGCTCGGCAATTTAAAGCTATATGTTTAGAGTAGCACAGGGTCCTGCCATATAATCGCTTTGCGCTTTCTGTTTTGCGTGGGAGCCGACTGAAGGGAAGGTGATGGTAATGTTTTCGACAGAAAGCGCTAACAAAGCTAGCTGGCTCAGGTACTAAGCCTGTATAAGTCAAGCTAACATTAGCCAACAATCGTCAAGGAGCGAAGCTTAAATGAAGGTGTTGTGCAAGGCGAATGCGTAAACCTTCGTGCTGTCTTGGCCATCAGTACAAGCAGAAGTGATCAGGTAAGAGGCTATATCGTGCGTGTTTACAATAAGTGGTTACAGGTACTTACAAATGCACTTTTATTGTAAGCATGCTAACACTGGTCGTTAGCAAAATTTTTATTATAGCATCTGAGCAACACAGCAGCTCTCACATTGGCATCGGATATGATCTCGGTTGGCTTTGTTTGTTGTTGTTGCTATTTCAGTTGCAATGGTAATCATTGTAACCATCGGTGTTGCAATATTGGCGTTAAAGTGAAAGGCTAACAACCGGAGCTAAGCTACATCCATGCTTTTGTGTCCGCAGGCCTTTTCAGGTAAGGACAAATGTAGCTGAGCTTGGTCTGGTTATTAGAAACCACTTTAAATGTTAATGTGCGTGATTGACGATGCACGTTTTCCTCTGGTAAATTTACATGTTAATCAGACGTGAACATTTCAAATGAGCTGGCTTTGTGTTGTTTTTGGTAGCATCCAATGAAAGGTGGTGGAAGTGGAACTTGACCCAGCCAACTGAGTCACCATTTTCCTGCTCATCATGGTGAGTAATCAGGTTGCTGCTGTTTTTGGTTATCAGACATCTGTTCGTGTTTGAGGATCTTAAATTTGAAATATTTAGTGAATTAGATATTAAAACTGATGATATTGTTTGTGTGTGTGCTTGTTTGTTTGTTTTTGTTTTTTGGTTATGTACAACTTAAAAGAGAGAGTGGGAGACTGTTTAAGGGCCACAATAACCTTCTTCAGTGCTTTATTTTTCTTTATGTGGTTCAAGGGCTTAAGTCAATATTATGAACATAATAAATAACAATCTCAGAGTGTGCTTTAAAAGTCAAACAAAGAATATCTTGCATGTTTTTTCTCTCACTACAGGGTTTAATGGCTCCATTGTGTGCATGACTTGTTTCATGTGGCCTGATGGGAGGACACGGTGGATAGTACTTTCATCAGGATACCAGGAGAGCCATCTCATGCCCTCATTTTGGAGGGCCTGTCAGAATGAAGAAGATAAGCCTTAAGACCATCCGCAAGTCACTCAGCATAAAGGGCAAAGAGGAGGGTGACTTTGTCATGCTCCAGCAGCCCTCGGTGACTGCAGAGTTTTCTAAGGATGAGTCACTTTTTGGGGGCTGCTACACCAAAGAGCTTTCTGCCTGTGATATTGCTAGCGAAGATGAAAAAGGGGGACAGAACAAGGGCCGCTCAAAGAGTGAGACTCTGATGGGATCGCTAAAGAGAAGGCTGTCTACCAAACAGAAGGCGAAAGTGAAAGGCGGCGCCTCGACCATAGGCTCAGTGGACGATGAAGACACCTTCTCATCTAATTCTGTCCCGATCAGCTTCAATGAGGTAAAAGCTCAGAGACCCCTTAGATCTGCATCCCTCCGGAGTCACCATTATAGCCCTTCTCCGTGGCCTCTGCGGTCTGTCAACTCTGATGATGCGTGCATCAAAATGGAGGTAAAAGTTAAAGCCATGGTTCACTCTCCTAACCCAAGTCCCAACTTAAACGGTGTCCGGAAAGAATTTCATGATTTCCAGATGGAAGGGCTCCTTCAGGACCAAGCAGAGTCCTTAAAGAATCTCCAGCAACCGCAAAATGGTGAGCTGCATCTAAATATTGATGAAAATGATGTGCCTGTGGTGCTGGGGTTGACGCCCCAGGACTACATCCAGTACACAATGCCTTTAGATGAGGGAATGTATCCCGAAGGGTCTCACTCTTTCTGCCTGGAAGGTTCCTCTCCTATGGAGGTGGTGACAGAGGCAGACAATGGGTCCCTCCACACAGAGCAGGGACAGGAGGACCATGAACTGGTGAATGGGATGCCTCCAGATATATTCATGGAGACCTCAGTCAATAGTATTCTTATTGGTTCTGCTGGCATGATGCTCCAAAACTCAAGAGTGGAGATGCCACCTCCCCTTTCTCCACTCCTGCCACCCATGACTAGTAATGGACATATTCCAAGGACATTTTCGGGCTTTAGCTCTGCAGACAGCCAGGTAGCTGAGAGGGTAAGACACCACCTCAACTTTGACCCAAATTCGGCTCCTGGGGTTAGTCGGGTATACGACTCAGTCCAGAGCAGCGGGCCCATGGTTGTGACCAGCCTGACGGAGGAGCTGAAGAAGCTTGCTAGGCAGGGCTGGTACTGGGGTCCCATCACACGCTGGGAGGCAGAGGAAAAGCTGGTCAACCTGGCCGATGGATCATTTCTGGTCAGAGACAGCTCTGATGACAGATACCTGCTCAGCTTGAGCTTCAGATCGCAGAGCAAAACCCTCCACACCCGCATCGAACACTCCAACGGACGCTTCAGCTTCTACGAGCAGCCCGACGTGGAGGGACACACATCAATTGTTGACTTAATCGAACACTCTATCAAAGACTCAGAGAATGGGGCTTTTTGTTATTCCAGATCTCGCTTACCAGGATCTGCAACCTACCCCGTCAGACTAACCAACCCAGTATCTCGGTTTATGCAAGTGCGCTCCCTGCAGTACCTTTGCCGCTTTGTCATTAGGCAATACACAAGAATAGACCTTATCCAAAAACTGCCCTTACCTAACAAGATGAAAGATTATCTGCAGGAGAAGCACTACTGAGGATACGGATGGTAATTTGCACTTTTGTGTTCAGTTAAGAGATTTACAAAAGGGGTTTACAGACAACTACAGTTTTGAGATGATTGGTTCTGGTGGCTCTTGATTTGTGTCCGTGTGACCCTGTCACTGTTCGGCCCTTCATTCCACTATTCTGGGGTTTTTTGCAGGAGGCTCTACTTCCAGAAATGTAGGCCAGCACATAATCTATCGCAAAAACACAGCAGAGATATACAGCCAAGTAATCTTATCCGAATGCATCAAGTGCAGAAGCTGATGTTGGTTACATTAACAATAATCCAGCTGTGCAAGTGTAACAGTTTTTTGTTAGTTTTTTAAAAGAAATTATATCGGCGTTGAGACTGCAGAGTAGGGAAAAGAATATTCCTTTAAAATTCTATCACTTGTTAAATTCAATCTGTAGTAGATATGAAGGATGATTCCAACATGGAGCGGTATTTTTTTTTTTTTAGGTCTCTGCAGACTGACCAATTTGGCTCATCTTTTGCTGTTTTTTTTTTTTTTTTCCTTCACTTACAACACTCAGACTGCAAATGAGAACATTATGCATCTGTACTGTGCTGTTAGTCAAATAGAAAGATAGGGCATCATCATATTTGCAACGACTGACCTATTATTCTGATTGTAAATTTGCAAAAAGAAAGATTATAAACCTAACTCCTCATTCAGAGGATTAAGTTTCTCCGTGACCCTTTATTGGCACGTGGCAACGGTTATACAACCAATACTTAAATGCTTCTGTCTTAATATGGGACCGACTTTACTTTTGGAGCTTGTCACACGGCTTATTTTCAGCCGTACTGTTAAACACATAGGCTTTAATAAACATGATTATCTGTTGATGAAAGGTTTACCTTTAGTATCCAGGATTTACAACTGTATAGCAAAAGATGTCCACAATCTGCCAGCCTGCCAGAGCCTTCAAACAGATCATTGAGAGACGTAGCTTTAAATTATATGGCTGCATGCAGCCATTATACATTGTGCAAGCCTAAAGGTACTGATAATGCTGGATTTTAATGTTGTGCTGTTTGTGGTAACAGCATAAAGTTTATGTATAAACCTTTTTAAAATATGCTAAAAGTGAAAAAAAAATCTGCTTTGGGAATGTTACAAAAACTGCACCGCAGCTCAGGCCTAACAAGTTTGTCACTATGTGTAATGCTTTTATCTGCATGTTATAAAGGCTTTAAGACTGTCAATTAAAGGCAATGTAGAACTACACTAATTGAGAGAAGATGTCACAGTAAAAGGGGGGGGGGGGGGATTTTTGGCTGTTATTAAAGCGCGACACTGAGTAAAAGGCTGTTAAATGCGCAGTTGCATTTACCTTGGGCAGTTTATATATAGACAAAATTGCCCTCAATTAACTTATGACTGGGGGGGTGCAAATAAACAAACAAACAAAAAAAAAAACAGGTCTCTAGTCAATTGACAATCTGAATGTAGGGATGGCTGTTTCTTAGTCTCTTAATGCCTGCAATGAGCTGGACACAGATCAAAAGAATCCTAAAACTGAGGATGCTTAGGTGAGCGGATTTGGGAAAGCCAGAGTTGAGTCCTCCTCGCCATCTCGGAGTGATGCCAGTGTTTCAGCATATGACAAAAGTTCAGTCACAGCTGCATGTTGTCATTAGTGTTACATGGGTTTTCAGGACATGTAAACAGGCGTACAGTTTTTGTCATTGCTCAGTCACATTGTTCTCAGTCTCCACAGAACTGCACTACCCCACGGATTATCTCTCTACTGGGCTGTTTCTGCCAGAGTAAAGGGAAGAGCACACAGTATGCTACGCAAGTGCTTTATATGGATACTTGACAGGGAATTGTGCTTTCACATTATGAATGAGCATTTCTTTATATTATTATTATAATTTTTTTGACATCAGTGTCCTTAAAAGTATTTGGAACAACGTTGGTAGGTCGTTAGCGCATAGTTCTAGATTGTTAGCTGGAAACGGTGGTGTCTGCGGAAGTTACTATGAATCTAGCACAGCAGAAATTAGATAGGAACTTTGAATGGTGTTGCATGTTTAAAAACGTAACCTTTTAAAGCTTTTGAGTTGTATAGGAATGAAGGATTTGGGTCGTGCGTTCGGCTGTGTCGAGAGATGTTTCTGTCACAAGCATTGGCTGGATATTCTTTGTACAAGAAATGTGTTTTTCTTTCTTTTTGAATTCTTGATTTTTCTTCTTTTTTTTTTTTTGTGGTTATTTTGTTTTGTGACATTTGCCATCTGGGGGATGTGGTTGTATAGAGGGAATGTGCGCTTGTTTGAGGTATCCATTTTTATCTGCCTGCAGACCATTTTCAGAAAGCATGGGAAGCATAAAAACTACATTGACACATTATTTGCACTTGAACATTTTTTATACTTGGATCCTCTCCTGCCTACAGTTTTCCTTCAGATGGTGTGTGTGCGTGTGTGTGTGTGTTTGTTTTTTTTTTTCTTCTTTTAATTTTAATGGTTAAATAGTCACATTTGTCCCAATGTGTTCATATAACTGTCAGATTAAAAAGAGTTTTTGTTGTCATATCTGTGGGATAAAAAGGGTAGTTCACCAGCATCATTTCAAAGCCTCTGCAAATGCTCATTGGCTGTCAAGGAATGGGATCACAGCATGAATGTTGATATTAATCATGTTTTCAGTGTGTTTGTATGTGTTTCAGTTGAAATGTGAAAAAGAAAATGTTAGTCTTTTTTTTTTTCCATAATACTATGTTCTTTTAAATGTATTGCCATTAAAATGTTTAATCTGTTATCAAATTTTGACACGCAGGAGCCAGTTTCATACGGTATGCTGCTGTGATTTCTCGAAATACTAGTTTATTATTAAGCATTATTACCTTCAAAGTTTGATTCCAGAGGTTGATGCTTGTTCAGACTGCTGACGCTTTTTGTAGTGAGAACAGCTGTTAAGCACTAAACAAGCTTCGAGTTTTTGTTTGTTTTGTTTTGTTTTGTGCATCTCGGTGAGTGAAGGTAATTGTTTACAACATTACGTTTGGACATGCCCCTCCCTTTTATTTACCCTCTCTCACGTGAATATCTTGGTACAATTTGAAAACTCTTTGTTATTATTATTATTTTTTTCTTTTAATGTGTTATACACATTTGTGCTGCTTATAGATATGATTGCCTTTCTTGTATTTAACAGTGTGGGCGGGGCGGGGATAGAATGTCACCAATGTAGATGTATGTACACACAGTGACTTTGGTTTTCATCTTGGGAGAGCAAAGCAGATTTGTAGTCAAAGGAGAATTAGTAGCGATTAGTAAACCCTCTGTAGAATTACCAGTTCACTCCAGTTTACATTGGTTGTCAACTTTCCAAAATAGATGGTCTTTTTGTATTTTTCTTTTGGGAAAAAAAATCAACAGTGATTTATTGCACATTTTGGATACAGTTGAAGAGTTTTTTGTATCTGCCAATTATAAATTATAAATAAAACTATATTCTAGAAAAAAAAAGTGGTTTTTAAAGAGTTTTTTTATGGCAGGATGAAGCATGCTGATTTTGTTTTAAACCATACTTTGTTCCAGCGATGCACTCGATAAGAGCCGGGTCATGCGTGCAGCCGTGTTAATGGGTAAATCACGGAGGTCTTGAGGAGATTCATTCCACAGTGGGTGCAAATTGGCAGCTAATCCCAAAGCCCCGGTTTCCTAATTTACAATGACAATGCAGGCGGTCTTTGAATACAACTGAGTGAAGCAGAGACTCTGGGGAAAGATTAACAGCAATGCTACCATCTTGCTTTAACTTCACTTTAAGTTGACTCTGGAGAAATACTGAGTGAGTTCTTGTGTTGTAAAGTGAGAGGAGAAGATGGGAGTGGGGTAATGGTGTCAGCTGTGGACTTGGATCTGCTGAAACATGGTTCACATGATGATTAGGAGGTAGGCTTTGTTAACTGCTGTGTCTGACAGGCCTCTCTAGGCATTTGAGGTGAAGATACACAACTGTTTACTCTCGCCGCCCGGTTCGGGATGATTTATTCATGGCGCACACTGGTGGTCGCATGTCATATAGAGATGCCTCCATCATAAAAGGACTCATCTCTGCCTTCCACTGTTACCTTTTTATTTTTTTTTTTTTATTTTTTTTTTTTTAATTTGCAGTTTTTCAAACTGTTTATATTCAGAATATAGCGGGGGAGGTTTAACTTTGCTGGCAGAGTGCAGCCTGTCATATTGTGACACAGCATCTCAGCAGTTTTGTATTTGTCTGCAGACGTCACATTGGCCTCATTCACCTTGCCAACTCATACCCAGGAAGTTGCCTGCGTTTCCTCACTTTAGTGTACATCACTTTTGTGTGGCTGTTTTGAAGAAATGCTGTCACTTTTGTCGTCGCTTATGCTGCTTCAGCATTTAACTCCTCTGAAGAAGCAATCCTGACACATCACATTAATGGAAATTTAAGTGCATTCTGTCCAACATACACAATCTACAGTTTATGTTCATGAAAGTCAATAATCACAGTTTGGTCTGGTGTAATGTGGTCAGTGGGAGGAAATGAGCATTTGACACTGTGATTAATTTATAATTACACCCCCTTACAGAGAAATGAGCAGTTTCATTTTATAGCTAAATATAATGTATCAACAAAATCACAAAGGAATAAGGGAAATGAGTTTTAACGAGTCTCAACTTAATTATTAACAATTATCAAGGCATGTTAACAGTTAATTGCACCACTTTGTTGAGTAGTATACCAGCACTCCTAGTATACATCTTTAACTTGACCTCCATAAAAAAAGTCCAAAGATCTATTAAAGGATGTGAGGAACAAGACTGCCTATTTCCACAAGGCTCGAATGGACTATAAAAACACCAGAAAGTAGTTTGGTAAGAAAATTACAACTTTTGGCAGTTTGAACAGTTTGGAATGACCCCAGAACTGCATAGCAGGATTTCCTTAAATATCTCAAATCACACTGAGTGTGTGATTTAATAAAACCGTTGGTAACTAATATAGTATAAATTCTTGCGGTGCCTATAAAGTACCCAGGCTCAAGAAAGCCATTGTTCAGGCCCCTCTTAAGGTTACCAGTGAACACCCAGAAGATCTGATGAGATTTGGGAGAATGTGATGTTGTTAGATGAGACTTAAATTGAGCTGTTTGGTATCAGTCTGTTTGCCATGATTGGAGGGAAAAGTAAACCATCGCTACTGTCAAACATGGTGAAATCATTATGCTTTGGTGGTGTATTTCTGCCAAGGGTACAGTGCGATTGAATCCTTGGCAGAAATACACACTTCATGTAGAAATACACAAAACATTGAGGGAAAGGGCACTTGGCCAGGGTGCTTTGACTAATTTCACAGGGTGTGTATTTTCTTGATTGTTTTCTTGATTTGATTACCAAGCAAATCCAAAATTGAAACGATAAACTACTCATTTTTTCATATTTGGGATCATATTTCCGGCATTAAAGAGAGTCCGCCTACATGCTTTTCTTCACCAACAAATATATGTCTCTATTTTCTATGCAAAGCAAGTGGACTACAAAAGAATATCTCTGCTACGCAGAAAAAACTGCATTCAAAAGTATTTTAGGAAATATGTTTATTGGCTTTCTTTTCATTGTGTATGAGTAAATTGACATCATTAGTATTTAAAAAGGTGCGTGGGAAACTACCACTAGCCATTTTTAGTTTACCTTACTTAGCATGAAGGCTAGCTCAGGCAATCTCTAACAGCAAGTCTGCCTAACAGCATCTCTGATTTATGGAAGCCCGTTTCTGCCACTAAAAAAAAGAAACGGGCTTCCATAAATTGAAATTTCGAGTTATTTTTCTCAAAATTTCGACTTATTAACTCGAAATTTTGAGAAAAGTTGCGCGAAATTTCGAGTTAGCTCTGCCAATCAGTAATCTACATAGATAAAAACTGGATCGCAACAAATCGGCGCTTTCGAGAGTACGTTTGGTGATAGTAACGCCATGTGATTCAGCTAGTAACACAAGGATTTCATCATTTGTGAAGCCACGCTGAAAATAATCAGCAATTTGTACATTTATGACTGGCTGTAATACTGGTAGCTTAGCTGTAGCATTTGTAGCTGAGGGCTTCAGCTTCCGGGTAACAAGGAAATGACGTCATTCACGTAGATTACTGATTGGCAGCGCTAACTCGAAATTTTGAGTTACTTTTCTCAAAATTTCGAGTTAATGAGTCAAAATTTCGAGTTATTTTCTCGAAATTTGATGCATCCTTTTTTTTCTTTTGTTTTTTAGTGTCAGAAACAGGCTTCCATACGGATTTTACTAAATAAGTAGATTCAGGAAAATATTGTTGCTGCACTAATGAATAGTGGAAACCTCACCCAGCTTACATTTAGCTGCCGGCCCCTTCAAGTGATAACCAAAGGCCACTCTGCAAGCTGTGTTCATATATATGTTCATATACAGATTTCTGATGTTAGAGATTTCGTGTTGCTACCAAAAACCTGCTATACACTTTTGCTACAATGTTTCCTTGCAAAGGTGTGAAATGGTGAGCACGGGGCGTTTGGTTGGTGCATTAGAGGCGCTGCCCACTCAGCAGCAGTTTGTATCTAAACTCTGCTATTTTAAAAAGGGATGGAAATAATAAGAGTTGGGTGATAATGCTCTAACACATGCAACTCCTTTGTTTTCAATAGATCGGTATTACTATTTATATCATGAAAATCGTTATTTGTTGACTTGCCTTTGACTATGCTAACCTCTAGCACCAGCTGGAGTCTAATATCAGGATCCCTTACTGACTTTTTTGATTCTTGGGTGAAATTTTTTAATCCCCAAACTAAAATATGTTTGTTGCATTTGTCTTTTGGCACAAAAGTGCTCATTTGTGAGCCTTTTTTTCTTCCTTCTTCTTTTCTGTGTGGTTCTTAGTTTGAAACTGTTTACTCTGGAGACTCCATCCATCAAGTGTCTGCTGTCTCAGATTGATGATGCGCTCCTGCCATCTGGTGCACTGCGTGGTGCACCCATTTTTCACCTACAAACAGGGATGATGTTGACAGCTTGAATTAGCCAGCAAACATATATATCGCTTTAAATTGTCATGCCAGGAGAGCATCAGTAGGTCTAGCTTGTAATGATAAAGCTGAGGTTACCTGCTGGCTACAGATGTCTTTCAGCTCAGAGTGAAAGGTTCAGCTCTATTAATGCTTGTCATCTCATGCCAGCAGTGCCATACACCACTGAGACCCTCTCCTTCCCCATCTATCATACATTAGGCGCCTCTGAACCCCAATTAGCCCTGTTAGAGACAGGACTGCCTTCATCATTAGCAGGTCTCCACTGAAACAACAGCTCATCGTGCTATTCACTGTGATCATTCTTCACAGTTTCCTATGTACTCGTGGAGGGTATGTTTGCTGAATTTGGCCTGGAAACTACCACTCTGGGTGTCTCACACTGTATGCCTCTGGGTTGCCTTTCATCACCATCCATTTCTAAAAGCAGTGTGTCTCCCAACCAAGCTGAATTTAACAAACAAAGTGGTTCAAATGGTGAAGATTGGAGTCACCAGCTCAAGTCACTGTTACAGACAGGCGCAAGAACTCTGAATTCTTGAGAAGCGAGCATGGTTAATGATGGTTAATTTGATTGATAATCTTTCACCATTTGACACTCACAAAGTAATCCCTTTTGTTAGACTCTTTCATGCATCACATATTATGTGATAAAGAAATGTTATTTTCTTATCACTATTATGCTGTTCTGTGAGATATTATCTGGCAGCAGGAGGAAATGTAAATCAGCTACCTGCGAATCCTATAAACTATCTTTCAGAAAGACATTGTTACAATTTCAGTGGCATAGCCACACTGACATTGACTAGTGAGAATATTAATAATATGCAGGAATTGTGTGTTTATGTGCATTTCGTGCTAGTATCTAATGCGTGGTTTCCAGAACTGACTGAAGGCCAAGGGGAGTCATAACACGGTCATAATTATGTCATTAAAAAGAGTGACATCTGGAAGTTGAGGGGCATCGAGCAGCACAGAGTCACACCTCTTTCTCTCCTTTGCCCCCCGTGACACTGACAATGCACTCTCATTCCATCCTACAATCTGCCCATCCTTCAGCTGGGAGCTGTGTGTGTGTGTGTGTGTGTGTGTGTGTGCGTGCCTGGGGCTGCGGTGTGGTGTTGGGAGGGGTGTGGGGCTTGAGGGTGGGAGAACAGGTGGCAGCCATCAGGAAATGGATGGGGAATGTTTTGAATGGGAAACTTGCCTCCATTCCTCATGGAGTACCTGGGTGTCTGCCCTTCACCAGTGGTCCAAGAGGCACAGCGAGGACGGGAGAGATGAAATGAGAACAGGTGGTGGTTTGTTGCTTAACGAGGAATGGAGTTCCCCTGTAGGTCTGTGAAAGCACAGCCAATAGAGCGCTATGGACTTCGCCTTCGCAGCAGGAACCCTGCTGCTCGCAGGTCCCAGCGGATCGCAGACTGTATCCAGAACAGGAGAGCTTTACAAATGAAACTCACGTGAGTTTGGCAGCTGCAAATTACAAATTTACCAAAAGACAAAAAGTCCACCGCCAGAACGAAATGAACAATGTGTAATTAATGACATACCTGCCTCCAATCTGTTTTTGGTCAAGGGCCAGGCTGCCATCATTTTCTACTTTGATTGAATTGCAGTCGCACTCCCAACTATTTGAACTGCCCCAGTCCCTAAAGTGCTTCATGCTCCCGCAACTGAGATGTTGCATGGCAATTAACAGCTCCCCGACCTCTGAGTGTGCATTAGTCAGCGGGACTCCGCCCTCCTCTGCAGCCAGCCCGCTAATATCCCAGCCCCAGCTCAACTCTAACGTGTCAGCTACAGGACCTCAGGAAGCTTCTGAACCCTCTGGTGTTGATGAGCTCATTCTCTCAGTTCGCCACACCTCTGGTGTAGCATCTGCTTTGTAACTGTCAAACAAAGCCTGAGCTCATTGTAGCTGTAAGAAAAGAAACCCAACTGTTTTTGCATACGCAGCTATCAGTTCTTCCTCTTTTTAAAAAAAATAACATTTAACAGACAATTTAGCCAGAGTTGTAATTTCTCTTCCTACATATCATATTTTTTCAAGTAAAATGGGCATCCATCATTTTTACTCTACGTGACTGCGCAGCTCAAACATTTCATCTCCACAGTCACAGCTCCAAGGAGGCTGATGTGATCTAATCACTGAAATGTATGCTAATTGTGCTGTTTGACATCACTGGCTGAGATTCATCAAACTATCAAAAGTGACAAATTCTTTCGAGAGAGATAGAGAGAGGGGAGGAAACAAAGAGAGAAATCATCAGCGTGTTTTTATTTGTTCCAAAAACTCTTTTCTCTCAGCTCTTTATTAAATTGAGCATCCCCAGAATGCTTCCCAAAACTGTTTATGAGCTCTCTTAAGTGTTCGGGTATATATAGTAAGTTTAGATTTTATTTTTTCATCCATTATGGTTTGATGCACTCCTATCGTGCTGTCTTTGCCAACCCTAAAGGTTTGAAATTTTAACAAGCTTGGCATCCTTAAAGCTTGATTACATTATCTCAGGAGCCATGCGTATCTGCAACGCACTACATTAAAAGCTACATCTCTGGAAATAGTAAACAAATGAATTAGGTGAGAGACGGATTTGTTATGGCAGCCTTGGCTCCCTCCTCAGTTCTGTAATCTATTGAAGTAGAAAGATATTTTGCTCAGGATGCCTGTGATACCATCACAGGTGATTTGCAGTTTGTCCCAAAGGACAGACTTGTTGTACTGGCATTGGTCTTTATAAAAGATAAAACGATTCTGAAAGCTTATAGGTGTGATGGATATCTACAACTGGTTTCCAACCTAATGCTTCACATATGTAAACAGTTTTGGAAAATGTATGATGTGTATCTAGATGTTTAAAGTGACGTATCATGTTGTTTTAAAGGGATCCAAGCACCTTTAATGCAACAAATTTAATATTACATGCACTTGTCTGCCCTTTCGTTAGGTACACCTATTCAATCGCTTGTTAATACACATATCTACTCGGGGGTCTCAATGAATTTAGCCATGTAGACAGGGTCAAGATGAGCCTCTGAAGTTCAATCAGAATGGGGAAGAAAGGTGATTTAAGTGACTTTGAATGTGCTGTGGTTGCTGGTGTCAAACGGACTCGTCTGAGTATTTCTGAAACTACTGATCTTCTGGGATTTTCCTGCACAGCCATCTCTAGGGTTTACAGAGAACAGTCCAAAAAAGAGAAAATATCCAGTGACTGACAGTTCACAGGGAAAGAAAATGACTCGCTGATGAGGTCAGATGAGAATGGCCAGACCGCATTGAGCTGAAAGGAATACAACTAACTCCAGTTGCCACTTTCTACACACAAGGTATACAGAGCATCTATCAGTGCACAATACACTGAACCTTGAAGCAGATGGGCTACAGCAGCAGCAGGCCATACCGGGTGTCACTCCTGTTTGCTAAGAACAGAAATCTGAGTTCACCAAAATTGGACAATAGAGGGCTGGAAAAATGTTGTTGCTTTGATTTCTGCTGTGACATTCTGATGCTAGGGTCAGGATTTGCTGTTAACAACATGAAAGGTTGTTGGTGGTGCTGTAATGGATATTGTGTTTTCTTCACACACTTTGGCCCCGTTAGTGCCAAACTGGAAATTGTTTATATGCCACAGGCTAACTGTGTATAGTCGCTGACCAGCTTTCCTATCTGTTTTATGACCACAGTGTACCCATCTTCTGATGGCTGCTTCCAGCAGGATAATGTGCTATGTCACAAAGCTCAAATGAACCAAAGTGGTTTCTTGAACATGACAATGAGTTCGCTGTACTCAAATGGCCTCCACAGTCACCAGATCTCAATCCAGGAGCAGCTTTGGGATTCACATCATGGATGTGCAGCTGACAAATCTGCAACAACTGTGTGATGCCATCATGTCAAGACGGACAAAAATCTCTGAGGAATGCTTCCAGCACCTTGATATGGAAGATTAGGGCCACTGAAAAAAAAAGAAAGAGTGGACATCTTTTTCCCCCTAGGATTTGAAGAAAAAAAACGTCCCCACTTCTTTTTCTTTTTCCAGTGATCCTAATCCTCTTCTGTACCTTGATGAATCTACACCATGAAGAATTACGATAGTTCTGAATGTAAAAGCCTAACCAGGTACCAGCAGGGTGTACCTAACAAAGTGGCTGATGAGTGTGAAATCCTTGCCGTCTAGGCTGGTAAGTTGGCTTTTGAAAAGAATTGCCGTGAAATTTTGTAGAACATTTATGATCTCCTGAAAAAGAATTTTCAGTCTTTAGAGACTTCCCAACTGCAGGTGAAGGTAATTACTCAGAATAGACATTAATGCTGTACATTCAATACAACATTGTATCAGGATGGTGTTAGAAACAAGAAATGCTTGAAATATATGAAATATATCAAGCCAACATAATGATGTGACTTTTTTTGGCGATTTTGTTACGACAATTCTTTAAAATATAGTCTATATACTCTGTGTACACAGCGTGCCCCCTGATAGAGAGCCTCAGAGGAACGAGCTCTAACATTGACATAAATCTGAACCAGCACAGGGATAGCTGGCTTGAACGTGGACCTGGAGGGAAGTCCTTTAAAAATTGATTTAAACTGAAGGGATTGTGGGGAACAGAGGCTCGTGTCTACCACTTGTAGATATAATGCAGAACGAGTGCATTTCCCAAGATAAAATCTTATTATTTACATCTTCTTTTTGGCCAATAATAAAATCCAATAGGAACATTGAACAAAAAATGTTTTATGAGCTAGCATGTGGTTTCACTTTACAATATCAAGCCTAAAGAGTTAGTAGAGGGAATCCTAATCATGACATGGGCCATTAAAGTCAGCTAACAGCCTCCTCAGTGGCTATCAGTTAATCTTACTGACGTTGTCTTGAGTCTCTCTTTGTCAGTCTGCTCATCCTTTCTACACCTAAGATCCCTGCAGCATTGTAGGCTTGGCTTGAAATCTTTCAATCCCATTACATTTTGTAAGCTGTCTTTGCCTGAACAGGACAAGTCAAATAAACTTGTCCTGAATTTGCCCTCTTGTCGTCTTCCTGAAAGAAACAGTATCCCAACAAATGTCCCTTACGTACACCGTCAGCACCGCCATTTAAAAGTGCTTAATGAAACGTGGCATAGTAAATGAAATACTCATTCATAATTCAGGATTAGGTTTTTAATGGGTGACTCCCAGTCGCGTAATACATCGCCGCCTCAATTGTTTCCAGTTTGTAAATAATGTAATGCCGTCTTGATGAGTAAAAGTGGCCACGGGCCATGCAATAGTAATGAACTGTGGGAGCGGGCTCAAGCAGAACTGAAATAATTCTGTTTGAGGAGGACGGTTAAATATCCACAGCTGTCATTAAACAGATCTACAGGGATGTGCTTGGATAAAAGAATGTGTTCCTTTATTAATTCATCTCACAAACTGTCAAGAGCTCTAAAGACTCCGTGGTTTGTTTAACATGGGGGTGCGAATGAAGAGAAAAGGCGTTGAGGTTTGATTGGAGGCAGTGTTTCCTAATGGCAGGATCGAGGACGTGCATAATTGTGCGAAACAGAAAAATCGTTTTTTATTTACGCATTTTAAAACTCAGCAAACCTCAGTATTAAATCTGCCCTTACATTACACACGCCAATAGCCTAAAACATATAAGGGCTCCACGGTAAACCTTCAAAACTTTATTAAACAACATTTAATATTATTATTTTAGAAGCTCTTCATCGTTTTCGCTCAGGTCTGAAAGGTCAAAGCGCCTCTTGAATCAAAATCAAAACCACTACATGCACTGATTGAGCATGATGAGGCAAATGAGTGTTCCTGAAAAGGGCGCCTCAGTGCTTCTTGTTGAATAAGAGCCCTGAGAGACATCAAGTGGTCTTTGTGGTGTGTGATGTAACTTGTGAGTAGGAAAGGGAAAAAATAAACACACACACGCACAAACAAAAGAAATAAAGCACATTCACAGCCGATTTGGGTGTGTCCTGTGATACATCCCTGAATGAGGTGAACAATCATGTTTACGTGACTTAATTCCTCGAGGGACATCAAAGAACACTTTTCTTTTTCAGTTAATGTGCCATTTTGACTAAGTAGCTTTAGTCCATGCATGTCCGCTCCTCCTACTGAAGTGTGCCATTCAGTCTGGAGTGTAAAAATCCTTCCAAATCCCCTCGAGAAAAACAGCAGCTTAAAGGGAGGCTAGTGTGCACTACCCTTGCTCCTCCGCTCTCTATAAGACTATATTGGAGGACATGAATCACTTTTGTCATACAAGTTGTGAGCCATGAGGACATGAGTGGAAGGGACAGCAGGTTGTGACCCATGAGCAAGACTGGAGAATGATAATTCCTTTTTTTCAGTGACCTTTTGTTTTGATCGACAGGGACAGTTTGGGATACATATACCAGTTCGTTAGGCACCCACAGCCAGGCCATTAATGTGATGCACTGAACGGCTTCGCAAATGTGCATTTATTTTTCTATTTAATATCAAAAGAAAACAACAGATTTTTCAAATATGTTTTAAAAACTGCCCTTTATTCGTCTTCAAAAACACTCAGCCTGTCATGATTATTGCATTATCCTGAGTGACCTATAGATGTCCTTGTTCAGCAAGTGATTCTGTTTCGATGCTGCACTAAAAAAACGAGTTCCCTCTGTTTCACAAAGTAAAAATATTACATCCATTCCAGAAAATATACTGACATAATATCACCTGGTTGCTTTCAAGCTGGCTGCGTGTCTCTTGTTTCTCTTCACGTCTCTCTTTTTCATTCTCCGGCTCTCTGGTTTTTATGTGGATTCCTTGCAGTTCTAAATAAAGATGTGTTGCAGAGGGAAGCCTTTTGGAAGCTGCAGTGCAGATTCATCTCCTCTGTAGCCTCTACAGAGGTTTCTGTAATTCAGCATCCGAGACACAAGTTGATCCAAGAGAGCGCAGGCAACTGAGTAGTTCTGTGGTTCACTCATTGTGAGAGCAGAAGTGTTTAATCATAATCCCTGGAGTGTTTTAGAATAATTGACCCAGACTGCATCTATTAAATTTAACTCGCGGGCATGATTAGTTATCATGATCAGTTATTATTTTCGCTGCGGCTCAGCAGATTGCTCTGAAGATTTTTTTTGGTTTTTGTAACATTCTCAGTAGTTTCACAATTTCAATGTTCGTCTTATACATTTCACCAAATGCTCCTGGGTTGTTTTACAGGTGCATTTTGTCTTTTAAACATTCAACATCATTCTGTGACGTTTCAAATCCCCCGTTTGGAACTGATCACAACATGTGATAGACATTTCTCATTGCTGCAGGTGTTTTGGTGTATATCTGGGAACTCATTTTCCACCCTCAAAAATCCATTTTTATATATAAATATAAATATAAACCCTCGGCATAAACTCACATTTACAGGAGTAAATAAGCAGTATGTAAGGCTTTTGGATCTATGAATCACAAAGGTAAAAGACTGTCAGCTGCGGTGCTGCAGTGCCTAGATCTTAACGAGTGAGGAGACAAGAGGACTGTGGAGCAGACGTGGGTGGTATTTAAAACTACATATAAATAAATAAAAGGTGAAAATAAATAAATAAATAAATCCTACCTACATCACTGAGCTGATAGCTATCTCTTGCGAGATGAATCCAAATAGAGCAAATGGAGGACAAGCTGCTTAATTTTCTCGAGTTAGCCTTGAATCTTTATATTGCTGCAATATTTCTATTCCGCCCATGTTTACTTATTTTAACCTGGTAGAATTATCATTAAGTTTGATTACACCTGCGACTCATATAGTGTGTAACGCGTCGTGCGAAGAAGAAGAGAGGATTTAACCGGTATCACCTTGATAGACGTTTGAGGGTTTTTTTTTCTTTCCTTAATCACGTCGGAGAATGGATACTATGAATGCCAACCATTAAAGAGCACTTTTCAGCTTATTATTCAAATTGAGCTTTCAGAAACACAAAAGCACCCCAAAACTATGGCGTTTTAAAGCCGCCATTGCCTGCCATTTCTGCAAGAACAGGAAAGAGCTTTGTCATTGTTCATTTTTCAGGAATTACAGATTTCTTTTTTGTTATTTTTCAACAGAAGTGGATAACAGGAGCTGGTGTTCACCTGTACAGTTCAAGAGAATGTGCTTCACAGAGAGGCGAAAACTGGTGAAAGAATACCGTCAAGTGTCAAATTAGTGCCACAAAGCAACAAAAAGGATAATTCATATCTCTTCAGCCATCTTTCCCTTTCCAACCAGTGAAGCTGGTTTGCAACTGCACAGGTAAACCCCTCCTAATATAGATGACATGATTAAATTAGGTTGGTAAGCCTGCAAATCCAGTATAGCACTCCTAATGCCCTTTCTTCTACTACAACCCTCTGCAAACCGTGCCTTTTAATTTCACCCATATCTTTCAATAAGTTTCTGTGAAAACTGTTACCTTACTGGAAAAGGTGTGGCCTCACAAGCGGTATGCAGAGAAAACACAGGGGCTACAGCATTAAATTAAAAGTCAACCTACTTCTAGATTCCCTCTGTAATTTGTTCTTTTTTAAAGCAGCCACAATGCATCTAAAATAGCAATGGATCACATGTAAAAGGTGCCATTTAGAACACATTCGGTGAATTCCCCTCCCTGGCTACATTGTTAGCTTTTAGCTCTTTGAAATCCTGCCACACACGTTAGCGATTAGCTAAGCTTTCACTTTAAAGTTAAAGAAGGCATTTATCAGTGACACAACAACAAATAAAGACAAAAGCAATGTTCTTTAAACAAGAAGTTATTTGCCAACAAATTCGCCTTACCTTAAAAAGTGTTGTGTTAGTACCCCCTAATTTCATAATTTAGAAATTTCGTTGTTTGTTTTTCAGGCTGTTTCGTCAGTGTGGCCCATGAACATGAACTTCGCCCTTAAGCTCCAGGAGAAAGTAAGCATGTAAAATATTGATCGCAACACCATTGTTGATTCCAGAGTGGTCAAACTGACAGCGTTACATCAATCCCCTATATCTCCCATATGGAAGCGTCTCTTTTGTTGTTGTTGTTGTAGTTGTTTTTGTTGCTTCCCTCCGTGCAACAGAGCAGAATGCAGGAAGAGCAACGCTGCATTGCCTATGGGGCTCAAAGAAATTCAAAGTCCGCTCAGGGACACTTCAGCAACACTTCAGCCACATCAGTCCTGGAATCATGGTCCTTCAGTCTCAGGACAGTCTCTTCTTTTTGCTATACCGCCTGTATTGCAGACTGATTTACTCACTGCAACAACAAGAAAACTTACATGTATGAGATACTGTTATATTTCTAAGGTTCATATTTCACACAAATGACTTAAACTTCAAGTTTTCTGTAGTTTCACTTGTATATTGTTCAGATTCGAACATTTCTAATGGGTTATGCATACAAGCTTCAAATAGCTCTAGATTTTCACTTTCACACAGTTTTTGAACTCTTTCTACGGTCTGTATGTCAGTGGTAGTCCATAACCTTGATATGTTCCTATCAGGCTTACAGCTCTGGCTGTGAGCACAGAAGCCCCACTCACTAGCTGCACTAATCTTTAATTTGCATATGGGAGCCAATCAGAAGAAAGCTGGCTTAAAGGGAGTGAGACAGAAGCCTTATTGGCTTGTTTCAGGCAGTGGGATGAACTGAGAGCTTGCACCTTGTATTTTGTTGAACTGTGAATCATGCAAAGCTCTAAAGAGTCCAAAAAACAAATACATGGAGCTGAAAATGAGCACTAATCGTAATTATTAGACTATTTAATAATTCATTTTGAATTGGGAAATTCCACAGTATTTAAGCCTATTTAGATGATGTTGTCTGTTATTTGGATCGGTCGTTAGATGAAGCTTTAATTTTGCTCCACCACTCATACTGCAAAAAGAAGCTCGTTATTCCACAATAAAGAAAGTTAAGGGAAACATCTGACATTTATATGGTAAAATTTTCGGAGCTTCCAGAATTCAGGTTTGTTCTGGTGACATGGTGCGATTGCATTTTTCATAGCTGATTTGATTTTCAGCCAGGACTTAAAGAAGAATCCCCACCAACTGACTGCAACTCGGTGCCAGTTTCCCAGCAGGAGTGATATGCACTGAGCTGGGTTCTTATTTGTTCAGGTGTGGTGATAGACATCCAGTGAGAGCAAAGCAGAAGAGGAAAATAATAGGCCATATTCATCCAGCTGGCACTGGGTTCCTTGGGGACAGGAAAAAGTAACCTAATTATAGTAGAAGATGTAGAATGTCATGCTGTTGTTATACGTAAGCTCACTGTATCATGATTCAGACATACGGTTGTTCTTTTTTATTTGGCGATGGAAAAGAATAAAATTTGCAGAAAGCTTAAGCACCTACAAAAATATGTTTTTGACATTTTTATGGAGGATATCTGCTGCCTGCTTACTTTAGCTCTTGTAGTATAATAATCAACGATGGAGATGAAAAGCGTGTAATGATGCTTTTCATCTACAGAAGAGAAAACACCTTAGATATTTCAGGTGTTTCCAAAACGCTGTGGCATACAGTATGAAAGGAGCTTAAATCACTTCAAACAACAGCAACCACTTTTTTCTACCTACCTCTTCCTTCCTGTTACTCATCTTTGTCACTAACAACCCCGCTAATCCTTTGACCTGTGCAGAGTGTGCCACAGGAATGCAAGGTATTCTCCATGGTACCAGCTGGTGCACCACTTGTGCCTGTTTGATCCCTTGGCAGACTCCCATCCTGTTTAAAGTGTATTTTTAGGATATTAGAAAAATGTAGAAGTGATGTTGCCCACAGTAATGTTGGGAAGATGTGTCATCTTGCTTGTGCTAGTTGTCGTGTCACTTCTCATTAGTTTCTTCCAAAATGTTTGCAGAAACAAAAAAAGAGAGTAAAGAAAAGGATTTTCCTGGTCAAGCTATGCGCGGTTTTCCTGGGTTCACCATAAATGTGTAGGTCATGTTGATACATAAACAACTTTTTGCATTTAGGTAGACTGATACCACCCCCACATCTGTCCATTTATATTAAAGGTAAAGCCAGCAATTAGTTAGCTTTGGGTAAAAACTAGAAACAGCTATCTGGCTCTGCCCCAAACTACCCAAATCTGCCAGTTTCCACCTCCAAAGCTCGCTGCTTAACAGTTTAATTCTTGTTTGGATACACAGCTTGTGTAGCTGTCCCCTGGTTCGAGTCTTCATGCAAAGCTAATCCAACCAGCTGCTTGTTTAGCTTCAAACAGACACCAGAATGCTACCAGCCCTTTCCATTTAACTCAGCAAGAAAGCAAAGAAGCAGATCAAAATATCCAACTTTTGATTGAGGCTTCAGATAATGACATATTCAACTTCAACTTGAGGCCATTTTTTTTTTGTTAGCCGAAATTGCTTTAGAAATTATGGAGTGCTAAGCTGTCAATTAACACTAGCAAGCTTAGTTAGTAATCTGCATCCATAAAATGTACGAGTGCAACGAACAGACACAAATACCTGCTAATTAGTGTTAGGTTCATTCCTTCAGTGCTAGATTGGATCAGCTCGAAGGATCCTCTGCTGTGATCAGTTATTATGTTGTTAGCTGTGTCTGACTAAACGTGCGATCGTCAAACAGACAGAGGCAGACTAGCCGTAAATGAGCACAGAAGCCATTAAAAAATTTTTTTTCACTTTGGCTTCGAGCCACGAAGTGTTATGACAGTAGCTTACCAAGAACATGAATGTGTAAGCTTTATTAGCAGGTAAACTGTTGTTTGATTTAAAATAACAAAAAGCACTAAAATAAGCCCTACAAAGGGACATGTGGATATTTTTTAATACATCTAAGTAGGAACACTAGTTTTCTCTTCTTACAATCAGCAGCTGATTGTAAGAAGCATTTGCTGGTCTGAGAATGAAGTCTGTCCATTAATGGTTTCTTGTTCGTTGTTGCTATTAAAAGCATCACTAACGAGTAAGAAAAAGGATCCTCACTGGCTGGCACCTTCTTCACAGTCTCACATGAAGGTGTGTGTCACGTTAGATGCTAAAAACCTGCCGGGATGTAGGTTTTCTTTTTTAAGGATAGTAGCACTTTTTTACACGTGCACAGCAGAGAGCGCCTGATGGAGGAGCATGTGAGAATCCAAATGCAGGTGATAGGCTCTGATAGATATTCTACTATCTATCAGGTGATATTCTGATAGATTCACACTAATCGAGAAGTTGTGGTACGTTGTGCGTTTTGCACACTCTGCAACCTCCTTATGTGAAATGGAGGATTTCCAGTCCGGCATACTCGTGTGAGGGTCTCAATTTTATTTCATTTGCATTTTGCAGAGTTCATGGGTGACAATGGCCGTAATGCCATGTGAATTATCAAAAAGAAATCCACTGATAAAACTGCATAGTTACTAGGAACAAAATAGGAAAAACCTGTTAATTAGTCAGTCATTAACTTCAGCTTCAACTTCTGAACTTTTTCGTTGATGGTTTCATTTTTTCTAAAGAACCAGCTGGGAGATGCAACGTCAATGACTCATTAGGTAGTACTAAATATGACTAACTAACTATGTGAAAATCAATCATATTTCCACTCCCTGAGCAATTTCCCCCAATTAAAGCAAAGAACCATAATATGTAGTTCCTCATTACTTCAGGATTACTTTTACATTATCTACTACTTGTACAGACAAAGTACACTTGATCACCTCATTGTAAACTTGAAATCCGACCCAGCAGTTGCATCTTTGTAACTGATCCAAATGTGTCCCAGTTCTGGTGTAAAGCATTGTAATAGTTGTTACATAAGAATTCATTAAAACATGTCTGCAAAACACCTTCAGTTCTGGTCTTACTCAGTCTTATAATTGTTTAGAGTTCACCAGCAACGCTCCCAAGCACTTTCACTATGTTGTGTTAAGCGGGATTTGTCAGTGACAATCGATGGGGGGGTATGTCACTGTTTTCCTCTTTTCCCGCCCCTCAATTTTTCCATATTTTGCCGTCTTTCTCTCCTCCGCTGTGCCTCTCTTTCTTTATTTCAGACCTGCCGCTTTGAAATTCTTTCCGTGTTCCTGCTGTGGTATTGTGGCACCTCATTCACATTAACTGGTGTCACAGTTTTCCCTTTGTTAATCGGCAGTAAACAACATGGCTTTCTGGGGCCTCTGCGTGGTACAGGGACATATTTTTACCCCGGCATAAAAAAGCAGCAGCAAAAAAACACAAAAATAGCAAAACAAAACCAAGAAAAACAACAATACATGATTAAAGTTGATGCTTCTCACACTCCACACTGTGCAAGATGATAAAAGGTGCTCAGACATCCCAGTGACAGGTCAAAGCAACGCGCACAGCTAATTGATGCTGCCTCGGAATCTCACCGGAGTATCAGAAACATTCGGCAGCTTCACATTGTTAGTGCACATGTTTATCCTCCTGGGTGAAAGCTGCATTCAGTTATAATGGTTTTCGTCAAACAATCGCTTTCATTTAGTACCTGCCTTAAAACAATGAAAAGGAGGTCAGGTATTACGTGTTAATTTCCACTTGATATTGTCATGATTCATCCTTTTCAGTTCAGCAAATATTTTGTTTTGCTCAAGGCAACGTGCGCTCACTAAATCAGACCTCTTTTTAGAATTATGTCAACCCATATTTGCAAAACTTGGTTTTTAATTTCAGAAGATTCTGACATTTTTTGTCTGGATTTTGAGTCAACTCAGGAGCCACATCGCTTCTAAACGTTGCAGAGGCAGATTAAGAATTTGAGAGATTAGGTTTTGATATTTGAGATTAAAGTGGCCCCGCTAATGGCTCGTGAACACAGCAGGGCCATTCAATACTAACTGCTGCAGTAACACTGATAAAGAAAAGCAGACTGATGATTGCCATAATCACTCTGTTATAAATAAAATAAATATGACCGTCAACCATCCTTCCGTATGTACTTGTGTGATGTGTAATGCATAAAAATGCTGCTCTCAGATAAAGATCAACAAAACTCTTAATTGTTAACAAATTCTCCTAAATCACAGTCATAAAAACTAATCCCAGTATAAATAATTTTTCTTGCCAGCAAACCCTACAGCACATCCTCCACCTACACCGATGTGTGTGTGTGCGTGTGTTGTGAGAGCCCTTTCAGCTGATTAAATATGTGAATATTTAAAAATGACAATTCTCAGCACAGCTGCAGATAGTCGGCAGGTCTGTTCCTCGGGGAACAGCCAAGCTGTTCCTGCTGCATTCAGCACCACGCACCGTGCTGCACGAGGAGGCTCCAGCACCATTGGAGGGGGCTCCATGTCATTTGTAGAATCTGATTTTCCCCCATAAATACAGAGCACTCGGCACGTTCCATGTACAAAGAAGGTGAACCCAGAGGGCCGTGGAGTGTTTGGCTTTCAATTAGCTTTCCCCTCCCTTCTCTGGCTCCACCATTTGGCTCTGTTTGACGACTGGCGATTGTGGCAAAGCGGCCTCGGTTACCTCTGCTGTGATCATCTGTGAAGGAAGGCAAACTGGTGACACATTTGATCTGCGCGCAAACCTGTTGTGTCTATCAGATCTGTTTGAGTGGGATGAAAGAGAAAGAAGAGGAGTAGTATATCGAGACAAGAGGTCAGGGATATTATTTTTCTTCTCATTTTAGCATGCAGTGTAAAGATTTTGTGACTTTATGCTTTTTGCAAACAGATTTAACCTTACATGACTTCACTTAACATTCCTATCCTTTTTTGTGCTTTTTGTTTGCTTGAACACAAAGGAGCCATTGTGCCAAGCGTGCCCTCGCTGTCTTATTTTATTACTAGTAGAGAAGATGGGGCCATGCCCCTAGCACTTGAATTCTTCAGAGCAAGAAGTAGGACAGCTGTCATTTACATTACAAAAAATATGGCAGGGATGTTTACGTGATTTTGGATGGCACGGAGGAAGGCTACCCATGTCAGAGCATAAAATTTCCACTTGTCTACACTGATGTGTACTGTGAAGAAAGGAGTTTGCAGTCATTTTGATGCAAATAAACCATCATGAAGGTGCAAACTGACAGCAAAACAGTAGTTTCAAATATTATAGAATTACTCCAAGCAATACTATGATCCATAATATGTATTAAAAGATGACATCATCCACTGGTTTCCATGGTGCAAGTGGTGGATCTGACTCACAAACTGGGGCTTATTAATCAGTTTAGTTGATTGATAAACTAAATCTAAAGCATTACCCTGCTTTATTGTCTATTCTAAATGGACCATCATGTACAAAATGAACAAAGTGTTTGACAAAATGAGATGTGAAAAAAGCTGTTAATACTGTAAACTGTCTAAGAAGGTGTTCAGTGATGTCATATATAATTTGAGTAGTAGACTTTTTTCCCCCAATAGACATCTATTTGCACTTACTGCACACCACAAGTCGCCACTGCTGACTAATAGAAAGAATATGTTGTGTAATGCTGTGCTGCAGGCGGGTTTTGGACCCAATATGCACAACTCAGGAAGCAGGATGTGAAATCACTTTCACTTTATTGCAGGTAACTTGCAAAAGATAAAATAAACACAGAGCAAGATTAGAGCAGAACACGGGGAGACCAAAGAGTAGAGGGGTACATAGCAGGAGTCACGAGGGACGACGTGACAAAGAATACACACAAACAAAGGGTTTAAATACAGGTGCAAAGTGTAGACACCCGGGGCACACAGTTAAAGAAAAGCTAAATGAGACAGGGGAAGCAAAATAGAAAATAATGTACACAAGATGAGGGACTATCAAAATAAAACAGGAAGTAATACACACACTGAGATCCAAGCTAAAACTCGTGGCAATAACTGAAGGCTATTACCATCTTATATATAGAGATGACACGATACCACTTTTTTATGTCCAATACCGATACTGATATCATAAATTTGGATATCGGCCGATACCGATATGAATCCAATATAGTGTTTTTCAATAAAACTTTTTTTTTAATATCTTGCTGCATTTTGTATATGTTCAAACTCAAGTTTAAAACCCCCCACTAAAGCTATTGTTATACCTGTATGCAAAAAATACACTGCACCCAAAATAGTTCAGCAATACTGATCAATCTAATAAACTTAAACCTACTCTATCCTCCCTATTCTGGTATTTTAAAGAGTAAGCAACCTAACTAATAGGGTTGTAAACTCCCAGAAAAAAAAGAAAAGGGAACCACCCCCCACCTCATGATGCTTAATTGACATAATCAACTTTAATTTGATGCAGTGTGAAAATGCACAAAAATCAATTATTTTTCTACAATATTTAAATAGATTCAACATCTTTCTTCAACAGAACTGCAGACTGCACAGATCGTACCTTCCCAAAGGAAAAAGTACTATAGCTTACTAGGGTATATTAGACTTAACATTTACTATATACAGTAATGGACTTCTATACATTTTACATCAGATTAAAACTTTGGGTGTAAGATTCAGATAATTATTTATTAAAAGGTAGATATTTTAAATGAGAATAAGAATGAAAAGTATGTCTTTGTGCCCCCTTTTCCCTGTTCATGCCCTATCGGCCCCCCTGGCTAAACTTTGCTAGATCCGCCCCTGCACAGTTACCAGCCGTCAGCTGTGTAGAAAAGGATCCTGGTCTAGAAAGTAATATTAAATAAATTCTAACAACAGCTTATTAAGGTTAAACGTGCTGCTGTTGTTCAGCCGCTGGTTTCCTCTTTCTGGCACGAAGTGGGAGATAAAGAAACAAGAGAGACGGACTCGCAACAGAAAAGCCGATCAGCTGATCATTGATCAGTTTCATGATTGAAGTAGCAGCAGGAGAGGGAGAGAGAGAAAATAAGAGGCAGTTGCTCCATATATCGGTTGTTAAGCTTAACGCTGGAATGCTTTACAAACATTCAGAGATGAACTTACACACTTGCTTTACTTCTCTCTGGGATAACTTTCTCAGAGATGAAATTCCGGTTTGGTAGCGGGGCTCTAAATGCTCAACCAGCCCGCAGACAGGTCCTGCATGCCAAAGCCGCTCTATCACGTGATGCATACTGCTCCGATGCGCTACGGTTATGAGCCGAGTTACGCCATGTCGCAAGTTTTGTGAGGTGCTTTTTTGATATTTACTGGATCGGATTAAATTTTTTATTTCTCTCCGATATCCGATCCAGTCAGTATCGGACCGATACGTAATATCGGATCAGTCCATCTCTACTTATCTATACAGTCTTTTTAAAGTATCAAAATATCAGTGTTGTTGGACAGTAGGGTGGTGCCATATTATAATTTTTTTTGGCCTTTTTCAGCTTTATTTGATAGACATGGTGAAGAAAGGACAGGAAAGTGGAGGCAGAGAGAAAGGGGAAGATATGAGGTAAAGGGCCGCGGCCTGGACTCGAACCCGGGCTGGCTAGCCCCAGCCGCACAGCAAGTGGTCGTTGGTCAACGCACCGAGCCAAACTGGTGCCCATGCCATAGTATAATTTTAATGTTATCATAAAAATATGTGATTTCATGATATCACTACTACAGAATTCCCATGGGTTCACGCACACACCAATCAGACAACCTCAGACAGCTCTGACTGCCAGAGTCTCGAGTCAATGAAGATTTTGTATAAAAGGAGCTACTTCAACATCCTCCAACAAAACACAATGCTTTGCAAAATATCCAAAACAATCCCGCTAAAGGTGGAATTTGCAAACTTGTATCACCACTTGAGACAAAAACACACCGTTGGAGAACAGTCAGGGTATGGAGGCATGCAAGGAGGAGAAACAAGCAACCCTTGCTTAAACCTTGTTACAACATCCCAGTTACTCTGAACTCTAATAAGTTAACAGTACTTAAAAAAGTTTAGCAAACAAATGACCATAAAACTCAGCACGGTTTACTTAAGACAGCTAAGATAGGACAACTTGTTTATTGTCACAATACACAATACAGCTACATTTAGTTTCTCTAACTTGCCCTAAGTTGCCCTAACTTAGCTATCTCATGTAAAATGTTTCTTTTAATGCAGGCTAAGGTCAAGTTAGCTTAGTTCATGTTAAACTAAATTATTAGACAGTTATAACTTTATACATTTCCTGGGAAGACACTACCTATGCTACTTTCGTGCTTGCGTTTATGCTGTGTCACTGGATATAAGACTCTGTCACTACTGTTGCCCTTTAAAGCTGTTGCTGCTGCTGTTACCTTTTGGCAAAATATTCACACTTCAAATTAAGCAGTCTGTCATGAAAGATGGCAAATGTCTGTCATTTTATTAGCATTTTGTCTGCAAACAGTAATCATAGATAAAACAGTATTTTGTTTTCTATATCATCAAAATATTGTCTATACTGTAAACCGTGGGATAATTTGGAGGATATATTGCTCACCCCCACTGGACAGTACCAAATATGTAAAAGTCTAAAGTTAAAGCAAATGCTAATGCTAATGCAAGTGCATGGGCACAACAGTTGCCTTGTAAATTTAAATAATTGTATGTTTTTTAAAGCTCCAACCGCATTTAAAGCAACCTGCTAGCTGAGGTCCAGGCTCCTGTTGCCTAGGTAACCCTCTAATTTACCACTCCCTCCTAGGTCAATAAATGTTACGCTTTGCTCTCATTTGTAGTTTGTAGTAATTCTTTCCAGACATTTTTCATAAACTTCGGTATATTTTTTCATTTCCAAAAAAATAATTAACACAATCCACTGAGCTGTGTACTGAATTTAGAGGAAACAAAGCATTGATCCTGTCTTGCTAGTATCGATCCAATACCAATACCAGCATTTAGATCGATTCACCCACTTCTACTTGAAGCTAAGTAAGATTTAGCATAGGAATTGTCCACTTTGTCTATCAATCAGTAAGCTGCACATTAATGTGTTGCAGTGATAGTGGATGCCAATGAGTATAATGTACTGACCAGTAATTGTAACTTGATACAGGATGAAAAGTACTTGGATCTCCCTCTGTTATCTACCTTGTACAAAATATAGTCCTAAACATGGTTTACCCTTAGTAAACACAGTATTATCAAATGAATATCAACACAACAAGCTGATTTGCTAGTTTGTTCTGTTTAAAGGTCAAAAAACAACCTAGTTATAGCAGATCTGAGCCCACTAGCTAACACATTAAAATGTATTTAATTAACCAGCACAAATCAATATGATTGAGGGGTTTTAGGAATTTATATACTCAACCTGTTTCAGACAGTATTTTAGTCCTTCAACTACTGCGTGACCACATGCACCTACACTTTCACACAATGGCAGTCTGATATATCATATCGCCTGCTCACTTAAGTTTGCACATTGGATGCTGATATTTCAGCTAGCGAGTGGCTCCCCTACCTTTGAGGATCACTGGAGTCGTGCTTCAGCTCTCCCACTGCTCGCACACGCTCCCCGCCGAGCCCATCTGCAAGTTCATCCCCACCTCCCCCAAGCCCCTCTACTTGTGTCAGGCGTGCCCGTGAATCGCCTCGCTCACTCTTTCCTTAAGTGTATCTCAGACTTTTGCCAGCCCTCTGCATCACACTTCACACACACACACACACACACACACACACACACACACACACACACACACACACACGCACCGTAGAGACAGGAGAGAGGAAAAGAGGTCAGTGGGTCTCCTCAAACACAAAGAACCTCTCGAGGAGCACTGACTAGTTTACACTGCACTCAATTACCTGTATTTGATTATTGACTTCTCTGATGTTTAGCTTGTACAAGTGCTGTTGGTAGAAGACACTGTTGCCTCAGATCCCCTTGCTTTCAGCTCTCCTACCTCTTCTTTTCATTCCTCCACTCCTTTTTTTTAACATTAATCTGAATTTTTCTCACCTTTTCCTCATTTTCACCTTTCAACATATCATTATTACCTAGCAACAGCCATCCATGTTTCTCTCTCTTCGGCCACTTTCATGTGATTCGTACAGCTTCTTTTCATTTATTTCCCTCGCGTGCCATCTCTAACAACTGGCACATAATCTGGCAGACACTCGAGGAGTTCGCTCAGTGTAGAAATACAAAAAGAAAACACATCATAGACGTGACGTAAACAGTCTCTAAAATATTCCTTGCGTACATATTTTCCTTCTTCGTAGACAATAAAATTGCACACTGTAGTTATTATTATGTCACAGTGTTGCTTACAAAGTAAATGCTTCTTAAACCACGCTGATTCAAATGGTTGAATGCACTCAAGAACCTTTAAGTATCAGGGTTTGCCTCACAGAGCCACACAACATAATGAGCCGGCTAAGCCATGTTTAGTCTATTGCAAATATGCCTTTCTCTAGAGTTTACTGAGGATTTCCAAGGTTTACAGATTTTGGCTTAAGAGTATATAGTGAAAAGGTGGATAAAACCTGGTTTAAAAAAGGGAATAGGCGCTATAGCTTTAAAAAAAAAAGAGCTGTGTATGCTTTACCATCTGCCAGTACTTAGTATACTGTCAGTGCTGGTGATAATTTGTGAAATAAATTACTTTAGATTTGCACAAACACCTTCTTTTTCATTTTTACTGAGTTCATTCATTTTATTAAGTTACCATCACTCGGCCAGCAGGTCCTTTACTGTGAAGCACCTTAATCTAGGATGCCTATAGACCCTGTCCACACGTATGTAGCGTAAAGCTGGCATGCTGACTCTTCTTTTATGCAGTTGGAGATGATTTTCAAATCAATGGTTGTGTTGACAGGAAATGAGAAAATCCCTGTTTATAAAACACTGATGTACATGTGGATGTAGACCCAATGACCTCTGCTGAGCCTCCTGTGTACTGGCAACATGTGAGGGACTGATCAGAACTGTTCAAATGACCACTGAATCGTTGTTTTTAAGAAAAAGATGTACTTGTCATCTTATCACATGAGCATTACATGTATCACAACACGCGACGTCGGAAGTAATAAGCAAGTTTTATGAAAAACATATGCTCAAGTGAGAAAATCATAAGATATTATATTGTCTGTGTGCTAAACAACTGGTTTGATAGAAGAACAAAGGAAGTATTTCTTAAAGATTCATACTATGCACATGTGGCAGCTGACAGTATGGAAAAGTACTGAGCTAAAATAGCCCCGAGTCATAAAAACAGTCCAGTAAAATGTGCTCTCCTCTAATGAGGGTTCCATCCACGTTTTGCTGAAACTGTTAATATCATTTTATAGTTATTTTCAAAGAATATAATTTATGTTTCTATTGAATTGCAACACGTTTCTAGTCCTATTTTTCCCCAGCCATCATTTTATCAGAGATTAAAAGGGTAACTGACTAAAACCTCCCCCCTTTTTTTATAAACCAACAAGGCTCGAAAATAGAGACTCAAAAATGACCAAGCAACACCTCTAAAGAACAGTTTTACAAACACTGAACATTATAACCTTTGGGAAGGTATGATTTATTGCAGGTCTCTTGGATATGACTGCACAAGCTGCAACCTAATCTTTCACCCAAACCTTGTTTTAGCTTTCTTCCTGTGCCGTTTTTCTGGAGTCTTAATCATACCCGCTATGAAAACAGAAAAAAGTAATTTTTGTGTATTACGATTTTGAGGTTCTTCCCTTATAAACACAGTACACGGTCTAATGAGCCAAGCCAAGAAAGCAGAATTGCAATCACTGTGACCTAGAGTAGTCTCATTATTATTTAGACAATATTCTAGGGATTATAGTTCAACATTTGTCATTTTAAAGATCTTGTTTCTGTAGCCAGATTTCTTTTATTAGTATTTAGTTACGGTGATCTGCTCCTTGTGGTACCTGATCGGTATCAACTTTAGTTGGATAATTCATACCTTTACATTTTATGGTTGGCTGTGGAAATCATGCAAACAACTCTTCTCTCTACATCTTCAAACTTCACCGTTGGTTGGAGTCTCTGCTCGGGCTAGTTCCATTTCCTCAGTACATATTTGTTCCCAATGTCAGATCATAAAGGTTTTTAAACATTATGTCTGTTTCATCTTGGAAATGACAGAATGTAAGAAAGAAATTAAGTCAGTTTGAAAGAATCAGGAAAATAGTTTAAACTTTTATTGTTCCTGAAATGTTGTTGTGTTCCTTCACTTGTAACATATGTCAGTATTTGTGTGACTGTGGAAAAGTACTCTTCGACTGGATTTTGTGGAGGATAGTAGTACCCCAAAAAGTTCATCTTACAGATGAACCGAATCAACTTTTTGGGATTTCCTTACCTGGATGATTAAGCATGCATCAAAAGGATAGTAGTAGTCATTTGCTGATAATCAAATGCACTTCAGTGATGAATCATCAGCAAGTGTGACAGAAGTTTTGCCAGGTTGTTGTCCTTGAGCATTTAGGTATATGGTAAAGGCCACAATCTTCCAAGAGCTCATGCTAGATCTTAGTCTCTACAGACCTTAGTTAGCATGTTAAATGTTAACATATAATTAGAAGACGACTGAACAAGTGTGGGTTGCATGCAAGGATGGTAGGAGAAAGCCTCTTCTCTCTAGAAATAACTGGAAGATGGATTAGCTTTTTAAAGATGCATCTGCACAAGCCAAGCCACAAACACCTCATACCAACTGTCGAGCGTGGTGGTGAAGGAGTGAGGATTTAGGCTTGTTTTGCATTCCCAGGACCTGGGAATCATGCAGCCATTGAGTCCACCACGAATGCCTCTGAGTACTAAAGTACTCTAGAAACACTCAATTGGGTCATGATCACAAGCACAGCAGCAAATCTCCAACAGAATCACTGGATACGAAAATAATTCAGGTGTTGTAATGGCCCAAAGTCCAGACCTCAACTTTATGGAAATGCTGTGACAGAATGTTAACTCATTCACTGCCATTGACGTCTATAGCCGTCAATTGCAGTGAATGAGTCAATGGGTTTAACTCATTCACTGCCAATGGCTGGCAGTGAATGAGTTAAGAGAGCTGTGCATAAATAAATATTTGCAAACCTCAATGAATGAAAAGTGGGCTAAACGTCCTCCACAAAGATGTGAGAGAACTGATAAAGTTGAAAAAAGATGTCAGCTGCTCCAGCTTTTGCTACTAAAGGTGGTTCTACAAAAAACTCTTTTTAGCAGAGCTGCAGAGTTCTGAGAAAACCCTCTTTTCCACATGATTGCATGTAATAAATACATGTGATCCGTCTTTGCTTTCCATAGAATTTTTATGTCTTACTGGAGTATTATTATGTCTGTTTTGACATCTTATATTGTGTAAAGTTTTCCTTTGCCTCTTCCCAGAGGTGTGGACTCGAGTCACATGACTTGGACTCGAGTCAGACTCGAGTCATTAATTTTATGACTTTAGACTTGACTTGAAAAAATGTTCTAAGACTTGTGACTTGACTTGGACTTTTACACCAATGACTTGGGACTTGAATTGGACTTGAACCGGTTTACTTGAAAAGACTTGATATTTTACCCCAAATATAAAATTTAACATGCATATTATATAGAGATTGAAAATGTGACGTCATTCACGGGTAGAACCGCAAAGGATTCTGGGAACTCGTGGCAAGCGGTACTAGCGCACGCAGGCTTTCAATTGAAATCAGTCACACAGCGATAAAAAGAAACACAAAAATGTCAAGAAGCTGTTGTATCATTAACTGCAATAGCCGGTCGCATGACAGCCACGGGAAGCCGACGGGTAAAGAGATCGGTTGTTATCGGATTACGTCGTTGAAGAGAAATTGTTCAAGCCATGTTTCCGAAGTAACAAAGACGCGACGGATGGCCTGGATTGCAGCCATTCAAAGATCAAATATAACGTCCCAGAACACTCCAGCTCACAGGTTAGTCTGCTCCAAGCATTTACACAAAGGTCAGTCTGCTGTTGTAGTTAATACGTCATTTTCATAACATAATTAGTGATATAGGTTACAAGCAAGTCTGGCACTGAACAGAAATTGTCGCGCTATGCTCCTTTATTTATTGTGCATAAATAGTAAATTGTCCTGACACAATATTGCGTTTCGCTTCTGTTATTATGGTACATTGACAAAAACATATACTTTTATTGACAGGATAAAACAGGTTTTTTGTATCACTAATTGCCCAGTACGATTACAGCATACAATATTGTTGTCACTGCTACATTTCTGTGATGGGTACCAGAAATTATTTCCACTGCTAATTAATTACCGTTGAGCTCAAAGGTCCTATTAATAAACGGTTAATGAATGTGTATTTATGACGACGATTTGTGAGACTGGTAAACTTATGATACGTACGATGGTCTTTCGTTCTACACGGTGCGTTTCAAGGTCCTGCACCCATCCGTCGGTAAACTGTACCTGGGCTTGTTGCAGTGACCTGAAGTTACTAAACTTCATGAGTGTATGCACTCACTCCAAGAAGCGTATAATTATAAATATGCATATAAATGTGCTACAATGAGATAGCTGACTTCATCTAACTAGCAAATGTTGTCCAGGCTACGTTGGTGATACAGTTTTTTTTAATGTGTATGATATTTTTGTCATGCGATTTTAAAGCTGGTCCTACAACCGCATCCAAGAATAACATGCAGCTTATCTCAGAACTGTCGGTGAAAATTATTCTTGGAGCTAGGTTTAATTGAGCTGCATTTTAAAGAGGTGCAATTTCACAATTTGTGTATATTTTCTAAGTTCACTATTTTGTATGTGTTGAGAAAAACACAGATTTTAAAATTACATGGTCTAATATTTACATTTAGCATAACTGCAACATTATTTTTTCGTTTTTTTTTTAAAGACTCGAAAGGACTTGAAATTCAAAGTTTCAGACTTGTGACTTGACTCGGACTTTTACACCAGTGACTTGAGACTCGACTCTGACTTGCCTGACATTACTTGAGACTTGACTTGAGACTTGAGGATAAAGACTTGAGACTTACTTGAGACTTGCAAAACAATGACTTGGTCCCACCTCTGCCTCTTCCTTTTAGACAATTTCCCAAGCTTAAATTCTCTTAAATTCACCCCTTTGTTCTCTGAGACTGCTGAGCCCTGATTAAACATAGTTTCTTGTTTTTTAATGCTTTCACAATGTCATCTTCTCTAAAGACTGAACATGCAGCTATTCAGGGGTGTGAATGCTGTAAGAGTGTCAGCGCTTCTAAAATTTCATGCAAATAGAAAAATATATCTGAATATAGTGCAAAAATGTATACATAACAGATATGTTGCAGTTGCACATTAAGGTTACTGAACTTTTAATGTCGCCCTTCATGTTTTTTGGGAAAACTACACATTCTATGGAAAGACAACACATTTAAAACCACACATTTAACTCATATCACAGACAAAATAAATGATTGGCAACCCTAGTCATACATAAATATGATTTAAATTGGAACCCAGAACTCATTCACACGATTCCTGCAAATTTCATTCTTCTTAATATGCTATTTTGCGATAAGTAAAGGGTAGGCAAAATGTAGAACATCTCCTTGCTCATGAATTATAATCTATTTGACAGCCGCACAGTGACACAGACGATGCTGTGAATGTGCCAGATCCTCGGAATATTTTTATACCAAGTGAAACTGTATTGCTGAAGCATTAGATGGCAGTTTGTAGCCCATGCTTTATTAAAATCCTGCAAAATGGAGGTTAAAAAAAAAGAGCCATGCATCCTGGGATGAAAGAAGTGAAAATATACTTCAACTCGGAGTAAAATGGTTCTTTATCTATTATTCATCAGCGCACTGAGGTATGTTTATTGAAATGATTTTCACCATTTTCGTTTTTTTTTTTCTTCTTCTTCATCTCTCCACCTTCAGCTAAGCATCCGCTGTGAAGTCTATCTGATGCTGCTTGTCGTTACCTATCACTGCGAGTTCGCATGGTCTCGCCTCACCTCGGAGGTAAGGAGCAAAGTTCGCCTAATTAGCTTCAAACCCAGCTGAGCTCCCCTCTGACAGGGGTGTGGTGCCACCACAGATACAATATCACCATATTCTGTAGTGGAAAGAGAAAAAAAAGCCCCAATCGCACATCACATGCCTGACAGACCAGGCACCCATAGGCTTCCACCCCTACCCTTGCTTTTTCTCGTCTTCTCCACCCTCTGTGTGTCTTACTGTCTGTCACTCTGTCACTTCCTTTCTCCCCTCCGAACCCCCTTCTTACTTCCTTTTCCTCCCTCTCTTCTTGTCACCTGCCTTCACCACCTACACAGCAGTCGGCTGTACATAGCAGCTCCAAGATAACACCGGAGCCCGGACAGCCAGACACCTCATTTATCAGCTCATACTCTGCTTGTTCGCTGTAAAGCCACAGCAATCCTGCAACAGGCTACTTGATCAGCTTACGCTAATTAGGGAAAGGAATATGTTTTGGAGAGCTCATTACAAAAAAAACAACAAAAATGTATTGGCTTCCACACAAACATACAAAATGGTGCAAGTTTATAGAAAAGAGCGATTTACTCGAGTTTTAATTCCTCCACATGGTAAAGTGATTCACCAGTGCATCACGTCCTCACAGTTATAATAAAGAAATACCAATGCATCACTCCGCTTTTGATTTCTCATTTAAATGCCACATGGATGGTGGAAACTATAAGGATGAAAATCGTGTAATGCAATTTCTATTCCCTCCCTCACAATATTCTCTTGATATTCAAATTAAGCCAGTTATTAGGGAGATTGGCAGGATGTCTGCATGGCGTTCTCTATCAGTATGCAAATCTTTCGGTTCTGAGGACCCATGGTGTCATTACTGTAACCTCTTATGTAAAGAGTGTTACCTGCGTGAAGAGCAGCCAGTTGTGTTGGATGGTCCTCTTTCTATGGAATAATGAAGTTGGGTGGCTGAGCAATTACTGGCAATAATATGTGTGAAAATATTGTGCAGTGCACAAATCCACCTCTGCAATTTGTGGCTGAATTGGCACAGATACAAATCCACATGATGTCGTTCCCTTGCTTGCTGCAGCTACTTGCTACCTTTAAAGTGCCTTTTGTTTTTCTATTTCATGAGCTTTATTAAAGGTTTACTTAAATTGTCAGACTTCATAAATCTATCACGACCCTCATTAAGGTCTCCCATTTGATCTCAGACACACCTCTTTTGATTGTGCCTGTGCCCGGACAAGCGGTCGAGAAAATGGATGGATGGACATGAATGTTTGTTGGTTTCAGACTCTATGCAGATCATAAACAGCGCATAGAGACAGATCATGTGACAGGACAGAGAGCAGTTTCACAGCGGACCAATTAACTAGTCCGGTTTATTGAGAGCGATCACTTCATTTTTCTGGTTAAGTAAAAGTCTGAAAGCTCATCAGTGGATTAATGCTATCAGCTAATGAGCTAAAACAACAAGCACCCAGAGCTGCAAACTCATTGGTTTTTATTTTAGAACACACTAAACTAAGACCTACACTGGCCACTTTGTTAGGTACATTTGTTCATAGTAGTTATTGATGCAAATAATTATTAATCAACCAATCACACGATAGCAACCTGGTGTATTTAAGCATTTAGACATAGTAATAATAACCTGGTGAAATTCACACCGAACATCACAATGAAGACGAAAGGTGATTAAAGTGACTTCGACTGTGGCATAGTTACCGATAGTATTTCATAAACTGATATGCAGTGAGCGACAGGTCTCTGGGCTAAAATCTGAATACACAGCACATTGAGACCTTATCTAGCAGCAGAAGACCACATCGAGTGCCCCTTCTGTCAGTGAAGAACGTGAAACTAAGGCTACAATTCACATCTTCTATGAAGAATTTCAATTGGTATGAAGATTGAAGGACGTTGTCTGGTTCAATCAATATTGATTTCTGGTGTGACACTGGTAGGGTCAGGAAAACCTCAGAAAGTATGGATCCATCCAGCCTTGTATCAACAGTTCAGTGTGCTGGTGGTGTGGGGGATGTTTTCGTGTCACACTTTGGGCCCAGCAGTACCAACCGACCTTCCCTTTATGACCACAGTTTACAGCAGGACAATAAACTATGTCATGGAGCTCAAATCGTCTCCAAGTATTTTCTTGAACATGAAAACTATACTCAAATGCCTCATAGTCATCCGATGTTAATCCTGTACAGCAGCTTCAGGATGCGGTGGTATGGGAGTTTGGCATCATGGGTTATGCAGCACATGTGTGATGCTGACAAGTCAATGTGGACCAAAAACTCAGAGAAGGGTTTCAGCTTCCAGGAACAATTAAGGAGGTCCAACCCAGTACTAGCAAGGTGTGCCTAATAAAGTGGCCAATTAATGTATATGAGTTGACTCTGCCTAAATGAATAGTACTACTGAACTTAAAATTGAACTGGAAAACAGTAGTACACCCTTTCGTTCTGGAGTTCTTAATTTCTTAATTTTATACACATCATGATGTGGCTTTTAAAGTTCTTGACCTTTAACACAAAAGCAGTGATGCTGCTGTATGTTTTCTCCACCTGATAGCATTAAATACCCTGCTTTTTACATAACTTGCATCACTTCTTCATGTTCAGCCTTTTATTTTGGTGGTTTGATCGTTTTGGGTTGCAAAATGCCTGGGTGTTAAAATGCAGTCACACATTTTATGCTCGATTCCATTAGGCGCTAATGTTAATGTGGCTGTGTTAAATAGATGTTTACATAAGGTGAAGCCAAGCTCATAGTGAAGCTAACCCAAAATCAGCCACAGTATATTTAATCATACATAATGGCTGGCACACTGGTTAAACAGAATCAACCTGCATCAGCCACACACTCGGGCTGATTCTTTACTCGGCACTCTCACTCATTTGAGTTAACTTCTCCCACATTCGCAGGCCCACCCTCTGCTGCACCTCCTTGTCCATCCATCCATCTGATTGACAGGTTATGAGCCAATCCCGGCACAAATGACTCTGAAACACCAGGAATCCAAACCAGCTGGGTTCAATCAATCTCACTTAAACTATTCTCCATCGCAGCCACGCTGCCTAATACTGAGACAGCAGAGAGGGCAGTTCCACTGTAATGTTATCAAATCGCTTCTGAAGCGCTGGGGCGATCACTCTCCTGCAGATTAAAGGGGAAGAGGAGGGTAAAAGGGATTTGTGTGTGAAGGGGGGGAGGAGGAAAAACAGAGGAGTAATTGTGCCTTTTATTTCTGCGTTTTAGGTTGTGAAAGCAATCGTGAACAGGGTGAGAAAAAAAGGGTAAACACAGTGTCAGACATCAGTTAGGTATGAGGAGAAAGTCATAATAGAAGCTAGAGTTCTGTTAAAAGGGGCGATAAAATTGAACCGACACAGCCATCTGTGTTTGGGCCAGGGAAAACGTGGCAAGTACAAACCCCTGAGGCTTATGTCATGACAAACTCTGCTATGAGGACAAACACTTGTAAAGAATCGTTCGGACTCTATTGACAGTGCTTCGTCTGCTGAGGGTGCGCGCCCTTCGTTCTAGGTCTGATGTCATGGGGAAAGTAAATTTATCCACAAACCCTCAGTGGTGAACAAGTGAACTTTCATTATTGCAGATTCTGTCGACCCACAAATAACTTCACTCAAGAGACAGAATGATTGATACTCTTCATCATCTCTGCCTCCCTCCTCAGCCCCCCTAATTCAATTCCAAATAACTGCAAAGCTGTGTCACCCATACCAAGGAACTCACCAACACAGCAACGCTATTGATCCACAAACACCACAGAACCTTATGCATTTTTCTACATCGAATGAAAGAGCGAGAGAGGGAGAAAAAACAGACCCCCATCCTAGCGATAGCTCCTCAGAGCTCAAAAAAGAAGGGATTGTAATAAGTCCACTGTTGCACCTAAGGAAAAAATGAGCACATGTGTAATGTGTATTTCACATTTCACAGAGGAAACATCATCCTAGATAAATGTTCTTAATTTTAGTCTCTCATTATAATTAATCAAACTGCACGCACACACACACAGAATCCCAGCCTTCATTTCACTGTCCTTTTCCTGAGGTTACTACCAGTCAGCATCCTTCTCCACTCCTGAATAGTCATCATTTTTCTAGCCACAGCGGTATAATCGGCCCCGATCAGGAAGCCCCCGGACTCTGAATGAAGCACTGTTTATGCAGAAAAGCCCAACAGCTACAGTAGTCTCATCTTTCTGTTTTCAGCAGGGAAGGGGGTGAGCTACAGCCGAACAGCACGACGGTGTTGATGGTTTCTCGCAGACCCTCAAGTCTGTGTACATTTCAGCAGGGCTTCAAATTTATCACATCAAAGACACAGCAAATTGCTACATAATTCAGTTTAGAAAAAAAATCTGCCAAGACTGCAAAAAACCAAAAAAAAAGGTAAAGGGGAAGAAAATGTCTAAATGTTCCAAGACAATGGAGTGTTTATTGCACCTTATTCGAGGTATTTTTGTTATTGAGAAGAAAAGTTTTTAGTGTTTAAAAGCACATTTTTCCCCCCTGTGTTGACCACCTGATTTCATCTGCTGCTCAGCAGAGATGACAGTTCCCACGATGCTTTGCTCGAACAGCTTAGCTCAGCAACCGGGAAAAACCAAGCCAAGACTCCAAAGACACACCCAGGAATACAACATCTGGCTTAGTCTCAGTTTCCTTATCTGTCCCATCGTATTCATCCACACAGACGCTCGCCCCACAATTTAGACTTTGTTTTTGGATTCTATCTCCTCCGATGTTAGGGTACAAACTTAGTTTATGATGGAGCTGCATGTGATTTAATATCACCGGATGATATAATGCATTTAACAATGCACCCGGGTAAATATTATCAGTGAGGAATGGCTCATAAAGTGGCATCAGTCTGCGGTAGGGATGCACAAGTGTGAGATTACGTGACGTCAGAGATGAGTAACTGACCTGATTAGACCACTTTGATAAACACTGAGAGGATTGTCTCTCACGCTCACCTCCTCTCTCTACCTCACGTTGCCTTGCTCGTTAACTGCCTGAATGGCGCTGTGTCTGAACATTTGCTTGTATTTGAAATCCTCCCCACCTTCACACAGATTGAATTAATGCCAGAGGAAGAAAATAGCCCGATAAAAACAACAGATGCACTGCATTTTTATACAGTCCCTGTGGAATCATCTAATTTCTAACCTCTGTGTTTGTACATCCCACCATCTCTTAATGCCCCTAACATACTGTAGGATGAGGGTGAATCTAAATGAAAAATACATTATTCATATTCCCACAGAGCCACAGAGGGTGGCTGCCATGCCAGGATGCCTCACCCATGCCCAGAAAGGCAAAGAAAGACAAAGCCCGCCCACACAATTTATTATCAGTTTTATTGATTTTCCCTAGGTTGGGGGTGGGGATGTCTGGCAACTATATTGTACCCAGAATCTGTTTTTTACGCTTTCAAAATAAGTTATGTGTAACAAGTCAAAAGTCTGACTTAGTCAGCCAATGTTTTTCCACCTTTTCTTTTAAAAGGATGCGCTTGAATAACAATGAGGAAGAAAGGATGATGGCGAGGAGTGAAATTTAAAAGCTGGAGTAGAGAAACAAAAGAGAGAAAAACCCAAAACAAAACACAACCTCCTTCTGCCGTCACGGTATGATTTATGGCTCAGCTGGAGAATTACATGTAATGATTCAGCATGTTGATCAAGAGTTTGTACAACAGTGTGATCCAGAAATATTGCACCCGAACCCACAACAGACAGCAACGCAGATCAATTACTCCGCAGCTCCACATTGTGCATTCTGCCGTTCTACCTGCGGCTCCAGCCTATAGCCTCACTACATCACAGGATAATCATCCCACCGCTCTCTGCAACGTGCAGCTCGAATGTGGATTCTTGTCTGACACACTTTAGCAGCTTTTACTGCCCTGAAAAACAAACAAACAGAAAATCAATCGTGCACATTTCTTAGCGACGCCTCAGATGAGAAGAGAGGGGAGTTCAGAATTTCTCAACCCCTCTGTTACATTTCAATATCGCTGTGTGATTCATAGGAAAGAGCCACCACGAAGACATGTAAATTATTAAGTAGTGACTTGGTCAGGCTGTGCTGTAGCTACAGAATGAGCAATTACTTTTTCCCCTCCTGGGACGGGAGGGCGTTTATGGTTTTGGGTCAAAGGGGAAGACAACCTCCACAGGGCAAAGTAGAATCAAATCCCTCAATTACTAATCTATCATTTACGGCTCAGGCTGAAACAAAATGGGGAAGCCTCTGTATGGATAGTCTGCTGTTACACAGAGTAGACATGAACAACCTGCATAGGCAAAATCTACACTATATTTCGAGGGTGTGAAACGCAAGGCCCGAGTGCCAGAATCAGGCTGCCAAAGACCAAATCAGGCCTGTTTTTTTTTTTTTTTGGGGGGGGGGTTCTGCATAATACAGCAGCATTTTCATAGTGTGCTAAAAACTGAGATTTACTCTTGAATTAAGACTTATTTCTATATTAAATGGGATTAAATGTGTAGTTAAATATCTTTACAGGAAACAGGAAATTCACTGGATCGGCCCACTTAAGATAAAAGTGGGCACAATGTAAAATGGGTTTAACGTTCCAGCTATAGATTATATATGAAAGATGGATGTGTTCACTGTGACGTTGCCCATTAGCTCATCAGGACTTTTTTAAGCCCAAATCTGAGAATTTAAGCCAAATGACCATATTTGCACAAAAGGAAGCATTTTAGTGTTAGCTAAGTGTTAGCTAGAAGTGTTAGCTAAGTTTAAGCTAACAGTAACCAGCTTGGTTGTACTGTAGATCAGCGGTCCCCAACCTTTTTTGCGCCACGGACCGGTTTATTCCCGACAATATTTTCACGGACCGGCCTTTAAGGTGCCGCGGATAAATACAACAAAATAAAACTAGTACCGGTACCGAAAAAAAAATTTATTCATTACACACGTGAAAAGACCCAGGAAAACCGAGTGAACGATAAAAACGATAACAAAATAACGCTGAAAACCGATAAAACCCTGAAAACTATACATTTCACACCTGAGCCTCAACTCTCGTGGCCTGGTACCAAACGACTCACGGACCGGTACCGGTCCGAGGCCCGGTGGTTGGGGACCGCTGCTGTAGACTGTATGGACACATCACAGCGTTTACATGTAAAAATACTGCATTATCTCTCACCAAAACTGTAGCACAGACTTTAGTACAGCTGGTCTTTTGATACAGTTAACTTCAAAGTAATCAATATTATTTGCAGTTTAATGTGTGGGAAAAAATGCTAAAGATGCCATTATGTCAGTACTTTTACAGTACACTCAGCACAGCTGATTCCAGGAAGGAGCTTGAAAAGGTCATTTGTTCATCCCTCGTGAGTGAGGTGGATGGAGAGGAATGACATTTATGTTTGGGCAGGTTAAAGGAAGTTGGCTGATTTTTAAAAAAGTAAGATATCCACATAATACATAAAAACATGTCTTCAGTGATTAATTTTGAATTGGTGTTGTTTTCTGAACGCCAACAGAATTTGAAGATCATTTGGTAAAAAGCGAGTGTTCATATTCTTACACCGTTCCCACTCTTAGCATAACAAACCCAGAAAAAAAGACATCTTCATTGTCAGTGGCTTTGAATTGGAATTGCAGACACAGCTACAATATTTGCTTAAAATGGCTGGAAAGTAATGCAGACATATGGTGCAATTTAATCCACCTTGTTATAAGCAAACCTTGTAAGATCTGGCATCTGTTTCTTTAATAGGCTTAAGGAGGAAAGACCTTGCCCCAACCATATCCACCCACTGTCCTCCACTAACCTCAGGTGTTTTGTGCATGTCAATGTGTCTGCAGCAACAACGACCAGCTCCCTTAATCAGAAGCAAATCTTGTTTTCAATAAT